>NC_138948.1:16760833-17441666 GCF_965226115.1 Aulonocara stuartgranti
AACAAAATATTAGTCAGAGTACATCTATATATTTAAGCCTGCATACTTTTGACTTATACTTAAACTATCCCTTTGTGAATTAGAGAAAATCCAAAATAAATTGAAACTCATGCACAAAGTTTGTGTTTTTATAATCATTAAAGATGTATGTTGTAAAATCATTCCACCCTGAAAAAACTGCTCAAAGAAATCATTAAAATCCACAGATTATCATGACATTGATGATGAGTCTATGCAAACACTCACACCTGAAGTGAATAGGGACTGTTTCGCTATGAAACTGTAGGCCTTCGTGTTAATATACTTTGATATCTATCAAGTAAAGCAAATAAAGCAGTGCTGACCTGTCATCCAATATCCTTAGGTCCCAATCTGATCAAGCATTCCCAGGAAACAGAGGATCGTTAATGCTCACTCTCAGAGGATTTTGCCAGTACCTGTGGGGCCTATACAGTGCTAGGAAAGAGGTTTTAGTTTATTTGGTGACTGGTCGGGGTAAATACTTAAGCCAAATCAGAAGTATATATCCATGAACAGAACCTTAAATCTCCTCAAACCAGAATCCCATGATTCACTGTGTCTACAGTGCAACATGATACCTCTGTCTTTGGTCACATCCAAAGATAAATACTCAACATGATGCAACCACAGAAGCTTTTAGAAATGTACTCCAATGACTGTGTCTGTGACCAAACTGCTGATCTTATTCTGCAAGATTAATAACTGCAACTGCAACCGCGCCAATACAATACCTTCATGAGCGGTTTCAGGCCATTACACGCATCACTTGTCCCACAGTGTCGTTGGAGCACACTCTTTTGAGTCAGCCACACCAACCCATCTTTAGTTTCTCCTGAAACTTATGCACAGCTCCCTGTGAAGTAGCACATTGCTGACTAATCAAAAACGAACCTCAATTCCACGATTATTTTCCCTCATAAACTTCCATGTAACCTTTTCTTCCTTTTTTCATACGTTTACCGCAGACTGTCCACACTGTTTGAAGATGCATGAGCGACCGTAAACTAATGAGCTAACATTTAGTTCAGATGACATTTACACTTTCATCGAAACACATTTTATCAAAGAAAAAAAGCTGAGAGTTTTTCTCCGGCCTTCCTCATCTTTCCAAAATGACATCACGTAATCTGAAACAGTTGTAATCAGTGATCTGTGTAAAAGATTTGTGCTATAGCCTCTGTAGGAAAAAGCCAGGGTGCTACCAAGCCAACAACTGTTGGTGGTAGTCCTAAAAAATAGTTTCTCAACACTCACACCCTGATAAATCTCAGCAAATTCGCTTTTTTTTTGTAATCTTTTGTAAACTATTAATTTGAAAATAAGCTCAAAGTAGATCCTCTGACTGAAAAATTCCTGAAAGATCTGATCACATAAAAATGTACAAAATGTTAAAAACAAGTTTTTTTAATTGGCATTATTATCAATATCTCTTGTTTTGTTTTTTTTAAATATATATGTATATATTTATATAATGTACCTCTGACTGTGGATGTTGTTGTTCAGTGACTAATCAATCATAGCTTTCTGCGTCCACCCACTCCGTCATGACTGACAGGCTCTGTTACCAATCAGGTGCTCCAAGGACAGGAACCAATCAGAAAGGTTTGTGGAGAGTCTCCGCATCAACTTATCAGCATCAGGAGTGAACAGCCATTCAAATTTCTTCTTTTTGGGACTTTTTCTATGTCCATTACATCCCTTTCCACAAGTTCCTCCTTGAGCATTACTGTCCTCTATCTTTTCACTTCATCACTATCTGAAGTGTTTATCTTAACAAGTGACTAAATGCTACTATTAAAATCGTATTTCTCTCTTCCAAGCAGCAAATTACGCAGCCAAAGAGGTGAAACAAATGCTCTTGTCCCAGTGTTTTTAACTCATTTTAGGGATCCTGACAGAAATGTAATTGATTTTTTGAATGAAACATCCAACAAGAATTTTGTGAGCCAATAAACTACAGTCTCATTTCATCTCTTTGGCAGACTGGTGTTTTGGCTGAATACTAGATTAAATATAAGATTAAATCACATGTTAAGACATACACTTGGACGTATTTGTTTTCCTCACAGTGCCTCTTCTCTCTGCTCTTTTTCTGAATGTCTTTTCCCTTCTCAGTCTGACCACAGGTTCTCCATGGCCATGCTGATCTTACACAGGATCCAGCGTCGGAGCGGGCAGTAATACTCGTAGTGAAACTGCTCAAACTCCGGTGTCTGCCGGATCTCATGGAGGAAGGACACGTCAATATCTGACTCCAGCAGCAGCAGCAGTGTGGGCACGGTGACGAGCAGGACCCCCATTACCACAGCGACAAAGCGGGCCACGCTCAACACGCAAGCATTGACTCTGTCATTGGATGACAGCAGGCGCAGACTGCTGGTCAGGACTCCGCTCATTCGACTTCTCGCGGCCAGGCGGGTGCGCTCATAGGCCCTGTCTCGCTCCCTCTCGGCCTCCAGCTGGGCCTGGATGTCAGGATCAGCATGGAGCTCCCTAAGCAACCTGGCGGGGCTTTGAACTGGAGAGGAGAAGAGCAAGTCGACTCCTCCCTGGCTGTCGTCCACTGGGGTGGGAAGCATGCTGGCACAGGGACTGGAGAAGAGAGAGAATAAGCAAACCTGAGCCTGAGTTCACCCAATGAATGTTACTAATGTTCAGATTCAGTGTCTGCTGAATGTCCTGAATCTCACTTATGCCTGAGAGATACCTTTTGCTCCTAAAATGTTAAAAACTCTAAAATTTGTCCTTTGCTAGAGAAAATGGGTTGAATTTGGAGTTTTCTTTCCAAAAACCGGCAACTGCATCCATCAAAAACACAACCATCTTTACTGTTTACACCGAACACATGAGCCAAAAAATGATCATTCAGCCGAAAGCAGCTGTTGAGGCTTTTATAATTAAAAAAAGCTGCTTTTGACAGTTTATTATAAAGATTTATTGACCTGTAAGTAAGCTCAGAAATGGTCAGTGTGCCGCTGGCCTCATCGTCTTCCTCCAATTCATGTTCAGCTTTGGGCGTCTGAGGTCGGAGATTTGAGGTTTCCATGGAAACACGAGGCTGCAAGTCATTGCCCGAAGCAGAGTTTCCTGCTTCAGTACTTTGCTGCTCTGCATCTGCAGACCCAGCTGAAGATTTGAGGGGAGACAAGGGGACCGAGTCCTTCACAGCAGCAACACCTGGTGAGGGGGAAACAGAAGTCAAAATATCTTTGTTTTTAATAAACATTCATAATTATTTCACCTTTTATTTACAGAACAGATGATGAGCAGACTTCGATACTTTTTTAAAAAGTGCATTTTCAGCGTTGTGTCTTGCACAGTTCACAGGGGAGCTACAAAAAGCACATTTAGAGTTTGTAACTAAAAGACAGAAGATTATTTTGCTCTCCAATGTGATCTCTCTTTAATGTAAATATGAACAATTTCACACTTTGCAAAGCTTGATGTTTTAAAAGCAGATTATTTGAATAAAGAATATAATAGTTTTAGTCTAAACATATATCGAGAGCTCTGCCTTTATCACCACTTGCTTGACTTTTTCTTAGTATTAGCACACTGTGCAGGATGTAATCGGCCTGCAAAAATCAATATTACTTTGTATGCAGCTGGGAATGGAGACCTCTCAGCTTTGCCTTTTTTGTGTGTGTTGCTGTTGACTACATTGACCACAAGATGGCGTTATTCGCTCACGTAAGGATAAAGCTTCAGACTTGGAAAAACAGCAACTGAGTAATAAATAAATACCCAACTGTGGCATCAACACACAATTTGGTGAAACCATAATAATGCTACGCTGCAAGTGCATAGCATAGATATAAGTCACTGCGTTTGGTGCAGTGATGTGAGCAGCTGACAACACCTCTGTGAGTGTGAGCAACAGTTGATGCAGCGATGAAGACCTCCTGATTCTGTTGGTGTGTACAAATTTCAGCTAGCAAAATAATACTCTGGTGTGCAGTTACATATTACTCTTTGAGATTGATGAGGTGCGAGAGATTAATGCCTAAATACACACACATTTGTTGATAAATGGAAATATATAATGTGTGTGTGTGTAGGTGTGCGCGCATGTGTGTAAGTGAGTGTTAAAAATAAGCCTAGCTGTCTTCCTGCTGTGGATTAAGTATGAGCTGGGAGGTAAATGTTCAGTGACATATGACTCAGTCTACACCTGTAATCCATAATCCATCTTGCTGTCTTGTGGCACAAGCATAGTAAACCTCAAATTTTTGGTCTCCAACACACACACACACACACACACACACACACACACACACACACACACACACAAGCCCATTCAGCTATCTTAGTGAGGACCTTCATTGACATAATGGTTTCCCTAGCCCCTTACCCTAACCCTAACCATAACCTAATTGTAACCCTGACACTAAAACCACATTTAGGCCTCAAAAAGGCCTTCAAACTTTTGAGGACCGGTGAGTGTGTCCTCACAAGTGACTGTCGGTTCTTACAAGTATAGTAGAATGCAGATTCCGGTCCTCACAAAGATAGCTAGACAGGAACACAGACTCATGTTCATTACAAACACAGCTGAAAACATGTAGCCTCACAAACTGAGAAAGAAGGGTCAAAACCTGATGAGAATACATGACAAACATTACATCTGCAATGTTTTTATGATCCATTGATTGAAAGTGGTATAATATCAGATACAGAAACTCAGTGTCAGAGTGACTAATGAGTTACCGTGCTCCCGATTCAATTATAAATTGATAAAAAAAATAAAATAAAAAAAGAAAGAAAGGGCAAAGGAGTGCTGAAGAGTGAGTGGTGACTGCTACCATGGAAACACAGCAGGCAAAAAGCCAACAAGTGTGTGAACTCAGGGAGGGAAAAAAGGGGGGAGGAATAAAAACATGGAAGCTGCAGCAGAAGAAAAACAACACAGTGATGGCGACGACGACGACGATGATGCTTGCAGCAAAAGAAAACAAAACTCAGTTGTAATTATTGCAGTTTGTTCCTTTACTGAAATTCTGCACTGGACTTGATTTTTGATTATTCCCTTTCCACAAATGTGTTGTCATTACCAGAGATGGGCGCGTTACTGTAATCCGATTACCCTTTTCAAATAACGAGTAAAGTAAGGGGTCACTATTGCAAAAACGGTAATTAGATTACCGTTACTTTCCCGTAAGAACGCGCGTTACTAAAACCGTGATTTTTTTGCGAGAATGTCTCATGACAGTGACGTAAGCGAGTGCGACGTTCGTGGCAACAGGTGTGTGCAGATCAACAATGGATCATATATCGAGTGCAGGAGAGAGTATGAGCATGCAGCGTTTAAAGCGTGGAAGTACTGACCTTACTTTAAGTTTGATTCCGTAAAAAGTGATGAAAACATTAATGTCCGTTGTGCGTGGGAAGAAAACTTATTTTTACATCAAACAAAAACCCCTAAACTTCCAAGCAAGCACCGAGTGTGCTACTACGTAATGGGAAATTCACAGAGAAACTCGCGGATTCTTCAACTGACCGCTGTGGCACACCAGGGTAAACCTCTGCCTACCTCACTCCTGCTTTACAGGTGAAAATAGAGCAACAGGACCGATAGTTTTTGATTTTATTTATTTTCTGCTGTGTTTTACTTGCATCTATTTGAAAGACCGAGTGTAAACACAAAAAAAGATTTTATTTTATGTGCTGGAATGTGCAGAAAATAAGTTTAAATGTTAAACAAATTTCTTCCAGTCTGAGACTGTTGCATATAATTCAATTTTTGCTTGATGCATAAAGTTAAAAGGTTAAAACTAATAAAACAAGTTTTAAAAAGAGACTTTTTCATTTGATTACATTACATGTATGATGGATTATGCAGAAAAAGTAGAATTGGGCTGAAAGATCTATCGCTTTATCACCTCTTCAGGTTGTAAATCGTGTTTTTAAAAAGTAGCTAAGTAGCTAAGTGGGGAGGACAAAAAGAAAGGACTCAAAAGCAACCAAGGCAGAACTGCTTGGCACACGGTACATACAACATTATATGTAAAATTATGAATCAGAACAGAGTCCCACTCTATGTAAAGCTAACCCTCCGTTCTCTTTCAGTCATACCTTCCTGTTTTATTGTGATAGTTATTGTTTTCTGTGACTTGTGTTGCGTTTGCTTCCCCTCCCTCGTCATTTTTCTTTGTTGCATCATCCCTTACTCTTTTTTTGCATCCCATGTGTTATGTGTCTCCAGTACAGTTTTCTAGTTAGTAAATTCCTGGTATCTGCTCAGCTTAGGTTCTTTTGTTAGTTTGATTCCTGTGAGTCCAGCAGTAAAGCTGTATTTTGAGTTCAGTGTTGCTTCCAAGTCCTGCATATTGGGTCCTAATCTTGATAGCCACACGGCAGCATATGACTGCCTCAGGTGCATTGCTTATTATTAAATCTATCCTTCATAAGTGTGGCAGTGTGTCCATTACAGTTGGATGTTTGATTTTATGACACACTGAAAGCTGACTAACATTAAAATGGTACCTGTATCCTGTTTGCACTGTAACGTATTAGAAATCTATGCAGCAGAGACTGTCGAGTTCACATCATGACCAGCTAAGCCTGAGATTAGGAGTAAAAATTATTTTGTAAATTTACAAAGAAGAAATCCTGAGTTCTGTCTGACTTAACTAAACACATCACTGCTGCTGCAGCTGCTGCTGCTATTTCCCATTTATGATCCAGTCTGTCCTGTTAGCTCACATGAAAGCCTCTCCATAGATGAGGTGATGCACATCATCCTCGTGCCTATGCAAACACGCACACACACACTAGTACTCAGAGCAGCGGTTTCCCTTGTTATGCAAGTGCCGAGAGACCGATTCATCTTTGTCATGTAACCTCATCTTTAGCACTCAAACACTTCAAAAGTAAATTTGTCTCTATGATTGTTCAGAAATAAATCAGCTATTTCTGAACATTAACTGTGTGCTCAGCTCTTTTTTTTTTTTTAACTTTTAAGCTCAATTTTTGAGCTGTTTGAAGGATTACAGCTTCATCAGTCGAATTATAAAATCTACTTTTCAACCAAAATCATCGCCGATTTGTGAAAGTGATATAACTTTGTTAAGTCAGCTAAACGCACATAAGTGCATAACTGATTGCAGTCTTTCATGATGAGAATACATCTTTTGGCATCAAAAATGCTGAAATATAATAGGTTAGCAATAATTCTTTCTCACTGTGTCTGTAAATGAGGGAATTGCTTTGTCTTTCATCTGCATGTCAATTGTTTATAGGATCACTGATGAAGCTCAAAGGATATTTTAGCCAGTGGGATAAAGATAGGTGGAGTAAAACTAAAACTATTAAGCATTATCATTAAAAAAAAATCAGTACTTGTGCTTTTGTTAATCCTTCACTATTTACTAATTTAACTTAATCATTTAATTCATTTAAACTTATTCCCAAATCTACTAATCAAATATTTAAAGTGCCTTATCTTGACCCATCTGCTTAATCATCATTTCATTTAAGGTTGTAAATATGCAGAGCAGGGTGCTAAACTTTAGCAGATATGATCCAGCAGAAGTAAATGTCAGATGCAAATGTCCAGTCTTTAACCAGTCAGGTCCTCAGGATGCACAGAGCCCCTGTGACATCACATTGCGCGGATGTAAGAAGAGAGCAGGTAATGATCTGTAAATTTACAGCTAACGAGTGGGTGTCATATATGCTGCCTCCCACGCGCTCCATCCAGCACACTTTTCACACGAGCCACATTTAGTATTTCTAGTGGTGTGAAGAGCAGCTGAAGATTTAATCGTACCACTAGATCTTCAACAATAACCCTAACTTCAACCTGACCTAATTCTAACCCTATTTCATGATTTACTTCTGGGTACCCAGATGTTTAATGTTATGGGGACAAAATCAAGTCCGCATAACATGAGTAATACTTAAACTATGCACACATGCACACTTCTATTAAAGCAGCCTCTTGAGAGTCCCATGTTTGGCAGCTTACATTCACAGTTTGCATCAGGCGGTTGCCACAACAGACCTGGCAACTAACTGCTGAGCTACCAGGCTCACAAATTTAAAAGGCGTTACCTCCTGGTTAGACTGTGGGAAAAAATGTCAAAGGATACATTTATTAGGAGCTAAAAGAAACTTCACACAGTGACCTTTTCCACTTGGCTTACTCTCTTCCAGTATATTTCTCTGAGGTCCAGTACTGAATCCAGCGATGCGACCCCCATTGCCCACCAGTCGCACATAGACATCCCGTCTTGTGTGATTGGCTATACGTAGGTGGAGGCTTCGCCTGGTTGTTATCTTCACCTGGCACCTCAAGGCCTCAGCCACTACTATCGATGAGTCTTGCTCATCTTCAGCCTCTCCTGGGTGGAATACTTCAAGAGCTCCAACCTCTCTCTGCTTCATCCCTTCTTCCCGCAGCCTCTCTGGTGTCATGTCGAGTTCGAGTCCCCCTATTTTGCTCCCGTAATTCTGGGTGTTGTCGACACCGGGACCGTCGCCCAGTTCCAAACTACCCTGCACGAGGCTGCCTCCAACATCACTGCTGTTTCTGTGCCCTAGAAGCTCCATCATTCAGTTTGATGACAAAAGCCGGACCAGCTGTCTGCACAAAGACCCTGACTGACTGGGCTGCCAGCTGAGCTCCAACACACGCACGCCTATACACAAACACTTATAGAGATGGTGAGAGACACACCAATGCACCAGAGACATTCTCTCTCTCTCTCTCTCGCTTATGCACAGACATGGTGGGCCCTCCTGTGAATGTCAGCGATGGTAACAAAGAGTGGAGGGGGCATTAGAGGAGGATCAGGCCCAAAGCTGCAATTTCTAAATATAACCAGGTGGTCCTGGTGGCAAAGGGGCAGCTAATCTAACTGATTACAGGGGGACAGGCCTGACTCAGGACGGGATGGGGGATCATTTTCTTTTCCTCTCTGCAACCCTGTCTTTATCTGAGTCTTTCCACCAATAAAATAAACCTAATTCCAATTCTACAGCAAACTGGGTACAATCCAACTTTATTCACTACAATACTCGCCTCGCTGTGAGACTGAAAATGAAAGATTTTGTTGGATCACATGCTGCATTAACTGCTGCAAAAACATGGATTGTGAGGCGGAAATATGAAGCCTGATGGCTATAAAACATCCATTAATGATGTTCCTAGAGAAAACATAGCCAGAGTGTATGCGTTTGGATTGTGGTAGATAAGTAGGGAGCAAACTGTACAAACAGAACAAGGTCAGCTATGACCTTGGGTCAGCTTCCTGTTTCCCCTGTAAAGGCTGAGATTAGTGCTCTGAATATAGACTGTGACCCTAAACCATCTTGAGGACACTTTATCTTAAAGTCCTTGCGTCAGCCACCTTAGCAGAATCAGCTCATGAAACAGTGATGTGTCGTCCAATCACATCGGTTGGGTGAAAACATGCAACGTAATTAAACTCTCAAATCACATAACTCTCATCTGACTCCCATGGAAGCTTGTTTTCTTTCTCCTTTTTTTTTCCTGCCATCGATTAGTCACATTTCAGGTTATTATCTAAAAAATTTTACTTATTAACTCCTTAATGCCAGGTGCAAGACAGAGCATATTTCCTATACTGGCTTCCTGTCACATGTTTTCTTTGTATTATTGTAGAGTCTTGACTTTCAACATAAAGCACCATGAGGCAATTGTTGTTGTGATTTGGTGCTTTTGAAATAAAATTTAATGGAATTGAATTGAATTAATTTTGATGAGTTTTTTATAGCTCCACAACATTAGCACAAAAAACCTAAATAAATGGCAAAACAAATATTTAAAGCAATAAATTCAAAAAAAAAAAAAAAAAAGCCAGATGCAGCAAATATGATACCATCGAAAACTCACATGCAAATGGTGAAGTTGAAATTTGAATGTAATTCATTTTCAATAATAAATTGACATTTAAACTTAGCTCTACTCAGCATCTTTTTTTTGTCAGTGAGGAAAAAAAGCTTCTATAAACTCCCATATGCAATGTTGGAAACTTGTGGGAGGAGGACTATAGCACGGGCTCATGTGCGTACCTGCTTCGCATTAAGACGCCTGTGTTAAGAAGTGCTCTCTCAAATTCTCTTTCTACATTTTTCATGCATATTGTGAGTCTGACAATACATGAATATTTAAAAATCTTAATTTGAACAATCTATGTCTTCATCTCTTTTTAAAATGTCTTTTTTCTTGTAAACTCTTCAGTTTATTATATTTACTGTTAAACCTCTAATGTTTTAAAATAATTTACAACTATATCACTTAATATCTTATTACCAGAGGGAAAGGCAGGAACTGCAGAAGAAAACAAGGCATTTTCAAATTTAATCTTATGTTATTTACTCAGCCTGTATCCTGTACAAGGCCCTTTATTTGGCCTACTGTCCCGCCCAAACCAGCTGAGACAGCCGAGATGGTTTCTACTGCAGGTCTTTGACCCCGAGCCAAGAAAGAATTGATTTTCCTGTAAATGGGATGAAGGGAGATGAGTGAAAAACAGAGACAAGCAACAAAGAAGAATAGAGGTGGATAAAACGACGGAGTGACCTTAAAATCTGTCAAAAAAAGGCATGAGAGAAAGCGATGAAGTCTATAAATAATTTGTAGACAGTGATGGTGCAACAGCATGACTGCACTGTACATGTTTGAGAACCTAACGAATGTGGTTCAGGTGGATTAAAGGTGAGGACAGGAGAGGTGAAAAATACTGACTGAAGGAGAGGAGAAGCTCTGAGGCGATGGAAGAGACGTGCCTGGCTGGATGGATATAATTTTAACTGAGGGTAAAATGAGCATCAAATCGTTCTTCATCCACAACAGTGTTTTGACCAAGAGTTTTAATCCTCTAATCAACAGCAGCTAAGTGAAGACAGGACTCAGGCACTATCCGTGGTTTGAAAACATGAAAACAGGTTATTGTAATGTGTGAAGTACACAAAGAAAATGCTGTGAGAAATGAGATTGAGATCAAAGGAGATTTTCAAAAACTTGAACTCTGACCTTTGACCTTTAGGTCAAGGTCACCGCGATTCAAACTCATCCTAGATATTTAGCCGATGCACCTATTTTATCCATTTGAAAATCCTAGGTCACTTTCTTCTCGAGTTATCGCATTCATAAGATTTTAAGAAAACTTGACCTCTGACCTTGAGGTGGAGGTTACTAAGATTATTTGTAGATGCATCTATGGTATCAGTTTTCATTTAAAAACTTCTGTGTATGCGCAGCCTGCCCGGCAGGGTGACATCTACACCCCATCAGCCTTTTATGTCTGAGTAGGAAAAATGGAATCTTAGTCTGCAAAAACACACAAAGGTGCAGACACATGGAAAAACTGACAGTCAGAATTATAGTGGGATCCTTAGGGGGGATCATGAGAGGGTATTTTTAGTATGTCGCAATTGGTCACCAGGGAGACAGGATTGATGGCGAGATGGGAGCATCAGCTGCTCAATTAAAGCTCTCTCTCTCTGAGTTTTGTGTATGGATTTCTTCCTACACAAGGAAGATCCCATGTGACTTCACAAATGTCTCTTAGAGGGGCATGAGTGCATGTCTGTTGTGTGTATTTGGGTCTGTAGTAAGCAGTATTCTCCTACCACTGTCTACGGCCGTCTCTTCGTATTCGTTGGTGGAGGGCAGTGCAGGTACCAAAGGTTCCATGTTCATGATGAGATTTTTATGGCTCAGAGAGTTAAAACTTCGACTCTGACCAAACTGAGCTCTGAAAAACATGAACGTCATACATTTTTTAACACCCTTACATAACACCACCATGTGCACTCTGGTATTCATATCTGCAGAACAATAGATGAAATTGTCCTTATTTTATGTTTTATATGAAATAGTGTGACTTCAGGTAATTTCTCAGATGTCCTTACCTGCGCACTTCTGGTGGCTCTCTCTGAATTTTGGAGCTGGCTTCTATCACTTCCTTGGCTACTCTGCCACTAACACAGAAAAACACATAAGTTAAAGGTTGGTTTGTGTTTATAAAAATACTGTAATTGAAAATAAAATGTTACGATGGCAGGTCATTAGTCTCCCTATAGGCAGGTCTGTAAAAAATGTACTCCTTTTCATTTACATGCATATTTGTAGAACTATACAAACCTCCCGAGGCCCTTTGTGACAGTAATATGAATAAGTTCACTCTATGCTATCATCTGAAAAAATAAGCAGTAGCTTGTAGAACCACCTTTTGCAACAATAATATGAAGTAATAATTTTCTATATGTCTGTTCTATAAGTCTCTCACATCACAGGTATTTGTTTATGCGCAGCTCTCTTAAGGTCCCATCACAGCATTGCAGTCGGTTTGAGGTCCAGACTTTGACTGGACCATTGCAACGCCTCGAATCATTCCTTTTTCAAACAGTCTGTTGCAGTTGCTTGGGATCATTGTCATATTGATCCAAGTTGTTTGATAGACAGCCTCACATTTGAATCTAGAAATCTTTAGTGTGCAAAGGAGTTTATGGTCGGCTCAACGGCTGCAAATGTAGAGGTCCTGTGGCTACAAATTAAGCCCATATCATCAACCCTACCCATATGGAAAAGAAATAGTAAAAACTTATAAAACACTTGCATAAGATGTGGCCTACTTCATATAGTGAATCATATAAGGCTTATATGATTTACTCATGAAAGTGGCCACTTTCTCATTACTTTCATATATTGTTTTATTAAGTATCCAAAACATACAAGTTTCATTTCTAGAATTTTTCAAGGGATCTTATATCTGTTTTCACTCTTGTATGCTTTTCATACAAGTTTCACACAAGACAGATACAAACTTTATAAGATTTATATATATCGTTTCCATATGAGTATACTACCATGCATCACAGTTTGTGCTGGAATTCGGTCCACTTTGACTTTGACTGTCCAAAGCACATTGTTCCAAAAGTCTTATTTTTTGGACAGATATAATTTTGAACACCTAAGCTGTGCTGCCTTGTTGTTAGAAAGAAGAGACTTTCTCCTAAGAATCCACCTAGCCACACTTGTTCAGTTGTTATCTAAATGTACTGTTGCGAACTTTAGCATTTAACATGCTAACTGAGTTCTATAGAGTCTGAGTTTCTCTGAGCACTGCACGACCTGACCTTGGGGTGAATTTTCTGGGATGTCCCCTCCTGAGAATGTCTCGAATGAGTTTTACTTGAAGTAATCATTCAGTTAATGAAGTGCATTTGAATAGCAGCACTTGGCTGCTACTTATACTCTTAATTTCTATTAATGCAGCAAGGGTCTTTGCAGTTTTTCATATGAATGCAGAGTTTCCCATGAGCATTTTTTGTTTTTTAATGTGCTACTATAATTTCACGGACAGTATGTCTGAGTTACACCGATTGCTTCATGTCATAAAAGAAAAGGAGAAAATCAGATTTGATGCCACTCGGCTTACATTCAGTGTTGTTCCTGTTGAGCAGACAGTTTCCTGCCATCAGTCGGCAGCTTCATTAGTCAGACTGTAACTGCACTGTTTAAAGCCAGCAGGCTTCTTCATCTTACCCATTAATCTATTGTTGTTTAGACTGATGTTTAAGTCATAAATTAGGGGGTGATATAAAACATACGCACTTCATATCTCAAGCGACAGTGGCATCAGCACTGGTGGAAATACTGGAATCAGCTGGATCAACACACATTATGTGAAGACCCGATCTGCTCGGCTTTGCATAAACTGCCTTCATTTATGGGATACAAATCTCAGTCCTGTTTTGCACAAATGACCAATTCCCATTTTTCAGAACAAATTCCACCATATGCTATTACTCATCGCTGAGCCCTTAAGCCAAAATGCTTCAGCAAGCTGATGAAATGGGGCAGGCTGAAGTGTAAGCCTGGTAAAGAGCTTTGTCTGAGAGGAGAATCAGGGCTCACTTAGCTTCAATAACAGAGTATATAGAAGCTTTCCGGTGATATTAGAGTCAGTAAATCATAGAAACCAGGATGTAGGTGCTGATGTGCAATGACGAGAACTCCCATCTTGGTTATTTGGTGTCTTGATGATCTAATTTTCCATCCATTTTTGTCACTTTGGCAACAAATGCATGGGGTAAGATGATGCTGCTGTTAGTAAAGAGTAAGGTGACAATGTGCAGGACCGAAACACTCTGTACACTTTTACACAAAATTAACTCTTTACATTTCAGTGCTTGAAATGTACCATACCCCCCTCATCTCTGTTGTTCCCAATTCTCTTTGCACATATTCCTTATGATTTCTTTAATCATATAATACACCTCACCTGTATCTGAACCTGCTGCCTTTGAAGAAGATATTACTGCTGGAAACTGTTTTTATCTGACTTGACTTTGCACACCTGTCAGACAAAGAAAGGAAGAAACAAAAAGAGACACATTACGTGTACAGCAGCCTTGCACACTGAACCCTGACTAACACATGTCGTAGCAGAATAACAGATTTTTAAAGGCTCAAACTCTCATCACAATAATTTTTTTTCTCGCAGAACACAGAGTAGCCTCTCAACAAGCTTACAGCACGGTGTGTCTTTTTAAAAGCTCATGGCTGGAGGTCAAACCTTCATGTTTCATTCTATATAATTTATCATGTGAAACCAGACTCCAGTGCAGCAGAGAAGGAGCTAGAGCACAGACACACACATGTCTGCTCTCCTTCGTGCACGAGACACCATATGCTGGAAAAGCTCTGCTTGGCTGCCGTTCACAAACTCAATTCACTCTGATTTGATTTAGCGGCTCTGATGCTTGTCTGACATCCGAGCTGACATCCACTCCATCTCAGTCCGCCTTTTAGAGACACATGAGCTGCTGTCATTAGGAAGTCAGTATTCAGGGTTGTATGGGGCAAGGGCTATTTTACAAATTCATAACGATGTCTTCCTTTTGTAAGATTGTCTGCATGTATGGTGCCTCTTGATAAAATAAAGCAAGGCAGAGAGAAAAGCATGTGAAAAGTGAAGAATGCCTGCAGTTAAGAGAGAGCGGGAGACCTTCAGATTGACTGACAGTGTGGAGGAGGAAGGCCACCGTAGAGAAATCCGTCACAAAGCAGCCTCCAGTTCTTGCGTCAAACCTTTGGAAAATCTCATCTCCTCCAGCCTGACCTCTCTCCATCAAATGAGACCAGCTGTTCAGAGCCGCTGAGCCTTCTTATCCCCCTCCACGCCCACACGCACTTTGCTGTTTGGTGCCTCTTCCTTTTCTTTTCACACGGCTCATCTTCTCAGACATGAGCAAAAGATCCAACTGCTAATATCAAGCTCAGGAACAACCTTAAATGAAGAATAGCCATCTTGGTTGAGGAATGATGAATAAGTGTGAAGCTGATAGGAAAAGATGAACGGTTCAGGATCTCTTGAAGATCCTGGGTTGTTATTTTGTGCAAATTTTACATTGCAGATGTGACATCCTCTTGTGTTTTTCCATCTCGGTTGTTTTATATTCATCAGTCTGCTCTCCTCATATTCTCACTGAACTGGGATTGACAAAAAGGAGCAGATCTGTTGTGCTTGCCCACTATATTTGATTCTCGATTACATTAATGAACATAGATGTTAGCATCTTGTCTTGTCATGAACCTTGTTTCCCTTCCCTCCGTGCCAGTGGGGTCAATAGTCTTTGCAGATGAGATCAATGGCCTTGGAGCAATCAGCTGCTCCCCAGTGAAGGACGACGACATGTCCTTGCAGTACTGGGAGTAAATTAAGGAGATAATGTGCTAAAATTAAGTCGGTTTTGAAGTGAAGCAAAATCTTGGCTCGATATAAGAGCTCAAAACGTTCCTACTGGATTCGGGGTTTTGGTGTAAGCTGATCCTGCACAGTCTCAGCAGTTACAGGAAGAACTCAATAAAAATAAAAATGAATTTGTGTGCGTGTTTGTGTGTGTGCAGACGTACTTGTAAAAGGCCTGGTTCTCCACCCCGCACTTCCATAAGTGCTTACACGCTGCAGGGGTCGAGGTGTGAAATGTCAACACCAGCTTCTTCTACACAGAAAAGGACAAAGACAGAAAGAGTGACAGTGAGGATGAGAAATGAGCTTACTGGAAAAGAAAAAACTGTGAATAAGGACAAGAAAAGAGCTGAACGTAATGTGAGGGAGCTGTGCAAAATGCTGACCCACAGACCCTAAGCTGTAAGCTTGGCAAGATAAAGTCATTCGGTCACAGTGCTCAGCATTAAAAGGCAGAACATGGGTTTTTATGGACTAAGAGGAGAGATTTATTCCCGGAAACATCTAGTCTCTGGCTCTGCAAGTCTGGGAACGTGGGACGCCAGATCAATACTGTTCAGCAAAGAGGATAGAGGCAGAGACGAAGCAATGAAATCAATAACATGAGAATGAGATACTGTAACAGAATATGATATTATACCGCTATAAGTGTCTGTTAAAATAAAAAACACTTCACTGTTAAGTTGACAGCAGTGAAAGGGTCCAGTCTGTGCCCACTTCATCAGCTATATTGCGCAGCCCCCAAACTGTCACATATCAGTTATATTAGGTATGTAGGTGTGATTTACACACATGTGCTTCAGTTGCCATGTGTGTGTTCACAGGTGTGTGAAGGCGCCAGGACTGCGTGTTAATCTGCCTTTGGTCCCACTTTGGCTGACGTGCAAAAGCGTTGACTTGGATTTTTTTTGGGGAAAAAAAAAGAGTTAATTGAAAAAAATCATCCACTGAGGGGAAGAGACCGAAATTGTACATTCTAAAACGTAAAAATCAACTCAGATGTCAGAAATGTATTTAACTACAATAAAGATGATGCTATTTACTCTGTGTGCCTACAGTAAAGGACCAATTAGGTTTATTAAAAGATCACGATCGTGGTTCAAATACAGCCTTTTACAGCTGCAACCACTTCTCTGCAACATGCTTTTCAGACATGCATGAACGCACAGCAGGGCGGCGTCCTACATCAGCAGAACCTATGCGGTCGTTGCTGTGCGTTCACCGGTGCGTTGTGACACCTGATCGAGTGGCAGATGGGTTGTTCAAAAACACGCTTGTTTGGGGAAAAAAGGTTTTTCTAGAACTGCTCATCCAAACAAATTGAATCAAATGGGATTTGATGTACAGTAGTTGAGCTAACCTTGAAAACTGAAGTAAGTCTTTTTTGTTCTTTACATATCACAGCTGATTATGAAACTGAGGTCCATGCACAGGGTAAGCCATGCTTGTGTGTTAGGAGTTAACTGTTGAGTCAGCCAAAAAGAAGCTGACCAAGAATTTGTGACTTTGATCTCATAAAAGTGTTTCATCTATATAACCTGCAATCAGCTCAAAGTGGGACAGGTAGGTTTGGGTAATCAGAGGAGAGGGAAGAGTGAGGAGTGACCTGCCACATGGTGGAAAATTCAGGAAACAAGCATCAACACACAAATCCTCACATAAATAAAGTACACACACACCCACACAATCAAAAGGATGAAACGGTTATGAAAAAATTGAATGAGATGAATGAGGCATGGATAGAGTTATAGATTAAGCAGCGAAACATTGCATGTTAATCTATAGTTCACTGGAAGTCAGAGGGTGAATTTGATTACATGGTGAACAAGACGGGGACGGAAGCCACAGAAGAACTGCGATCATATGAAATGAGAGCAGAGAGAACTTTTATATAACACACCAGACAAACAACACTTAATGACAATATCATGAAAAAAGAAATAAAACATGGATAAAAGGTTCCTCCAATCATAAAGTGAGGCGAGGGCAGGGCTGCGGGTAAAGGTGTCAAATTGAGGACTTAAATACAACAACGATTTGCGCTACTGTTTTTAAGATAAGATAAGATAAGATTGTTTTTACTTGTATTTACTCACCAGAGATGACTATGTTTACACACAGAGAGAAGAGACAGAAACACAGAGATAATAGTGCATCTTCAGCCTTTCACGAGGAGCCGAACAGACAGACAAGGCAGACAGACTGACAAGTTAAGCAGCGATGAAAGAGCGGAACTGAGCTTCTGTAATGAAGACAACAGCTTTGACACTCATCGATTGGCTGATTGGTAGATTTAAGAGCAAAATGGCTTTAGCTGCAAGGATTTGCAGGTGTTTTTGAGCTGCTTCAGGCAGACTGAAGGTAAAGAGCACATCGGTTGTAAATCCTGAAAAAATAAAGTATGCAGATAGACGAGGCACTGAAACTGCTGCTCAGAATCTACCACAGCTCTGTTGGTTGATAAACATCAAGCAACCAGATGAAGCATGTGTCCCAAATGCAAGACATCCACTGTTTGAAAGTTAGTACTTGCTTTCTGTTTCAGTTTGGAGACACCATGTCATACAGTGGGGCAAAAAAGTATTTAGTCAGCCACCGATTGTGCAAGTTCCCCCACCTAAAATGATGACAGAGGTCAGTAATTTGCACCAGAGGTACACTTCAACTGTGAGAGACAGAATGTGAAAAAAAAAATCCATGAATCCACATGGTAGGATTTGTAAAGAATTTATTTGTAAATCAGGGTGGAAAATAAGTATTTGGTCAATAACAAAAATACAACTCAATACTTTGTAACATAACCTTTGTTGGCAATAACAGAGGTCAAACGTTTCCTATAGGTCTTTACCAGGTTTGCACACACAGTAGCTGGTATTTTGGCCCATTCCTCCATGCAGATCTTCTCGAGAGCAGTGATGTTTTGGGGCTGTCGCCGAGCAACACGGACTTTCAACTCCCGCCACAGATTTTCTATGGGGTTGAGGTCTGGAGACTGGCTAGGCCACTCCAGGACTTTCAAATGCTTCTTACGGAGCCGCTCCTTTGTTGCCCGGGCGATGTGTTTTGGATCATTGTCATGTTGGAAGACCCAGCCTCGTTTCATCTTCAAAGTTCTCACTGATGGAAGGAGGTTTTGGCTCAAAATCTCACGATACATGGCCCCATTCATTCTGTCCTTAACACGGATCAGTCGTCCTGTCCCCTTGGCAGAAAAACAGCCCCATAGCATGATGTTTCCACCCCCATGCTTCACAGTAGGTATAGTGTTCTTGGGATGCAACTCAGTATTCTTCTTCCTCCAAACACGACGAGTTGAGTTTATACCAAAAAGTTCTACTTTGGTTTCATCTGACCACATGACATTCTCCCAATCCTCTGCTGTATCATCCATGTGCTCTCTGGCAAACTTCAGACGGGCCTGGACATGCACTGGCTTCAGCAGCGGAACACGTCTGGCACTGCGGGATTTGATTCCCTGCCGTTGTAGTGTGTTACTGATGGTGACCTTTGTTACTTTGGTCCCAGCTCTCTGCAGGTCATTCACCAGGTCCCCCCGTGTGGTTCTGGGATCTTTGCTCACCGTTCTCATGATCATTTTGACCCCACGGGATGAGATCTTGCGTGGAGCCCCAGATCCAGGGAGATTATCAGTGGTCTTGTATGTCTTCCATTTTCTGATGATTGCTCCCACAGTTGATTTTTTCACACCAAGCTGCTTGCCTATTGTAGATTCACTCTTCCCAGTCTGGTGCAGGTCTACAATACTTTTCCTGGTGTCCTTCGAAAGCTCTTTGGTCTTGGCCATGGCGGAGTTTGGAGTCTGACTGTTTGAGGCTGTGGACAGGTGTCTTTTATACAGATGATGAGTTCAAACAGGTGCCATTCATACAGGTAACGAGTGGGGGACAGAAAAGCTTCTTACAGAAGACGTTACAGGTCTGTGAGAGCCAGAGATTTTCCTTGTTTGAGGTGACCAAATACTTATTTTCCACCCTGATTTACGAATAAATTCTTTACAAATCCTACCATGTGGATTCATGGATTTTTTTTTCACATTCTGTCTCTCACAGTTGAAGTGTACCTCTGGTGCAAATTACTGACCTCTGTCATCATTTTAAGTGGGGGAACTTGCACAATCGGTGGCTGACTAAATACTTTTTTGCCCCACTGTATATTGTAGTTTATCTTTGTTAGGGATGCGGTGCAGTGAAGGAGTCTAATATTTGGGCCACAGTCAGCACATAATGTGAATTAGGAGGTTGTAACACACCCACCATCCTGTTACAGTGAATCCTGCCTGTTAAGGAGATCTGAAACAGCGACACACATATACAGTGTGTGTGATGGTGGACAGGATAACAAACAGTACAGTCACTTAGCACATTTATCTGACAAAACCATTACACAGATGAGGATAGGGGGAAAGGGGAGGGAGAAGGAGGAAAGAAGGAGGAAAGAGAATGAAGGACGTCCGTTTTGCTCAGGGTTGGCAAACAGTCACTAACACACAACTGATCTCAAATTCTGCAGTCTGACTGTGCAACATTTGCCTTTGTAATAAGTAATGAACACATGTTAGAAGTTTATATCTAACAAGTCAGCAGGATGTTGATTACTTTGGTGCAAAAATGCACAATTCATCACCAGGACATGGAGGAAACTGCACATCTCACTTGAGTCATCATTTTTAACCTTTTAGAGACACCTCGCTCACCTCTTTCTGAATGCCAATGACGTAAAAGGTTTTTCCTTCAAACTTCAGCTTGCTAACGTCAGCCCTGCAAACAAACACAGAGTTAAGACTTTGAAATATCTGCAGATGAGAGTTAAATATAGGCTAAATGCTAAACTTAAAGCTTTAAGTACATTTAAAGTTCTGCTGTCATTGATTGTGTCATTGTAAAGATGTCTTCACAAGAAGCCACCCAAGCAACACAAGTTCCAGTTGCTGATGTCATAGAGAAAAAATGCCAGTTAAAAGAAATATTGGGTTAAAAGAAACTTTGATTAAAGGAGCAAATGTATATTTGTACTATGGTTGGCCTATAACTGTTAACCAGGTACAAGTAGAGCAACTTAGAATAGTACCTTTAGGTAGGCAACCTCCTTAAGACCAACAAACAGCATCACAGTCTGAAGTGATTACACTCACTCTCAGAAAGTTTGGTAGGATTTGCAAATAACTGCAGCCGAACAGATTGGCAACACATTGCAATCAATCTGCGTAAGTCTGCGCTGATGAGCAGAACTTGCTTACAACAACAGAGGACTTGACTCAGCTGGTTGTCAGCTGGTTGTATTCTTTTTATATTTCTATATAAAACTAAGGTTGCTAAGCGCCTACGTCATTTTGCCATTAAATCGCCATCTATCGCCATTTATCACAGTTATTCGCTGTAGTATCACAAACAGATTGCAGGTAATTGCCAACGTGATGCCATTCATTGGCAAAAGATAGCAGAGTTCCTATAAAGCTGCAACTATTTTAAACGCGATGACTTTGCAAATTAAAGTGCAAAGTTCATTGCACTGCCATTTGTTGGGCTGCGTTCATATTCTTTTTTAAAAAATTTTTACACACATAGCTCATTTCAAAAAATATTGTGTGTTTTTATCAGTTTAATTACCAATGGTGCATAGTTTAAAATAACACTATCAATTCTTATTACTTTTGATAGATAAACTACATTTTTCTCCTTATTCTTATGAACTTTTGTTTAAAACTATGAATATGGAGGTACTACAACTGCTGCTTAAGGAAAGCATGGCTATAGGAAAGTGTATTTTAACACTCTGTAGCAAGATAATCTTATAGATGTCATGTTTAAATAAACAAACGGTTCTGCCTGCAAGGAAAAGTTAGAGATGATTATTTTAATTTGCTTCTAATAAAAATTATAAGTTTAGCAATACTTCAGCGATAAAGCATAAATATAGAGTTTTCTGCAGTTAGCTTTGTTAGTGATTAGACATTTAATATTTATGTTTAATGATTGACAATTGTGGCTACACATTGTAGTGGTTTGCTTTTTTCCCAGCATACAAAAGACTCCCAGTTCGAGACTGGAGACGGTAATCCGTTAAATGCTGTGAAGGGAAGGGCGTCTGGTGTAAGAATCTAACAAATCAAATATGTGGAGCCTTCTGCTGTGCTGACAACCTGTGATTAAGGGAGCAGCCAAAAGAAGCTTTTTACAGGTTGATGTTTTTACCATTTGAGGAGGTGAATCCTCTTGTTTCCCTGGAAGACCACAAAACCTGTGGCTGTGAACCCAAGAAAGGCAGTAGAGCCTGTAAAGTCCTGAAAAAAACACATATCACAGCATGTAAGGCAAGTGGACTATCTATGACCTCATTGGTTGATGCACAAAATCCCATGTTTGTCATTAAACTTTTTAATTAATCAAGAACAAGGCAGTTAAAATACCGACTGATGGACTAAATCTGATGTAGTGAGGAAAAATCAAAATAATAACTTCCACATCATTAATCATCAGTAAATCTCTAAATTTGTATTCATCTTTATATATCTGTGTAAATCCCTCCCTTTCCCCTGTGTGCTTCCCACATCTTAGTGCTTACTTACTTTATCTCCATAGATCTGCATGTGCATGATAGTACAGTACTCGCAGTAACAGCTATTTCCAGCAAACTAATTTAAAAAAAGCCTGCCAGACAAGAGTGGAACAGATAAAGGGGATCCTTCCCACTAGACAGAATTTAAATATCTTGTTAATCTGCTTTGTATCCTTTGATTTGTCTGTTCACAAGAGGATGTCCCTATTTCACACTTCAGCTTGGCAGAAGATGAACAGAAAGGATGAGAGCGAGCCATGAGCAAGTTGTAAAATATTGTTTTTCTTTATCAGATGCAGTCTGTTCAATCTATTGGGATAGCACAAGAAACAAAGAAACAAGTAACAGGAGAATGAAGCAGAATAGCAAGTGTAACATATCTGATAGTACAGTTTAGTTTTAGCAATTTAAAGCTGAAAGACAAATCAATGACACTGACTAACCATGGTGGTCTCTGATCAGTCAGTGAAGTCACTGTGTCCTCAGAACAGTGGCTTCTTTATGGACCTAGTTTATTTAGTTTTCAAGGAGGGAACATTAACTAGCTGGCTTGGATGTGATAGCGTAAATTGCACATAAGCTCTTGGCCTTAAATTATTTCCTAATCTGCTTGGAGCAAGTATGTGAGGCCAGGTAGACAGGTGCTATAATGCGACACGCCACTGGATGGAGCTGTTTCTTTTTTGAGCAATAGAGACGTTTACGGAATTGCTAGCTTGCGTCGGTGCAACACGTGTGTGCAACGGTGTTTTCGTGTAGTAGTAGTAGCAGTGGGTTACCAGTGTGGAGAGCTATTAATTGGTGACAGCTGTCGGCAAAATATTATTTTCTTGCAAAACCTCCATATTTTCATCTGGACACTTACTTAATCTGTGTCCTGGGCTGGTTAATTTTGCCAGCTGCACAGCTGGTGTGATTGTCCATAAAATACAGTATGTACCATCTGTCTATAAGGTCACAACAAATTGCACAGGCCCAACCATAGACTGTGTGCAAAAGAGATGAATGTAGCTTTTGCATCTGAAAAGTTCATCCAATGCATAATTGCCTTAAAACGTGCATAGTTTTTAATGGCCAGCAGGGGGCGCCTCATGTTGGTGCAAAAACACTTCTGGGTGTATACAAGTCTTTGGGAAAACAGCCCTTGGCTCTCTTGCTCTGTCAGCTCAGCAAACCCTTTTCTCGTGACTTTATGAGCTCAACCCTTAGTTTAAGCTTGTACTTAATAAAATATTACTTTCTTTTCTAAAAACTTATGGTCATTATTAAAATGGGAAAACTATACTCACTGGCTGTTGAGCTGTACATCTGAAATTATTAGTCAATGAATGTGTGGTTTCACAGTCATATCCAGCACTAGCTTTTTAGATGGCAAAAATACTCACCTCAAAGCTTTAGAACGGGAGCTCACTAATCAACATATGACACGGTGGCTACATCCATCTTTTATATACAGTCTATGGAACACGCAACACCCTATGATGACGAAATCACACGAACACAAGTGGATACGCACATGCTTGTGTGCATGGAAAGTATAACACCCACATGAAGCCATCTGTGTGGAAATCAGTGCGTAACCCATTATGTGTAAAGCTACTGTGTACTGTATATATTCTCCAGTTACGTTACCTTGCATGGGTGAGGGTCGACTCCATATGTTTCAAGACTGTGAGCCCTTTGGAGCATGTTCAGCTCTGCTAGTTCAGCACACTGGCCCCTGATAGAAAATAGAGGAAAGGAGAGACCCAACTTTATACACTGACAGACTGAAGAATATGTTATTAAGGTGTTCCTATGTTGGATTACTTTCAATTGGATTTCACTTAAATGTCGGATACAACCAGATAGAAAATCAATACATGCAATTATCTTATTAGAGTTTTGAGATTTAAAGGTCAATATCTAGGGAGTTTGGTTGTGAACAAATTTGCGTTGACTTTTTATTCTAAGGATTGCTATTTTTTCTCCAGAAAGAACAGCACTAACCCTCCACTGCTAGGCTAGTTTCTTTTACAAGGACAAGGTTGCTTGTCGTACTAAGTCTACAGTATTTAGACAATATCAGTTTAAATAAAAGTATTACAGAATTTTTAACCAATTAAAGTGAGTACACTTATCTCTTATTATTATAAAAGGAAACAGTCATAACAAACCAGGCAAAGGGGTTGTGGGGGGGGGGGGCGGGGCATTAATGCTTTACTTGCTCATTAGTCTAAGTGCTGCAAATTAGGAAAATGAGTGTGGTACACTGGTTCACTTCAAGACTCCAGACATATAAATCAACTTTAAAATTGCACACGCATATATTGGATCTGTCTGTGCAGATAAAGGAAAGCATAAAAACCATTACAGAATGCCTGTGGAAATGTAGCTTGCAGACAGAGTGCTTCCCATTCAAAAATCACCTGAAGTCTCTGTACAGCTCAGTACTGATCAACATGCTGTTAATCCTGTCAGTCGTACCCATCGGGCCAGACAGAGGGCACTTGGCATCATCTGCCTCTGTGCTGTGGGAAATGAAGGATTTGTCTTTGATGTTTTATAATCACTGTTAAGTGTGACGGTCACTGATAGGTTTGTAGCTTGAACCCATCCGCTGGAACGTTGAAGACAATATAATTACACTGCTAAGCAAGACACAAATAGGCAAAGTTCTTCATGTTACTCGTGCACGGGAGAGACCGGACAGAGCGCCGTCCCTTCGCTTGACCCCAGTCGCTCTCGTCCGTCCTCCCGTAACACTGTCCTTTTATTGAGGTAACATGAATATGCATAGGTTCATTAACATACGACGTCTACATACAAACAAAGAGTACCTTGCCTGTGTGTGTGTGTGTGTGTGTGTGTGTGTGTGTGTGTGTGTGTGTGTGTGTGTTGCTGATCAAAGGGTCAAACATCCTTGGTCAGGAAGAGGGTAGACTAGACCCCCCCCGGTGATGAAGTCCAGCAGTTCATCTAAACAGAAAAGCACTTAGACTAGAACAGACGTAGCTACGTTAATCCTACCATAAAACAATTAAAACAAGATGCGACCTCTTCCCGTGCTCCCAGGATGTAGGTGTGCATTCTAGTGTGGAATACACACCAAGCCTCTGTAGCCTGTTAAAGATCACACAACTTATCACTACACAATTGATTATACACCTCTAAGCATCTATGGTTAAATATTTCTAAGCATAAATGACAATCAACAATACAAACTCTAACAGTCACGACATTATTAATCGCTGCAGCAACACACAAACAACCCAGAGTACATAGTCAATCTACTGAGTACATGCTTTTTTAATGACTCTTTACTCAAACTATTCTTTATTGCAGAACCATTTTCCCTTCAGGAAAGGTAATCACATGGTTGAAAAGAGGCGAATAAGGGTTCAAAGATACAGTTGTGGTACCCAGAATGCCTAGCTTTTGTTCATATGCAAAAGAACACAAGACGATCAAATTTATCAGGGATGAGTGATTTTCATCAAAATTTAAATTCTGTAGTAGTAACAAGCAAGGTGTCTAAACGGAGCATGAAATAAATAATTCATGCTCATTCCTCTAAGCTAATGGATGTTTTTATTTACTTTCAAACAAATCTCGACTGAGAATACCTTCTCCAGTGCAATGAAGCTTAAATCTCTGGGTATCACACAATTCTGTGTCTAACCAGAAAGAAAGGCAGCATTTTATTGTCTGCTGTGTAGACAGTTGTCTCAGCAGCCTGTTTTAAAACACAGATCACAGGAGTGAGCATAGCACCTGCCACCAACATCAAACGGTACAACAATAAAAAAAGTACTGGCGGCCGCTAGTGCTATCCCTCAGCCTCCTAGTAGATGCACCTATGGTATAAATGTGCAACTCCTTCATCACCTTGTTATTGTGTTCTCAAGCTCTTCAAAAAAGTAGCTGCGCCAAAGCTCAATTAATTCAAAAATCCTACATTGCCTTATCATTGAGTTATCACATTCACAAACTTGGCTGTACACACTGCCTGTCTGCCTGGCGAGGTGATAACAATACCCCCAAAAAGCCCACAATAGACCAAAAAAGCCTTCTCCAGACAAACAGCAAAACCACGAGACAAAAAATATATATATTAGTCTTTCACCTGAGCTCATTCTTGTGAATTTCCATTATCTTCCTCTCCAGTTTGAGGGATTGTTTAGGGAACAGCTTGAAGTCTCTGATGTAGTCTGATGGGTGCTCCTCTGGGTCATAGTCCCCAAGCTCAGCTATAAAGAGAAAGGGTGATTTCAGTAAAAATATTATCTGAAAATAGGTCAAATACATCAGGAAATGGGTATACATTGTTTGTTAACTTATTGAAAGAACTAATTTAACACACCTTGACTGCATATATAGTATGAAGCTACAATTAGTAGTCATGTTGCTCAGGTTAACATAAAAACTGCATTGTAAAGCAAAATTAAATAAAGAAAGATGTTTTATTTTGCAAATAAGCTTTACTCAACTTGAACGTTGCATATTAAGCAAGCTTATAATTTGTAACTTTAATTTTATAGTACTTATTCCATTTACATGCAACTGCTTCTATATTTATATTGTAGGATTGCAAATGGCTGGGTCAGAACAGTTAGACTGCAAGCTATTATTAGGCATGGTCACATGCCTGTTTTGTATTTGTGTGTAAAGTGTTAGAATAGCTGTGACACCATGAGTGCAGCGGGTGGCTGGACTAACGGCTATGGTAAATGGCCTGTATTTGTATAGCGCTTTACTCAGTCCCTAAGGACCCCAAAGCGCTTTACACTACATTCAGTCATTCACCCATTCACACACTGGTGATGGCAAGCTACATTGTAGCCACAGCTGCCCTGGGGCGCACTGACAGAGGCGAGGCTGCAGGACACTGGCAGCACCGGGCCCTTTGACCACCGGTAGGCAACGGGTGAAGTGTCTTGCCCAAGAACACAATGACCGAGACTGTCCGAACCAGCAACCTTCCGATTACAAGACGAACTGCCAACTCTTGAGCCACGATTGCTCTGGCTACGACCATATTAACAGTTAGGGTTAAAAAACTTCCAGTTTTCCCCCACAGAAAAATAGAAAGCTCATATAGCACCAAGTACAAAATGCCCGCTGTAATATTAAACAGCTTTGTATCATCAGCAAATTTCCTGGTTGCTCAAATTAAGACAAAGGCCCAAAGACAGATCTTTCCCTTATTTATTTTTTTTATTTCCACAGAATAAGATACTTATGAGCAATTGACTCAAATAACAGATCATTGTTGTGCTCATTGAATCCACTAATTTATTTTTTTAATGATATCTTAATTAAGTATCTTTATAAAGGTTTAATCAAAAACTTGCCTGGAGTTTAATTAAACAATAATCCTCAAACTATTCCCCAGCTCTATAATCAACACCCTGACAAAGTAGGACAGAGACCTGTCGTAGTTAATCAGAGCAGCCAATGATACACTGCAGACATGCTCTGTTTTGAGATAAGTGAACCAGTCACACTCTCTTCTCTGGGGATATGAGCCAATCAGAGGGTGTTAGCACAGTTCAAGGATTTGTGTATGAGCCACAAGGGTTCATTTATATGATAAAGCCCAGCTAATTCTTTTCTTAATCCATATTAAAGCAAGTGGCTCTGCGCTGTGATTCAGCATTAAACGGTTACGTTTAATTGACTGTAGAAAAAAATCTCTTCTATTCCTTTTCCCAGTAGTCCACATACATCTACTTTTTTAAAAAAAAAGTAGGATAATGACAGTGTGATGCTGTGAAATGCAGCCGGTTAATGAGGACAAACTTAGTCAAACAGGGGTTAGACTGTGGTTACACAGAGGTTGGATGAAAGTTCAGTTACATTTGATATAATTAGGTAAGATCATTGTTTGGTTCAAATACACAGTTAAGCACATTAAATTAACTGAGTGTTGAATTTTACCCAACACAGTGCAAGAGGATGCTCAAATTTAAAACTATAATTCTGTAACGCTAGATTAACAGACTGCGTAACTATACATAGTAATGACAGTTAGCTGAACTTTTTAAATGCTTGAATAAGACAAGTATTTATAAATCAGCAAAATGTAAATAAAAAAAAAAGCACATGGGTATTTCAGAATAGAAATCTTGAATTAAACAAACTTAAAACATCACTTTGACTTATAAAGTTATTTCAGTAACCTAAAAGAGGTATTTTACTTTTAGTTGGCATCATTTTTAAATTTCCTAAACGTTTGTTCTTTGCAATGAGCTTGTTTATTCAAGTTTAATGAAGAAAATGATAAACCTGCAAACATGTGGACTACAGTTGATATATCTGATTTTACATGTTAAAATTGTGTTTGTCAGTGATTTTCTATAAATGACATTAAAAAGCACTGATGATAAAAACATCAGATAGACAAACTAGCATTAGATAGTGTGGTGTTGGTGGGTAGTTGGATATTTACAATCAATAAACAGTATCTCCTCCACCTCACCCCCACGGATAATGTCAGATGGCCTACTCTCACTGAGGTTTATTCCTGCTAAAAGGGAGTTTTTCCTTCCCACTGTTGCCAAAGCCCTTGCTTATATTGGGTCATATCATCGTTGAGGTTTTCTCTATTTTCTTGGTATTATCTTAGTGTTGTTGTGATTTGGGACTATATTCAAATTTTGATTTAATTTAATTTATTTAATATTTAAATAATATGGATTAAATAAGGAAATAAATGCATTTGCAGGCACAAACAGTGATTTGTTAGTAGTTATTTTACAGCTTGTGCTTTCGGACTTCAGCTGATTACTTTTGATTTGAGGCTACAGACTACAGATTTCATTGTCAAGAGTCAACAGCTCAGGCACCGTAACTCAAATTTGTAATTACAGTTTCTTAACTTAATTTGATGTGTTCATTCTATTCAAATTATGAAGCACTTTGCAAATGTGCATTCTGGAAAAGGCTAGAAAATATTATCCTTATTCTTATTCTTATTACAGCCACAACCCAAGCAGCTCAGTCATTTCAGTAATAGCAGCCCTTATAATTTACAAATTAAATTGTGTAAATGTATATGTGTGATTTTCATTTAAAACTCCAACATGTCACCAAGGATGTAATTGTGAAATATTGGCTACATCTCTAATACATCCACTATGAGTAAGTCCTCACCCTGTATGATGCAGGCTCCCAGATATGCAGCTTCAGCAAAAGGACACAGTAGACGACCATGATAGATGTCTCTCTTCAACTGAAGGTACAGGAGATACCTGGATGCACATGCATGCATAAAGTTACAGAAATAAATTCTTATAGCATAAATACAGATTTTTATTTAAAATAAATCAAATAAATAAAAGACGTTTAATTACAATATACTATATAAAGCCACTGCTCACATTATGAAGGGGAACCAATACCCCGCTTTCACAATTTCTATTTCCAAATAGTTTGGATGAAAATTCACCACCCAATGAGAAAATAACAATCTGAAACTGTTGCCATGGTAGTTAAGGAAAGTATAACTATGGCAACATACATCTTCACCAGCAGAATGTGGTACTTTAGCTACTATGGAAACACCTTCAGTGCTACTGACATGCAGACTTGTCTCGTGTTAGCGTGAAGACAAAAAAAAAGTGGGGAACAGATGAGTTTCCAGTTGGGACGTCACCACTGAGTCAACTGACTCATCAAACTTGTTTTTCATTGAGGGAAAGACACAGGAGAGGCAAAGCATAAAAGATTGAATGGAGCGAAAACCCTGCTGCTGTAGCTAAATAGTTTTATTTATAGAGTCAGAGTGCTGCTGACTCTATAAATAAACACCATGATCTACATTTAGATAATTTTTCTTTCTTTGTGCTTCCTCTTATTTTAGGACATTGAGTCAGAATGTCTGCGTACACAGATTTGCTTTTCAGGTTTCTTAAATGACTTAAGCATAGAAAAATCCAGATTAAGATTTGGTGCACACTTAAACACAGAAATGATGTCGTTATTCTGCATGAAGATAAATGTCCGAGATAAATTTAAATTCTACAAAAAGAGCACCTTTATATACTTCAGTTTGCAAGTATGAATGAATAATGTCAATATAGTATAAATAATTGACAAAATATGTCAAACTTCTTCATGTGAGTGCATTCTTTTACACAAATAATGTTAAAATTACTCATGTGTGTTATATTGGCTAGATAAGTAATATAGTCAGCCTGACTCTGTAAAATCCTTAGATAACGATTAAGTGCTGACTTTGCCCTTTAATTCCAGCACTGTGAAATATTTGTGTATGAAAATGAACAGAGACACACAGTCAGCATTTGGTGAACTCTGAACTGCATATTTAATTAAAAACAAAAAAAAGAAGTCCCTATGCACTTTTCTGCCGTGCTAAAAATTACACCTGTTAGCAATTAATATCTGTAATGTGAGGTACCAAACACCTAATACCATAATCAATAATTACTAGAGATGGCACGATACCACTTTTTTATGTCCGATACCGATACCGATATCATAAATTTGGATATCTGCCGATACCGATATGAATCCGATATAGTGTTTTTTAATCAACAAAACTGTTTTTTAAATATCTTGCTGCATTTTGTATAAGTTCATACTCAAGTTTAAAACAACAACTACACTAAAGCTATTCTGTTATACCTGTATGCAAAAAAAAATATTTCATAGTTCAGCAATACTGATCAATCTAATAAACTTACAGTTTTTTACAGACGCTAGGACACATTTCCCAATACTTAGGTCACTTTTGCAAAACTCTTCACACAATCCTCCTAACTGACCGTCAGCTTGGCAAAGCAGTTCATTTCACATTCAAAATGCACTACAACTAACAAAAGACTTCATTCAGGTCTCAAATAAACTCATTCTTCCAGAACACTAGCAAAGGTTGACAGCCGACAAACACACTTTGTCACCCACAAAACAATGACCTAAAAAACACTAACAACATGTAGCATTACACAGTGTTTTCTTGTGTAAAACAAGGACACATCTCTGTTTATAATTTCAATATATGTTACTGGAATGAATCAGACATCATGCAGAATTCGTTAATATTTGTTTATGTATTTTTATTTTTTTGCACTAAGTAATCCCAAAATACAAGAATTTGTATACACACCATCCACTGATACACATACAATAGTAATGCTAATCTACTCGGTCTTCTCCATTTGGCCACATCACATCTTATGTCATCTAGGGCAATACACCTAGGAAAGAATCTTCTGGCATGCCAGAATTGAAGGAGTTGAAAAATTGAAGGAGTAACACCTGTGTAGATGTTCATCTACAATGAGAATAAGCTGTGGCTGGTTAAACTGCATTTTTAGATTTAAAATATGTTTCAATAAAATATTGCTGTTGGATTTTGCTGTCTTTTCAAGTTTTGCATTGTGTTATTGTTTTGGCCATAAGTTTAACAGTTTTGAAAACAGTATGTAAGCACATGCAAAATGTCCTGTACGTACAAAGATTTTTGGCAGTTGTTGTGTCTGAGTGAGAAGATGATTCATGAAATTTGAGAGATGCAGTCATTGAATGCATTTTGTGCCAAAACAATGATAACTGGTCCTCAGTTTAGCCCACATAGACTTCTGTTGTGCTCACTGTGTGAGGAGTTTTGCAAACGTGACCTAAGTATTGAGAAATGTGTCCTAGCGTCTGTAAAAAACTGTAAACCTGCACCATCCTCCCTATTCTGGTATTTTAAAGAGTACTTAGCGTAAATATTTAGCAACCTAACTAATAGGGTTCCAACTCCCAGCAACAAAAATAAATAAATAAAAAATGGGGAACCACCCCTCACACTCCACCTCATGATGCTTAATCGACGTAATCAACCTTAATTTGATGCAGTGTGAAAAAAAATGCACAGAAATCAATTATTTTTCAAGAAATATTAAATAGATTCAACATCTTTCTTCAACAAAATTGCAGACTGCACAGATGATACCTTCCCAAAGGAAAAAGTACTATAGCTTACTAGGGTATATATATTATACTTAATAGTTACTATATACAGTAATGGACTTCTATTCATTTTGCATCAAATTAAAACTTTGGGTGTCAGATAATTATTTATTAAAAGCTAGACATTTTAAATGAGAATAAGAAAGAAAAGTATGTCTTTGTGCCCCCTTTTCCCTGTTAACGCCCTATCGGCCCCCCTGGCTAAACTTTGCTAGATCCGCCCCTGCACAGTTACAGCCGTCAGCTACGTAGAAAAAGATCCTGGAGTAGAAAGTAATATTAAATAAATTCTAACAACAGCTGATCAAGCTTAAACGTGCTGCTGTTGTTCAGCCACTGGTTTCCTCTTTCTGGTGCGAAGTGGGCCAAAAGCAAACAAGAGACACGGACTCCCGACAGAAAAGCCGATCAGCTGATCATTAAGCAGTTTCATGATTGAAGTAGCAGCAAGAAGAGGCAGTCGCTCCATATATCGCTTGTTAAGCTTAACGCAGGAATGCTTTACAAACATTCAGAGATGGACTTACACACTTGCTTTACTTCTCTCGGGATAACTTTGTCGGAGATGAAATGCCGGGTTGCTAGCGAAGCTCCAAATGCTATCCAGACCACCGACAGGTCCTACATGCCACAGCCGCTCTATCACGTGATGCATACTGCTCCGACTGCTAACGTTCTGAGGTGAGTTACAGCGTGTGGCAAGTTTTGTGAGGTGCTTTCGTGATATTTAATGGATCGGATTACATTTTTTATTTTTCTCCGATATCCGATCCAGTAATTTAGGTCAGTATCGGACCGATACCGATACGTAATATCGGATCGGTCCATCTCTAATAATTACAGATCTATAGAACAGTGGGTTAACTTTTTCATCTATCTTCAATAGTGCTTCATATACAAGAGTTAAAATTACATCTTGCAAACTGGAGCAGGCACATTTTACCATTAAAAGTTTGGGGATTTTGATGATGGGAAAAAAATTGCTCCCAGACATAACTCCATATTGAGAACTCGACAGGATTTTATTACTGACTGCATTTCCTTCTGAACTTTTCCGACTCATCTCAACTTCATCTTCCACTTCAAACTTATAAGTAGTGTGCCAGTGTGATGCCTTTCCTTAGGACTCTAAGAAGAGGTTGTTTGTTTCTTTAGGACACGTGAATGAACAGAAATGGACACGCAGCTCTTTCAGAGGGAGGAAGAGCTAATAAATAATACATCTGGAGAAAAACTGAAGCAGAATTCAGCTAAGTTGAAATTAGGCAAGAAAAGAGGGATAGGTTCCAGAAATATCTCAAGACAAAAATATAGGACAGAAAGACGCGGAAACGTGACTTGAAAGGTGTGAAGAGACACCTGAGGGTGGAGGGGGAGATGACAGTGAGGAAGAAGAACGATCGACAGCAGGAAGGGAGGAGACACTGGGGGCGGAAAGACAAAAAAACAAGCGAAGGCAGAGAGGAAAAAGGATGGAAGTGAATGGATGGAGGAATTGAAGAGAAAATTAGGACTGATAAAGAGAAGCAGAGTTGGTAAGACGTAGGGCAGAGAACACAAGTCCCTGCTGGGTGAGTGTCTCTAATTATCACCGCACCTGAGAGAAGCTTTGTGTGTTTGGCTCTGTTTTGGCAGAGGTGGCGCTGGTGGTGGAGCAGACTCTCTCCAAATCTTTTATTTAGTTTGTTTACTTATATAGTATCTTCATGGGCTCATCTACAGTTTTGAGAGCCTTCACGTCTGGCTCAGTGTATAACACCGGTGTGTTTGCACTGTGTTCAGTCAATGCCCAACTTTAAGTAATCAATCACTTGAGAACATTTAATAACGCATACTGAAATAGTTTTATAAGTCATATAATAGTCTGTTTTTAGACAAATCAGTCAGACAAAATTAGCCAAATGTCTTCATCTGTCACTAACATATTTTTATTAGGTATAGCTTGCTAGTACCAAGTTGGACTTTCCTTAATTCTGCATGGCAAATACATTTTTCAGAGGCTTTGTTTCATATTGACTTCAACACACTGGATATTTTCAATTCTTTCAATTCCTCTCTCTAGAGATATTTGTCCATGAAAATCCTCTGAAATACTTTACATTTTCTCTCAGCCTGCCTTCTTTCTCTGTCACTCATACGCCATTGCCAGTGCTTGTTTACCTGGTGAGTTCTTCCTTGATTTTCATTGGCTCATGCGGGTAAAACTTGACCCGGAAGCACATCGTGTACGGCTGCTGAGCTGCTGGAGACAAGAAAGACACGATGTTGAGATGGAAAAACTAAGAGAGACCAGAAACTGTAAGGAAAGTTAAAAGGCTGTTAGAACGTGGAGGAAAAAAGAGGAGATAAGCTTGACAGATATGATAAAGGGAATCAGAAGGAAAGTAGAAGATTTTAAGAAACAGATAAGAAGAGGAAAGAAGAGGAAAGATAAATGAGGGGAAGAGAGGACAGAGGAGCCATGAAGATTATGTAGAAGAAGAAGCTGGGGACAAAAACAGAAACCACAGCATGTCTCCAATACTGATTAGTCACCTCATAATTACAGTAATTACTCTCTCACACACACACACACATGGGCATGTGCTTCACTTGAACTGGGGTCTGTTTCTTCTCCTTTGATCTGAGTCCTAAAGCATTTCATATCTCTAGGAGAGGATTTGTGCTTTGAATAGTATTTAAATATGCACCGTAACATACATACACAAGGTTACATAAGCGGTCACAGACACACACACATATACTCAATAACAGGCTGAAGGGTTTGGATCAAATGACAGCGATAGCTTCAACTCCCTCCTGAAGTCTCACACAGCTCATCTGCTTATAAACATATTCAATGTTTACCCTGTGAAGTTAGAACATTTACAAGATATACAAACACCAAAACACCGAAACACTGAGAGGAAACCATCATACACAGCAACAGATTTAATTATATACAGTAATTGTATATAATGCATTATAAATAATTTACACTTCCTGAAGTGAAAATAGCACAGATAAGATTTTTTTTGAAGTCTGAATTTATTTTATTTTGGTTATTAAAGAAATAAAACATCTTAAAGGACCCTTTACCCATCTCAACTCCCATTTGGTGTCTTTGGCGCTTACTTACAGTTAAACAGTTAACTGATAGCTTTGGTCTGAGGATCTAGTGATCAAATGCCAGAATTTTGTTTGCTCGATATAAAATTTTCACTCCATGTTTGGTTCAAAGCGTAGATCAAAGCATTGCGGAGATTTGATGTCACTTCCTGTGTGGCAGCTTTGCAATTTGAATTTTCTGATGGACACAATCAATCCAATTTTGTGGTTTTCTACATTTGCTTGCTTTGAGGGTACTCTTTGCCAATTTTGAGAGTGGAAAAAATTGTAGCCTGTGAACTATGTCAGAAAATCTAATATTATGGTTACAGACGCCACGGGGTCCATATCCATTATAGAGGGTCTGTAGCCTCGAATTTGCCTTCTCTGACACATGAATGTTGAAAGCTAATATTTGAAAGTTTGGGGTTTTTTAAGTTCATATCCATAAATGTGCCTCCGGGTTCAGGCCTTTGCTAGTGACAAAGTGTTGAAGGCTATTAATGAAACTTGGGAAAAGGGAATGAAAAAAAAGAAATGGAAACTTTGACCTTCTTTGGGTGATTATAGACTAAAAAGTCAGCAGATGAAAAAAAAAATATATGTTATTATATAATTAACAGCTACAAAACAGCAGGGATGGTTTACAGAAAGACATTTAAACTAGAGAAATAAATCCAACATAACAGCTGAATCACCTGTGCTTCATACGCTACAAATCTTAGAAAAATGAAGGAGTTGTTTTGTCTTTGCTGTTCTCACAGGCGAAGTTTACACACGTGCACATGTGAGTTATTTTGAGTGCACATGGAGAGATTTCAAAGAGGATGAGGCAAAGAGACGCTTAAAACAAAGATGCAAAAGTATCTGATAGGCATTCTGAAGTCAACATCAAGGAGGAAGAAAGTATCATTTCACATGGGATAGAAATCATCCAGAGTGCCCTCACCACTCTCCCTTTAATGGCAGGATCCTCTGCGGTATTATCCAGCTATGAAAAACAGCACACATCTACATAATACATGCTGAGCAATTTGAAAGAGCCAATCCTCCCACCCGCTCCCAAAGAACTTGAGCTGCTTATAATTATTTCTCAAGCTTAAGGGACGAAGAGGTTTTTTTGGAAAACATTGTAGAGAAAGTGAATTGTGCGCGAAAGACATGGCCGTGCAAATGTGATGTTTGCCAACGTACGTAAGCTGGGATGCACAAAGACGAAATAAAACACAAGTGCACGCACACATTGAAACCTAATTTGGGAGTAAATCCTGCCACAGGGAACTGATGTGTCAGTGCAACTCAGATCTATTCAACAACTCCCCTCTAATCTCGTTTTCTTTCTTTCACTCTGTCAGCTTCTCTCATCTCAAACCGTCTCTCCAATCTCCTCTTTTCGCTCTATTTTTCTTCTTTCTTTAGTTACGTTATCTATCACTGTCTCTTTTTAGTACTTTTCCCCCCTTGTTCCCTCTCTCTCCCTTCCAGTTTTCACTGATATCCTCAGCCTCCCCCTTCTGTCATCTCACACATGTTCCGATGGAGCAGAATACTTCGCTAATAGCTCTTTTATTAATTTATAACAGGACAGAAAGAACAGGACAGTCATTAAAAGGTTTAGTGAACTTCAGACTGAGACACAGAAAGAAAAGGAGGGTCGGAGGAAAGCCGCTGCAATCTTTCAACACAAGATAGAAACGTAAAGATGTGAAAGAGTAAGTGGAAACGAAGGAAAACAAAGGTGAAAACAAGTACCACTCTCTTATTCACCTTTGTATTGTGTCCTCTTTTAGGGTACTTAGATTGTATGATTATATGTGTCACATTCTCAAGGTTATTATAGTTATACTGAAAAAACATTGGCCAAATCTATCAGAGGCAAACATCAAGAGGGGAAAGGAGGCTGTGCTCAGCTTGAAAACAACCCCTCGGGCTGTTTGTGTAACTCTTATTACAACGTAAAAGTGGCCTCCAGGGACACATTAAATGCCACTCTGGTGACCTTGAAAATGTGAAAACTTGACCTTTCCCTAAAGCCAAATAGAAAGGTTAGCCATGAAACCTAATCAAATGGAACAAACATTGAGCTAAACTGAAGCCCAGACACAACTAGAGCTGCAGTTTCCTGGTAAAAATAAATAAATAAAAAAAATCTGGTGTGTTTGTGTCTCCATCGCTTCTCGTTTCCTTAAGTGAATCTGTTTTCTCTTTGAGGGTGAAACACACCCATGCACTTTATTGGGTACTGTGATGGACCCTTCTGTTTTCAAAACATGCTTAATTTTTCATGCAATTTTATTAACTTTCATCCATATTGCACTACTGGATTTAAAACTCACAATGATGAAAGATATTATTATTCCAGATTCTACCCTACCATGTCAGTGTTGTTGCAGCAGAAATTAAAACCCTTCAGATCAGGCAACATTTTTTCAATCTTCTACTGCCCAATTTTGGTGAGCTCGTTCAAATTGTAGCCCCAGTTTCCTAATCTTAGCTGACAGAAGTAGTATTCAGTGCTAGAGCAGCAGCAGACCACACCAGGTACAACCCCAGTTCTCTTTGAGTTTGTCGTTTTAGTTTAGTTTAGCTTCAGTGTCCTGTTTCCAGAAGATAGGAAGGGTCAAGGAAAGGCATCTTCTGCTGCTGTAGCCCATGTGCTTCTAAGATAAACATGTTGTGTGCTCAGAGATGCTCTTCTGCTTAGATTGTTTCACTAGCGGTTATTTGAGTTCCCTTCCTATCACCTCAAATTAGTCGCATCTGACATTAACAAAGAATTTTTGCCCGGAGAACTGCTGCTAGTGGGGTTTGGTTAATTGGTGATTCTAAATTGCCCATCGGTGTGAATGTGAGTGTTGATGGTTCAGTGTCTCTATGTGTAATAGGCTAGAGCTCGATTTTAACTTCAGCAACTTGTCTTGAGCATGCCTACATGCCTAAATGCTGCTATGTGATTGGTTCATTAGATATTTGTATTAATGAGGTGTTGTATACGTGTACCTATGTCACTGCATATTTCATTTCGGTAAACCTTACATGGATACATCCAGAAAATGAATTTTGTCTTACATCGCATTATCCTAAGGACTTGTTAAACAAACAGAATAGTCAAAAATGGGACAACAAAACAGACAAATAAAGTAATCAGATAAAATCTGCATCCTTTTCTGGAGATGGAAAGTAAAAATATCTTTCCGGTTTGTGGTGATTGTTATGAAGCTTTGAATGAGGCCTGCACATAAGGCAGGCAGGCTGTTTACTTGTTTTTGTACTCTCATAAGCTTGTCTTCCACTGCAACGTCTTTGCAACGTGTGACTTTTTTCCTTTTTAGGCCACTTGTCCCTCTGGCAGTTTTTTGTGTTTCTGAGAAACAGTTCTCTTGTCACTTTGTCTGTCTTCATTGTGTCTCCATTGGTCTCCCTGCAGGACTTCAGAGGAAAAACTCATGTCCAACATTGCCTGACTCTGTCACAGGTGGGTGGGTGATAAAACTCTTAAACCTAGATGATCTAAATGTTTTTTTTTAATTATTATTACATAAACAAATAAAATGTATCTGTTTTTAATTAATAACAAACTGATTTTTTTGTACTCCTATCCCGTCACTTTAACAATGTTGCGCGTACGATGTTATGGCCTTGTTAGAGTCCCTGTGGTGGTGTCGGCTTGTTTGCCATGCTTGACCCCTCACACCAGAGTGACCCTCTGAGACAAATGCACGGCATAAGAAAACACACTCACACTCGCAAATACACAGACACATGCATGATGCTTTGCATCTGTATACACACATGCTGACACAGAAATGGAAACAGAAAGGGCACTCACACTTCATCTGCCTCACTACGGGTTTATTGGGCTCCAGCCAGTGCTGAAAAAGAGAGAAAGACCAAAAATGTTACCCTAAAATAATCAAATTTATACTAAAGAAACTACAGGACTGGATTGAGAGCTAATTCAAAAATTATCTTAGAAAATCTCATTTGTATCATTGGTAGATCTCTGGTATTTTAAACTGTCATAAAAAAGATTATTACTACATTATTACTTTAAGAGACTGATTTAGAGATTTAGGGAGACATGATGATCTTATATTCCTGAATAGAACCAAATTTGACCTTTTTGATCCATCTTACTGTCAAAAGCATACAATTCAAAGTATTATGTTACAGTTTCTGGACTGCATGACACTGCATGTTCAGTTTGTCTTAAAACACATTTTCCCTTATTTTTCCTTCCTTGCTTTGCATTAAGAAAAAAAAACAGTCTAGCTGAGCTTCTGCTACGATCAAGCGTCTGGTCTGTTCTTTGTGTGGGCTGTTTGAAATATGGAGACTGATCTTGTTATTATTTGGCACTTGAACTTGTAATGTAATGTATCAGCTGCTTCCAGACTGATATTCAACATTCATACTTTGCCTGTGCTGACTCACTGCCACTGTTTCCTGTTAGTAGGTGTGATTCTGCCGTAATGAGCTGAGTGCTGTGTATAAGTGGAATTTCTAAATTGAGGAGAAGAATTTGTTAGCCGGGGTAAAAGAGCAGCCAGATTTAGAGGAAGGAGACTCCTCAAAGATTACAGAGAAAAAGATGCTGCACCTTAGGCCTGATTTAGACTTCTGCTGGTATATTTTTAAACCTTACGACGTGGCAGACGTCGTTGCCGGCATTTATGCTTGTGCTTGTGCCCCCAGGGTCTGGTTTTTCCACTTCCTTTCACATTCTCCTACGTCAGTTACGATAGCACTCTCCGTCCAGGTATCTGCTGACATTTGTGAGTCGTTATATTGATATATATTGTTATCCTTAATACTGAGATGATAAATGTTATTCTCTCACTGATAGATTCAAAAACTATTACAAAAAAGTAGCCAGAAATGCACATGAGCAATCAGTGGTGCTGAACAGTAGGGGTAGGGTAGGCATAGTGTTTCAGAGGGCTTTGTGGTTATGAAGCAGATTTTCAGCAGAATCATAAATCCCCACTTTACTAAGATGTGGCTGTTGGAAAACTAACCACATACTTATAGACTGAAGTCTTCAGTAAAAAGTGAAAAATGCGGTTTGAAAGCACTTTTCATAAACATACATTTCTCTAAATATAAGCGTTGCTCTGACCGGCTGTGTAGGTCCTGTGATCACTCCTCTGGTAAAGAAGAAAACTCTGGTAACACCTTTATGCTTTACCATTAGTGTTTCCAACTTTTATTTTAGGTTTTACAAGGAAAATGCATGTTTGGTTTGATAAATCCACATCTAGTTAATGTCCCCACCTCAGTTTGGCTTCACTTGGACAAACAAAAGATCTGGGCTCTGGGAATAAATGACAGGCTTTTCCTGATCCTTTGTACAAACTAGTCTCAATTGGTAATGAAAATGATAACAGATACCATGGTTATGGTGTGTGCAGTGTGCACGGACAGGTGTGTGTGTGTGTATCATAGTTACCCTTTGTTTCTCGGGATCTACATATCGAATACCAAAGTAGTCTTTCTCAAGCAGGTTGTAGTGATTGCACACATGGTCCAACAGGAACTGGCCTCTGGTGTCTCTCTGCAAAGAAATAAAGCGCATCGGTTTAGGACACGTGACCCGTCTTTTGAGTTATGCTGATAAAAACCATAAACCTCTGAGCTCAGTCTGATAGATGCTGCATGACTGCATTGTGCCCACAATGAACCCTCATGGGTAATACTCCTCTGATGCTCTCATAATTTCATCACGGTGAAACATGTTAATGGAAAGAAATATGTCAGCACCCTTTTGGTCCCTTGCTGCTGACATATCTGTTATGATGGTGTTCTGGACACGGCCTCCTAATGTGCCAATAAATACAGTCTATTTGCAGGACCTAACACTGTGTAATCAATAAGCACCCTGCATTTAATGCCAGCTGCTTAGTCAGTATCTACTCATTCAGATGCTCAGTATGATTTTCCTGCTGAGTGTACTGACCTGCCTACGTCTTAGCATTCTCTATAACTTTGGATATATCTAAAGTCTAAAGATTTGCTTTTTGTCTGCCTATTTTATAGACAGTGTTTTTGTTGTTATTATATTGTACTTGCCCAAACCGTCTAGATTACACCACATCTGACACCAAATGTCAGCTGGGACAGTTGGATGAGCAGTTTTAAAAAAAATTATGCTTTTTAGCTCATTTAAGGAAATACATATCAAAACAAGTACACATTTAATTTTTACCTTTAACCTCTTGACTAAAGCTAATATTATGTGCATCAAAGATCCCAGCTCTGAGTGTGTGTGTGTGTGTGTGTGTGTGTGTGTGTGTGTGTGTGTGTGTGTGTGTGTGTGTGTGTGTGTGTGTGTGTGTGTGTGTGTGTGTGTGTGTCCTATAACTGCTCTATAACCTGCTGAAGGAGGTGGATTCTGTGCTTGGTTTAGCAGAACTGATTGATTCACTCAGATATCATGTCTTTGCCCTTGAGACTGGAATTTACTCATCACCCGGGAAGCATCAGCGTCATCACATACAGTCAGACCCACAGCTGACCAAATCTCATCAATAAAACTGCCTGTCAGCACATCGCCTAATCAGGAAACTTTAGTTGGGAATTTGGATTTTTATAGCACTTCCTAATATAACTTTCAGTCTAATTTGTGTCTCACTTCCTTTAACATTCCTAGTTATGCACTACCTAGAATTATTTTTATTACCAGGTGAATTTAATTATGCTGGAATTTTAGGTGAAAAACGTTGAAATTCCATTTAATTCTAAATGAATTAGACTCTTAGTTAAGGGACATATTATACAGTCTTATTGAATATAGCAAAAAAATTGCACAAAAGCAAAAATGCATTAACATATTTCACGTGATTGCACAGATGGATGTGCTAAGGACGGCTACATTTTGTGCACTGAGTAAGCAGCACACTCACACGTTAAAAAGCACGACTGTGTGTCAGTTACTTCTAAAATTTATTCAGCTGCACTAACAAAGTCCCGCTCCCTCTGGCTTGACCAGGTCTCGCTTGAAAAATAGTTTTTAATCTCGATGAGGCTTTTATCTGGATAAATAAAGGATGATAAAAATAAAGTTCATCTGGATTGAGAATGATCTGTTTCAAAGGTTATAAGAGCATCCTATATCCTTATGGTGCTCTTTTCTGTCCAGTGGCTGCTTCATCAGCAGTGGTCAGTATGAACAGCACCTCATCAGCAGCCAAGGTAAGGTCGTTAGCTTTGCTCTTTATTTCTATTTTCAGAGATTTGCAAGTGAAATGCAGTGTAGTGGCTGACATCAGCTGACTTTGTTAAATGGCTTTAACAGAAGCACATTTTCAGCACATTTGCACGGCTGATTGTTTGTCAGACTAACGGCCCTGAGCCTCAGATGTCCCATATATTTGACCGGATTTTAATCTTTAAGAAAGCAGAGCTTTCTTTTTTTTGCACTATTTAGGAAATTTTTCCTGCTCTGATTTTCCTCATTATTCTTTTTCCCACATTGTTGGAGCTACAGTGCAAAGTCTGCAAAGAAAAGTAGCATGGACCATTTTCCATCTGGTTGCTCCATCAGCTCTCAACTATTTCATCAGTTTCGGTGCAGTAATGTAGCTGCTTGGAGTTTCTAATTGCTTTGTGCACTAATGTTACAAATAAATATCTTTTCTTTTTTTTACTGAAATCTAAGGTTGTGCCTTTAATCTTCCTGATCTAATGTAAATCTTAAAGGCAATTGTGTGTCTTTTTTTTTATATATTATATGTGTTTTCTGCTTGTAGGTAGACAAAAAAAACCCCAAAAAAACCCAAAACCATTTCTCAATTAAAAATTAATTTCTTTCCAGGCACAAAGCCCATGCAAATATTTTGTACTAATACTATATGCCTAGAAGTTACACAGCATCTACAGCCTTTATTTTAAGTACATCAAAGCATCATTATCATCACTGCAGCATGCCACAAACTGTGAAATCAGTTCATTTGCTGGCGTTGCATTCACTTATCCTCAGTTTTACACAAATATTAATTCCTGTTCATATGTTGAATTCTGTAAATACTGTAATGTTTTTGCCAAGACAACCTTTTAAATACATTTCTTAGTGAGTCATGCTGCATGTCTCAGTAAACAACTCAGCAAACACACTGTTATATGTACTACTAGACTCAAGGTGTTGACAGAACAGCCTCTGAAAATAAGATGTTTGCTGTAAATGTCACAGCAGCCACTCAAAAACCAACAGTTATATGTGTCCAGGACACCGTGGCTGTATTTGTTACGCACCAAATAAAGCAAAGCAAACATTAAACACAGCCTTAGTCAATTCACAAAGATACACTGTTGTAACAGCCAGAATTTCCAGGTCAGTGCAACCAACAGTAAAGGAGAATCAGCTAGATTGTTTATCAGTGCTGGGAGTACCAAATTACTGCTATTTAAGAAAAAGAGGTTCAAAAATATAAATCGTCTGTGTCTTAACATTAAGACGACTGTGTTAATGTCTGATACCTGCACAGGTATCTGCAGGTGGTTTGAAACATGAGCTGCCTCTGAAGTAGCCTTATTTTGGTCAGTGTACTTTTGCATTAGCCAGAGAATACATGTAAAGATGAGCTCAACCTATTAATATTCAACCTGTTCAGTGGTCCTAAACAGCTTCAGGCAGAGGAGTTAACTGTTACCTCAATGGTAACAGTTAATGCATACATGATTAAAATACACAAATGACTCTAAAACCAGGTACACAACTACAAACATAATTATTAGCTAATGCTATGCCTAAAACAGTTTGCTAAAAGCACAGGATGTATTTTAACTTCTTAAAGTCCATGCTTCTTAGCTAATAGTGTTATTTATGAGTTGAAATTACAAACTAAATATAGTGGATAAACAGCTTTGTTACCTGAAATGATAAATAAAACCTTTAAATTATTTTACTAAACATGTGATTAGCAGAGAAACTGCTAATGAACCAGGCGAAATTGTAAAGTATGGTTAAACTGCTAAAGGTAAGATTAAAAAAGAAAGACTTAAACACAATAATGAATGACGTAATTGCTATAGCTATTAGCTATAGCTGTAAAATGATCAGGGTTTTTGAATCCATCTGACAGGGCTGCGGTCATCACAGTCACATCACCACCTCTTAAGATTAAATTTTGATCAATCTGTGACACAACCAGCAAGGAAATTGGATTGTGGTTCTGGACATCTGACATCCTTTGAATAAATCCAGGTCCTGAGATACAAAATGCTCAAATTTGTTTGCCAGCTAGTTGCTAACTGTGTCTGATTCTAAGTGGATTAGTGCTGAGCATACAGCAGATTTTTGTTTTATAGATTTTTGAGTCAATAAAGAGGCCTGTTGCAAGCATGTAACAACACTACAACAGCACTCAGACAATAAAGTTGTGACAGTTCATTGATGAGCCGTAACTCACTGTAAATCCTCGTAAAGATAAGCGGAGCTGCTGACACCACTATGCAACTATTTTCACACCATCATTAAATATGTTCACCTTTTCCTTGGTGAAACCTGTCCAGTTTAATTAAACCATTTTTTATATAATATGTGACGTGGAGGACTTTGCAGGGGTGTTTGGTTGAATACAAGATGCCAAAACTGTATTAAAAATCTTCAACAGCAGTCTTAGGTGGATTTCCCCTGTGGCCTGTGTTATATCACCACAACATCAATTGGCTGTCAGTAATCCTGTTTGCTGCATGTCCCTACTGGCTGGTCCAGGTTTACCAGTATATCACCAGTAACATTAGTCAAATGTGTCCAAGCTGCGATTCTCAGTGTGTCCATGTTCACCTGTGGGTTGTATGTAAATAACCTAGAAAAAAATCACTCTCTGTCTCTTTAAGCTGCACTTCTCCATCAGCATCCATGCATTTTGATGTGTGTCTGTCTACATCTCTTTAGGATTTTTTTGGCTGATCCCTGACAACAGTGTTACTAAGATGTTAAATCTGAAGAGAAAACAGAGAGAGATCCATGGAGGGAGGAGAAAAATAGACGAAACGGAATAAAAACAGCCACGCTGTGAGCTGATTCCAGCCAGATCATCAAACGACACCTTTTCTCCGTCTAGTTCTCGGGCAGACGCTCGTGGAGCAAAGAGTGTTGGACTGACGCCAAGCGAGAATAAAGAGAAACAAACCAGACAGAGTGAAACAGGGCCAAACATACTGAGAGGCTGAGAGCAGCTAACATAGAGCTAAAAGAACGAGTGAATAAAAAAGAGAGACTGACTGGTGAAGCAGAGAGGAAGAGAGATGTAAAGAGTCTATGTCATGTCCAACAAGGCCTGAATACATATTTTATATATCCAAAGGCTGGGCATTAAAGATTAACCCAGTCATCCTGTCTCTACATGATCTCACCTAATGATGGCAAAGTGCTCTTCTCTCAGCCCCGCTCAAAGACAGAGATGCATACACACTCTGCAAATAGAACCTCAGTGTGGAGCGAAGTCAGTTTAGCACAAGCAAAGTGCACGTTGACATGTGTGCTCAAGTGTGTGTGTCCATCCACTACCATGGTTAACCTCCTTACAGCCAGTCCAGTCCAAATTCTGGCCAAATAAACAAAACAAAACAAAAAAAACCATTAAGACACAGATGTTTTATTGTGTCTGTCTATTATTCATTTACAAAGCTAATTACATTTTGGGAAATGAACTTGGAACACATGGATTAATGCCCAATTGAAAAGTTGTGTGGAAACACGTAGTTTTCAGGGTTTTCCCCCAAATCTTCTATTTTAATTTGAGTATTTGAGTACTGTAGTTTTCGAATGTTTGAATGATTTTGCCTAGTCAGCATGAACATTTTTAAGTGTCTACACAAGGAACAAGTAGCAGCAATGTGGAGACCAACAACTAAAGAAAGTTAATGACACTCATCCATCCTCGCCTTTTTGTGACAAGAGGCGAAATAAGCAATGGCGGCATAAAATGCGTGGGTCCAGACTCAAACTTTACTCATCCTCAAAGTACTTGAAGAAACTACCAATGAGAGGGCAGGATGACAACCAGAGCCTGGAACGTCTGATCAGCCATCAGTGGCAAAGTGATGCAAATTTTCTAGGTAACCTTCTGATGTGTTTACCACCCTGTCATATCGCAATCATCTGCATTTTTATTGTCGTATATTAATTGTTGTCTCTGGCCATCACGTTGCTGATGTCATCACGCATCATTCTGCAATATTCCAGGTTCAGGTTGCCTAGGGAACCTTCTAATGTACCTGTCAACCTGTCATATGCCAATTAATGGCATCATTCACCTGCATTTCCTCACCTCAAAGTTGAGAAAATGTTAACTCAGGATCACCCACTTTGTGTTGCCAGCTGTCAGTTTGCCTGTCATCGATTGAACATCATTGACTATTACTGATGAGTTGCTTCCTGTTAGGACGTAACTCACCAACAGACCACATTATATGCAGTAAGTAACTGAATTATGTACATTAAGTGAATTAAAATAAAATAAACAATCGTGAAATTTTTAAACTGAAAATCTGAAAGTGTACATTGTGCGAGTGGGTGTTAAAGTGTCTGGTGCTGTAGTGAAGCCGAGAAGAATCAGGCTGGGATGTGTTAAGGGATGTGCTGATAGTTGCTTCCTGTGTAAACGCGACTCACCAACAGCCTTGGTGGACTCTGTCCTTGAGAAATCACCAGAAACAGTCATTGGAGGTCTTTCACTCCAGTAATTGTCTCACTTTTAAGCCTCTGTGTGGCCACAGCTGCAGCCTGACTTACACGTTTAGATTTTATCGCCATCTGTCCCTAAATTGTTAAAATTACTATAAAAGGTAAGGACGGGGAGATGCCATTTTCACAGATGCACAGAACAAATTGGATTTCAGACATGGGGGCGGACGAGATTCTGATTCTCCTCAGGAGAAATAGCCTGCTCTACCCCTTAATCAGGGCTTCAGTAATGCAAGTTTAGTCCAGCTTTTTATTGACTTGACTTTTAGAAGTCTATACCTCACTTCCTCTCTGTGTAATTACGCTGGATAAGGTTCTTTGCATTGTCATAGCAGCATGTGATGAGGATCTCTAGCAGTCCAGGGACTGACTCTTTAAGCAGCGTTTAAACAACTTTTTGAACATTTTGTGAACTTTGTGGGGGGTTTCAAGTACAACGTGCCAGAAAAAAAAACCTGAGACCAACTTCCTTTAAGGAGCGTCATCATGTCAGTTTTTGAGGTAAGCATGTGTGGCAAGTCACATTACCAGTATGTACTGACAATAGTGATTAAGGTACTCCCCCACCCCTGATGATACTCTGACTGTACAGTATGTAGTGTAGCTGAAGTTCATCACAGATATCTTATTTGTTCTGATCATGACTTTGTGACCACTACCAGTTCTGCACTAGGACCCTGGGTACATTGGCCTAGTTAAACAGCGCTTGTTGTTTAATTAACATGCATGCCAGCTCAATTATGACTCCTCCTTATCAACTGAGACGCAATTGCTTCATGACACGGCATACCTAATTGGCTGAGTTGAAACACTGTGTGAAGATCAGTGTTAAATTCCTGTGATGCCCCTGTGAAGAAATCTACTCTCACTCCTATCTGCATCCTCTGGGTGGGTGGTGGGGGATTGAAAAATAATGGTTTGCCCTCTTTACCTCCACGCCAACCAGTTTAAAAGCCAAGTAACTGCCATTCAAACAAATGATACATTAATTTGTGGCTTTTCTCTCTTTGTTGTCATTGCTGCTGCTCTTCAGGGAAATTGAAATTTAAGTCACAAGTGGACCAATTCCTCCTAATTTGCCAATTAGGATGTGTGCGAGTAGGCTTTTGTGCATGTGTCCTATTATTCACAGTGCCAATATTTCTAAAGCCAGTTTGTGTTTACCACCCAACCCCCCCCCCCCCCACCCCCCCCCCCCCCCCAAGCTAATGAATGGATCAATCCAGAGGCTTGATGAGGATACTGCAGAGACAAATCAATGTGTGGGACATGGGATGTGGGGAAAGGAACACACGCAACTAGGAGATAAAAACAGAGTTTAAACTCTCCTCGTTATTTTGCAACACGACACTTTGCCTTTTTCGTCCCTTCCCCACTGTGTGACTGAACTGAATATATGGCATGTTCAGCATTGATTTGTTGCTTTTTTTAATTGAATACACAATGTTAACACTCAAAGACTATTTCATGGTACTCCATACATCATTACCTTTCCACCAAATGACTAATTTGATTTGCAGAGATCTATTCAATTTTTTATTCTTCATGGCTACTTTGACCATTTTGATTGTAGACCGCCAGAAGATAGACGGAGATAGTCGGCAGAGTCTAAAACAGATTTTTGAAGTAAGCTCCATAGACAGCGTGAAAATGCATAAGTTATCCACTGGGGAAATGCAGTTTCTATAATTGGAAGAAAGCAGCAGAGGATCAAACACTTCCTGTCTGGAGCTGGGTTATGCAACATCCACTTTATAAGTAGAGAAATCTTTGGTCTGACCTCAGCATCATTATCTCTCTAGCCTCCTATCATCACACCATTTACCCATAAATCTCTGATTAGGAGACCTATGCTGTCTTTGTTTTGCTTTTTTTTACTGAAAGGCGGCACAGAAAGATGCAGTGTAAAGAGAAAAGGCAGCATGCCGTGTGTCAGAATGAAACTCACACAGCTTCAGTATTGATCTCAAACGCTGCATTAGAGAGGGTGCTGATTTCACCTCTTCAACCAGTGACCCACAACAGTGATGGACTCTTGCCTGGAGCTACAGACCAGCTTTTCTTTTAAGCTCATTGTGCACTCATAGTCAGACGTTTACAGATGCTCATCATGGATGTCACAGTAATTTTGGGCTCACAGGTTTTGATCTATTTTGGATTGTTTTTGTAATCCACACAGGGTCACAAGTATACATGGAAAACTAAAAAATGAGGGACTTGCAAAAATCTATATAGTTTTGATGTGATGATTACAATATTATGTTTTTCCCTGACTGCCAAACCTCTGTAGAACACTTTTCAAAGACACATGAGGAGCGCTTCCCCTGGTTCATGCTGGTTACTATGATTGCAAAAGAAGCATTAAACTACTGTGAACTAAATAATTAAACTGAGCTCACACTGCAGTGACAAGGGTGTTTAAGTTTTTCATTACAAAACTGCATGAATTAGCACATCTTGTAGACAAAGTGTATAAGCAGAATTCAGCTGAGGTGGTGCAGCGACGTTATTGGACGGGCCTGAACACAGATGCCGTTTTCCTGCGATATAATGTTAATGTGCCTCCTCTCAAAATCATTATTTTTAAATATATTTACACTTGTACAATTTGGAGCAGTGCTCATGATGACTGTGACCTTGCCTCAGTGTGACAGGAGGGAAACATAATTACCCTATGATCACCTACAGTGCCGTGCTCCAGAGATTCCCATGAACACATTGTACATGAGCTCAAAAGCATGCACAAATTACCCTACGTGATCTTAAACATGTTAGATGCACACCTCGAGCTCACGGCTGGGGGCGCGGTCTGTTACGCTTTGTGATAAGAATAAAAAAAAGATCACTATATGGAGCAAGAGCAGCTCCTTGTGTAATGGATTGTCATCAGATTGCGGGAGAAAAGAGGTGTGACGATAATGGCATGACTGGAGATGCAACACTGCTGGTATGAATACAAAGGAAGCACCGAAGCAGCTGTCTTATCTCTGCACCGCAGAATGTTTACATTTGTGCCAAACGATCGAGAAATCCACGAGAACAGAAAAGAGGAGCCGCGTGTGAAAACCTGTGAGTTATTGTAAACTGACTGTTTGCTCATTTGCATGTTTGAAGCACAAATTAGTCCATCATACGTATCCTCCTCTGTTTATGGTACAATACGTAAGGGTGTGCATTTCCTCCAGGGAAAAGAGCTGATACACCATGTTTGCACATTCACACGATGAGGCCATTGATGCCGTCACAAAAAACACACAGACTGTTTTGTTCTCTATGTCTCTGTTTTTCTTTTTTCTATTTATAGTCCTTTTCTAAATTCAGAAACAGTTGAAACGATGCTTTTTAAGATGTTTCGGAAATGCAGAAGTCTGTCGTCTGCTTCTGTCAGCCTTTGCATATTCAGAGAAATGTGGCAGAAAGCAAAGGGAAGTGCATCTGGGCTCATTCTGTTACCAACAAACCATGAAAACACAAGCACAAATGTCGGTTGTTGGGTTTATGTACACAGCCTCACTGAAAGAAGCATTAATAATAACATGATTATCTTCATGCAATCGAATAAATTGAATGTAGCTGCTTGAAAGTTCTTTCTGTGAACTTGCTTTAAAAGGACAATATTGACAACAGAAACGGAGACAGGAGCAACCATCAATCTAAATCCTAACTCTCAGTTTGAGAGTATGGTCAGCATCTTTAACCACATCTGCCAGATGTTTTTAAAAGTGAGGGGGGAATCTATTAAGACAGAGCTTCAATAAACCAGATGTGATCGCAGCAGAAGATAAGAACACTGTCCTTTTCCTTATGCATGCTTTTTGTATTGCATATCTCCTATACATAGATACGTTTTTAAAAAGATGAAGAAAAAGAAAGATAACTCTCTGTGTTACAAAGTAATTACTCCCTATCATTAAATCCCAAATTAACCGTGATTAATCAAATTTTTTGGAAACCGGAGCTCAATTTCATGAGCCACACCCAGGCCTGATGACTGAAATAAGAGTTACATGGACAGGTTATTATGTAGCATTTAGGGGTTGTTGTTTTTTTCTTTGCTCTACTGGAGCACTCAAAGTGCTTTAAACATCATGCTTCATTCACACATTCACACCAGCACTTTGTTTTCTACACCTAAGAGCTTTCTGTCTAACTTTAACACACATTCATACACCAACATATGCATCAGAGAACAACTTGGAATTCGGTATCTTGCCCAAGGATACTTAGGGATGCAGACTGGAGCAACCACTTCAAATTAGTGAATGACCTGCTCTGCCTGTTGAGCTACGGTCATCTATTAACTACAGCCAGTAGAAACCATCTTCAAAAGAGAAGTAGGCTAAAAGATCTCAAATAGCAACACATTATGCCACAATCTACTACTCAAAAACTCAAAACAGATGAGAAACAAAGTTATGCACATCTATCAGTCTGGAAACAGTTACACAGCCATTTAAAGGCTTTGGGACTGCAGAGCATCATCAAAACGGTCACAGCACTGTATCTTTTTCACACCACTATATAGGAAGAACCACAAAATGATGTCTCGGATTAGATATTGGAAATTTTGTCTCTGTGTCAAAATTCTAACTCCTCTACACATTCACCACTGGATCTGTATGTAGGAGTGCAAACGTCTGACCGTGAATGGTCATTAACCTGCTATCTCTTTTGCACAAACTCACGGGCGATTGAGCTCACGTGAGAGGAGTGCAAGTCATGTCATGTGTCTTGCCTCCAGCACACATTATTCATTAACCACCATTGAAACCACAGAGTATTTCCAGTAGTGAGAGCACGTCTGAAGGGGACCATGTCCTGCTGTGAGAAAGTCTAATGACCAATATTGTCTGGAGTTCATGTGTGGTAATAAAAACAACTGTTGCATTAAAATGTTTAAGTGTGTTTGCAGTGGTTTTCACTCCCAGTGTGGTGACAGCCAACGAGACCACGACACTGAACATCAGCCTGCTTTGTGTGACCTACTTTTTCCACTCCTACTTATTTTTTGTCTCTTTTTCCATTTTAAAATCCCAATTTTTCCACCTTTTGTGAATTCTTTTCTGTTTATATACCGCCGCGTGTTCCGGTTTACCCTTCGTTCTTTTCTCTGCCCCGTCTTCCTTTTCCAAAATCCGCTCGCTCTGCCAGTCTCATTTCAAGTCTGTTTCATGTTTTAATCTTCTTAATCTTTTTTTTTCCACAGCTCATTTCCTTTCCCGTTCCTTCCAACACCCTGTTGATTTTTCGATGCCATTTTCACGGCTCGTGTTTCCACCCAACCATGTCATCCTATATTTTTTCTTGTTTATCATCTCATTTTTGTTTCCTATCCACCCCGTTCTTTTGATGTGTCCCTCCCTCTCTATCCCCTGCTGTCTCATCTCTTACTGCTGTCTTTCAGCTGCAAAAAGAAAAAAAAGATTATTTCTCTTCACTCATCTTCGGGAAAGCATCAAAGAGGCACCGGCAGGAAGGATAAGAATAGAAAACTGATGCTATTTATAAGCTTCTTCAAAGAATGCCTATTAGCCAAAACAAGAGCACTGCCTCAGCTTTATTTGAACACATACAGACAGATGTCTACAGACACCTCTCCTTGACCAGCTGGAATGGAAACACAGTGAAAAACAATGCCATAGCTGATATGCTCCTTTAAATAGACTGTGTTGGGGACGTATTGATGACCTATACTATAATAGAAACAACGCATTTATTACAAACTTCAAAAAGTTCCCTGTAATCATGCTTTTGCACTGCCATATCAGTCTTTCTCTTATCTGTAGCAAATTAATGTCCATAATTGCAGAACTTTGGCTCGGTGGCAACTTTTAAATCTTTCATGGTCCCTCCAAATGCACACACACATCCACGTTTGCACACACCCGCATGGTGTAGCGCTGACAGCTGACTGATGTTGGCCTCATGAAGCACAGTGATCTCCCTTAATTATACATGATCTGTCACAGAGGAGAGGGACAGAGAGAAAGAAGAGAGTGGAGGAGATGGGGGGGGCGAGGAGACAGAAAGAAGATATTGATGAGAGGCAGGCAAAAATAGAAAGTGAGAAAAGGTGGTCGGAGCGGTAAATGCGAAGCTGAAAATGGAGCAGAGGATAAGTGGGGTGAAAGAGGGAGCGGGAGTTGGAGGAGCGGAAAGTTAAGATGCCGGGGGAGATGATAGAGAGAAAGAGGAGAAGGACAGAAGAGAGGATGGGAGGAAAACGAGTGAAAGGAAATCAGAGGACGCCACCGTGTATTGATCTTGACGTCTCCCCTTCGGCTGGTTGGACTTAACATTGCCACTGAACATGAGAGCAGCAGGTTGGACTCATTCACCTCCAACCTCCAGGATGTAGGCTGCAGGCACATGCCACATATCCCCACTCGCTCTCTGCCTGCCTTATACACTGCTGTCAATATGTTCTCCTAAACATGATTACACTCTTCTGGAGGCTGTCACTGTCCTGTATGACAATATTTTCCCAGTCATAAACCATAGGCTAAGAGAGAGAAATCCAGTCGTTCTTCCTGATACACACACAACCGCATCCCAATCCATATTACTATAACTAGAACAGAAGTGCTCGTCGTATATACCTCTCAATATTGCTGAGTCAGATTTATATGTATTATAAAAAGTCTTTCTCAGAAGCAAGTCTCCTCACTCAGCAGCAATCTTAAAATGTCTCCTAAATGGCCACTTATCTGGGAACTTATTATCAATCTGGTCATTAAAACTGGATCAAATCTGATGAAAAAACAAACAAAAAGTTGAAAGGTTTAAAGACTACGAGGCAAAACTGTATCGTTTTATATTTCATATTTCTGTATAGTTTTCATATTTATATCCTGTTCATAGCCTGTACATACTTATAGTTATAGCATATTCATAACATACCTTCATACCGCGTACATTGTAACATACCCATAATAGACCCATATTTTGTACCCTCATACTTATAACAGACCCATTTCTGTAATATATCTATATATTTATATTATGGCTAAAGAACTTTCTGGATGGATGCAAAATGCATTTCGTAGCCTTGTACTTGTGACATGACAATGACAATAAAGTTGAATTCTATTCTATTCTAAACATGGTTTTAAAAAGCTTTTGTCCCCTTTAATTTGTCTTTCCAACTTCATATTTGCTGTTGCAGGTTCTCCCAACAGTTAGATTTCAGGTTTCTTTGAATGCCACACAGTACACGATTTGTTTTAGGCTGTAAATGAGCCTTTTTAACAAATTTGTGCACTACAGTGAAGAAAATTGAAAAAATGACAGTGATGTTATGTGTCCTGTGTTCCTCGTAATCATATAACAGTCATACACAAAAAACGAAGTGTTTCCCCTGATTCAACAGCCTGCAGAAACACCTTTGGCAGCAACGGTGTGTCTCAGTGTCTTTATCAGTCTCTCGCGTTGTTGTGGAGGATTTTTGGCCCACTTTTCATTACAACTTTGCTGCAGTTCATTGAGCTTTGTGGGCTTTCATTCATGCACAGCTTTCTTAACATCCCACCACTCAATCAGCTTGATGTCTGCACTTTGACCGGGCCATTGCAACACTTTGATTCATTTCTTTTTCAGACTTTCTGTTGTAGATTTGCTGCTGTGCTCGGGATCATTGCCCTGTTGTATGACCCAGTTTCTGCCAAGCTCCAGCTGCCCAACAAATGGACTTGGTATACATAGAAAGTCATGGTCGACTCAGAGCCTGCAAGGTGCCCGGTCCTGTGGCACAAAATAAGCCTAAAATGTTGTCCCGTTGCGCTCGGTATGAGGTGTTTATACTTGATTTGTTGTGTTTGATGTTCTCCAAATGTGGCTCTGTGGCTCTTAAAAAAGTCACGCCTTTTCAGTCCATTTTTAATTGTGCATCATGAACTTTGACATTTATCATGCTGAGGCCTGTGAACTCTAAAATGTAGCTCTTGGTTTTTTTTTAATTATTTATCTGAGCATTGTAAGGTCAGACGTTGGGGTGAAATTTCTGGGGCGATCATGGCATGGTCTTAACACCAAACTGAATGATCCAGACCAGCAAACTGCCAAAAATTGTGCTCCATAGAGATGTTTACACTTGCATGAGTATACCTGGCTGCTACGAGCCTTTTTAATTCCAATGGAAATAAAAATTGTGAACTTTTTCCCCACTGGACAGAGTCCAGTGAAAACTTTCTTTTTCACATGTTTGTAAATGACTAGAGCTTTAAATTAACCTATTGTTTTACTAGGTTGGTATACTTTCAGGTTTTGTCCAGCCCTGATTATGTCAACACAGTTGAAACCCAGTTTAATTTTTAATCATTTGCTCTTTGCTGTTTGTGAAATGCAAAAACAAAAATAAAAGTCACCTTACCATATCCACTAATGTTTACATTTAACTGATGATTTCTCAAACAGTTTCTGGCATTCAGCATTTAGAAACCAGGGCAACAAATAAATATACATTTAAAATAAAAGAACAATTCAAAGCAATGGAGAGAGAGAGGTGAAGAAGAGAGTGCAGGCAAGGTGGAGTGAGTAGAAAGTGACAGGGGTGATTTGTGACAGAAGGATAGTAGCACAAGTGAAAGGGAAGGATCGCAAGATGGTTGTGAGATCTGCTGTGATGTATGATGTGGAGACAATAGCACTAACAAAAAACAAAAATGAGGAGGCAGAGCAGAAGGACAGCTCAGATGGAGTGCTTTGAGACAAAGTTAGAGAGGAAAGGCTCTAACAGAAGAGTATGCAAGGGATAACAGGAGGCAGATGATGTGCTGTGGTGACCCCTAAAGAGAGCAGCCAAAATATAAATGATGAATTCATACCTAACCCCATATTTTTATCAACTAATAACAATGACAAAAAAGCATCAGGGTGATCTATAGTCAGGTAAAGGTCAGCATAACAGCAGCAACAAACACATTTTCCCTACATAAATCTGATTTAATCAATTTAAGCTCAGCACAAGCTCTTGGAGTTAAAGTCTGATATTTTCATTAACGGACACAAAGATGTGACGGAAAAACAAACGCTTTATTCTGTTGCCGCATTTTTTCAAATAAATTAATCGTTCAGACTATTTTTATTGTCGACCTGAAAAACCATCTCCCAAATCAGTCAGTAACCAGCAACAGCTTCACAACTGCGAGGCCAAAGTGAAAATCCTCGGGCTCTGTAGAGACTAAGGAAGCCACAAACGAGATGGTGCACCTGGATGACACACTGATCAGCCGTGTCTGACGAATTATAGTCTGACACCAGCTTTCTTAAGCAGTCAGTTTGCTTTCTCTTTATACTGCCAATTAACCTCCAACATACTTCAGTAATAAACAGCACCATACACAATCATGAGCAACTCCAGCTTCAAACTGCCTCAGTGTTTGGTAGCGCTTCATTCTCTTGACTGGATAAAAATTGGTTCTTATTTATAGAACTGAGTCCTAATTGGCTCCTACAAGCTTTCCAACAACAGAAATACAATGCGAGTGTTATCTGTATCACCGGGGAAGAATGAGATTGAAAACTTCTAGCAAATATTGACACTTTTTTCTTCTACTTGATTAAAACTTCAAACAACAGCCTTATAAAAATCAGTCAGTATCGCCTCTTATTTATCTTAGTTATCGAGCCTCTTTTTGGAGATTCTAAAGTGCAATTCCACCAAACGTGATGAGCAGAAATCGTATATTTGTTACATTTAAAGCAGACAGTAAATGCACCACATGTAAGGAGACCTCCAGAGTGCAAGAGGTTAAATTTAAGACCATTTATTCATAACTTTCACTGTAAAGAAAATAAACTTATCATCCCTTATCGCGTCCTTTATATTAAGCCTGTTTTATATCATTCATGTTTACTACCTACACTCACCGGTCACTCTATTAGTTGCACTTTGCTTTTAGTGTGTTGGACCTCCTTTTGCCTTCAGACCTGTCTTAATTAGCAGCAGGCAGCAACAAACAGCAGCAGCAGTTGTTTTTCAGCTGCACATCCATGATGAGAATCAGAGAAAGTGGCTACACTGTGATCATGAAGTAGCAGTAACACTCAGGTAGGCAGTACCATTTAAATTATGCTTAATTGATGATAATATCCCCCACACCAATACATCGACAACAACCTGAACCTTTGATACAAAGCAGGATGCTGTTTATGGTCAATTCTGACTCTACCATCCAAATGTCACTGCATAATCTGAGACTCATCCAATCATGCAACCTTTTTCTAATCTTCTATTGTCCAATTTTGGTGAGCCTCAATTTTCTTATTCTGACAGGAGCGGCACCCAGTGTGGTCTTCTGCAGCTTTAGCCCACCTGCTTCAAGGTTTGAGATGTTGTGTGTTCAGAAATGGTCTTCTGCATACAAATGGTTATTTGAGTTACTTTTGCCTTCCTGTCGGCTCAAAGCTGCCTCATCATTTTCCTCTGACATCAACAAGGTATAGGATAGGTGTACCTAGCAAAGTGCAAAACGACTGCAAAGTTACTTGAATTGTTCAAGTCACTTGAACATCCCTTTGTTTTCTGCACTGCGCTGGATATTGCCTTACAAGTAATTATACTGGGTGGGGTGTTTCGAGACTTTAAAGTCTTCAGGATTATCTATGCAGTGCCAAATACTGTGTCCCCAAAGGGAGCAGCTAATGCACCAGTGTCTTTAATCCAGAGTCAACTGAACTGATGCCTTAGAGAAAAGTTAAAGGAATCAAGGGCATCCCAGTCTGACATTACACTCTATTCAGTCGTGGTTTGTGCTCAGAAGTACATTTTAGGAACTATTCAAACACACAGTTCTTTCAATTTTCCTATTTTCATTATATGTTTGTCATTTTATTCTGACCTACATATGCAGGACAATTGGGAAAAGCTGACAAAATAAGAAATGCAAAGAGGAAAAAAAAAGAGCAGATAAAGTAAGAGATGGAGGTCTCCTAGCAGCGGTAAGAGGAGACGCGCTGTTGTTGAGAAGCAGAAGTGTAGCATGAGGAGCACAGGAAACATCATGAAATATGTAGGAAGGAGCAGCTCAGCACCGGAACACAAAGCCATTAAAGAAAGCCCTGGAAAATGCAGTCAGCTAGAAATATAAACGTCCATTTCCGTATCGTTCATAAATACTCTCGCGCATGGATAAAAGCACACACACGCTTTCACATCTCCTGGAAAAAAAAAAAGTAAAAGCTTTAATACTCATGTACACAGTTTAACACATTCTTCTGCTCTCAGAGACGCAAGCACGAAACTGTACATGCATTATCAGCACTAAACACAAAGAAAACAGAGCCAATCTCGTCTCTCCTCTCTCTGCTCTCCTCCTTCTCTTCCACTGGACCTGAAGATGTTTTTTAAATCATTGATTGAGTACATGCAGGAAACCAGCAAGACAGCTAGTCTGACATGCAGCAAGTGCTCTCAGTCTTTCGGGTTAAACAGCAGACCAGCGGACAACTCGCTCCGAAGGCGGTTTAGGGCGAGAAGAGGTGGCGCTCTGAGCTCTGAGCATTCACTTCGCCCTCAGCCCCGTACAACTCAGGCTTGTCAACAAGGTGCTTCAGCTGTGTGGAGGATTTGGTGCAGTGCTGAAGATGTAAGTGAAAAAAACCATAGCACAGTGCAATAGAATCCAGTCATATTGTGACTTGGCACTTATTTGCTGTTCAGCATTTCATATATTTTTATGTGTAATAATGCATCATAAACTGGAAGACTGACGGGATTTTATGTTTATCTCTCTGGCAACAGCTGCAGCTCAGGGCTGGAGGGGCTGTGGAGCCTCACAGGATTTAGTTTGTTTGTGAAGACTGGAGGAATCTATACTTTCCTTTGTTCAAGCAGTCTTAAAACGTCCCAGCGTTAGATCTCAGGTGAGGATAGTTAAAGGATTCATTGATTGGATCCAAGGATCGGGTTTTACAAAGCACATTGATTTGGATTTGACAGGATTTCAGTTTTGTTGTGGTTTTAATTTTGTGCTTCGGTTATCAGTCTGCCTGAGCTAATGTCTTCACTTAAAGATGAAATTTTCATTTCAGATTAAAAAAAGATTACTGATCAGACACAGTATCACCACATACTGGACAGTATGGCAGATTTTATTTTATTTTATTTTTACAACACATGCCCTTTCTGACATACACCGGTGGGATTTGTGTCGCTTTTCAGAATCAAACCAACGATATTTTGCTTTTTGGACAAACGTGGGACCAACTACACTAGGAGAGTAGCAAAAAATGTCTTCTTCTTCTTCTTTCAAATAAGAGGACTTCTGACAAACACATGACACATAGCAGAGCAAAGGATGCTTTTGGAAAGACTTATGCCACACCTTTATGTGACATTAAAGATATTAAAGCACAGAGTTGATCTTTTCCTGTTAATATTATTCACAAGCCCATTTTTAAAGTAATGAAAATTATTTTTTTCTTGGTATATATGTGGGTACATTTATTTTAACAGAAATTTAAAAAAACTGAAAGTAAGTTGCAGATCTTTTCAGCAGCTCATGTTAGGTCAAACTGCAAAAAGCAATTGAAAGTGATAGTTATAGACTCGGTTTCTCCACAATGGAGATAGCTCAGCATAAATACCTGCATCACGAACTCAGTGCTTTACAGTGACTATCTTCACTGTCTGATAAAGACACTCGCTGCTGCTGCTGGTAGAGGGTATGTATTATCATCTCTGTGGCAAACAGAAATGAGACCACACAAGTAAAGCACATCAGTGTTTCCGTCTCTCTCCCACTCAGCCAGCCACAGCCTCTCATAATTGCAATCAATAACTCAAACAGTTTCCGTCCATGTTATCACTACTATCATCATCACCACCACGCCCATGGCGCTCCATCGTTTTATCTTCTATAAATCAAAGTTCATGAGACTTCACTCTATGGCAGTCACATCTAGCCACGGTGACCACAACGCAAATGCATGGATCGCTACTGGGCTTGCTGTTTTCTCTCCACTGCCTGAATCGTCTGAGCAAGGCAGCAACCTTTCCAGTAATTTACAGCAGAAGGGAAATTAAGGAGAAAGCTCTTATTAAACGACGAGTCATAATAATAATAATAATAATAATAATAATCATCATCATCATCATCATCATCATAATCATAATAATCATAATAATCATAATAATAATAAGCGTGAGGTTGTTGCAGCCCCCTAGTTTTAATTCTCCATGCCTGCGTAAAATTGATCCACTGCGTCCACGTGACATTCGCAATTATCAAAGACTACGAGATGGACTGGTAGATGAGACGCGCAGGGCTTTAATCTACCTGAATGCTGCAGGAGATCTCGGAGTCGTCCAGTAACCGGATCGTACAGAGTATCTCCTGGTCCAAGGAGCGGAGGCTGGGGCTGCGAAACCGGAGCATTTTCATCCTTCTGTCGGTTCTGTTTCAGCCCCTCATGTCGGAGGTTCCACAGACAAGACCAGACGCGCGCAGAGGCTCACGCACACGGATGACTCACGCACACGCACGCGTCCGCGTATACATTGCCGTTCAGTCGGGTCTTGTCACCCCTTGAGACGCCCTTGGAGATGAATAGGTGGATGGGGTGGTGGATGGTTAGATGGATGGATAAGAGAGCGGATGGATGCAGCAGAGAAGGATGGGAGGAGAGCTTTCATCCGTCTCCAGCCTGCCCACTGATGGATCTACAGGACGGAGGATGGTTTTCCCTCTACTCCTCCTCCTCCTCTCTCTCTCTCCCTCTGGCTCAACCCCACTTCACAAGTGTCTTGTGACCCTTCTCATTGCTCCTCATTGCAATTACGTCCAAATGACACGGGAGACCTGGCGAGCGTAGATTGCCCTGCCCTGTGGATACCCTTTGATTATAACTATTTACCAATTATAACAAGTATTATTTCAGAGGTTGCTGATGCTGCAAAAACGGCATCTTTACCTTCCATATGTATTTAAATGTTTGCGTTAGCGATAAATAATAAAACTCATATAATATATATGCATTGTTACTGATATTTCCTCATTGTAACGACACTCAAACTGAGATTAAATAATTAATTTAATCGGTAATGACGTCAGAGTCAATTTCGTTGTAACGCAACACCGCGGTCCCTTTAATTGTTAACGTAAGCGACGTGCTTAGTGCGTCATCACGTCCCTTAGCAAAACAGCCAGAGGCCATGATCAGATCGTTCGTTCACGGGATGTTATCGCCTCTTTCCTGCGCCGGAGTCACGTTTAGCAGGCAGGTCTCACATTTTTGTTACTGTTTGTTTCAGCTTTTCAGGAAGGCTTGATTTTTTTTTTCGTGACGTAAAACCGAGGCTAGTTTTTCTTTAACGAACAGCAACTGTAAACGTGCTAAAGGAGGCTGCACTTCAGCTGGACTTCCGCGTTTAAGAACTGATCGCTTTTTATAGCTACGGAAGCTCCACCCGTTCATTATAACGGCGGCATCGGTTACAGTTTAAACGTCCAGTTAACTGGACAGAACAAAAAAAAAAAAAAACAACCCAGCAGATTAGTCCTTAAGGAAACTATCATCAGCTGTAGAAAACATTTATGCATGCATGCACTCATCGGCCACTTTATGAGGTATCACGTTGGACCACCTTTCACCTTCAAAACTACCTTAATTCTTCATGGCATGAATTCAACAAAGTGCTGGAAACATTCCTCAGATGTTTTTGCTCCACACTGACATGATAGCATCAGGTGCAGATCCCAAAGATGCTCTACTGGATTCAGATCTGGCGACTGTGAACTTATTGTCATGTTTAGGAAACCAGTGTGAGATGATTTGAGCTTTGTGGCTTGGCATCCTACTGGAAGCACCCATCAGATGATAGCAACACTGTCGTTATAAAGGGTTTAAATGATGGTCAATTCAGTTTCAAGGGGTCCAAAGTGTGCCAAAAAACCATTCCCCACACCATTACACCACCAGCAACAGCCTGTACTGCTGTTACAACGCAGGACTTGTTGTGAGCTTTGTAGTATGCATCAGAAGATGGTTAAACTGTGGTTATAAAGGGATGGACCAATGACTCCAGAAAACAGTCATTGGGATGGACGTGGTCACCAACAGTTCTCTGGTAGACTGTGGTGTTTACTTGAAGCTCAGTTGGTACCAAGGGGCCCAAAGTGTGCCAGTGAAATATCCCCCACACCATTTCCACTCCATCTCTAGCTAAAGCTCTGATATAAGACAGGATAGATCAAGAATTTCATGTTGTTTACACCCAGATTTCTGACTGTGTACCATCCCAAAGAACTGATGCTCATGAGATATTTTCTCTTTTTTAGACCAGTCTCTGTAAACCTTTGAGATGCCTGTGTGAGAAAATCCCAGCAGATCAGCAGTTTCTGAAAAACTCAGACCAGCCCACGTGATACCAACTAGCATGCCACATTCAAAATCATTCAAATCACCTTCATCTCCCTTTGTGATGCTCCGTTTGAACTTCGGCAGGTTGACCACATCTGATGTACTTAGTTGCTGCTGTGTTATTGGCTAATTAGATATTTGTGTAAACAAGCAGTTGAACACGTGTGCCTAATAAAATGGCCAGTTAGTTCTCACGATTGTCATTATTAATTTGACTTAAGTAAAATGTTCAGTGGGTGCTTTTCACTTCTAATGATGTATTTTTACAATAATTTATTAATATTGATTTAAACTTTAAAGCTCTAAAATCTTACAATCAGATATATTTATTTCCTTTTTCTTGTTTAATCCTTTTCAGGAAAAGCCTGCTTTAAATATAGTGCATGAAGAACCACAACCAGGATGATCTACATCATAATGGGAGTCTCGGGTTGTGGAAAGTATGTACACAGTATGTTCATGTATTTCATGCATAAGTTTTGTGAAACAAAAGTAAATGAGCTGTTTCTGTACCATTATAACCATCAGTATATAACGATACCCTGTTTAATAGAGATTATATTGACAGACAATGGCAATTTTATTTATATTACACGTTTTATTACATGTAAACTCAATGTGGTTAACACACAAAATAAAGACATAAAAACAATGTCTTAAGACAGTGAAAACAGCACAAAAAAGAAGTAGAAAATTCTCACAGCTAAAAGAGAAGGTCCAAAAAAAGTGAATATTTTCAAAATTAGTTAATAATAATATCATATTTTTATGATATTAAAGGATGCTGACAGTTGTTTTATTGCAACATTTCTCAAATGTTGCTAAACCAGTTTTGTCCTTGATACTCTTTATTTATTTATTTTAAATATAGAAGCACCTTTGGGATCTTCCTATCTGAAAAGGTAAGTAGCCTCAACTCTAACCAACAACCTCCCTACACACACACACACACACACACACACACACACACACACACACACACACACACACACACACACACACACACACACACACACACACCTCCCTCTTGGTTCCTTGTGTGCCTAATACTCTTCTGTCCATGTGTGTTTACCCATCAGCTGGGTTGGCCCCTGTACGAAGGGGATGACTTCCACCCACGGGAGAACATCGAGAAGATGTCTCGCGGTGAAGCGCTTACAGATCAGGTCAGCCCAGGTGTGTGTGTGTGTGTGTGTGTGTGTGTCTGAGTGTGAGTGTGCATTCTGTCTGCTTCACTTACATGTCAATCATTTATGGCGTTCAGTCTCTTTTCTGTCAGGACTAAATAACTCTGTTTGACTTACAGAAATGCACAAAATCCACAAGTAGCCGGAGGGAGCTTCAGTCGTGCAGACAGTGAAAGCAGCAGGGAGCGATGCTGAACTTTTCATAACAACCGTCAGTCCTGAAATTCAGTTCAGTCATTTATTATCTGTTTGTTCAGGGCTCATCTCCTCCCCATCCATGCTGACTTTTTAAATAAAGGGAGCCCTCCAAACAATTGTCTGGCTTCCTGCCAAAGTTGAGTATACAGGCTTACAGGCAGAGGAGCCCCCGCCAGCATTTGGCAGCAGTTCACCGGTAGCGGTGTTTGGTGGCAGATGATAACCTCCCACTCAGAGGTCTGCTTTGAACAGCGAGGAGAATTACCCAGGGACGTGCTCCGTCCAACCCTTTGGCATATTTTAAAAATTGTCAACAGTTGGCAGTTTGAGAATAAATGATGTGCGAGGAGTGGAGTCATTAAATCACATCTTCATTGACGGATACCAAAGTATTCTAACTTGTAAATGAGAGTACAGGGAAGGTCATCAAATGTCTTTTTGAAGGAAACAGACAAGATTTCAAGTCTTTTCCAGCATAATTCAAAGATTCTCAGTGGGCTTTAAAGGTGGACCCTGTGGTGTCCAGTCACAGAGTTAAAAAGATGTCTGACGCTTCCATAGTCACTTTCATAATTTGAGCCCGATGAATCCTGGTATTGTCATCTTGGAATATGCCCCTGCCAATAGAGATAAAAATATTAATTAATGGAAAAACCTGATCGTTAAGTAGGCTCAGGTAGTCAGCTGACCTCATTTTTGGGCACATAATGTTGCTGAACCTTAGACCTGACCAGCTGTAGCAACCCCACTTCATAACAGGCTCGTGTGGTAGGGAGTGGGGTTAATGACTGCAGCACTTCATCCTCTTCTCTTCTTACCCTTTACCGTTTTCTTTCCACTCATTACAGAGTAGATCTGGACTCCTCAGACCACATGACCTTTTTGTTTTGCCTCCAGGAATATCAGAGCTCTTTTTTCCCCAATTAGCGTCACTGATATGTGGTTTTCTTAAGGCCACAAGTATTTTACAATTTGCTTGATACAAGTCAATAATTTGACCCTTTTTTTCCACAATGTCTTTCAAAATGTTTCTTTAACAAATGAGGAGCTGCTCATGTCGTTAGTTTGTGTTAAATCATTTGTTGCCAGCCGAAACACGTTATTCACCGCAGTAATTACCCAGCGGAAGGCTCTTAGTTATTTGTGTAGTTAAATCCATGTGGTGACTTTTCTTTTAGCCATATATATATATATATACAGACCAGCTGGAAAACTATTTAAAGGAGTTAAATACACAATCTTAAACTAAGCTGTGCACAACAAAAATCAGTTTTTGTGTTTAGTGTTTGCTTTTCTTTGTCTCTGCAGGACAGATTGCCGTGGCTTCTCAAACTACACGAAGTCATTCAGAGGTGAGCGCTAACCAATCTCTACAAATACATAAGTTCTATCATTTCAAAGGACACAACATTGGCTTTTTTTTAAACCATCAGCCTTTTAAAGGTTGATGTGGGGGGTGTTGTCATCACATCAAAGGTTACAAAAAGGAGGGCGAGGCGGCAGGATTTTGACCTCGACCTCACAGTCAAGGTCAGAGGTCAAGTTTTCTAAAAATCTTGTGACTGAGGGGGTAAAACTGATGGCCGCCAGTGTTTTGTGGCAATTTACCCTAATATCTGCTGTAAGCCAACTGCACACACACACGTTTCATGAAAACAGGTATTTTTTATGACATAAAGGAGAAGATGATGGGTTTAGAGGTAGAGATGAAGAGCAGAGGAGCGAGGTGAGAATGTGCAGGCATGAAATTGTCGAGAGAGAAAAAATGTCAACGATGGTCGTGAAAATTGAGATGAAAACCAGAGAGCCAGGAAAAACAGTTTGGGGAGTAAAGACAGATTACGTGAGGAAAAGAGGTGAGGGAGAAGCAAAAAGTGTGTCGTCTTTTTCTAAAAACGTCAGCGGCAACATCAAAGAGTCCTTCTGCTTAACTCTTCCACACTCAGATGCACTTATTTTTCTCCATCCGCTCGTCCTTGCGTCAATCTTTTTCTCTTTAGTTGTTGAGACTAAAGTTTACTTTAAGCTTATTTTTTTCAGTCTGAACTTCAGTAGTTATTCATTCCTGCCCTCAGCAACTTTGTACATATGTTCATGTCTTCCTGTCACAGAGAGAGGAGTTCAGGCTCTGATGCTCTCCTGGTGTGCTCTGCACTGAAGCACCAGTACAGACGGATCCTCCTCCATGGCTCCAAAGCCCTCACTTCCCCTTCGGAGACAGACCAAGAAATCTTCCCTCCGGCTTCTCCTGATGTCTTTTTTCTTTTCCTTCGTGGTGACTATGAATTCATTTACCAGAGGATGGTGGCCCGGAGGGGTCACTATATGAAAGCCGACATGCTGCGTTCCCAGTTTGATACTTTAGAGGCTCCGTCTGATGAGGAGAATGTGTTGACACTGGACATCCAGAGGGGCATCGATGATATGGCTGTGGAGGTTGAAAGGCACTTAATCGACCACAGGTCAGGGCTACCAGCGTAGCCTTGACCACCACAACAGACCACATGGGATCCTTAGCAGCTGTAACATTGATATTCCAGCAAATATTCAGGATCCTGCAGGATTACATTTGAATGACTTTGGTGATTCCCTGTGTGGCTCTCCACAGCAACCAGGAAGTCACAGTTTCCACTTATTTGAAAACATCCAGCATCTACTCGATGGACTGGCACACGAGCTTGACAGTGGACATCAGATGTTTGCTTTTTTTCCCTCTTTCCCTTGAATATCTTGAAAACAGTTGAGCAGTAGATGAATCCACATGTTCGATTATTATATTGTCACAGATGCACTTCCTGATGTTCCCCTCCTAGTTACCCAGGCTTGGACAAAGACTGGAAAGTTGTGACTCCACGAGGCTGGTGTGGTGTCTCCTTCTGGGGTCCCTGTGGGCATCTTTAGCATGTAAGGTGAATAAGTTAAATACAACATGGAGCCCATTTTTATATAAACTTAAATCTATATAATTTTACAGAAATATAACATCTCTGTAAATTTTGTAATAGATTTAAAGGCCTCGGGAGTAATAAAAAGTATGATTAATGCCTTTATTAGGACAAAATTAATATTTTTAGATACTTGAAAACTAAATACCTACAAAGCTGTGATAGAAATGATTAACATGTCAACATGACAGACTAAGATGATGAACATCAGTGTAATCACACTGTCATGTGACATTTTAGCACCAGCAGTTTGCCTAAGTAGAACAACACAGAGTGTGTGGCCTTTACTGTTGTTCTAGTCCCTTTTGAATAGCTAATTAATGTCTGGTTTGTAGTGAGGATGAGAAATAAATCACTGTTTCAGTGTTGATGTAAAACCACAGAGTGTGGCAGGCTTGACGAGCTCACTAGTTATTTAGTGAAGAGTGGAATACACAGTATGTGTGATTTTCGAGAGTTCTAGCTGGTTGCAAACATTTAAATATTTAGGTGCCATTCTAATAAATGCATTGTGTGTATGTGTGTAAGCTTTGAAACTGAACCGGTTTGTGCGTATTTAAGGATGGTATCTTTTAAGAATATGCCATGGTGAAGATAAAAGGTTTTTACAGCCTGCTGTGATTTCTGCCTGTGGGGGTGTGTCCTGCCTTAGGTACCGCCCTGCTGTACTGCTAAGACCAGAGTGCTTAATTAGGGCCAGGTTTTTCTGTGTTTCTCTTCTTTTCATAGTGATAACATGTGGCGAATCTCCTTTAGTTGAATCCTTTAACTAAAAAAAACAAACACACACGTATTTCATTACTAATTTTGCCTTCTTTTTCAATCTGGACATTTTTTGTTACTTCTCCACATACCCTGGACTTCTGGACGTTTCGAGTGTTTGATCATAAATGATGTGATGCTGATCTTTTTAATAGTTGGAATAAACACATGGAAGCTCTTTATTTGTCCTGATGATTGTCCTCAACAAACCCAAAGATAGTCAGGTCACATAAGCATCTTTGTTTGTTTTAGAGCCCTAGAAAACTCTGCACAGTGTCTTCTCTGCTGAGAATGTTTCTTTATCATTTTCAGGATAACAAGTTTCTTCTGAGATTGAAATCTTCACACCGACAAAGTCGAATCATTAAAGAGATTTAACCTGAACACTTCACTGCTCCCCTCTGTGAGGTTCAGACCAAACACTCAGACACACTCTCTCACACCTGCACTTGTGGAGCTGTTCTAGTGTTGTGACTCATCTACAAACCTCAACCCGAATATTTTTGGAGCTTCTAATCCAGAAACCCCCCCTCTCGGCTACTCTCATATCTCACACATTCAGCCGCACACACACTTTGCTGGAGATTAACCCCCCCCAGTCTGGCGGCAACAGACAAACACATGCAGGTTGTCAAGCAGAGCGCATCCATCTGATGACAGAGTACGTGTCCCGTGTGTCAGGTAGCTGTAAGCCCCCAAAAGGCAGGAATGGAAAGCAGAGGAACGCTCTCAGTTTAAGAACATCTTTTAATGTTGTTCAGTGCACGGGTCTGTACAGTTTCAGTAAGTGGAATAACACATTTGACCCAGTTTGTATATCTTGCAGAGGTGAGCATGCAGATGTGGATTTCTGGCTTACATTTTAATACTGTAGGCAATAACATGAGAATAACAATGAGTTAACTTTGACCTACTTTGCTACATCTCAGATTCAAATTGATTTTCATACAAGCCATACTAAAAGACTCTAAATGCCACCTAGTGTTTCTAGTGGGGTAGTGCAAGTTTAGATATTAGAAAGAAAAGCTTTGAGGAGTGTTATTTCTACAATTTTGTGGATTAAATACTTAATCATACTTATTCTTAATACATTATTACCCAAAAAGAACAATTTGTAGCCACAGAAAATCCTGCTAAACTAATGCTGCTGTTTGACCCTACTGCAGAACAACTGCAGAACATTATATTTGAACACAGAGGCGTGGAGGAAACGCATCTTATACAAAGCCTCATAAATTCAGCAACAAATAGCACGTATTTACATAAATGAGAAACAACAGAATTGAATTCAAAGTAAATAACAGCATTTAATAGTTCTGTTTACAACAGAGCCACGAGTCGTCTAAAGGATGTTGCTCAGTCTGTTGTTTGCTCGTGAAATCCACAAGGAGATAAATGAGCCTGCTCCTTATGGTGCAAAAATACTGCAGCATAGAGCTCAAGCTTAAGGGAGAGCATCACATCAGGTATTTCATGGCTGATGTGATTTTCTCTTGGCTGTGCAAACCTCACTTTCTGTACGTGTCTAACCTCAAGATAAACACTGACCTCCAAGCAGGTTTGGACTTTGCATGAAGTCATCTTCTTTCTTTGAACGTCTTTTGAAACTGAGTCTACGTTCGAAGACAAACTTTGTAATTATTTACGGTCTTTAGAGCCTGTGGTGCAGAAGCCGCAGTAGCAGCTAGACAGAGTGGGAACATCACGGAACATATTGCACTCCTGGCTCAGTCTGTTGGCTGAGAATGAGAGTGCAAATTTTCTGCGTGCATCCAGGACATCTGACTGTCTCAGGGTGCTAAAAGCTTTCATTAGACTGTCCAGGTGGCAACATGAAGAGGCCTGAGCTTTAAAGTGTGGCAGCAGAGAGATTAAATAACTTCCCCTAGGGATCAATAAAGTATTCCGATTCTGATAATAATAACAATATAATGTGAATATTTCTGCAAACTTGCATTGTTTTATGTCTACAGTCTATAACAACCCTGGTTCCAAAAAAGTTGGGCTGTTGTGTAAAATGTAGATAATGTAATAATACGCAAATCTCATAAACGCACACTATTTCTGGAAAAATATGAGCTCATTTTGAATTTGATGGCAGCAACACATCTTAAAAGAGTTGGGACGGGGCAACGGAAGACCAGAAAAGTACATTTTAGTAAAGAAAAACAAAACATTGAATGCCCATTTTACACCTGATTTTGTTCATCTACAACAGGTCAGTAACGTGATGGAGTATAAAAAGAGCATCTTCGAGAGGCAGAGTTTGTCAGAAGTAAAAGTGGCCTGTGATTCACCAAAAAAGTGAGTTTACAATTTGTGGAATAATTCTGATACTTTCCCACAATGCAAAAATGTGAAGATTTTGAATATTTTGTCATAATATTATCCAAAAAAAAATTCTAAAAAATCTGGACTGCATTAAAAACAGACATGATTCTGTGTTGGAAATCCCTGCATGTGATCAGGAAAACTTCCAGTAATTATTGTCTGTGAACGCAGTTCACCATGCAGGTTAAATGCAACAAAGAAACCGCATGTAAACAGTGATCCAGATCCATGCCATTTTCTCAAAGCTCGTTTAAAATGGACAACGTGGAAATTTTTTCTGTGGTGACAAAAACTTTATTTTGAAATTCTGGAAAATACGGACGCTGAAAACTGTCTAAAACTATCTGGCTTGTTATCGCCGTTCAGTTCAATAATGACTGATGATACTTGAGTGCATCGGTGTGTAGGAATTGGAAGTTTGCAAATCTAAAAATTCACCATCAACACTGAAAGGTATGTAGAGGTTCTAGAGACACGTATGCTCCATCCAGATGACAGCTTTTCTATTTCAGCAACACAGTGCTAATGCAGACTGTATCTATTACAACAGCACGACTCAGTAGAAGAGTCTGGGTACTGAACTGGCCTGCCTTTCAGATGTTTCACCAACTGGAAAGATTTGGAGGATTGTGAAAAATACAACAAAGAAACACAACATTCCTCTCCCAGAAGTCCAGCAGCTGGTTTCCTCGGTTCCCAGATTTTTACAGACTGATTAAAGAAGAGGGGGATGTTACGCAGTGGTAAACATGGCCCTGACCCAACTTTTTTGGGAAGGATGATACCATCAAATATGAAATGAACTTGTTTTTTTTTTCATTTTTTAAAATTAATATATGGGTTTAATAGATTTGCAAATCATTGTATTCTGGTGTTATTTACATTTTACATTGTGTCTCAACTTTTGGGGAATTTTGAGTCTACACAGACCATGACTGGTGCATATAAGACAGTGAAAGGCATTGTGTTCTCTTGTTTCTAATATTAACCCACACACTCACACTTCAAGGACAATAAGGATGTAAAAATCCTCCTCCTGTTGTCTCACTTCTCAGTCAGTTTTACATGTACCTGTATACCTCAATATCATAGATGCATACAGCGCTCACCATCCTCAGACCTTTAATTTGTTTGACTGAAGTTTAAAGTGTAAGTGTAGGACAACAAACAGAGTTTAACATTATGTGTGTGATATAAGTTAGTTTTTGAAAGTGCATCAAGTAAGTATGGCTTTTTATTCTCTTATGTTTTTATCTTTTGCAGTGTATATGTGCACGGATGAATACGTGTCAGAGACTGAGCAGGTGTTGTATAGCAGTGGTGAGATCTCCTCCTGTGCTGATGAGGGCCTGAAGGTTCGCCTTCCTGTCTCTGAAGCCCATTGAGCTCAGCTGCTCCAGCTCCTCCTTGAACTCTCTCTCTCTGTGATGGACCTGACACAACATGACACGAGAGTTATTTAAAGTCTTACTTATTAAAATAATGTGTGAAAGAATTCAAAATGAGATCATAATTAGCGATTTAATTGTGAATCCTTTTAAACAAATTGGAAAAGATTAATAAACCTTCCCAGATTTAGTGATTTTGTTAACCCAGACACCCAGTTTTGTTTCTGGGTATTTGGGTATGAGTCTCCCTTCAGGTGCAAAAACATCTGGATATGAATCAGAAGAAAGTCCAGGCGATGTGGGAAACAAAGGTAAATGTTTTGGGGAGGAAAAGGAGAGGAGGCGGCATGAAAAAAAGTTTTTATGAATAATTGAACTCAAAGAGATGCCCAAGTCGCTGCTGCGGGGGATAAAAAAGGAGCACTGCAATAAAATCGAAAGCAAAAAAGAGAAATAAGTCAATAAGTTTGTCAGAACCACACTCCCTCACACACTGGAGTAAGCAGCAAAAAGCTCTGTGGCAATAACCACCAGAGCTGAATGCTGGCAGTACTCAGCCGAGTTTAGTGGTTCTGCAGGAAAAAAGCGTCAGTATCTAAGAAAGGGAAAGACTAATGCCACCTTCCTTCCCACCAGAAAACAGCGACTCTACCGGGGCTGTAACCCACTAAGTAAATGTTGGATCCACAAGTAGAAGCACTGACTCTGAAACTTTAACGATTAACTAGAATTTGAGTCACTGAGGCCCAGCTGGACCTGCTTCAGTAGGTTAAAATGTATAATAGTTTAAACCACTGAACAAATTAGACATCATTTGGCTCCATGAGATGTAGTGTGGTACTCTAATTTATCCACATTCATACCAGCAGCTGTTAATGCAAGCTGATATCAAGCAGTCAGTCACTCTTTATACTGCGTAGTTTTTTAAAAGTACTGAATCACTAAATATCAAAGGCGTGTATCATTTGCCTGCCTAAGGGAAATTCTCATTTACTGTCAAAATGCTATTTACTACTGATATTTTAAATTGAGACTCAACGTTGGAGACAGACAAAAAGTTTATAAGGTAGTACCTCGTTATTAGTGTTAGCCAGGGCCTGTAGCATCTGCTGTACAAACTGCTGCTGCTGCTGCTCTGTCGCTGAAGCAGCCTGTTGGCCGCTTCCTGATTGGCTGTTCGGAATGGAGTCAGATGGATGCTCAGAAGTGGCACCGATACCTGTTCCAGTGTTTCCGAGAGCATTCCTGCATGACGGGCAAGACTGGCGATAAGGTTTCTCTGTCTTTGAAACACAGTTCTTCCACCACAATAGATCTCCTTAGGTTGTTTTTACTCACGCAGGTATGAGAGCTGGAGCCTCTGCAGCCAGAGTATGCAAGCCCTGTTGGATCTGCAACAGAGCCTCCATGGCTCTGGGGTTCAACATGGCCGAGAGCAGCTCTGGAGCCTGCATCTGCACATTATTGATAATGGCAAAGTTATTAATCATACCCACTGAGCAACGGAGTCAGAGTAGAATCGTTTTCCTGCATTGCTAAAGATGATCATATCTACATGGATTTTATGAAAAACCATGGCATCTGTCCAGGAACAAGAAAATTATTAGTGTTCCTAATGTATTGCAGACATCTAATCCAGCTGAAAGACAGCAGGTTAACAGTTAGAGGAATAAGCAGACCTGCTGCAGAAAGACAGGGATCTCCTTTCTCATTTGCTGCTGCAGCTGAGGATTTCCAGCCAACAAAGGGTGGCTCAGAAGCATCTGCAACAATGCAAAAATGAAAGCAGGATGAACTATATAAGATATCTCTGCTGTTTAGGAAGAAGGAAATGTTGTCCTGCAGTTGCCTAGTGAAAATACTGCACATTTAAGAATTAAAGTGTCCATGCATCACCTGTGCAGCCAGGTCAGGGTTCTGGCTAAGGCAGTTTAAAAGACTGCTGACGTATGGCCCAGACAGCAGGCTCTCCAATAGACCTGGACTGGCAGTGATCTCTTCTAGCAGTGACTGCATGCCTGAAGCAGGAAGCCATTAATAGAATATTTTAAAAAGCAGTTCAATGATATCTTTAAAATATTTAACACATTTAAAAACATATAACCTAAGAATGCCTCAAGCATAAAGCTCATGCCTGCTGTGATGCTGCTTTGAGAGTTTGACCTAGCTCTGGATGTGGCAGTCAGTTCACTGAGAGGATCTGTCGAGTGACCAGAGAACGTCGGATTGGATTCACCCTCCAGTATGTGGTGATTTCCGGGTGATGTAGTCACCGATGCAGATGCTCCTACCTTCTGGTAAAAGGCAAAGCAGATATTAAAAAGAAAACAGGTTAAGCATACAAGATAAGTTTAACCTGACCTATAATAATCATCATTTTCAAAGTCACACCTGTAATTTTGCTTCTGGGTCAGAATTGTCAGTAATGACTTCAGGATTTTCCTGCTCTGACTGCAAATTTTCTAAAGCTTTGTCCTCATTGTTCATCATTTCTTCTATCATGTCAGGGTTCTTGATGAGCTCCAGCAACTGGAAAGAGAGATAAGTGCAAAAACATACTCAAAATATCGGAGGGAGAAATCAGGCAAGGAGGAAGCAACTGTACTCATACTGCAGTGAAATTAGAAAGGTTAAAATAACAACATTTTTGCAAGTGTCTACTCTAATGTTAGTACAGATGTTACAATGCTCTGACATCCACTATACCCACCTGTGTTATGACATCTTTGTCGTTAAGCATATCTTCCACTTCTGGGTTTGTTTGCAGGAGCTGCTGAATTTGGGGATTAGACAGAATGAGCTTTCTGATAAGTTGAGGGCTAGAGGTGGAGAGGGTGCTCTGCACAAAGGGGCTGCCCAGGAGACGGTGCATCATTTCTGGGTCAGCCAGCAATCTGTTCTCCATCTGGCGCTGGAGCTCCGGGAAGAAGCTAGTCCCGCTGTCTTCAAGGACAAGGCTGTCCAGACCTTCTACTACAGAAACAAGGTGGAATCAACAGAATGACAGATTATAAGTTCACTGAGGAGCTGAGTACAGAGCAGCAGCTGAAGCTCAAACAAAGAAGTCTGGAGAAATGAGAACCACAAACTAGATTTATGAAAATAGTTAAAGGCGAGAAGAGTTCCCGTGTTCTGCACATCTTACCCAGGCAGAGAGGAGAAGTAGGGGAAGGTGTGATGTTATCCGGTTCAGGGTGGAGGTCTGGGTCAGTGGGAGGTGGAGCAGATGAATGCTGAGGCCTAAGACAGATACCCAGTTGTTTTTTCTTTTTTTACATAAGTTTGGTATAAATAGACTGTATATCAAAGGAACCTGAAGGCAGAAGTTACTTATTACTTAAAATTACTTCTACAATTTTAATTTTAAAGAGCAGAGTGTGCAGATCTCTGACTGAGAATCTTTGCAGACATAATATTTTGTTTAATACTTCATGTGATAGTGGGGTGATCAGATTCTATCAAATTAAATGTGGAGCAAAATGTACGTTGATGTGGGACAAAGCGGGAGACACTACCAGTGCTTTATATATACGACCTAAAATGTGACTTATATGTAATGTTCTCCCTGTACTCTAAAATCTCACCTTCCACAAGCTTCCAAGTAATAAGTAGTTTTCTTGGCTTTTTCATAGATTTATTTGATTTGCTTTGGGAAGACACTCATTAAATTCTGATAAATTTAATATTTTATTTGCTCTATTTTAATATTTTATTTTACTGGGTTTTAATGTAGTTTTTCATGAGGCTATATATTTTTATATATTTATATTATATATTATTTCTATATTCCCTGCTCTCTGCACAGACATTTTATAAAAAAACAAATAGAAAAGTGAAAGTTCTGTATTGTTGCACTTTGAAAACTAGAGCCAATAAAAATGTGGAATATTCTCTGAATATGCACAATAAACAGCAAAGAATAAAAATGCTGTGTAGTCCCAATGTGGTACATGTGGTATCCAATGTAAGGCAGTGTTTTTAATATTTACTATGATTTAAAAGCAAATAATAAATATAGCTACAGCTAATGAATGTGCAGTTGCCTTTTATTAGTGCCAGATTTGTCTGCAATATTTTCTTAAGAGGTCACTAAAGTTCTTTGCAGCTGACTCTGTTGCATAAGTAAGGCGCAAAACACAGGAGGAACAATATTTAACACAAGCGCACACAATGATTTACTGACATATGTGACATGTAATTTAAAAAAGAAAGTAAAATCTGTCTTATTTTTTTTTCTTGATATTGAAATGAACTGACTACACTGTGTTTAGAAAACAGCACAATTTTTTGCAAATTCCCAATAAACTCACCACGCCTATGAGCACTATTTGGGTGATTGGACTCACATACAATTTTGCCCCTTTTAGTAAATCTGGACCTATATCTTTATTTTCTTTATCTTTATTAATACCAAATGTTGGTTTATTACTAGCGACGGCATGAACCCATGCCATAAACAGAGCAGGTTGTTCATACCTTTGGATCATGCTGAGGCGTACCGACCCATTTAGTCCTTTAAAGTGACTCAAGGGTTCAGAGTCTTTGAGGACTCGACTGGAGTGGATCAGAACCAGCTCCTCTGCTGAGGCTCCCAGGTGCTCTGACAGACCCCATTTAAACTGCACACACAGAAACACACAACCCCCATTGTTATTTAATGGTGATAACCCCCATTGTACCAGCTCAAAGATCAGCAGCAAAGACACCAGGGGCATATCCAGACAGGGGCCTCGGGTGGCACCAGCCAATATAACTTCCATCCTGGGGTCTCTCCACCAAAACCGTTAGATGAGGGCAGTGAAAGAAACAGTAATTCAATGTAGCAGAGTATGACTATTCAAGACTTTACTTAAGTACAGTTCCAGTGTACTTCTACTTTAAGTGATTCATGTTATGGTGTTTTCTATTTAAATTTACTATCTTTTGGAAGCAAATACTGTACTCTGCACTTCACACCATTTATTTTAGGAATTCAGTGAATTATTATTTTGAAGATTTTAAAATAGGAATCTACATAGTTATGGAATGCCAGGACTGCCAGAATTAATTAATTAAATACACCATTAAATAATTAATTCAATGTGTCAATAATTAATTAATTAAATATGTCATAAATATGTATTTAATTTATTATTGACACATTTAATAAATTATTTAATGGCGTATTTAATTAACTCATTTTGGCAGCCCTGGCATTCCATAGATGGTACATTATGCGGTTTGACTATAAATAAAGCGTACATGTAATATAATCATCTCCGGCGGAAAGATTTAAGTGATATACACATTAACAAACCAGTAACTACAATCCAATATATGATTTTGAATTGTGTGACAACAGTAAACCCACTGAATACACCCATATACATATAATAACATACAATCAGTGGCCACTTCATTAGGTACAACTATTCAGCTGCTAGTTAAACACAAATATCTAATCAGCCAGTCAAACATTTAGAGTAGAAAACATGATTAAAATGACCTGCTGAAGTTCAAACATGCTGCTGATGTTGAGAGCATCAGAATAGGAAAGAAAGGTGATCTGGCGATGGTTGTTTGAGAAAGACATGGTGATCTGAGCACTTTACAAACTGCTGATTTCCTATGATTTTAGCACATAATTGTCTCTAGGGTTTACAGAGAATGATCTGAAAAAGAGAAAATATCCAAGGAGTGGTCATTATCTGGGTGACAATGTCTTTTTGATGTCAGACGTCAGAGGAGCATGGCCAGACTTCTTCAAGCTGAAAGGAACGCAACAACTCAAATAACCCCTCTTTACAACCATGCATGCAGAAGAGCGTCTCTGAACACACAACACGTCACACTTTGAACAAGATGGGCTACAGCAGCAGGAGACCACAGCAGGTTTCAGTCCTGTCAGTTAAGAATAGGAAACTAAAAGTATGATTCAGCAAAACTGGACAGTATGAGATTGGGAAAACATTGCCTGGTCTGAAGAGTCTCAGTTTCTGCTGTGAAATTCAAATGGTACACAGTCAGAATTTGGGGTAAAGAACAGGAAATTATTGATTCATCCTGTCTTGTATCAGAGGTTTCGCCAGTGGTGGTGTAGTAATGGTTTGGAGGATATTTCACTGGCACACTTTGGGTACCTCAGTACAACTAAGCTTCACGTAAACACCACAGCCTACCGGAGTACAGTTGGTGGTCACTGTGACCCAAGGCGACCCTTTATCCATCTTCTGATGGCTGTTTACAGCACAATAAGGAGCCATGCCACAAAACTCAAATCCTCTTACACTGGTGTCCTGAACATGACAATGAGTTCACTGTACTCAAATGACTTCCACAGTCACCAGACCTCAATCTAGTGGAGCACCTTTGGGATGTCAAACATGGATGTAAATGATAAATGGACTGGTTCCTGTGTACAACATGCCTCATTCGTCCATTCATACAGCAGCACTGTACTTCATTGGTTTCTATCAAACATACGCACGCACATTTACACTCTGATAGATGCATCAGAAACCAACTTGGGGTTAGTATCTCCAGGATATTTAGCACGCAGATATAAAGGGACTGAACCGACCTTCTGATTAGTAGATGGCGTGCTCTAGCTCCTGAGCTACAGCCACCCCCTGTGATGTACACCAACAACTGTGTGATGCTCTCATGTCATGTGAAGATGCTGATAACTGCTTCCAGCACCTTGTTGAATCTATACCACAAACTTAAAGGGCGTCCAGATGTAACTAATGAAGTGGCCTTTGAATTATATTTTGTTACTGGATTCAGGGCCACTCTTTAGCTAGTACTCAACTTCGTGCTAAATACTTAAAAAAAATACTCCTTTTTTGCCTCTTTTCACACAGTTATTCCATTCAAAACAATCTTCAAACGTGCAGAGTCACTTTTCACATAATAAATCTGTATTAGCACTCTGGGCTGCACATGAGTCCAATTCCAATTTATATACCACATTAGTACCTTTAGTGATCCGCCCCCTTAGTTCTTTAGCCACGTAAATTAACAAAAACATTAATTTCAGTCTGTTATGGCATGAAAATAAAAGTCTCAGTGACGTTGTCAGCCTGTTATTACAAGGCTCTGAGGCCAGCTGGCTGATTGTGCTTCCCTGACCTGTCTGACGGTGCAGTCTCCTCTAACGATGAAGTCTCTGCTCTCCGTGACACTTGTGACGGTAACGTGGATCCTTTCAGCCCTGCGGCGGTGTCTCGGTGTTGTAGTTTCGTCTTTCACTGCTGCCGACATCACTTGTCCGGCCCGCGGGCCTTTAAACACGGTGCAGAGCAGGAGCACACCGTCCCGACGCGGGCTGCGTGTCTGTCCCGATGACTCGGCAATAAGTTGTGCGGATGTGTGCCAGCTGAGGCCACACCGGTCACTGAGGTGGACACGCAAAGCCCACACCTAGCTGCTACTATGCACAGATCTGATGCCCCTGCTGCCTGTTATAACAGTTTTTGAGTGCACTTCGACTAACAAAAATAAAATACTTAATAATAAGCCAGTTATGTAACCAGACTTAACTTAAAGATATAGTGCACCATAAAAATCAGACAGCAGTTCAAATCCTAGATGCTCTCAGTTCACTTTTAAACTCTCATTCCAGCAACAATAATGAATCATTATAATTTTAACAGCCTCCAAAGGTGACGCACAGGTGATAAGTGGTAATTGATGACAATAGTCTAAAAAATTTTTAAATCCTTCTTCCTTTTGAGATTTGACCCAAGCAGATTTAAAGTATCTTATTTTCATCTGGCTCATGTTAACATCTAATGACTCAAATACAATTTTTTTTTGGCTTGTTTGAGGCACTTTTACACTTTTTTTTAAAATTCCTCTTAGGCTCTTCGATGCTTTCACACACAAAAAGTAAAACCACATTTTCACTGAAAAAGTAATTTATTTACTTAACAGTGGGAAAATAAAGAAACAAAACAACTTTGCATTACACACCTGTCATTTTGGCAACAAAACCTTTAAAGATCAGGCACAGAGCCTTCAACAGTACAGGAGATCCAGAGGCACTCTGAGGCCTGAAGAGGGCAGCACGATGTGCCAAGCAGCTACTTTAACACAAGCTTAGAACGTTTGTCGCTATTTCAGAAAGCCTCTTGTAAATCTTATTTAATTGTGTAACATATCGTGCCAAATCTAGCTTTTTCTGTTAGTGTGTGTGTGTGTGTGTGTGTGTGTGTGTGTGTGTGTGTGTGTGTGTGTGTGTGTGTGTGTTTAGGGAGGGCATGCAAAACAGACTGACCAGGAGTCTAAGATTTAACAACAACAACAACAAAAAAAAAAAACCCTGATTTTGATCAATAGTGGGAATATTCTTCAGGGGTTTCTTCATTTGTTTATTTCATTTTGTTTTCAGGCATTTTCCTTCTGAAACCTTCATAGATCTGCCTCTGAGCCCTTCTTCCCTTTCTTGTTTCCCTGTGAAACAGAAAATTGCAGAAAGGACACAATTATTTATGGATATCAGATCTGTTTGTGTGCTTTTATTAATTCAAGTCAAAAGATGGATGTAGAAACAGAACATAAATGAGGCAAACACAGTCTTTATCAACTGGGGAAAAAAGAAAAAAAAAGAAACCATATTGACTTAAAAATAAAGAAAAGTGTTCAAATGCTCTGACCTGAATCTAAGCTCACTGCTCCCCTTACTGGGCCGAGTAAACTCTTTATGTTTCTGTCCTTTGGCTTACTTACGCTGACACTTTCTGACTTTACCTGCCTTACAGGCTGAAGTTTTTCTGTTAGGTTTCCACAGTTTCTACAGAAATCCACGAAAGCAATGAGGTGCATGCATAATCATAAACTAGTATGCAGTCAGTTCAGCGTAAATGAAGATGGAGACAACACTTTAACACCAGTTCTTCTCTCCTACAATGAAGATACCACACAGAAGAGTATTTGTACTCTCACCTGGTGCTTTGGTTGTTCTGACTGCAGTCCTTTTACTTTAGATCTCTCTTGTTCGAGGGCAGCGTGCAATAATGTTACCTAATTAAAATGAAAAACACAGATTTACAAATTTAGAATCCCCCCCAACACTCTCTCTCACACACACACACACACACACACACACACACACACACACACACACACACACACACACACACACACACAGTTACAGACCTGTGAAGACAGCTCTTCTTTAATATGCAGTAGCTCCTCTACCTGTAGAAGAATTTCTGCTTTGTCTTTCACTGAAAAAGAGAGAGAACAGAAACATCACACACGATATCTTCATCAGGAAAGGAAAGGATAGTCAAAACAACCACTTTTTGGACAATGATTCTCCCCCACAGTGGGTTTTAAATCAAGACAATTGAGATGTGACTCAATCGCAGGCAAACACATTACATTCGTTGTTTAGCAATTGCAGACAACAACATACATATTCCTCTATATTCAGTCAATCCTACCTTTGTTTGCAGGTCACTCTTACTTACAATGACTTCTCTTTGGATCTCTTATTAGGAGTTGGAGGGAAAAGTTAAGAAATGCAAGTTCACTTAGAACAGCAGCTTTCATCTACTTCATTTGTCATGAAATAAGACGGCCTTAGCCGTCTATGAAAATGCTAGTCAGTCAATTCTGCCATTACTTTTGAACCACTGAAAATGGAGGACTGTGCATAAATATATCGATAATTCAGAATCATTTAATGCAGAAGTCTGCACCTCACCCACATCTCGATTGTTTGATTTAAAATCCAGAAGTGTTGTCTTGTTGTACAGAAGAAAAAATTACAACAACAACAAAAAAGTGTCATTGTTCAAATACTTTTGGACCAAACTGTATCTACTGTGTTATCAAACTCACTCTCTCCCTGCTGCAGCATCTTCAGCAGCTGAGCATTTCTTGCTTTCACCTCTTTGTATTTTACCTGCAGAGACAAAAAGAAAGATTCTTTTTGTAGCACTGGACACAACAGTGTTGGCTGCAGGTGTGGTCACCTTTCCTTTTTTCTGTCACAGTGTTACAGTGGGGAACGCTCATATTAATCATGCATATAGTTTCAACGACGAGTGAAATAAGCCAAAAGCTTCAGACTGATCAACATGCTCACGTTCTGACATTTTCAACTCTTGTCTCTGTATGGTGTTACTGAGAGTGGATGCACTAACGTGGTTATCTCAGACTCACAGCTTTGGCTCTGTGCTGTTTAAAGGGCAGCAAATCAGCGGAAAGTGGCTCGCAGGGAGAGGAACTAAAACTGCTTGTTTCACACAGTCAAAGAGGGCTGAACAAAGGCAAGAATGAGAAAAATTGTATTTTTGAATTATGAATCATCCAAAGCTACTCTAGTAGAGTCCAGTGATAAAAATATGCAGTTGAAAATTAAATATGTAGACTTTTTTTTATTTTTATTTTTTTTACAGAAGAAGTCCACACTAACTAACAGTGCCATAGCAGCCCACAGCCTACGTGAGTTGAGTAAGAACATCTTAATGATGATGACAAACCAACACTAAACCCAGCCTGTTTGGCTTTAAACATGGCAGAGATTTTTCTGATTAACTTCACCGTTTCTACAGCTGTGAAAATCAAATTTCCTTTTTGTGACTCATCATACAGGAAAAGACAAAGAAAATCACTGTCCTTCTGAAACTGAAAGATGATTAGATCAGATAACTGTTTATGGGTGCTGACCTCCCACTGTGAAATGTTTTTTTTCAGCTTATCAATTTCCTGATCTTTCTTCTCCAGCTCATACTTCAGCTGCTCCGCTCTGGGGTCCTAACAGGAAGAAAAACATGAAATAAAATCAGCAAGTAAAGAAAAAGAAACTTCACTTTGGTAATGGTGCATGTATGCAGTTTCACAAACAGCTTTTCAGATGTACCTTGAGGCAGTTAATCACTAACCAAAACTCAAAGGAAAAGCTAACTTTGTTCACTTTCATACCCGAGTTAATGAGAGAGCTACGCGAGTATTTTGTGGTACTTGTGTCCACTCACTGGTTCGTGTTCTGTTGACGTGCTGACTTCTTGTCCCTGGCTGTTCGTATACTGCTCGCGTCTTTTCTCCCGTTGGATTATCCGACTGACATCATCTTCCAACTTATTAAAAAAACGTTCGTCCTGCCCGACTCCCAGTGCTAAATTAGCCGTTCTGGAGTCCTGGAAGGTAATTTGGTTGATGTTTTACACATTTTTTTAAGTTACAAACAAAATATTAAAAAATTAATTTTATCTTTAATTCGTCCCTCACTTGTTCATTCACATTTCTGTGCAATCTATAAAATATAAAGTAAACAGAGTGGAACCGGCTCACCTCTTTCTCTTGTTTTCTACTTAAATTTTCTGCAAAGAGAAAACACAATGCAATAACTAGTTACAAGAAAATAACAATATATGCAATGTAGTAAATCATATATATGAGGTCCATATATAAGACTTTAAAGTAATCTGTAAGCTGGTCTCACCTGCACTGCTTTCAGCCTGGAAGTCTTGCAGAGAAACTGTCTTTTTGTCTTTTGCCTGCTGATTCTTCTTTTTGTCCTTCTTGCCTCCACCTTCTTTTCCTGACCGTGACTTTGGCGAGGACGTGTTTGTGTTGCTCTGATGAATGAAAGCAGATGCTTTGACTTCAGTTAGCTCAAGTTCTTGCTTTGCATACCAGAAATAAATTCTGTTTTGTTTTTAACCCACAGAAACTCAGGCAGAGTCATTTAAAACAAGATCCTTTAATCACCAACATGAAGAAGGAATAAGGTAATACGCTGACTTATAATTTAAGTGAACATGTCACAGGTGTGTCAGAGCGATGTGCGACTTACGTAAAAGTGAACATACAGCTCTGACATCTGTGCCCCCAAATGTGGCTTTCAAAATGAGAATATTAGTGTTTTTCTGCAGCGTACCTGCTTCTGTTGTTCATACTCCAGTTTACTTAAAATCAAGGCTTTTTCCAAGTCTGCCTCATATAGTTCTGTGGTTATCTAAAAGAAAAGGAAGAACATTGAATTTTAGGGACTTTTCGTGCTGTGTGTAAGGTCAGGTGTGGCCTGTGCTGCTCTATGAGGGACAGTCATACAAGTTTTACTATCTCACTCATCTGTAATGTGAGTAGCTGTCATTTCTAAACCTGCTCGTCTCTCTGCTTCCACTGCTGCCAACCCTCCGACGGTGTATCCTGGTCCACCGACGTAGGATTGAGAAGTTCACCGGCTATTCCTGACAGCGTCATACAGGGAGAAGGGGCAGAAGATTTCTGAGGAATCTTTTTGAAGGCCAGATTACGCAACTAATAGAGAGAAAGATAAAACAACCTGATGTCATCATTATTGACATAAACACAAATTCTATTGTTAGCTGTAGAAACCATCAACTTGTCTATGTGCGCGCAGCAACAACAAAAAACGGTCTGTTTTCTCAGGATGTATGCTGCCTGTGGTTTGTGTCTGTGGAGTGGAGGAGGATTTGTTAATGTGTTTAAGTGGGTGTTGGGCCTGAACACATTCCTTTTAATTGTGCTGCAACATTGTTATTCTCAGAGCTGAACATTTTCATTTTCCCCATTTTGTTTTTTAACGAACCGGTCAATAAAATATATATATATTTTTTAATATTTACAGAGTCCAAGGAGACAGTCTTCAAATCTTCACATTACAGATTCTGAGGCAAGATCATGTTTTAACTCCCTGCTTATGTAAGTCTAATTTCTGTCTAACTACAGTCAGATGCAAGAACAAAAAACCAGAAAACTTGCACTTTGAACTGATTAACTGTGCTGAAACCAATTTTTTATTATTTAGTATTTTTTCCTGGGATTGGACCAATTCCATATAAGAATTTAGCCTGCAAAATCCACTGGATGCTGTCTACTCCTATGTTATTTGATTTATTAAAGATGAAAGCTATCACACTGGCAGCTTTGAATAAAAATCTGGCCAGATATCAGTATCACCAAGAAGGCAGAAAGCATACCTGCATGCTCATTTATGAGGACTTGGTATGTAGGCTTCTGCAATGTAATAGCTTTAGATAAGTTCAGCGCTGATAACCAGAGACTAGTTTCACAACCATCACCAAATGATGTTAAAAATCATAGGGGTTTGTCTGAATCTTGAGGTTTTCTCTGTAATATTGCACTTTACAATATAAAATTTTAATGACCTCAACGAAATACAACTTACACACTTATCATCTGAACAGCATTTGTTTCACTTCATTAGTAGCAAGCACACCAAAAGCAAACCACAACCTGTTTACCTCTCCCTGCCCTCTGCAGTTTCGCTTCAGAAGTGAAACGACTGAAGAGCCTGATCTTTCTTCATGTCACTGCAAAATAACACATATGTAAGAGGCAGAGAGCTGCAGGCTGTTCATCTCACTCATTCACCTCATTTGCCTCACTCTGCTGCTGCTCTTTCTTCTTCTTCTTCTTGTCTTTCTTCTTGTCATTGCCCTGAGCAGCTTTCCCTCCGGCTGCACCTGCTTTTCCTTGTCGGGGCTTGCCAGAGGAGTCCCGTCCAGTTTTGGTGGTAGCCTTCCCCGACTCGGAGGTGTCCGAATCCGAATCTGAATCTATCTGTAGCAGGGCAAAGCGGGATGCTGTGGTGGGGACTGTGATCATTGCAGACGATGCCATCGTGAGAAGGCAAACTGAACGATGAAAGCAGATAAATGTACAACAGTTTATTCAGAATAACTTAGAGCAGATCATAAAATGACGAGTTAGCGCATATTCACAACCTGTTTGTTTGTTGTTGGTTTTTTTTTTTAGTACCACAGTATTTCAGCCAACACCTCCATACAAAGCTACACACGGAGTCAGCACTGTGATCTTATGACAACAGACAGTATTACAGATAAATGTAAACCATTTAAAGAGCTCCGTTACAAACAGTTAGTGGACACAGCTAGATTAGCATCGCATAGCAGCAGCGTAACAGCTAAGGCTTAGCCAGTGTTGTTAGCTCCTAAACAAGTGCAAAAGTGCCGCTCCATGTCAGTTAAAAGCACACGCGTGGACTCACGTTGATCTCCTTTTTTCAATGCGCTCACTGACTTGTGTTAAAGAAGGATTACTCACATGAAAACTGTCTGAGGATACTTTCACCTGTTCGCAAAGGGGCTGAGGGTTATCGTTGGTTTGCTACCAGCGATTGTCTCAAAAGAGTACAGAAGCCCGGCGGTGTCAAAAAGGGAAAAGGCTGGGATTCCCTTATCCTCTGCGATGCGGATGCAGAAAAAGAAGTGTTTACGATATGTGCAGATATATCGGTTATTGTGTGCAGCATGTGCGCAGTTTGTTGACCGAATCGCTTTTTAAGGCCAACTGCACAATACTAAGCGATTATCGCACAATAACTAGCTAGTTTAGCCTGTTGTCATGGTTACGCCTTAGTTGTCGGATGTCCAATCACGACCTACCGTGTTCGTCATATTACAACAACTATCATATCACCATGACAACCGAACGGAAATACGCATTGGCGTAAAACAAATTGAAATATAAGACAAAGATAACCCAAGTAAATATAAAATGTAAATTTAAAGGTTGATTTCATTTATTAAGAAAAGAACTATCCAAACCTACCTGCAAAAGTAATTGCCCCTTAATTCTAATGCTTTTAATTTATAAATTTCATTGTCAAGTATGTTGGTTTTATTGCATGTTAAAAAATAGTGACCGCATTTGCAAGTTTTTTTTAATTACTAGTGTATAAAATGTACAAGAAGAGAAAGATCACAGCACCCTCACACCAAAATTAGGTTTGAATAAGCCCAGATAATCAAGACAATACAGTGAGGTGAGCATTTTAGTGTGTTTAATAAATTAGATTGTGAAAAGAGTAAACCAATATAAAAATAATAATAATTTACACAGCAATCAACATAAAACTACATACATAAAGTCCACACAAAGTTGTCATCAAAAAGCTTTATAATCCTGCAACAGTGCAGCATATTAAACCTTAAGCATTCACAATGAAGGATTAAAGATAGTGCTCCATAAACAAAATTGCTTTAACTAATTAATGAAAACTGTCTACGTTTTATGAGAATGTTCCAGCTTGCTGACTGACTTTGCATCAATGTAGTGGATATGGATAATGATAAGTATAAGATGATATATAGAAATACAAGAAAAGAGCCAACATATTTATGGCACATTTATGATTTAAGACATTTGAAAACTTGAAAGGTTTAGAACCGCCCCAAAAAATATGTGGGAAGAACAAAAACGTGTAGGATAAAAATTTCTAACCATACTGGAAGACAAATAAAAGGACTGAGCAAAGAGTAATGAGATTTTACTGCATCATCTCTCCAGGTCAACAGTTTGCAGTTCTTATTTTTTATGATGGTGCTGTTGTAGAAAGGTGAAATAAAACAGGGGAAAAAAAGCAAAACAAAAATAATTATTGTTACAAGAAATTTAAGTTCTTCTGGCCTGAACTCTAAAACCCCATTAAGTCATTGCATTGAGTGCCTTACAACATCAAACAGCTTTGTTTACTTCCTGGTATCTACTACTGTTCCTGACATCTACATAAATACATCACCTGTCAGTGTTTCTGAGGACTTCTATAGAGTCCTCCAGGATTGACTCAGTGCTCATACCCACAGCAGACGGTCGCCTCCCAGTGGTAGAACCAGAGAGCTGCAGGTCAGCTGGAGTGATTTGCTTCAGATCCCTGCGACACAAACGGACTGGTGTCATCTCCAAACCTTCCCTAGACTCATCTCCTACTCTCCTCCCCAGGGACGGTGTGAGCATTTGGGTGTATTCTGGCATTTTTGTCTTTTTGAGGGTTTGGCGGTTAGAAGAAGAAGAAGGGCACTTGGTTTGGTTTTCATTTCTGTTCATACAGAAATCATTGTGTATCTTTTTGTCCATTTTCTCTGCATTTATTTTTTGGTATGTTGTTACAATATGCGTCCGTGTTTGAACCTCCTCAGGATGAGTTTGGGCTTCATTTGAAGAAATCTGCATCTTTTGCATAGGTTTGTGCTCCTGTGGGCAAGAAGGCTGATCATTAGGCTGCAATGAATCGCTGAAGATCACTCTGAGTTTCTTTTTGAGCTGCCGGCTGGTGCTTTTGTAGAAGTAAAGCTCTTTCTCCAGATGCTGCAGTCTGTCTTGTGTTGCCTGTTCTGCCTCTCCTGGAGCACCCTCTGAACACATATGCAGACATACTGTGAAACCAAGTGTCATAAAACAAATTCAAGTTCAAATCCAGGCTCCACAAATTTCCTCACCTTTAAGTTTCTGCAGCAGCAGCTGGATGTTGTACTGGTGATCTCTGTGTTGCTGGGTGAGCCTGCGATCTGTATCCAAGGCCAGACGCTGCATAGCAGCCTCCATCTCTCTCAACAACATCTTTTGCTCTTCTGCCTGAAGTTCCAGCTCTTCACAGTGCAAATGTAGATGGCGCTCTGTCTCTCGAAGACAAACAACCTAAAAGGATAATAAACTTTCTGATAAAGTGCAGGGGCAGCAAGCTTCCAAACTTCTCTCTCCAGTGCATTCCCAAGCAAGGTGAGAGATGTAATTTCTCCAGCATGTCCTGGATCTGCCCTCCTCCCAGTAGGACATGCCCAAAAACACCTTACCTTAGAGGCACGCAGGAGGCATCCTAGTCAGACACTCGAACCACCCTAATTGCCTCCTTTTGATCTCTTTATATTTTAGGGACACTACGCTACAATACACAACAATGTCAGAGGGAAAACGGCAACAATCACACAACCTACTATGAGAAAGCACTTGGCAGAAGTGGGCAGTAGTGGTGCAATAGTGGTACACCACTGAACCACATGTGAAGAGAAAAAGAGGTGAGTAAACTTATTAGAGTGAGGTGTTCCGGGCATGTCCCACCGGGAGGAGGCCCCGGGGCAGACCCAGGACACGCTGGAGAGATTATATCTCTCGGCTGGCCTGGGAACGCCTTGGAGTTCCCCCGGATAAGCTGGAGGAGGTGGCTGGGGAGAGGGAGGTCTGGGCCTCTCTGCTTAGGCTGCTGACCCCGTGACCCGGCCTTGGATAAAGCGGATGAAGATGGATGGATGAAACAGAAGGAGAAAAAGAGAGCTTTCAGATTCCGTATGAGCACCATAAAATCACTTTTTACAGGTAAATTAACAAGTTTTTATCAAACTCTGAGATGATGGGAAAGAAAAGGAAGAGAATTAATAGAGGATTTGAAGACGGAACAAGATATAGAACTAGAAAGGAGAATGTATATGGATTATATGTAAAGCAGAATATTCCGTATATACATATGTATGCAAGTATTTTACGTTACCTTGTTGAAATATTTCACAAGCAGCTCCAGTGCCTCAGGCAGCGACAGGCCCATAAGTTTTCTGGTGACATAACAGAGTTGGGCGGGTTCAGCGTTTTGTGACTGATGCAAAGAAAAGTTTGTGGCCGACAGCTTCTTCTGTTTGTCCTGGATCGAGCGGTTTTTAAACTCAAGTGCTGCATCCAGAGCTTCGATAGCTTCTTCCACCTGGAGAAGGGAATGCGTCTCCTACATGACGACACACACACATCACTTCACCTAAACATGTAATACATCGTGGTCAAATTTACACCATACACACAACACTCCCTTTGTTCTGACCTCCACAGTGAGCACTTGGTTGTCATTCAGCTGGGCGTCCAGAGCGTCTCTTCTCTCTTTAAGCAAGTCTCTCTCTTTCTCCAGTTCCTTCATGGTAACTCCTGCCTTCCTCCTCTGTAGCTGCTTCTCCAGCGACTCCAACTGCATCGACACGTGCAGCAGGTCCTGACTCAGAGCCTGAAAAACAAATTGATAATAAACCTCCTAATTCTACCATTTATATGTGTCCACCTAATCTTTTACTGTAATTAATAAAGTGACTTGTGATAGTATTTAAATTAAACCATAGCAAACACAGTCTGACCTGACTGGAGCACAGCTTCTTGGTCTCTAATTTGCTTTTCTGTCGCACACACGCCTCCCTGTGAATAAGAACCTCCTTTCTCCTCTTCAGCTCCTCCTCCAGCTCATTCAGCTCTGCTCTCTTCTGAAGAACATGCTCCTCTTCCTCCTCCAGCCAACTACTGCAACACAGCTACAGTGAGAAGGTGAGGGAGGGAGAAGAAGGAAGGAAAAGAGGAAAGGAAGGGGCACAAGGGACAAAAAAGGAGATTGATGAAGACACGACAAAGGTAGACCCTAAAACACTGTAAGAAGTTTAATACCTGAAGTTTCCTAAACTAAACTAAACTAAACTAAACTAAACGCACTGTCCAAATGACTATTTCAGGGGAACAAGAACAATGTTTTACCTGTTCATTTGTGTCCTCTAACTTATACAGTTTATATACAGTTGAAACTCCAGCACTTTGCTCCTGTAAAAACAAACAAAAACAAACAAACAACCCCCCCCCCCCCTTATTTGTCATATATTGTTCAAATCTGATATTTCTCTTAATGATAAAACAGTTTTCAGGTGATCACATTATTATATTATTCCTCCATTTTCTGATTAGTTTAAATACATTAAGGTTTTATAAGATAAAGGTCAAACTGCTTTTATGTGAAGATTATAAAGCTGACTCATATTTAAACTTTCGTTAAGCAAAGATAAATATGAAAGTGAGAAAAAGTTAGGCGTATGGATGTTTTTACCATTTTGTAAAACTGTGAAAAAACTCTATTGTTTCTTTTTAAAGTTGATTTTTTTTCTAATTATTAACTATTTTTCCTTGGTATTGCTCATTTTGCCCCATCATGTATTTGGACCAACAAGGCAAAATGCTCACACAAAAACAATTTTAATAAGTTCATCTCTTTTTTTTTTATTGTTGTTTAAAATAATCTGTACAGCTAACCTCATTTTCATTTTGTTGGACTTCTTTGTTATTCTCACTGGTCTCTCTCAGGCTGCTCTGAAGCTGTGCTCTCTGCGCTCTCATGTGCTGCAGGCTGTGATACATCTCCACTCGCAACTCCCGTCTCTGCAGGGAAAGTCTTGCAAAAACGCCGGCTTTTCTGCCGTCCTCAGTTTGCCTGTCACGTGTTTCCAAAGACTGAGTTTCCTTGTCTACCACACAAAAGCACACACTTAGAGATGCATGTACTGTTTAAAATAATAGATAACATGAATAAATTTGTCAGGTTTTCAGTTCAAAAGCCAAATTAATCTAGGGTAGACAAGAATCAGCCTGAGCATTAGAGAAATATACTATCATTACTTGAAAACATGACTCTGAGATGATCAGTGTAGGCAGGTCGTGGATAAGCTTGTGTATAGTAAGTTAATCATTACAATCTTCTTGTCATTGTCATCTTTGAATTTCTAATGATGCTTCTGGAAGCTGCAGGACATTCTGGTTATAAAGCTTTTCATACTTCCTTCGATACACCAATAAATCCAGAGGCTTCAATAGTTCCTCACTTAGCAGAGAGCAGAATACAAAGTATGACATTATCTAAACACACCAGTTTGCTCAAGCTCTTTGATGAGCTCCTCCTTCATGCGCATGTTGATTGACAGATCTCGGATCCTTCTCTCAGTAGCGCTTGCTCTTATTCTTGCTTTCCTCGTAGATCTTTGCTTGAGCTGGTTTTCCTTGATGGCTAGAAAAGAATAGCTGAGAATGTCATAGAAAGGTTCTAAGGCAGAAAGCCATCACTATAAAAAAGGATAAGCCTACAGACAAGTGCAAACCAGAGTGCATGTAAAGTGTACCTGTGGCTCTCTGAGGCTGCTGTAGTCCTGGTTTTCCACCACATGTGTGATTTTCTTCTGCGTTTTTCTCTTTCAGAGCTGATTTTTTCTGCTGATTGGTCCATGTTTGGTTTAAAAAACGCCTGCAGAAATGTCATTCTATTAGTCCACGGACATCGTTTGACATTAACTTTATACTGAGTTTTCTGAATCAAAGCTTGACTTAGTAAATCAAACACCTGAAACATTTCCAAAACACCAATCAGGCCTATATTACACACAGAGGGAAAATTATGAGTATTTACAATACATATGTTATAATACCATATATCAGAGGTGTCAAACATATGGTCTGGGGGCCAGACCATCAATCAGGACAGTCATCTATGAGGTGCTGTAAGGGACATTATTACTGAAATGCTCTCACACACACACACTATTGAAATTTTATCTCTCACACACAGTAGTGAAACGCTCTCTCACACACACTAGTGAAACGCTCTCACACACAAACACTATTGAAATTTTATCTCACACACACACTAGTGAAACGCTCTCACACACACACACTACTGAAACGCACTCACACACTCCACTGAAACGGTCTCACACACACACTACTGAAACGGTCTCACACACACACTACTGAAACGCACTCACACACTCCACTAAAACACTCTCACACACACACTACTGAAACGCACTCACACACTCCACTGAAACGGTCTCACACACACACTACTGAAACGCACTCACACACACTACTGAAACGGTCTCACACACACACTACTGAAACGGTCTCACACACTCCACTAAAACGCTCTCACACACACTACTGAAACGCACTCACACACTCCACTGAAACGGTCTCACACACACACTACTGAAACACACTCACACACACTACTGAAACGGTCTCACACACACACTACTGAAACGGTCTCACACACACACACTATTGAAATTTTATCTCTCACACACACTAGTGAAACGCTCTCACACACAAACACTATTGAAATTTTATCTCACACACACACTACTGAAACGCTCTCACACACTCCACTGAAACGCTCTCACACACTCCACTGAAACGCTCTCACACACACACACACACACACTACTGAAACACACTCACACACACTACTGAAACGGTCTCACACACACACTACTGAAACGGTCTCACACACACACACTATTGAAATTTTATCTCTCACACACACTAGTGAAACGCTCTCACACACAAACACTATTGAAATTTTATCTCACACACACACTACTGAAACGCACTCACACACTCCACTGAAACGCACTCACACACTCCACTAAAACGTTCTCACACACACTACTGAAACGCACTCACACACTCCACTAAAACGTTCTCACACACACTACTGAAACGCACTCACACACTCCACTGAAACGGTCTCACACACACACTACTGAAACGGTCTCACACACACACTACTGAAACGGTCTCACACACACACACTATTGAAATTTTATCTCACACACACACTACTGAAACGCTCTCACACACTACTGAAACGCACTCACACACTCCACTGAAACGCACTCACACACTCCACTGAAACGTTCTCACACACACTACTGAAACGCACTCACACACTCCACTGAAACGCACTCACACACTCCACTAAAACGTTCTCACACACACTACTGAAACGCACTCACACACTCCACTAAAACGTTCTCACACACACTACTGAAACGGTCTCACACACACACTACTGAAACGGTCTCACACACACACTACTGAAACGGTCTCACACACACACTACTGAAACGGTCTCACACACACACTACTGAAACGCACTCACACACTCCACTAAAACGTTCTCACACACACTACTGAAACGCACTCACACACTCCACTAAAACGCTCCCACACACACACTACTGAAACGCACTCACACACTCCACTGAAACGGTCTCACCCACTCCACTGAAACGGTCTCTCACACACACACACACACACTACTGAAACGCTCTCACACACTCCACTGAAACGAGAGGCATTTCCGCTGAACAGGAAGTTGTTTCCTGACAAGGAAACTAATGGAAAAAGTGGTAAATTCCAAAACACTACAAGGATGTCTACTCAGCAACCTGCAAGTACAGCGGTCTCCAACCTTTTTTGCACCACGGACCATTTATGTTCGACAATATTTTCACAGACCGGCCTTTAAGGTGTCATGGATAAATACAATAAAATAAAATCAGTACCGGTACCAAAAAAAAAAGAAAAAAAAGAAGATTTATTCATAACACATGGGAAACCGAGTTAACAATATAAATGATATAAAAATAAAAAAAACAATAAATACCCTGAAAACCATAAATTTCAAACTCGAGCCTCAACTCTTGCGACCCAGTACCAAACGACTCACAGACCGGTACTGGTCCAGGACCTGGGGATTGGGGACGGCTGTGCTAGTAGCCTAAGTGAAGCAGCCGCATTACTTAAGAATATATTAGCTTCTTTGAATCCAGGAATGGATTCAAGTTGCAACACAGAATTCGGCAAGTATGTCCTGTTTCCCCTAAGCTTTTTATATTGGCAACTCAACTGTTAACACTATTAACCACTATTAATCTAATGGTTGGCACCATTAGAATTAAATGGTTAAAATCTTGTCTGTCACAGCCAGACTCTATGTAGTTCCGATCCTTGTTTAATAAAATAGGAGGATTAGACTTCATTTTGAAATGTGATTTTGAGGTAAATAAAATCCCAAGCAAGATATCGAACTTTCCCAAACAGACTTTGCATTTTTGGAAAATGATATTTACCCACAACTTCTCCCCATAATTCAACCTTATGGAATAATAGGGTAATAACACTTAATCAAAAATCAATTTTCAAGAGCGTCTGGTTTAAACAAAAAGATTATATTCATAACAGATTTGTTGGATGATAACGGTGTCATTCTAAGTTACACAGACTGTTCAGAAAAATATTGTCTAAATTGTTCTCAAAGAGAATATAACAAATTTTGTGAACTGGCCCCACTGCCTCTGCTTCATTTGATTAAAAACTTTATGATATACAATAATTTCTCATCAGTGCTCCCAAATTTATTGCTAGGACAATGTCAGCTGTTTGATGAAAATGCAATAATAAATTTATTAGTAGTTTCTTTAAAGACAAAATATTTCATAGTTACGACAGAATGGTTACATGGCATGGTTCTAATATAGTTATTTCAGATACACTGGATAAAGCATACTCGAAATTTATGAAATGGCCTATTCTACCTAAAGTTAAAGAAACACGCTTTAAAGTAATGAACAAAATTAATCCTGTGGCAGAATTTCTAAAAAAGAGATTTGGCTTTGAGGTGGATCAGTGTTCTTTTTGTACTGATGAAAATGAAACCCTAGAACATCTTTTTTTTTCTATGCCCTATCACACAATCTTTTGGTGTGACTTAAAAAATTGGATTTCCCTAAAAATTAATGATGTGCCACCATTTGAATTACATCATATCATTTTTTTTATATGGATCAGAATCAGAATCAGAATACTTTATTGATCCCTGGGGGAAATTATTTATCATCGATAAATCGGATCATCGAGCATTGGGTGTCTCAGACATTATTGACATCATCATACTTTTGAGTAAATATATCCATTGTGCTAAATGGAGGAACGCTAAGCCTTCTCTCCCTGGTTTTATTAATGATTTTAAGATATTTTTTTCTTTGCTATAAAAGACAAAAAGCAAATATGCCGAAAAAAATTAACCAGGATAATGCCTGTCTCCTTCTATTCTAAATTTTGACTTATGCTGAGGCTAATATATTGTTAACTAATGCAGCTGCTACACTTAGGCTACTAGCAGGTTGCTGAGTAGACATCTATGTAGCCACTTTTTCCTTCAGAGATAAAATTTCAGTAGTGTTTGTGAGAGCGTTTCAGTAATAATGTCCCATACGGCACCTCATAGTGATCTACCAGAACCTTTTCTCTATTTTACACATTTTTTCATGTAGAAAAACAGAGACATGCTATATAAGATATCTCAGGTATTAAATATGTCATTAAATAGCTTTACACAGAAAGCTTCACTCATCCAGACCCACTTAAGATGAAAGTGGGTCTGGATGTGGCCCTCGATGTAAAATGAGTTTGACATCCCAGCGTTATATAGAGATTTGCTTCAATTAAAATCCACTCACACTCTTCAAATAAACACTTTCCGTACAGTTTAATGTCCTTCACTGACAATTGATGAGGCAAATAGATTCATTCATCCAATTCAGGATCACATGGTGACTCCTTATTTCATTATATGTGACAAATGCAGAGGAAGATGATCAAACCAAGAGGGTTACTTTAAAAAGTGCAAAACTTGCTTTAGCTGCCGGTTCAAACCTGCAGAGAAATCGAAAAAAATCTAAAAGAATAAAAAGAGAAACTGAAAAACTTGACATTAGATGTTTTTGCCTTTGTGAGACGTTTGCTTGGCTGCACAAACCAAGTGAAGAGTGGTTTGTTGTCTGAACAGGTCGCTGCCTAGCAGCACAATATGCAGTCATCCTTGACAGCAAAATTGCAGCGTGTCGCTGGATTTTCAAGTACACACAACACACTATCCAGCCCTTTTCCCAAAATTGATATGCAAAGTGCAAAAGCGGCGTGGAATAAATGCAGCAGCATCTGAAGAAAACAACTTTTTACTTCTTCAAAGTCCATCCTCGCACTACACATTTAGCTTAAATTGCCTTAGACATGAATAAATGATTTAATGCCTCAGATTTTTGGGATTGCTTGTTTAGCAGAATACACTAAAAAAGATTCTTCAGCCTCAATAAACATAAAGCAATAGTTGTGAATAAAATGCAGCTTAAATATATAAAATCAAATGTTTATTTATTCAAATAATTAATCATTAGGGATTCTATACCAATCATGTAAATTTCATTTAACCAATAAATTTAGCATATTGCACTGTATTTATGTAACAGAATTACAGAGAAAATTGACATGTAGTTAAATTAGTTAAGTCAGCATTTGGAGTGTAAGTTACTTGAAACTTACTACTTATTTTTGCACAAGTAAGAATGCTGCTCTCACCTAAATCTCGGTCTGCGCATAGATGTGTCATTCTCATCCTCTTCCTCCATCTCTGGTCTGCTATCTTTGCTCTCTGCCTGCTGTTTTAAGAGCGGGCAGTACACGTCCTCTTTTTCCTTGATTTCAGCCAGCAAGAGTTGGCCATGCATCTTAAAAGCTGCCATTACCCTCTCCAGCGTATAGGCTGGTGGACTGGAGTGAATCTAGAAGGCACAGGCACAGATAATAAAAGTCACAAAAAAAACATTATAACAGACCAAACAAAAACAACAAAAACAAAAATAAAAAAACCCACACTTATGGACACCAACCTAACCCACACACTACCCACAGTTACCTACCTTCCTGGGAGGCCTCCACATGCAGCTGTGTGTGATCAGAGGGACACTGTGGGGTCTCTTGTACTCAGACCTCCCCACTTCCACTGTTGCCCCTGAGGCTGTCCCCCGAAAGGTAATGAGTTCGCCACGAAGGCGATCAATCATTATCTGCTGGTTCACCAGTTGTTCTGTCTAAACATTTGCACAGAGGCGCACATTTAAAGAACAAACGATAACACAGCAGACATGCCTTAAATTCATCTTTTAATTTTTTTTCCCGTAAATAAAATATACTGATTTCTGCATCACAGAGCAGCTCTTTATTGCAGTGTTCTCCTCCTCACCTGTATACGTAATCGCTGCTTTTCTTCCTCTAACGACATAAGGTGAGTTTTCCTCTCTTGAAGGAGTTTCTCGAGTTCCTCCTTTACCCGTCTCAGTTCTGCATCTTTCTGCTCCAACAGTTGCTCGTCTATGTGGAGAGCTTCCTAAGCATACAAAAGAGAAACTGGATAGGATAGCAAGCCTATAAAATTGTACAGCTTGGCTTTTGTTTATGTAAACAGTTCCATTTGAGCCATGCTGCATTTGTTCACATCACCTTATCAAAAGCTCTCAGAGGATAAGATATTCCAGACGAAATGTTGACAACTTGTAACGGAAACAAAGGAATAACCAATGATATACCAATGGCTTCACTTCTTTCTACAGCCTCAAATCTAAACGGGATGCAGTCATTCTTAGTTTACATTAGATATGTCAGTGGTTTTAAAAAAAAAAATCCATATTAGACTTCAGTTCTTTAACGGCAATTCCATCAGCAGTTTGAATGCTTTCAGTCTGAATATGCTTCTCCTATTCTGAATAACAGGTATCTATGAGGGTACAGTAATATATATAAGACACCAAGCTCATTTACATGCCTTTGTTGTTGTTTAATGTGACAGGCATGTCCACATGTTGGAGACACTAGCCATCTTTTAGGCTTCAAGGTAAGCAAATAAAAATCTCTGAGGTTTTTTGCGTTACTTTTATCAATTGCTTGTAATCAAAGTTTTTGCGATCTCTTCATGGCAACATCCCTTTTAAAGTCTTTTATAGTTACCTGGCATTTTTTAAGCTCTTCTCTGAGGTTTAATGGAGCAAAATGGTCTCCCTCCTCCTTTGAACACTCCATACGAGTTGGAGGTGAGTAACTGACAGCTCTGAGTCTCTCTTGCCAATCCTCCAGCCGCTCCCTGAAAGAAGGACTTGGAGAGGGGCCAGAGATATTCTCAAGCAGAGCAGCAGCTTCCTCTGCCAACAGACGGTACTGTGACGTTTCCTCTCGGCTTGCTGTCCTATCTGGTTCAGATACTTCGGTCTGACAGTATGCATTGATGTCACTTCCCTCTTCATATCTCTGACCAGTCTTTGCTTTTTCTGTTTCCACCTCTCTCTCCTTCCCTTTCAACAGCTCTCTCAGTGTCTCTACTTCATACTCCAGCTCCCCTAGTCGAGCATCACTGGGGTGCCAGGTTGTAGTAGGGCATGATTTAACCTCTGTTTGATCCGGTGTTTCTCCTGGACGGTTCTGAACGGATCGGGCCGTGGATGCAAACTGCAGGACGCTCAGGGTGTCAGCTACAAAGTGGTCGGAGGGGCTTACACACGCCACCATTAGCGTGTGGGCGCTGCCTCCTAATGAGTCACGAAGGAGTCGAGTTATCTTGGCATCACGATATGGTACGTGTGCACTGCAGGAGTTGTTAGTGTGCCGATTTCGACTTAGCTCTGAAAGTGCACGGATAACGTTGCCCAGCGCAAACAAGCCTGTGTTGATAAGAGCAGACTCTTTCAGTTGTGTCCCGGTGTTCCCAGTTTTTCCAGCACGTTCCAAGCCTGCCAGGTCAACCAGACAGAGCTTAGAGGAGCGGACAGACTTAAAGGAAGAGTTCTTGCTGTTGTGGCAGGATAACATGACCTGAAGGGTGAGGATGGTATGAGAGCGACTAGAGCGCTCGTTCATTCCAGTGGTGCCGGTGTGCCGGAAAATATTTCCCATCTCTACATTGTTGAGCAGCTCCTCTGCTGAGGTGATAACAACCTCATTGGCTCCCACCACCACTGGAATCACACAAAGAGACTTTTTAGTCAATGAAACAAGACTGTTGCTTCCCCTGTAGGCAGACATTCACACAAAATGCCTAATCTCACTGGATCATTTATCATTCACTCATTAAATGTGCTGAAAACTATATTACATATTATTACAAGTAGGTGCACCGCAGAGTCGCTGACTGTAAATGATTACACAGTATATAATATCTTTCGCAGTACTTGTGATTTCTCCAGTGCGCTCTCTCAAACTTTTTATCCTGAAATACATACATGTTAATAACATCACAATCGGTCTATCAGTCGGATGAAACTCAGATGGATGGTCAAAAATATAGGATACTGTTTGTCATCTCTGAAAGTGTATGGTTTCTACTTTTTTATTTCCACTCTGAATATTAAAATATATGTAAAGTAAAGGTAGAAAAAGTTGATTACCCGTGTTTCCCCTCTCATCTTCCCTGATACGAAGCTCGTTGTGGGTGGTCTGCAGCTGCAATAGGTCTCTTAGTTCCTCCCTGTAGACCTCAATGTAGGACACCTTCACTGTGACATCCACAACATCACTTTCCTTCCTCTTCTCCGCCAGGTATAGGAACAGATCCTGGGCTGCGTGGTCAATAATTCCCCCCTCTTCATCTATGGAAGGTTTTGGAAAAAGAGAATTACAGTTATGAAGTTAGAAAGTTCAGATGATTAATGGGCCTTGGAGAGCACAAACAAAACTCCTAAAACTGCTGTGTTTAAAGACTCAAGTCCACAGATGTTGGTTTTTCCACATTAAATAAACAACCCCCTGAACCCCTTAGTTCCCTTTTTCCTACAATCCATGAACTCATCAGTCACTTATCAGTCAGAGTGGTTAAGCTCTGTGTTGGAGCTTAACCAATTTTTTTGGTTAAACTTCACATTACCTCGGCTCCTTCTGCCCAGTGTGTACGTCTTGCCTGATCCGGTCTGCCCGTAACAAAAAACGGTTGCATTTTCACCGTCGACCAAACGCTCCACCAGGCTTTGGACGCAGGACTCGTACACCTCATCCTGGCTGACTGATGGTCCAAACGCGTTGTCAAAGGTGAAGAGTCGGTCCTCACCCACCATCACCTGTCCGGTCCCCGGCACTACACGCACACACACCCTGTGGTCGTGGAGGACTTCTTTGGGGAGCAGAGGCCGGATACGGACCGCCACCCGCACACACCCTTCGCTCATGACGTCCTGATGTCTTTAATGGAGCTCTTTAACTTGTTTATCTCGATAGTAACAAGACTCAATAAACACAAATTCACCGTAACACCTGGTCACTTTTTTTCGGGCAATCGCTTGTCGCGCTCTTGTTAAACTTTGTGACATCTCGTTTGTTGTCGGTCCTCGGTTGCCCGGGAAACCGCTGCCGCCGCCGTTATGAAACCGGAAGTGGGATGTTCAAGAGTACTCGTGGAAGTCGGCGCCGTTAAGGCGACAGCGCCATCAGGAGTCTGAGATTTACTTGATTTATAGATTTGTTAGGTCTTTTTAAGATATGACTTTCATTTGCCATACAGCGAAACCGATCATATGAGACAACCAACCAATTGTTATTTAACTCTATTTTTAAGACGACCGGACTTCTTTAAGTTTGCGAAGAGGTTTGAGCTCTTACTCAAGTCTTCTCCAATTCGAAAGATTTCAGTTTCTACTTTACAAAGGTATAGAGCAGTTTTATTTACACAGGCATTTGCTTAGTGGTTAGTATGAGTGTATAGTTTAATTTTTTTGTCTGGTCATTCTGGATAAATACGTATTCTTTTAGATGTACAAGAATTCTGAAACAGAAATGTTTCCATGTTCAAAGGTATAGTGTGGTGAAACAGGCCATGTCTGTCCTGGGATAAAGTGGAGGAGTGCACAGAAGCTGTTTACAAGAGGGGAACGAGCACACTCGTTTCCTAAGGAAGCTGAGATCCTTCAATGTGTGCAGCAAAATGTTGGAGCTTTTCCTACAGTTTGTTGTGCTCAGCGCAGCTTACCTCACTGTGGTCTGCTGGAGGAGCAGCATCGGAGTTGGTGACACCAACAGACTGCATAAACTGATCAGGACGGCAGGCTCTGTGATTGGCTGCAAGTTGGACACTATTCTAGCTGTGGTGGAGAGGAGATCACTGCACAAACTGTGCGATGGGTCATGGGTAATCCTGACCACCTTCTGCATCACTTACTGGACAACAGCAGAGCACCCCATCTAACAAACTCAGCTGGCACGAAGAAAATACATGAAATCTATTATACCACACGCTGTCATCCTAATAATACAGTATACCTTTCAGGCAGACTGCATCTGCTAGATAATTTATTATTATTTCAAATTTTAGCTTAAGCCTCTCAATATTCAGCTTAACACAATATCTGTACTCCTTCATTATGCAGACTGCAGAAATCTCTCATCTGAGGAAGGTTTCCATCTTTCATCACATTTTTGCTATATTCAGTGCAGGCTGTCACTTTTTTCTGTTCCCTTTTCAAAGAGGAGCAGAAAGCAAGATGTCTCTATATAACTTGTATTAAATAATATTTCACTGAAAAGAGAAATGACCAAAGGCTTTATGGTAACCCAAGAAAAAAAAGAGAGAAGTAAAAAGAGCTGCATGTTAACATCGGGCTTATCCATTTGCACTCATGAAATGCATAATACTGACTACACTGAATTTAAAAAACACTCTGATTACACTCCTTTTAAAAAAGAAAGACAGTATCAAAAACCAAAGTATTCTAATCCTCCTCCAGTTTGATGAATATCATTTATTGTTAGACTGTTATATACTTGCAGAGCATACGCAGATTGGCATAATATGATCATTTTCTCCACATCGAGAGGTTTGTGAGAAAATATGACCGACATATTTGAGACCGGAAATGAACAGCAGTGCCCACTCAGAAAGACACGCTGCATTAACACTTCACAGCTGTTTCCACTGCAGCCAAAGAGAAGTCTGTTTGTATGTACAGTGGGGCAAAAAAGTATTTAGTCAGCCACCGATTGTGCAAGTTCCCCCACTTAAAATGATGACAGAGGTCAGTAATTTGCACCAGAGGTACACTTCAACTGTGAGAGACAGAATGTGGAAAAAAAATCCATGAATCCACATGGTAGGATTTGTAAAGAATTTATTCGTAAATCAGGGTGGAAAATAAGTATTTGGTCACCTCAAACAAGGAAGATCTCTGGCTCTCACAGACCTGTAACGTCTTCTGTAAGAAGCGTTTCTGTCCCCCACTCGTTACCTGTATGAATGGCACCTGTTTGAACTCATCATCTGTATAAAAGACACCTGTCCACAGCCTCAAACAGTCAGACTCCAAACTCCGCCATGGCCAAGACCAAAGAGCTTTCGAAGGACACCAGGAAAAGTATTGTAGACCTGCACCAGACTGGGAAGAGTGAATCTACAATAGGCAAGCAGCTTGGTGTGAAAAAATCAACTGTGGGAGCAATCATCAGAAAATGGAAGACATACAAGACCACTGATAATCTCCCTCGATCTGGGGCTCCACGCAAGATCTCATCCCGTGGGGTCAAAATGATCATGAGAACGGTGAGCAAAGATCCCAGAACCACACGGGGGGACCTGGTGAATGACCTGCAGAGAGCTGGGACCAAAGTAACAAAGGTCACCATCAGTAACACACTACAACGGCAGGGAATCAAATCCCGCAGTGCCAGACGTGTTCCGCTGCTGAAGCCAGTGCATGTCCAGGCCCGTCTGAAGTTTGCCAGAGAGCACATGGATGATACAGCAGAGGATTGGGAGAATGTCATGTGGTCAGATGAAACCAAAGTAGAACTTTTTGGTATAAACTCAACTCGTCGTGTTTGGAGAAAGAAGAATCCTGAGTTACATCCCAAGAACACCATACCTACTGTGAAGCATGGGGGTGGAAACATCATGCTATGGGGCTGTTTTTCTGCCAAGGGGACAGGACGACTGATCCGTGTTAAGGACAGAATGAATGGGGCCATGTATCGTGAGATTTTGAGCCAAAACCTCCTTCCATCAGTGAGAACTTTGAAGATGAAACGAGGCTGGGTCTTCCAACATGACAATGATCCAAAACACACCGCCCGGGCAACAAAGGAGTGGCTCCGTAAGAAGCATTTGAAAGTCCTGGAGTGGCCTAGCCAGTCTCCAGACCTCAACCCCATAGAAAATCTGTGGCGGGAGTTGAAAGTCCGTGTTGCTCGGCGACAGCCCCAAAACATCACTGCTCTCGAGAAGATCTGCATGGAGGAATGGGCCAAAATACCAGCTACTGTGTGTGCAAACCTGGTAAAGACCTATAGTAAACGTTTGACCTCTGTTATTGCCAACAAAGGTTATGTTACAAAGTATTGAGTTGTATTTTTGTTATTGACCAAATACTTATTTTCCACCCTGATTTACGAATAAATTCTTTACAAATCCTACCATGTGGATTCATGGATTTTTTTTTTCACATTCTGTCTCTCACAGTTGAAGTGTACCTCTGGTGCAAATTACTGACCTCTGTCATCATTTTAGGTGGGGGAACTTGCACAATCGGTGGCTGACTAAATACTTTTTTGCCCCACTGTATACCTGGCACAGTGATGTGCTTGGCTTCAGCCCAGCGAGCGGCAGACTGAGAAGTGCAGCCTCCTGTATGTACGGCTGCCAGCCAGCTCATCAATAGTAAATACAGCGTGTGTGGTGTATGGGAATGTGGGCCATCTCTTTGTGGTGCTGCTTGGCGTAAGGCCACAGGTAAAAGTCGATGATAACCGAGTTCACACTGCAGGGTTGTCCATCTCTCTCCTGCACCAGCTTGTGGAGACGGTCTTTGATCAGCTCCACGCACCAAATGGAACAACCTCGGATCTCTACTTCTCTCCGGTCTCCTGAAGACAGAAGCTCACCTGAAAGCAATTATATCTCGTGATTTGAAATATTATCTTCAGCAAGAGAAACAAGTGCATAGACACACTACTGTCTCACCGTTCTTCAACGCCTGCATCAGCGTATCAGAGTATCGTAGAGCTCCTAAGTAGACAAGCGCCTGAGGAACCCTGTAGTCAGCAAACATGGTGAGCCAATCCATGTTAATGATGTCACCCTGTCCTCTGGCCGCCATGAGGCCCCAGTAATCTGCCACAAGAATCTGGGCTCGCTTGTAGAATGAAATCCTTTTACCCTTACGCAACCAAGAAAGTGACAAAATATCAACATCGTATTTGTCCTTAGGCCACAAATATTTATAATTTGGCAGGTGTTCTTACACAAATATAAAATTAAAGAAATAACGTCAAAGAGTATAATGCTCTCCTCTGACTGTGTAATAAACTGACAGCATCAGTGTTGCTGCACTGTATTTGACCAGGAGGTGGAACTCTCACATCACAATTTATTTTAAATTCTCCAAATGCATATATTTGATCACATATATTTCATATATGCATTTAATATGTATTATGCATTGTGCATAATCTATAAAGCAATATACAGGCTGTATCATTAGGCTGAAAACTCAAAGTATCTGCACAGTTATGTATTTATGCTCCGTACTAATAAAAAGATCAGTTTTCCAAATATTTGGGGAAATTACAGTTTTATGCTTGCTCACTGTGACCTATTCAACCATAAGTGATTGTATTAGTATCTAAAAACCTGTAAATAAGTTAATCATTCCAACCCTTTCCTCTTGTACCAACTTGACATTTCTGAAAAGCCAAACTAGTGCAGCAAATAGAGGGCGTCTCTTTTATTTTTTGCACATTCCCAATTAGAAGAGGTTCCTAATTTGTACAATGATCCTGCTAAACTCTCACCTCATATGTAGCCTCATCCCTGTACGAGGGGATCTTCTGCACAACGAGCTCCACCATCTTCTGGGCGTCGTTTCCGGCTTGGCTGATAAAACTGCGGAAGCTTCCACCATGTTCCAGCAGCACACGGCCGCCTTCTGTCAGCACCTTGTTAAAAAGATTCAGCAGGTGGCTTCTTTAAATGTAACAGGCAGAAAGCGCCACAATTTAAATTTGTGTTTATAAATGTAACAAAACTAACAGACTCAATAATTAATTGAACCATAAAATCACTTTTCTTGCTTAATATCAAAATAAAATTTGACATTTCATACAAAGAAAGGCAGAAAAATGTGCCAAATATGAATATATGTACCATGATGTTGAATAGAGGAATGTAAAACCTTGTTTATTTCTAAAAGAAAAAGTCACTGTTGCTTTAAAAAGCACTCCTTTCATTTTGTAAATGCTGAGACTGCCCTGACTGAAAAGACAGCTTTTAGATTTAAAGAAAGTAAAAAAGCAAAGTAAAATCAAAACTGAAGCATTACTGAAATCCATATATTGACCAATTGAATCATTATTTGAATATCGTATTAATATCAGAACCTGGTGACGCTCCCGCAGCATCGGCATGGGTGTTTCATTGTCTGACCGAAGGACACGTCCCAACTCCTCCACGTTCATCTGAGAGAAATACTTTGGATCAGTAATAGGTACACCTGTGGAGTGTGGAGAAGAGAAGGTGCTAGGTGGATTAATCTTAAAACAGGAGCTACCCTCTGTGTGCAATAATAAGAATATAACTTGACAGTGGCCATTGCTCACAATAGACTCAAAATACATAATTTGCTCTGATCTCACGCTGTCAACCCCCCACCCCGAGATTCACACTGGAGCCAAACTACCTGTGCTTTTCTGAGAAAATCTCTTGTAATTATAAAGGCCATGGCGACCACACACTGAGAGCTATTCCATATGAGACATAATTGATTCATATCCGGAGTCATTCATGCTAATTATAAATGATGCACAGGCACATGCAGAGCTACAAGCAATTTCCCAGCAGTCGTAGTTCAAATAAAGGACACAAACACGATAATGGGTAATAACAAAACTGCACAGAATAGAGGGACAATCAAAATATACATTTTGTTCTCCAGAGACTAGGATTAAAACACCTAAAATTATGTATGAAGTAAAGGTAAGAGCATGGTTGTAACTTTGCTGCAAACAGTCACAGCGGCAAACAATTTATAAATCTGACATTTCCATCCTTCATGTTTATGCTCATCAAGGATTGTTACATTTCTGGCTTTCTATGTATAATGCTGAAGAGTCTTTACCTTAAAATAGAAAGTGCTGTGAGTTGCCTACTGCTATTTTCTATAAGTCTGTATAATATAGTAACTAAGTGGATGTACAGGTATGTACTCTTACCTTCTTCCATGGCTCTGGTGATGGCAGCACACAGGGTCATGTAGCCTGTGTATGTGGTGCCTTTATAAGTCACCTCACATTGCTGGGTTTCTTCCTCTGGCCAAAAGGAAAAGTTCATGGTGTCTACTACAAATACCCAGTTCAATGCCTGCAGTGGTAAATTGCACAAATTATTAAGAAAGTATACAAAAAAAAGGAAAGAAAAGTGAATATACTGTAACACACTGTCCAAAAGAGACAGGGTTTCTCCACTGAGGTTTTAAAAATTTGTATTAAATTAGTGTTTTAGTCAATATTTTAAAAACCTGTACCCATACAAAATACAATCAAAGACCACTGCAGCTACTGTCTTTTTGATTAATTCTGGATGTCAGTAGATACAATCATTTCATAAATCCTTCATTGTGTCCAGACAACAGTTGAAAACCTTAATACTTTATATTTATGGTAATATAAAACAGAGTAAAGCAACACATATTCACAATCTCACCACCTGATTAGCTGCAACTATTAAATAAACCCCCCTTAAAACCTTTTTTCTTTTCTTTTTTAAATTTCACAATAATAACCACTAAGTTATTATGGCTAGGTACAAGGACCGGACTTAAATGAAGTGAAAAAGCAGCCAATGCCCAAAGACAGCTTAAAAGGGAATGTCTCAAGAGCACTTCAAAAATTATAAGAAAATATGGCTCCCTGGAAGCAAAATATAAAGAAATGAGGGGTGACTCAAGACTTCGGCATAGCACTATAGTCAGGGCTGCACATAAGTGGTCCGCAGGTGCGCATTCGCCTTCAAAATAAAAAAAACGCGCACCAGATAAGAAGTTGCAACGCGCGTTTGCGTACATAAGATTTTCTGGAGGAGGACAGACGTTTGTTTAGAACTCTTAAAAATGTCGAAGAAGCTCCTTTAAGCAATTACTTTGGTTTTCCTCCACCTCCAACGAAATGTCAGAAGGAGTCCGAACCGCAAAAGAAGCACGTATTCTCGGAAAAGTGGTTGCAGGAGGTGAGCTGGCTTCAAACAAATGATGAACACACAGAGATGTGGTGCAGAATATGCCGTGAAAATCCCACTCTAGCGGAAAAAAACAGTGCCTTTTATATGGACGCAAACGTGCATTGCAACTTCTTATCTGGTGCGCGTCTTTTATTTTGACAGTGAATGCGCACCTGCGGACCACTTATGTGCACCCCTGACTATAGCAGATATAATGCTTGGTCTAACTTATATATAGGTATAACCAAGGGAAAAACTAGGGAACACACGGAGGTCGACATCTGGAGGGAAAACTGATGAACCGCCAAAGACAGAGACAGTAGATAGGGATATTCAGGACTGATAGAAAACCAGAAACTGGTGGAAAAAAAATGATGAAAATGATGGAAGAAAATCTTCTGAAAGGTTTTCAGAAGGACTGAAGAACTATTGCTTAAAACCATTTTAAAACATTGCAAGAAACTCTGGCTCCTTGGAAGCAAAACATAAAGAAATGAAGGATGGCTCAGCACTTTTGCACAATACTGTATACTATGAAGAATCTTTTCATAGCCTGGGTACTAGTACACTCCCCTGGTCAGATGTGGGTGCTGGGGCCAATGGATTTGCTTTCTTCCAGCCACTGGCTGTCAGCTCGTCACTGTGTTGGAGACCGTAAAGCATCTCCGCCACCTTCTGCACTCCTTCATCCTCGACAAACACATCCCGACTCTGCTCTGCTATGAACTGGCCAGACTCTCCTGGTAACAGAGGCTCCATGATGGAGACTGTAAGGAGCAGAAATTAAAACAAGCATGCATAGTATGAATGCACTCCTCTGTGGAAATAAGAAGAGTCCACGAATGTAAGTGTGGGGATAAACACAACTATCTTTAATATATGCAAAGACTAGAGCTGATGAAACATGTATGGATTGAGTAAGTCCTTTACAAACTAAAGATTCATTATTTGAAATAATAAAAATAATGACCAAAAAATGGATGCAGATTATAAAAAAAGAACAAAAATCGTCTAATAACATTCTCCACAATGAAGTGCTTTGGGCCAACATTTAAAAGAAACGTGGATTTATTTTGAAGGTTCAGGTATTCATCCTGTGTAAGCACTTCAAACATAAAAGCGACGCATGTCTGACCGACGTCACTCCTATTCCTTTTCCCTAAAAGAAGACAATTACACCCCTCCAGGAGTTCTCAAGTATCTGATGACTGTGCGTTAATGTTCGCAGTGACGCACAGCTCCGGTTGCCTGCTGAATGAACCCCATTTTCTACTCCTCTCCTCAGTGAACATGATTTGCCTCTCACTTATATGTTTCATTCATTTTTAAGGCTTAATTATTTGTTATGCAGGCCAATTTTACGCCATCGCGTTTATTTGAGAAACCTGTAGGTGCAAAGTGCAACTACCGGAGCACGCACGCGGTCTCTGGAGTTTCACGACCATTAAGGACATTTCTGAGCGTATACAGTCATCGTCATTAAATAATAAAAACTGTGTTCTAATATAAACGCAGTGGGCAGCAGTACTTTTTTTTATTCCTGTGCAAGCTATTGCTACTCACCGACGAAAGCACGACACCCGCGCTCTACTGTTCCCACTACCTGGTTTCCAGCTATTGACCAATCAGAGCCTCGCTTGTGGCCTTAGCTGGTTAGTGAACCAATCACAAGAAGCTAAGAGAGGAAACAACAAAGCAACGTCCGTTCCAACTGCCTGCTGGTGTAAAAATGTCTCAAATATGGTGGCATAAATCTCATGGTTTGAGGGGATTTGAGGTAAATGACTGTAATAACACCACATGAGGACGATCTGGTGAGCCAATAAGAATTAACTTCTCTATTTGTTTTTTAAGAAAAGGAAAGAAAAAAATATAAATCAATAGATTTATTTCTGCTGGCTGAGTATGATCAACACAAAATTATTAAGTAAAAATTTTAATAACAAAACAATCTGAGTAATTATTCAGTCAAACTTTCATACATTTACTCCGAGAGTCTATTGTGAGTGTATTTTGCTTTTCTTGAACTCACCGGAAAATATTTGAATTTATTTTCTTTTTATTTATTTATTTTTAGGGGGGGACTCATATTAAAGAAAGTGAAATAAATTCCACTCTCTTTCAGTTCTAAGGTTTTACACGTCTGAATATAAAATGAGGTAAATACAGCCTCAGATGAACAACAACACATGCCATATTACATCGTGGTGTTATCTAACGGAAACTAACCCAAAATGTAGTCAGTGTGTGAAAAACTAAGCACACTCTTACTGCTTCTGTATGAAAAATGAAGTTGTGGCCAGGTGATGGTGAGCAAATGTGTTTATCATCAGCAGGTGCGAGCACCTCTACAAAAGCACAAGTTATAGTAGTGTATTTGTCTGGAGCATTCTGGTGTGCGTTAACAAATTGCCAAAGAAGAAAGACATCAGCAATGATCTTAGAGAAGCAACTGATGCTTCTCTAAGATCAGTCTGACAAGGGTTAAAAGGTCATTTCCAAACATTATAGTTACCCATATTCCCAGGAATACAAGTTCCTGTGAAATGCTCAGATGCTCAAAAAACCCCAAGAGATACATCTCAGACATTACAGTCCTCCATCAGTGTTGACGTTCATGACAACACAATTAGGAAAAGACTGAACAAATATGACTTGTTTGGAACGGTTGCTAGGTTTGAAGAAAGCCTCTTCTCTCTAAAAACATGACAGCGTGGTTTCTGTTTGCAAAGTTTTATCTGAAAAAACCACATCCAACACTTCTGGAGCACCGTCCAAGAGAACTGTGTATAAACGAATACACAGAAATCTCAATAAAATGAACCCAATGTGTAAGGAAGATTGGGCCAAAATTCCTCCACATCATCATCAGACTGACAGTTGTACAGAAAATGGTTCTACAGAAGCACAGGGTCTACAATTTGAATGTTTTGTTAAATAATGAGTGTGATATGTCATGTTGTTCATCTGAGGTTGCACTCACATACTCACTCTTCAATCACATGCCTGCAGTATTGTTGGGTCTTTATCATACAATATAAAGTGCCTTTAAGCAACTGTTGTTGTTTGGCAGTATATTAATAAAACAGCATTTAACTAAAAACACTTAGAAACTGATATAGACCAGAAATGTGAATTAATAAAAAACAGAAGTTCAAGATTTAGTAAAAAGTGGCATCATCTTTATTCATCTTGTAATTTGAAAATGGGGAGTCTACAGCATGGGCACATGGAGAGCAGGAAACTGCAGGGACAATGAGGTTCAATATCCTTTTTCCCCCCCCTCTTCTCCTTCCAACGTTCTAATAAAATGCCAACAAATTTCTAGCTACATTTTTCCCCATTTGTGAGGAAAAAAAAAAAATCAAAAAAAAATCAAAGATTTCAGCTGTTTCATCAGACAACTGCTATATTCACACAAATCCCAACATAAACATCCCAAAAATCCAGTCTGAAAGGGTTAAGTCCCCCACAGCTCTCGAAAATAAAATAAAAAGAATAAGCTTACGTTCTGCATGTTGCACAGAGTGGTAATGTAGTACAACTGGGTGCGAAGGAACCAATATAGACTACAGAAAGCACACCAAACCCACACACGCTGACATGTGCTTACATGTACGCACAAAAGATAGATTTCCACCAAGTCACAAACACACACGCGTCATTAAAAAACAAAAAACAAAACAAAAACAAAAACACAAAGCCATCCAAAAAATAAAGGTTATGTTTATTTCTGTGAAAAGTCTGAAGGATAATTTGTTATCTGTGTTAGAAAAAAGCAAGTGTGTATCTGATAAACTAATGGATTACACTCTTAAAAATGCAGAACATCTACATTTTCTCTTATGCACAGGAATGTTGGACATTTATTTCATTAAAAAATACAAAAATAAGATTAAGAAAAAACCAAAAGACACCCACAATCCAGAATAGTCTGAAGGTGATGTGCTGGGAAGGGCAGAAAGGTTGAGGAAGGAGGGGCAATCTCATTCTTCTTCACTTTGAGCCTCCTTGGTCTACAGCAAATGACCAGAGTACTGCTTCACACTGAAATAAAAAGAGTGAGAAAATAAACAACACACACAAAGGGGGGGGGGGGGGGGGGAACGTTGCACATTGCAAGCCAATGGAATTGTAAATATGAGTGGGAGCATGAATGTGGAGTGGAAAGAGACAGCAAATAGGAGAGGCAGAGGAAAGGGAGGATGAAGATGTGACTGAAGTGCCTGAAAGAGAATGAGGAAGACGAGGAAAATAGCAGGGTGTGGTTAGCCCTTGTGTCTAAGCAGGTGCAGCACACTGAAAGGGAGGAAGGAGAGAAAGGAAGAGGGAGGAAGGGTTAGTTAGCATGGCAACACTACCCTACTCAAGAGAAAGGGCGGCAGGTCTACAGCTGTATTAGCATTCGGGCAGTAGCATCAACAAGGAAGTAGTGTGTATTATACGTGCCTACTGGTTGCCAAGGGAGACAGAAGAGGAGGAGCCTGTGCTATTTGGCAGACTGTGATTTGTTGTCGGTTGCTCTAACTAAAAACAACAAAATCACTAGTCTTCCACACAGCAGCAGCCAGGGGAAGAATCAATCCACTCCCTGCTTCACAGTGAAACGGCTCTGATGGCAAACGGACTGTTTTCTTTTTTCTGCTTTTTTTTTTTTCATAATAATTTAACAATCATATTTCAGGGGACAGATGTGACAGTCAACGAAATATGCCTATCACATCAACCCTTAAAACAAAAACAAAACAAAAATAAACATGTTACGTGATATGTACAACAGCTGTTAAAGCTTGTCTGTTCCGTCACAGCCATTTCATGTAAGAGGAAGGTTTGTACTAGTTGCACGTTGCATGGGAAGAAAGGAAGGGGGTTAGTGAAGAAAAGACAGCAGGCAACAGAATTTCAGAAACCCAACGAAAAGTGGACTAACAGAATGTAATTTCAATATAACATATTTACAACCTCAACCAAACCTTTCCCCTATTAATGTGAGGTTCAATGAATTGAGGGAAAGTTAATCTTTCACACATGAGCAGCTCTTCTCAGCATAAGTAAACAAGAATGCACTTTCTGAGAGGGTTGCATTATACTTTTAATGATGCAACCCTCACTCATGAGAGGTCAGTTGACCACTGAACAGTTTGACTGAGGTTTTCTAAAAGTTCAAAACTAACATTACAAGTTACTGAGCCTTATAAACACAACTTGAAGATATAACTACCACCAGCATGCTAGACCAAGAATTTCTAAATCGAAAACAGGATAAAAGTCACTGGAATATACCGAGCCCATGTCAGGACTTGCCTGTTCTGTAGGAGGTATTGGGCATTCTGGATCTGATCCTGGGTGCCAGAAATGGTAATGATTCGGTCCTCAGAACCTTCCAGAGGTTCATCAATCTTGATGGAGGCCCCAGACTCATGGCGGATCTGTTTGATCCGCTGGCCTCCCTTACCAATGATAGAGCCAGCCAACTGTACCGAGTAAAAAAAAAAAAAGAAAGAAAAAAAAAGAGGGGTGGTGAACAGGGGGCGGGCAAAATGTTAAATTATTTTAGGTTCTGTGACTAAAGGTGCGTGTAGGTTGACAAATCCAAATTGGAGACACAAAACACAGAAAAGCTTTACTCAGGAAAAAAAAAAAAAAAATCAATGAAAATACATCTTGAAATTATTTTAGGTAGTGGTTAGTTCTTTAATAAAACCAATAAATGGACCTTAAATGACTTGTCTACTGTGGATATTCTGTTGGCAAATTTTAGCTGCTGCACACCTAACAGCAACTCTCACACACACAAAAAATTAAATGCCACTTAAATGTCATAATGATAATGACAGAGTGCAGATAACATGCTTGGATTGCAATGTACAGTTCCAATCTTTATAATATGGGGCACAGTAGACAAATAAAACAGATCTTCCTTAGGTGTAAGTTTACAGTTCTATATTGTCATTCACTCACATCTTTAGGGATCGTCACTTGTGTGGTAATGACAGGGCCACCCATGTCGTTATAGGAGCCACGACCACCTGATGGCAAGAAGAAGAGGAAAGGTAAGAAAAGGGGGAAGAAAAAAGAAAGAAAGAAAAAAGCAATCTTTTCTAATCACGTTGACTGATGAAGTGTAGAGGCTCACCTGACTGGTAGCTATCCCATGAGGAACTGTTATCTGAGCAGAAGAGGAAACAAAAAGAACACTCAGTGATCACCACCAAGACAGGCCAACAGTTGTTCAAATGACCCCCCTTGATACTAAACTTAAACCCATAAGTGGGTACATATGGCAAAGAAATCAAGAAATGTGTTAAATCATATTTAAATCTCTACCTAATCCTTAACATTTGCTGGAAACATGTTTAAAATCAAATGTCATTGCAAACAAATTTCTTTAAAATTCACAATACAGATTTAAATTAATATCCCAAATTCATTAGCTGCAATATCCTTTTAGCCCATTTATATTTGTAACATATGAGAAAATTATTGTCACCACACTAAATTATTAAGAATTCTCCAACCTGTACTGTTGATTAAGACGTTAACAGCATTGTAACCACATCCTCGTCACGCAATACAGGATGTTTAGCACTTACCATATCCTCCGCCACTCTGTAAGAAACACACAGAAACACAGACCGGTTACATACAGCACAATGAAGTCCTTTCATCTTTACATCCCACAGATCGCACGCAAAAATGCACGGATGCTGAAGCTGCAGCATCCATGGAGTAGACTAAACTAAAAGCCACCCAGTATTTCATCCATAATACAGACTCCTCCTCCTTCTCTCCCTCCATCCCCCCTCCCCATCTCTCCTTGCATCTCCATCAGCCCCCATTTTCAGCTGCTATTCAGCTGCTGCTGTCACCAGGGCAACAAGCAATTCAAATAGCTGTTGCTGAGCAACGGCAGGCAGTATCCTGCCAGCTCTCAGAGAGGGAGAGGGAGAATGAGGGAGAGAGACCTTCCAGTCTGTCAACAAAGCATTATTAGTGCTTAGCAACCAACCACGGCCACCCCCTACCTCCCTACCCTTCCAACATCCTCCCTCACTTTACAGGAAAAACAGGCTGGCCGTGAAAAGTACACAGTAAGAGGGTAATTATAGCTGATTATTATGGGGTGTCTCCGGCTGTGGTGATTACGGTCATTTGGTGGGATGGTTTACACCATGCAAAAGCTAGCTTGGATCCATGGCTCATTTGAGTGTATGCACATTCATTTGCACGAGTGACGACGTAATGTCAACTAGAATTACCACCTTGTTATTTTATCCTTCCGCCAACCAATCAAATTTCAATTTACATCCTGCCCAGCCCTGCCCTTCTGTATGTAAAGTTATCACTTAACCATTTAATACTCTTTGGCATTTATGATCAGTTCCATGGTTACACACTTACACAATATATAATGAACTGTTTCAAACTATTTTTGATCTTTGGCCGCCAAAATGAAACCAGTTCATACTCTAGTTCAAACAAACTTGTGCCAAATTTTAAGAAATTCGCCTCAGACAGACGTACAGAAAGAAAACCTAGAAAAAAATCCCTCTGGTTATGGCAGTTGATCACATGCTGACTTGATAAACCATTATTGTCATGACAGGATAATGGGACAATCACAGCATATTGTGTGGCGACAGGACCAACAAGTATGCTAGGTTGTGGACGCTGGCACCCAATGAGATGCTAGTACCAGAGCCGCATGCATTTAGCAAAGGGTCACTAACCATGCTATCGCTGTAGCGATCCGGTCTGCCTCTTCTGTCACTGGTGATGGAAGGGAGGGGTGGGCAGAAACACAGAGAGAGGGAGATGTGGGTTGGGGTGGAAAGAAATAGAAAAAGCTTAGAAAAATGCTTGACAACATTCCAAAGAAAATTTCTGGTCCAGGTCAAACTGCACACACACGCTGAGCAAGATTACAGTATAAACACATTTCCTCTCAGCCATCTTCCCACACAGTAACAGGAACAGCTCTGACAGTGTTATGGTGAGAGGAGTGACAGGTGGTGGTGATGATGATCAGAGCCAAGGGCTGCTGAATTTCCCCCCCCTACACGACTGAGCTAAAATAAAGAAGACTGAAGAAACACATTTGGATGTACTTTGTACTTTTTCTTTTCTTAAGAACATACATGCACAGATGTTAATGTTGTGATAAAAGTCTCATCATAACTTAATATCATGTAGTGCTTTTGCTACACTCTTTCCCCACGTTTTGTTAATAATAAAAAAGTCTTAGAGATATCATCAACAAGGCTACTGTCAGGGTATCATAATAGCTTTGTTCTTGTTTTGTCATCGCAGAGCTTACATTTTAGAATTTTTAATAGCCCCGCCCATAGTTTGACACCCAACATAATTTGCTTGAATTGGTTTACTTCAGGTTGGATTTAAGAGTCCAAAATGAAGCAAAATTATACATCTCTATATATTAAAAATATTTTTAAATCAAAAGCTGGCATTGAAAGCATACCTCTTAGCAGGGGCTGTAAGTGACAAGCATCACATCAGCACATGACCCTCACACACCACCACAAAATAACTATCTAATGAGTAGCACAATGAATGTGTTACCATCACAAGAAAGAGCTTGTCATACAGTGTTGCTCTACTGTCCTACAAAGCACTCCAAATAGATGGGCTGAACATGTGAATGAAGGTTAGGGTACTAAAAAAAACAAACTGTAGTATTTAGTAGTTAGCAATACAAAAGAAGAGTAAATCTTTTAGTTTCTCAAAAATGAGCAGAAAAATGTGTAGAGCAGAGGAAACATGTGGGGATACCTTAACAATTAATTTTCATAAACTCCAGACAAATTGTCCATTTCATTTGTGAATGTAAATTTAGGCTTTCAGCAGCAGCGAATCACTCCAAACACAGACCGATGGGCAAAATCCCACTGGCGTTAACATGAAGTGAATTACAGAACATCTACTTATAATGTGACAAATGCAGGTAATACAAACCAACTGAAAATCAGAATGTCAAAGTATCCCTGTTGAGATTAGTTAGGAGGTTTAGTCAAAGGTTTAGGGGCAGAAACTTACTTTGACCTCTCATCTGAGCCGCGGTACGAGTCATAGTAACGATCATCTCTGTGGGCAAGATGGAGATGGGGGTCGGCAAAAACAAATAAACGCACAAAAAAAAAAAAAAAAAAGATACAAACACACCCAGACAATGATGAGCACATACACTTAATGAAATGATAGCCACTCAATAACATACAGAATACTGGACTTAGTTCGTCTTACACAAGACAACTGGACCAAGTTGACCCTAAACAGAACGCATCTGAATGGAAAGAAGGCACCTGAAGAGATTAAGCTCTGTATATGGACATGTAGGAAAATGAGCAAGTGCTCTTGAATATAGAGTTGCTGTTTTTTTAACCTATCAAACTCAAGAAGCGCTAAACAGGAGTGAAAGGACTCAACTTCGAACTCAAATTTTATATAGAGATTGAAAATGTGACGTCATTCAGGGGTAAAACCGCAAAGGATTCTGGGAACTCGTCGCAAGAGGTACTAGCGCACGCAGGCTTTCAATTGAAATTACATTACACAGCGATAAAAAGAAACACAAAAATGTCAAGAAGCTGTTGTATTATTAACTGCAATAGCCGGTCGCATGACAGCCACGGGAAGCCGACGGGTAAAGAGATCGTTTTTTGTTTTTTTTTTTAAATCGGATTACGTCGTTGAAGAGAAATTGTTTGAGCCATGTTTCCGAAGTAACAAAGAGGCGACAGATGGCCTGGATTGCAGCCATTCAAAGACCAAATATAACGTCCCAGAACACTCCAGCTCACAGGTTAGTCTGCCCCAAGAATTTCCACAAAGGTCAGTGTTTTGTAGTAGTTAATACGTCATTTTCATAACATAATTGGTGATATAGGTTACAAGCAAGTCTGGCGCTGAACAGAAACTGTCGCACTATGCTCCTTTGTTTATTGTATCACTAATTGCCCAGGACGATTACAGCATACAATATTATTGTCACTGCTACATTTCTGTAATGCGAATCAGAAATTATTTCCACTACTATTTAATTATTGTTGAGCTTAAAGTCCTATTAATAAACGGTTAACGAATGTGTATTTATGAAGACGATTTGTGAGACTGGTAAACTTATGATACGTACGATGGTCTTTCGTTCTACACGGTGCATTTCAAGGTCCTGTACCCATCCGTCGGTAAACTGTACCTGGGCTTGTTGCAGTGACCTGAAGTTACTAAACTTCATGAGTGTATGCACTCACTCCAAGAACCGTGTAATTATAAATATGAGCGTGGTGAAAGTTGGGCAGCACACTAATATATTTTGTCCACTCTGTGTGCTCGTAAGGGTCTGACCCTTTCACTCCTTTGATTTTTTCCTCATATCTTTTCTTTGACTTTTCATCAAGTCTGTCTTTGTACGGACCGGCATTGTTCTCCTTCGTTTTGTACATAACTTTTTTGGGGGACAAAGAAAGAAGGTATCGGAACCGGAGAATGAACGTTTTGCGATGCTGCAAATGCTTGCGTTTGATGCATTGCTTTGCCACGAGTATCCAGCATGCAATGCGCGAAAGTCACATGGTCAGTCAATCTCTATAGTCATTAAGCTCTATAGTATTAAGCAAATCAGTGAATGCTTACAAGATGGGCAATGTATTCTTATTATAACAAACTCACTTAAGTGGGAATGCCTTGGGACAAGACTGATTTGTGCACAAGAAAAAGCAAAGCAGGGGAGCAAACTGCATGTTATCTGTGCTCATCTCTTACCCTCTGTGTGGGTGTCCCATTGGCATGTTGCGTCCACGGCTACTCCCTCTACCAACCCTACTCGGATGTGGTGGGGGAGGACCTCGGCGGGGGCTCATTTCATCGTAATCTCGACGTGACGGAGGCATGGGTCCCCTTCCCCCTCTACTTGAAGGCATTCGGTCAAAGCTGCGCTCTCCATGGCTGGACCGGCTACCGCGCATTGGGAAACCTCCCATTGGTCTGCGTCCACCCCCTCTCTCCTCAAACATCATGGTAAAACCACCGTATTCATACGTCTCGTCGTAGAAGTTGGGGTCATAGGGCTGTGTACGGCCCTTTATGGGAGCCTGAAACAGGGAAACAGAACATTCAGGCCTGCCCAGAGCGTCAATTTAATTTACAAGAAAATAGAGGGATCATGCGCAACAATATTATTATTTATGTATTATTTATTATTATATGGTTTAAGTTCTGTGAAATTATCATGGATTTCATATTGAATTAAAACTCCCAACCAAACCTAAGGCAAAAAAAAAAACAACAACAAACAAACAAACAAAAAAAAAGAATTCCCATAGATCAGCAATTTTCAATATATAAATAGCTGCAAAGATAAATACATAAATGAACTACTCCAGAATAGATAACCTTACTTCAGATATGAGCTCCAGCATAGTCTTGATACACTCCACCACTCTCTCCGTTTTACCACCAACCAGAACTACACGGTCTGTCGACTGGGGACAACACTCCTGAAACAGCTTGATGCTGGTCTTTGTGTTCTGGAGACAAATACAGACACACACATGAATGGACAAAGAAAACAGATGCTCATTTAACAAAATCCCAAGGCTGTCCATTTATTAGGGAAAGACAGATGAACAAAAGATGGCATTTAAATCAAGTCTAAGAATAATATAAAATTTACAAACATAACAAAAACAAATCTCCATTTTTTTGAAGATACCTCACGCAGCTCCTTGATCTTGGCTCCCTTCACTCCAATGATAGAACCGGCCAGGCTTTGGTGGATCAGCAGACGGAGCTCACAGTCAAAATCCATCCCATTGTACTGCTGGTACTGCACGGGACATTTAACATATTCAAACCATAATACAAATTTTATACATCGTTACCTCATACACCTGATTGCCAATGGGAACACATGAGCATATTCAACCTGAAATGTAGCTTAAGACTCTTAGAGGGAAAATTCTAATATTTATTCTTTAAAAAACAAAACAAAAAAACCAATTAATGGTAGATAGAGGCACATAGAAACAGTGTTATACATAGTCACATCAGACTGCCGACACATGCAATCAGAAAGCCTTTAAACCAGTGAAGTTTGACCTTAAAAACCACATACTGGCAAACACGCTCACACCTACAACAAGCATATGAAATTTTCAAAGCAACTCACATTTGCAACAACTAGTTTTGCAATAACTTAAAATCAGAGGGGGAAAAATAAATAATTAAATAAAACGGGGGTATAAAAGTGCTCACCTCTTCCAATGTTGGAATAATCTTCAGCAGGATTTCTCCAACAGTTTCAATGTCTGCACTGATGCTCAGGATGCTTCAGAATTCATCCATGCGTAACAATTAGAGGGTGGGGTTGGGGTGCCGGCAAGGCATCCCAGGAGGAAGGGAACAACATTTTAGATTATAGAATTCATACCATCCCCCTTTTTGCCATAGAAAAAACTGTCAAACACCAAATAATGATTCAATGAGACTAACACAGCTAAATTAAATATTTGCGTCCAGTTTTTTTTTGGTTTTCTAAACTTTACATGTTAGGTCAAGGTTGTTTTTTTAACCTCTGTAACTGGCAAAAAGCTGGCACCCAAACAATGCAATGAAAAGGAAAGTCTTTGTCCAGAGAAGGAAAGCAAAGAGACAAAATTAAAAGGACCCAAAGAAAAGTGACTGCATTTGGTGACCACTGAAGAGGGGAGACAAGGGAGGTTTGAGGAGGAACTGGCAGGAATGAGCACCAATGGTGCCAAAGAGAACTCTAAAATCTTAAAGCAGAGTTTGGTGGATGCAAACCACAAACATTTTGACCACAAAGACCCCAAAATGCGCAAAACAGTACGTTTAAAATCGCAGAGGAAAATCAAATAAATAACCCCATCGCTTTTTTTTTTTTTAAATTACACGCAACTTTTTTTTTCTTTTTTTTTTAAATAAATAAATAGTTTGGACAGTCAATTTGTAGTTAAAATGTTGGTGTCCACACCCACCTAGTGACAGTACAATAAACACTAGTTACTGAGGAGGAAAACTTAAGCACAGTTTTTACATGGGAGCAGAATGTTGGCAGTTGAAGAGTAAAAGAGCAGATTACACCATGGTAAATGAAGTCTGCCACCACTCGAGTTTGCTTTGTTTGCTTTTTAAGGGGATGGAGGAAGCAATAAATATAAAACCAAAGAATGCAAAAATGAGCAGGACAGAGATATCCTGTATTTTCAATGGCTTCAGCAGTCAACCAAGTTCAGATAAAGCAGAAGACAGGAAAGGAAAAAAACAAAAAAAAAAAAACAAAAAAAAAACCACAACACTTGAATCTCAGCTTGCCTTTTGCATTTCAGAATGGATGGACTACTGTAGTTTATCAATATAAAAGAAGGGCTTCATAAGGAAGGAATGAGATGATGAAGCAAGTGAGGACATGAAACTAACAAAAATTAAAAATAACACCAGTATATCCACTCTGAAAGGGGGAGGGAAGTGAAAACACGAAAGATAAAGAGGATAGATGATCAACTTAAAAACAAACAAACAAACAAACAAACAAAAGAGGAACCACAAAAACACACGGACATATTGCACAGATTATAGCAAAGATTTAAAAAGATAGTGGCAGAAAAACCCTGACAACACCAGCCTAAGTTTAAATGCTGACGTGACTTTAAAAATGGCATATAAAAGGTTGTTCACATGGCTTTTACTGGATCAACAGGCAGATTTGGACATGAAGGTATTTAGGCATTTTGACTCAGGCTAATATATTGTATGAACAGGTAGTTTAAAAATACAGTGACTGGACAGAGGCAGGATGACTATTCATCTCTTCTTGTTTATTTGACCTGTAGTCAGGCAGTGAGAGGGAGGAGCTTAGGGACATACCGCTCAGGCCCACTGCTGTCTGGGACTGACACACTGGCTTTGTACTGGGCGTGGCATGGGCAGGGGCCAGGGCCATTCGAGCACAGATGTCAATCAAGTAAGGCGCCCATTTAAGGACAGGGCACGATTATGGGCAGGGCCAACCAGGGTGTCAGGTGGGCGGGCGCAGGAGGGGCCATCCAGAACATGGGCAACAGAGGAGGAAGTGGGCAAAAAAGTAAACAGTAAAATAATAAACAAGGGGAGAGGGAAGAGGGAAGAGGAATACATTTTTAATATACAGGCTCTACACTGTTCAAATGTTACTTTAATTTGATTCTCTCAGAGATTGGTTTGTCAAAGAGAGAAAAGGAGGAAAAGTGACATTGGAAAATGGGTAATGGCATATCATTATCATGAAGAGTTCAATGTTGGGGAATAAACCAGAGACAGTGAGAAAAGAGGGGGACAACAAATTGCTGAGGGCTAGAGAAAGTCAATGAAACTCAATGAATTAACAACTGGCCTGTTTGTCTAAACACAAAAAAGAAGGGAAAAAAAAAAGTTAGCTTGAGCAGCAGGTGACCTTACAAACTCAGCACTGTGCTCATAAATTTAAATTAACAGGAGCACCAGTGTTTCCACATCAGCAGTGTGACAATAAATTATCATTGTGAAGAAACAAATGGACATGAAATTGGGCCTTTGTGCCTAGGGATAGTTTAGCTTAGATGATTACATAATGTTTATGTGAGAAGAAAAACAAAACAAAAAACAAAGATAAACACAACCCCAACTGGTTTGTCAGAGGACCTAATGAACAGGAGGCTTAGAAACTTTGCCTTGTTTACATGTAAGAAAATACAAAAGCTAAATATTTAAATATATTTGAATAGCTATTACTGTAAAAAAACAAAAAAAAATTTTAAACAAAAACTGCTGTCCCATAAGAGAGGCTAGTCAGGTTTTAGAGGCCAGTGGAAAGAGAGAAGGAGAGAGATAGAAAAACTATAGAATAAAAAATTAAAATCCTAAACAAAATTAAAATTCAGGCTGCATAGAATAGATGTACTCACGTCTGTACGCAGGGCTTTGATGTTTTTGCCACCCTTCCCAATTACAGCTCCTGCATTCTAAAAACACAAAGAACAGATAAGAAGAGTAAATATTAATTATGGTGCTGCAATTAAAAGACATTACAATTAAATGTGAGGAGAAGTACTTTATGAATATAATGAAGCCTGGAAATTAATTATTCAAAAGGCATAAATGTAATGAGGTGAACAGAAAGAAAACCATGAAAAATACATTTAAAAAACAAAAACAAAAAACAAAATGGTCTGAGTAGGAGACATTGTCAGTCTTACTGAAGGGCTACCCACAAGAATGAGACAAAAATATAAATAATCACATAAGGATTCAACATGAAATGTGAAATGAAAGAGAAGCTGATTTACTTTGCTCTGCAGGAGGATGCGAAGCTCAACCATCTCATCCGAGTTCCTGGAGCGCTTGAATGATTTCTGCTCATCTGCATCCTCAGCGGGGCGCTTACCTGGCAAAAGGAGATAAAAACACAGCATGACAACACTGCGCCAGCGTGCACGTGCACACACACGCTTCAACAAGATAAATTAAACTATTCAGTCGAAAGAGAAAAGTGATTTCAAACTGTTCTCCCATTATAAGCTAAACATATACAAATCTCCCTCTGCACATCTAAGAAAGAAAAGACTTCTTTTAATACACAAACACAATTTTAAACATAGACCAGTGAATATTTAGATCCCTTACTGTAACATAAAAAAGCAATTACTTTAATCTCCAAATACACAGATTTGCCAACCGTGTCCAAAATCTGATGTATTTAAACAACATGCAAAACTTTAAAATAAGGTTTTTACCGTTAGTCTCTGTGTTGCTGAATGAAGCCTCTTCTTGCTGATCAATATCTGTCTCCATCGTCTTCTAACAGAAGAATAGAAGAGCCAAACACCTCGATCAGGGATAGAGATGGTAGCAATTGGGAGGGAGAAGCAGAAAACTGGCCCCTGTGAGCTGAGGTTTTTTGTTATCATTGTAAGAGCAAGAAAAAAAATGAAGAAATTAGACAAATCATCTGAGTAAAGTAGATCGCAGGACTGACATGGAAGAAACTGGCCGATCCCAGAGACTCACCGATATTTATTAGGAGAACAAGGGCGTGTTGAGAGGCGGAACTACCGGAGCAAGAACCAAACAACTCCTGCGACCTGAAAGAGAGGGAGAGGCTAATTTAAAATACTGAAATGATGGCATATAAATAGAGAGCGCGAGAAGACAGTTCGGTAAACACCAATGATGGGTTTAAATTCTTATATTTTATCTGAAGTGACCGATAATCAACTAAGACCACTGTTATCAGAATGAACACCGTTGCTAAATGTTATCAGCTGTAATGTGATCACGCACGGGGTTTGTCTGGCTGAAGAGAGGAGAAACCGCGACAGCTTTATAATCAGGAGTTAAATAGTTAACACTAACATAATGGCAGACCAAAAAATAACTTATTGCTAAAAACAACAAGGCGAGGGTTGTTTTTTTTTTAATATAAGTAATATATACTATATTAACCAATAGCAGCCAAAAGATAGTGAACTGGTGACCAAATCGAAAGTAAGCTGGTCCGGTTAAAGCTAACATAGGGACCGTTGCCTAAGGTGCGGTTAGCCGTCGGCGGAGCTAGCCAGCCCGCAGTGAAACGCTTCGAGTTCTTGCGCTCACATTGGAATTTAAAACTTCCCTACTACTCTGCACCACTTAGCGCTTCAAATGCGAACAGTAACGCGACACGGATCTAACGTGAACGAGTTGCTAAAATATAACCAATCGATCAATACAAAGAGTACACTAAGTCGCGCACGCTAGCAGCTAGCTACTTTCGCCATGTTGCCTTAATTTCGGTTCAGCACAAACGCAGCCAAGCAGAGCGGGTTGCACCAAACAAGCAACACAGTGAGCAAACAAACATTAAAGGCGTAGTTCTCATTATAGTAGCCGTGCAGTTCAACAACAAAAAGCACAAATATATATCTTCAAAACACAAACCTGCAGCAAACACCTCGCTAGTTGCCTCTTCCTTCTCCACCGAACCTGGAAATAAAATGATAAGACGACTCACCGTGTGCTGATTGGCTGAACGGAGAGCGACTCAAGCAGGCGATAAATCCGATTGGCTACAACGAACGCCAATCACGAGAACCGAGGCGGTACATACCAGTCTGTTTCCGGATATGGATCGACTGTTAACTGTGGCCCTTCTAGTTATTCCAGTTTAGAAAGATGCAATTTGCAAGGCTAATGGTCACGTTTTTCCGACACGAGTGTTTGGTTTAAGGCCTTCTGTTGTGAGTAGGGACCTCTGCTGCTGGATGCTTGTGTTCAGGTTTGTTATATAAGTAGGCTGGGTTAATCAACTTTGGCGCCTTTCTACCTACTTGTGCAATACTTGATGGACGAGTCTGCCCCCGTGCTTCTCAGGTAACATATACATACCAGCTAAATGGTTATAAACACTTTTATTTGGTAAAGTTTTTCTTACCCGATATCCCTTTCATGCTCTCCAACAGCAGGGCTGGACAATGTTGGGAAAAATATATAATTTTTCTGATATTTTCGCAGTCCCGATTTGATTTGAAATGCATATTCTCAAAGCTGAATTTCATTTGTTTTTCATACTTTACGTTTAAAAGCACAACTGCATGAAATACCTGCAAGACATAAACATAATTTTTGTAAGGTAATGATAATGATAAAGACATCCGAAATATTTGTCGTAATTGAACTGTTTTCATTGGCGATTTCAATTTAAAATTAATAAACCGTTCAGTCCTGCAACATCTGTTTACGTCTGCTTAAGATCATGTACAGGGACAGTGTGGTTACCTTGTTCAAATAACCCAAGAAAACAATCAGATACAATAATATTATGTTCTTGTTATAAAACAGTCTTTTCTAAATGGTCCCAGTGGTTTGAGGGCTTTACAAAGAGACTAGTGTGCAAAAAAGCTCATCCTGCAATCTAGTGAGGGTTAACATTCAACACTTTACCTTGAATTATTATTAATTTTTTGCCCATTTGGAGTACTCACTTAGAAAACAAAATAAGATAAACTGCAAGGCTAAATTTATTCTAAGAGGCTTCATTTAAAAACGAACATGTTAAAACACAGCTTAACTATTAATCCGTCATGGGTCACTGGGGACTCAGCTCAGGGATCATTGTAAATTAAATGTAGAATTTTATCTCTTCTCATATTTTGCACTTACAATACAGTCAAGTTAAAACTACATTAAGTAAAACAAACAAACAAACAAACAAACGGTGCACTACAGATAACTACTGTGTTGCATTTTTTTTACCTGACCACCACCAGACACCTCAGCTATACACTTACATATTTTTGTAAATAAATTTTTTATTTTTTTATTCTTCACTACCATCTTAATTAATTTTTTTTAGTGTTTACTGTGTAATAGACAGTTACACTACAGTCTTTTTAACCTTTTGTTGTGATTTTGTGTGTTTTTTTTCTGCACACATAATTTTGTTCAGTCAATGCATCAGTGACTCATTGACTGAATGACAATAAAAACTGTGAATGATTAAAACTCTAAATGTGTTATTGAGTAATTAATGAGAAGTGCGACTATGATATGAATACCTGAATTGAAATAATGTGGCTAAAGCAGCTTTGGAATAAGAATGTGGCTAAAGCAGTCTGTATATTCTGACAGAAAGCAGCTGGAAAAGCAGAAGAGAGCCAAATACACTTAGAGGAAGAGATGACTCCTGGGATTCAGGCAGTGGTCCGTGCTACCCAAGCATGGCTGCAGTCCTCCTGGCATGTCCAGGTGCCCTTTGCCTGGCTAGAAGCCTGTGTGGAGTGGCTACAAGGAGAGGCAGGAGGAGAAGCTCATCTGTCACAGCAGCAAACCAACCAGCAGGTAGGCAGGATGTGCGACTGTCTCAGTGTACAACTCCATCCATCCATCCATCTTCATCCGCTTTATCCGGGGCCGGGTCGCGGGGGCAGCAGCCTAAGCAAAGAGGCCCAGACCTCCCTCTCCCCAGCCACCTCCTCCAGCTTATCCGGGGGAATACCAAGGCGTTCCCAGGCCAGCCGAGAGATATAATCTCTCCAGCGTGTCCTGGGTCTGCCCCGGGGCCTCCTCCCGGTGGGACATGCCTGGAACACCTCACCCAGGAGGCGCCCAGGGGGCATCCTTGTCAGATGCCCGAACCACCTCAGCTGGCTCCTTTCGATGTGGAGCAGCAGCTGCTCTACTCTGAGCCCCTCCCGGATGGCCGAACTTCTCACCCTATCTCTAAGGGAGAGGCCAGCCACCCTTCGGAGGAAGCTCATTTCTGCCGCTTGTATCCGCGATCTCGTTCTTTCGGTCACTACCCACAGCTCGTGGCCATAGGTGAGGGTAGGGACGTAGATCGACCGGTAAATTGAGAGCTTCGCTTTTACACTCAGCTCCCTCTTCACCACGACGGACCGGTGCAGTGTCCGCATTACTGCAGCTGCAGCCCCAATCCGTCTGTCGATCTCCGGCTCCCTTCTCCCATCACTCGCAAACAAGACCCCGAGATACTTGGAACTCCTCCACTTGGGGCAGGAACTCATCCCCGACCCAGAGTGGGCACTCCACCCTTTTCCGGCTGAGAACCATGGCCTCAGATTTGGAGGTGCTGATCCTCATTCCCGCTGCTTCACACTCGGCTGCGAACCGTTCCAGTGCGAGCTGGAGGCCCTCACCCGATGAAGCCAACAGAACCACATCATCAGCAAAAATCAGAGATGAGATTCTGAGGCCACCAAAGCGAAAGCCCTCCGCCACTTGGCTGCGCCTAGAAATCCTGTCCATAAAAATTATGAACAGAACCGGAGACAAAGGGCAGCCCTGGCGGAGCCCATCACCCACTGGGAACGAGTCCAACTTATTGCCGGCAATGCGAACCAAGCTCTTGCAATGGTTGTATAGGGATCGAATGGCCCGTAGCAATGGGCCAGACACCCCATATTCCCGCAACACCTCCCACAGGACACCCCGAGGGACACGGTCGAATGCCTTCTCCAAGTCCACAAAACACATGTAGACTGGTTGGGCAAACTCCCATGCACCCTCAAGTATCCTGGAGAGGATAAAGAGCTGGTCCAGTGTTCCGCAACCAGGACGAAAACCGCATTGTTCCTCCTGTATCCGAGGTTCGACTAACGGACGAACTCTCCTTTCCAGCACCCTGGCATAGACTTTCCCAGGGAGGCTGAGGAGTGTGATCCCCCTGTAGTTGGAACACACCCTCCGGTCCCCCTTCTTAAAGAGGGGACCACCACCCCGGTCTGCCAGTCCACAGGTACTGCCCCTGATCTCCACGCAACATTGCAGAGGCGTGTCAACCAGGACAGCCCTACAACGTCCAGAGCCTTCAGGAACTCGGGGCGGACCTCATCAACACCAGGGGCTCTGCCACCAAGGAGTTGTTTAACTGCCTCAGTGACCTCGCCCCCGGAAATTGGCGGGTCATTCCCCTCATCCCCAGACTCTGCTTCCTCCTCGGAAGACGTGTCAGTGGGATTAAGGAGGTCCTCGAAGTATTCCTTCCACCGCCTGACAATTTTCTCAGTCGACGTCAGCAGCGCTCCGCCAGCACTATACACAGTGCAGGTAGAGCACCGCTTTCCCCTCCTGAGACGTCTGACGGTTTGCCAGAATCTCTTCGAGGCAGTCCGAAAGTCTTTTTCCATGGCCTCTCCGAACTCCTCCCACACCCGAGTTTTTGCTTCAGCCACTGCCCGAGCCGCATTCCGCTTGGCCTGTCGATACCTGTCGGCTGCCTCCGGAGTCCCACAGGCTAACCAAGCCCGATAGGACTCCTTCTTCAGCCTGGTGGCTCCCTTCACCTCTGGTGTCCACCATTTGGTTCGGGGATTACCACCACGGCAGGCACCAACCACCTTGCGGCCGCAGCTCAATGCAGCAGCTTCGGCAATGGAGACGCTGAACATGGTCCATTCGGACTCAATGTCCCCAGTCTCCCTCGGAATGCTGTTGAAGCTCTGCCGGAGGTGTGCGTTGAAGATCTCGCGGACTGGGGCCTCTGCTAGACGTTCCCAGCACACCCTCACTACGCGTTTAGGTGCACCAGGTCTGTCCAGCGTCCTCCCCCGCCACCTGATCCAACTCACCACCAGGTGGTGATCAGTTGACAGCTCAGCCCCTCTCTTTACCCGAGTGTCCAGAACATATGGTCGCAGGTCTGCTGATACGATTACAAAATCGATCATCGACCTACGGCCTAGAGCGTCCTGGTGCCACGTGCACTTATGGACACTCTTATGTTCGAACAGGGTGTTCGTTATGGCCAAACTGTGATTAGCACAGAAGTCCAATAACAAAGCACCGCTCGGGTTCAGCTCAGGGAGGCCGTTCCTCCCAATCACGCCCCTCCAGGTCTCGCTGTCGTTACCCACGTGAGCATTGAAGTCTCCCAGCAGGACAACAGAGTCTCCAGGTGGAGCACCCTCCAGTACCCCCCCCCCCCCCCCCCCCCCCCCCCCCAGGGACTCTAAGAAGGCTGGGTACTCTGAACTGCCACTCGGCGCATAAGCGCAGATGACAGTCAGGACTAGGGCTGGGTATCGTCACTGATTTCTAGAATCGATTCAATTCCGATTCACAAGGTCCCGAATCGATTCGATCCACGATTCGATTTAATTCGATTCGATTCGATTCAATTTAAATCTGGGAAATTTTGACAGTCAGAAATATAATTCAGATCAGTACATTTACATATTTTTGTATCTATAAAAAGGAAGCTGACACTCGCAAGACTTTATCCAAGCTGTGAGCATCACAGCAGATGCCTTTGTGTCAAAGTAGCTGAAGATAAAACACAGAAAAACATGTAGGTGATTTTTCTGGCCTGGGATTTTATAAAAAATATTCTGCAGTACATCAAAAACGAAAGAAAACCATTAATTAATGAACATTACCTCTGACGTTACAGTGGTTTTATTAGAGACATGGCTAAGCATTTTGCATTTTGAATAATTTTAAAAAGTTTAAATTTGTTCAGTATTGAACAGCAGAAATGAGGTTTTCTTTTCGGAAGAATGTAAAAGGGAAAAAAACAGCGGCCGACAGCGCTGTAAGCAACAGTAGACTTGTGCGTAACAAGCAAGCGAATAATGAAGAAAGCAAAACTGTTCGAGAGAGAGAGAGAAAGAGAGAGGGAGAGAGGGAGAGAGAGAGAGCTGCGCATCGCAATGGAAGCAAAACAGTAAAATAGTGAATTCATGACGATGTTTATGTGAAGCGTTTGGATCTTCTTTTGCTGCTGGTTCGGTCAATATTGTTTGGAGAGAGATCAAACTAACAGCCTTAGAATCAGCACATAAAGGGCGTGAACACAAAGCGCGGACCCGGATCAGCGAGCTGTCGGCTTTCACTTTCAACCCCGACTGTGAGAAAGGCGACATCTAACTGATTCTGATCCGCGGGTCACGCCCTGTGTTTAAGTCTATGTGAAGAATCCCTGTACCTGCTCTCATTTACTGTTTGGTGGTTCTTGAAATTTTGTGAGATGTCACCAGAGATTCTGGCATTTCGGACAAAATAAATTTATATTAAAAAATCGATTCAGGATTTTAATGAATCGATTTTACGTTATCCAAGCCAGAATCGATTTTAATCGATGAATCGATTATAAAAACCCACCCCTAGTCAGGACCCGTTCCCCGACCCTAAGGCGCAGGGAACAAACCCTCTCGTCCACCGGGAAAAACCCCAACGTACCGGCAGCAAGCCGAGGGGATATTAGAATACCCACCCCAGCCCGCCGCCTCTCACCAGGGGCAACTCCAGACTGAGACAGAGTCCAGCCCCTCTCCAGGAGACTGGTTCCAGAGCCCAAGCCATGCGTAGAGGTGAGCCCGACTATATCTAGCCGGTACCTCTCAACCTCACGCACTAACTCAGGCTCCTTCCCCACCAGAGAGGTGACATTCCATGTCCCTATTGCCAGTCTTGGCAGCCGGGGGTCAGTCCGCCAGGGCCTCCGCTCCTGGCCGCCACCCGGCACACAATGCACCCGACCCCTATGGCGCCTCCTGCGGGTGGTGGGCCTGCGGGAGGATGGGCCCATGTCTCCTCTTCGGGCTGTGCCCGGCCGGGCCCCATGGACTAAGGCCCGGCCACCAGACGCTCGCCCTCGGGCACCCTCCCCGGGCCTGGCTCCAGGGCGGGGCCCCGGTAACCCTATCCCGGGCAGGGTAAACTGTTCCCTCGGTGTCCTTTTCATAAGGGTCTTATGAATCGCTCTTTGTCTGGTCCCTCACCCAGGGCCAGTTTGCCATGGGAGACCCTACCAGGGGGCAAAAGCCCCCAGACAACATAGCCCCTGGGATCCCTGGGACACACAAACCCCTCCACCACGATAAGGTAGTGATTCAAGGAGGAGCCGTGTACAACTCGATAGACAGAAATCAAATGCTTTGTTTTTGTCAACAAAAGTCTAAGGATTCCTTTCCTACCTGTTTCTGGATAATTCTCCACAGCTCCAGAAACTCCAGTATAGATTAAGAGATCTTGTTTCCACTTATTGTCTTATAAGATGTTCGCTCACTTATTATGACATGGGTTAAGTATGGGCCACATGATAGAAGGTGGTCACGGGGTGGATGGTTACCCTACTTTTGACTCAAAGATGGTTACTGGCTTCGATGTGAACATGTGGATTTGATGTGGTTCATGCACATTTTATCACTCTTGGTAGAATAACCCAGTCTGAGCTGAATAACATCTGTGACACAGCAGTTAGTTCGGTGTCTCTTCCTTTTTTGCATTCATGTGATCTTCATACTGCAAATATGCAGCTAGCAGAAGGCAAAACTCAAACAACCCTGGGGCTGATAACCAAGAAACAGAAGCCCAAGACCATACACATTTCTATCACTGTTAGCTGAGAACAAGGAGCTCATGCTAGAGTAGGTAATAATGAGCAAATGTGGGTGACTGAAGAGTGAAAGGACACATTCTGGTCTGACAAATCCTGGTTTCTGTTACAACAAGCTGATGGCAGCATGATTCCATCCTACTCGGCGTCAGCTGTCGCAGCTTGCGGTGGCGTCATGTGGGGAATATTTCCCTGTATTGACGCATCATTTGTATGACACAGTGTACCAAAATATTGTTGTCAAACAGCTGTGCTCCTTTTTGGCCAAAGTTGTCTTTTTTTGTTGTTGTTTTTTTCCACTACATGCTTGGAAGAGGACAAAGTTTCTTGTTTTTTGTTTTGTTTTGTTTTGTTTTTTTCAAGGCACAAATCATCACCTCATGGTTTCAGCAGCATGCCGGTTCATTCAAGTGGTCCTGAGATCTCAACTCTGTAGAGCGCGTTCATATTATAAACAAGAAATAAAATATCTGCAGGCATTGCTAACACTACCGACGCACTGAATTCATCCAAATCCCTGTGACATTTCTTTCTTACTCTGTTAAATCATTTTTCTGTAGAGTTTCTACTTTTTCTTCCTGGATCTGAGTCACCGGTATCTGCAGGTAGCTTTGCACTAAAGCTTCCTTTAAAATAAAGGGTTGTTTTAACTGTGTGTCATTTAAAATACATATACAGTGGGGCAAAAAAGTATTTAGTCAGCCACCGATTGTGCAAGTTCCCCCACCTAAAATGATGACAGAGGTCAGTAATTTGCACCAGAGGTACACTTCAACTGTGAGAGACAGAATGTGAAAAAAAAATCCATGAATCCACATGGTAGGATTTGTAAAGAATTTATTCGTAAATCAGGGTGGAAAATAAGTATTTGGTCAATAACAAAAATACAACTCAATACTTTGTAACATAACCTTTGTTGGCAATAACAGAGGTCAAACGTTCACTATAGGTCTTTACCAGGTTTGCACACACAGTAGCTGGTATTTTGGCCCATTCCTCCATGCAGATCTTCTCGAGAGCAGTGATGTTTTGGGGCTGTCGCCGAGCAACACGGACTTTCAACCCCCGCCACAGATTTTCTATGGGGTTGAGGTCTGGAGACTGGCTAGGCCACTCCAGGACTTTCAAATGCTTCTTACGGAGCCACTCCTTTGTTGCCCGGGCGGTGTGTTTTGGATCATTGTCATGTTGGAAGACCCAGCCTCGTTTCATCTTCAAAGTTCTCACTGATGGAAGGAGGTTTTGGCTCAAAATCTCACGATACATGGCCCCATTCATTCTGTCCTTAACACGGATCAGTCGTCCTGTCCCCTTGGCAGAAAAACAGCCCCATAGCATGATGTTTCCACCCCCATGCTTCACAGTAGGTATGGTGTTCTTGGGATGCAACTCAGTATTCTTCTTCCTCCAAACACGACGAGTTGAGTTTATACCAAAAAGTTCTACTTTGGTTTCATCTGACCACATGACATTCTCCCAATCCTCTGCTGTATCATCCATGTGCTCTCTGGCAAACTTCAGACGGGCCTGGACATGCACTGGCTTCAGCAGCGGAACACGTCTGGCACTGCGGGATTTGATTCCCTGCCGTTGTAGTGTGTTACTGATGGTGACCTTTGTTACTTTGGTCCCAGCTCTCTGCAGGTCATTCACCAGGTCCCCCCGTGTGGTTCTGGGATCTTTGCTCACCGTTCTCATGATCATTTTGACCCCACGGGATGAGATCTTGCGTGGAGCCCCAGATCGAGGGAGATTATCAGTGGTCTTGTATGTCTTCCATTTTCTGATGATTGCTCCCACAGTTGATTTTTTCACACCAAGCTGCTTGCCTATTGTAGATTCACTCTTCCCAGTCTGGTGCAGGTCTACAATACTTTTCCTGGTGTCCTTCGAAAGCTCTTTGGTCTTGGCCATGGCGGAGTTTGGAGTCTGACTGTTTGAGGCTGTGGACAGGTGTCTTTTATACAGATGATGAGTTCAAACAGGTGCCATTCATACAGGTAACGAGTGGGGGACAGAAAAGCTTCTTACAGAAGACGTTACAGGTCTGTGAGAGCCAGAGATTTTCCTTGTTTGAGGTGACCAAATACTTATTTTCCACCCTGATTTACGAATAAATTCTTTACAAATCCTACCATGTGAATTCATGGATTTTTTTTTTCACATTCTGTCTCTCACGGTTGAAGTGTACCTCTGGTGCAAATTACTGACCTCTGTCATCATTTTAAGTGGGGGAACTTGCACAATCGGTGGCTGACTAAATACTTTTTTGCCCCACTGTACATATAACAAAAGAATAAATTATGGGACTGGAAGTGAACATAATAGGTCCACTCTATGTGTAACTGCTGCTGAATGACAGTAAGTGAACCAAAAATGAATCTCACTGCTTGATGTGGTTTTTCAGGCGCTGGACCAATGGCTGTTAACAGACCTCAGAGACCTGGACTTTCCTGTCCTGCCAGAAGGGCTCGCTGAAGCCCAGAAGACTGAGCTCAGTGGCAACTTCTGCGTCCAGGTACAAACTTTCATGTTACATAGTTCATCCAGTTTCTTTATTTATTCTTTTTGTTGTTGGGGACAGTTCTGATCATATTTTCAACAAAAAAAAAACCAAATAAAAAAAAAGCATGTAAAAACAGCAAACAATAGGCTGAGAACAATATGTGTACCAACAGCATAAAACCTGAGCTAAATCACATAAAGGCAAGTCACTCAGCTTTTCACATTGGGAGGGGGGTATTTAGGCGTTCCTGCTGCATTTATTTAACTGACCCGTGATTTTTGAAAGTAGTCTAAAATTTGAGTTTTTGTGTGTATTGTGTGTACATTTGTTATTGTTGTTACTTTTGCTTTTGTGGCTTTTTTGCCTGCATCGGAGAGGGAAAAAAATTGCAAAGCAAGCTCTTGAGGAAATATAGCGCTTGAGTTAATGGTGATGATTAATTTGGGCTGTGCATACAGATAACTCACCTTGCTGGTGACACCAACGCTCGGTTGATCATCGTGCACGCAAATGGAAACATGACAAGAGGTCCAACTCTGTTTTAGGTCGACTCATTATTGGACATCAGTCAGCCGGCGTATGGTCAGCTGCAGAAGTGGAGGGGCACAGATTGTGTCAATGACGAGGTGTCTGCAGTCACACAGACCACCCAGAGGCCCTGGGAAGCCAAACCCACCCGTATGCTTCTACTGCAGGTCAGAGTCTTATGTGAATCATAGTTGCCATTAAAAAAAATCTCAATTGAGTTTCAGTAAAAGCCTTTTGAATGAATGCCTTTATGTAAATAACAGCGTTAACCTTAAAAAGCAGATGTTGAATATGTGATGATACTAGTTGTCTTCTTGGGTCACAAAAGGGAGATCAAAAATTGCAGATTTAAAACATAAAATTTCATTTTAAAGCTTTGGCTTTTGCATCATCCAGCATCCTGCGTTTGTCTGTGTCTTAGTAGCTTTTCAGCGTCTCACAGACAAACAGAAAAACATTCAGGCACTTCCCGTAGAGACAGAGCTTTAAACTGTGTTGTTAATAGAAAATATTGTCTGGACTCGTCTTGACTGCAGTGGCACGCAGTGTGTCCAGCACTTATCTGTGACCAGACTTTATCTTTGTATGTTTGGTTGAGTGGAATAATTCTGCTTCTCTTCCTGACTGAATCAGAGCGGACGGTACCATCAGTGAGAGCATATGAAAGAGTAAATTGCAGGAATATATGAGACAGAGTCTAATTTCCACCATAAGTAATATACTTTTCAGTGTACCGGTATGTTTTTTTTCTTTTCTTAAAGAACAGTGCAGGTGTTGCTTAGAAACGTTGCTGTGACTTTTTTAACTGTTTCTCAGACCATTTTTGATCAAAGAGTCGTAGATTAGCTTTGACTAGGACAGGGCAGCCAGCGTGTATAATCATATTAAAAGAAATCGAAATAACAGTTATTTCCATACTGAATCAGTCTACATGGGTTTTAGAGTCTAAACAACCTACAGTGCTGTGGAAAATTATTTATTATTCACGATTTCCTTTTCTTTTCTTTTCTTGCATATTTGTCACGCTGGCATGTTTCAGATCATCAAACAATTTTGCATTTTTAGACAAACATAAACTTAGTAAATATAAATTACTGTTTTAGAACTGTGTGTGAAAAAATAATTGCCCCTAAATGTCATAGCTGGCTGTGACACCTTTGTCACCAAGAACTGCAATCAAATGTTTGTGATAACTGAGTGAGTTGTTCACATCACTGTGGAGGAATTTTGGCCCCTCATCTTTTCAGAGTTATTATCATTCAGCCACACCGGAGGGTTTTTGAGTATCATTGACCTGTTTAAAGTTATGCTACAGTATCCAGAGTTATTATAAGACCAGACTTTTTTTTTTTTTTTGAGTCATTCAGAGGATGATTGGCTCACATGTTTAGGATCAAACTGATGGAAGGACATTCTCCTTCAGGATTTTCTGGTAGAGATCAGAATTCATGGTTCAATCATTGACTGCAAGTCATCCTGAAGCAGCAAAACAGCCCCAGACCATTACACTACCACCACCATGTTTGACCGCTGGTACGATTTTGTTCTTATGAAATGCTGTGTTAGTTTCACACCAGATGTAACGAGACTCAAACCTTCCACAAAGTTCAACTTTTCTCTCATCAGTCCACAGACTTTTTCCCCCCAAAATATGTACATACATCCCAAAATAGATGTTGTTCTGGAGTCTCCTGGATGAGCTGTCGGTGAGCTCTTAGAGTAATTTTAGCAGACCATCCACTTCTGGGAAGGTTCACCACTGTTCCATGTTTTCTCCATTTGTGGATAAACTTTAGAAATGGTTTTGTAATCATTTCCAGACTGATAGATGTCAATGTTTTGTTTCTCAGCTGTTTTGAGTTTCTTTAGATTGTGTTAATTTAAATCATTTCTTGATTTAGCAGGTTTGGCAGTAAACCTGGTTGTGGCCAGTCTAATTGAACTCAGTTTATTTTTAAAAATTTTAGATAGTCATATTTCCCTTATTTAGTGAAATTGTAAATTAAATTAAATATGCTAACTTACACAAATGCACAAATCATCTACTATGTTTTTTTTGTTTTTCTAATTTTCCTTTATGCCTTAATACGTCTACATTCATAAGTAAAGAGCAGTTACAGAGCTGTTAAGTTTTGGCCCAGATATTTCTGTCTAAATCCAAACCCTCACATATTTATGAGAGCCTCCAGACAACAGCCCACGGGGTCTCAGATTACTGCAGAAAATGAACTGAAAAATTCACACAACTGTCTTTTAATCTGTTTAATTCACACAAAAAGACAAACACACTTTTCTTATAGATTTGCATAAATGTCATCATAATCTTTTTATTACTTACGTGTTTTCTGATCAAACATGTTTGATTGCACAGGTGACAGATGGAGTTCAGAGCCTGGAGGCTATGGAGTATCAGCCAATCCCTGCTCTCAGCGCGGCACTCAGGTTAAGGATTGAGCTGTAAAACATGTTACTGCAATATCGTGTCTTTTTACTGCTAGTTATTTGAAAACATTTTAAAGGGCACATGTCTGCCTAAAATGAAATAAAAGTCTTTTCCTCCTAACAATATTGCCTCGAGTTTTATAGAAACACAAGTATCCAAGCACAATGAGAAATGGATGAAATGTTGTTGTTATTGTTAATTAAAAATAAGAACTAGACATTTTCCTGAAATGTTGCTGACTCTTGCAGGCCCGGTGCAAAGCTGCAGCTGCAAGGAAAGATAGTTTGCAGACTTGGTGTTTTGCTTTTGGGGCCGTCCAACATCAAAATCCTCGGTGGTGAGGTCGAAGACCTGGTGGACAGGAATAACCAGGTAACCTCTAACGATTTCTCGTACGTTTTGTCTCATTTCTTCTGATTTCTCTTTTCTTGTATAAAACTACACAAAGATATTATAGGATTTTGTATAGCAATAAGATGGAGTACACCATACACATTCAGTGGCTTATTTTGATACTGTTGTGATAGGGCAGGGTGCTGTGTCGGACACTGGGACTTTCTGAGCAGGAACAGGAAGGAGAGGAGGCTCCAGCACAACAACAAGGTATATGTATTAGACTCTGTGTATCTTCAAAGATCATCCATCATCGGCACAATGTGACACTACATACACTTTATTAGAAATTTAGACATTCTGTCTTATATGGCTTTGCTTTTCTTCTTTAATCTAACCTGCCCATTTTTTAAAATTATACTAACATATATGTTGTTGTTGTTGTTGTTTTTTTCTCTTTGTTTTAAGGTAACCAGGAAGTGGATGATCTGGATCTTGATGATGCAGAGCTGTTAGCCAGTCTCGAGGCCCAAGAGGAAGTTGAAATGCTTCAGGTTGAACCTGCCCGAGACAGCGGCTACAGCACGCTGCATGAGGCTTCCACTCAGTCTTCAAGAAGCTCGTCCATCAGGAGCCTTGTCCCAGCCGCTTCGTCCAGGTGGGTGGTAAACAATGTGATGTCTTGACATTTCGATGCTGCAAAGCCTCACTTTGCACTGTCGTGGAAATCGTGGCATTTCTAGTTTTAACATCACTTTTATCTTCAGGGGAAAAAAAGACTTTAAGATGGTTTTAATGCATTCGTCTTACAGCATCTTCACAAAGTTTTCTAATAAAATGTCTTTACGTCGCTGCGGCCGGTGACGAGAACAACATTCTTAACAAATAGGCAGTATACCTACAGCAGGAGGAGAAATCACAGGGTAGATTCAAATGTCACGACAATTTCCGTTTTATTTAAAGTTCATCAATTTCCTGAAGAGACAGAAGCTGCTGAGAATAAAGTGGAACGTACACCGGTCATTTTGAGATGCAGGAAAAAGACAGTTCATATGTCATGATGTAAAATGCTAAGCGAGTTGTGCAGGGTACAATTATTTCCAGGAGGAATGAACTGCAGAGTCACTAGTTTACACTGGCCTCATTGACTTACACAGAGAAATAACATTGTCTCATATTTAGCTGTTATATCGTTTCAATGTTGTGATGACGAAGATTCAAGGATAGGATGATGCAAAGTGTTGTCGCTACAGTTTTTTCAAATTTATGTCTGTGTGAACTTCTTTGTCCAGTCTTCTGTGTGCGCTTTGAACAGTGAGCTGATTAACCCCGATGATTTAAAAGCCCTGTTAACTCAGTCCGACATAATTTGCTGTTGTCTTTCAGAAGTGAACTTTCCACCCGCTCTGACAGAGGTGGCTCGACCCGAAGCAGCAGAAATGGTTTAGACCAGGGTTACCTAAATGATGACGAACACGTGGAAGCTGACCTCTTTGACTCAGTTCCCCCCGATGCAGTTCATCAACAGATCCAAGATCACAGCATGGCAGACGAAGACTTTCCTGACGAAGACTTTGACGACCTTCCCCTGGAGGAGCTGGACAGTGTGATTTTCCAGGAAAATGAAAGTGTCCCCACACCATCTGACAGCAGTTACAGAAACACACCACGGAACAGCAGAATAACAGGAAATCCCAACAGAGCAACAAAACCCCAAGCTGCTCTGTTTGAATCATGCACTTTGAGTGGCTCTGGGCCACGACTTGGGTCTATCAACTCCAGATCCAGCGCACAGAAAAGGGACAATAGAGAAGCTTCAGAGCAATTAACCAAGACAACTCCCGAGCTATTTCTTTCTCCAGCAGCTTCGGAGGCAGCACGTGAATTATATTTGGCTGCTAATGACGAGATTGATTTTGTGGATGAAGATATGGACTGCATTTTGGAAGAGGCAGAAACCAGTGGGAAGACTAGTGGACCAAATGAGATCCCTGTTCAGCTTAGGTCTAGTAGAGGCACCGAGAGCACTAGCTACGAAACAGAAGCTTCAAGGTCGTCCAAACAAAATGCTTGGAGTGGCAGCACAGTCCCTCCTGTCACTCTGACCTCTCCACCCTTTACATACTTGTGCTTGCTAGAAAATTTAATGTCCAAACCACTTCTCCACATCATGGAGATCCATGTCAAAGCTTTCATTGTGACTCTCTTGGGAAAACTGAGTAGCAGTAATGGCGTTTGGAGTGTTTCTGCTACAATATCTGACGGGACCGGTTACCTGGACGTGGAGCTGTCCAATGAAGTTTTGACAGGCCTTCTGGGCTTCTCGGTAGCAGAGAAGGGAGCCCTGAAGCGTGACCCGTCTCGGAGAGGTGAGCTGGATGCGGGGATGAGGAGATGCCAGGAAGAGCTTGTGGACATGTGCTGCATTATGACTGTTATTGTTCAACTGGAGGGCAGGAAAGCGGTGGTGACCAAAGTGGACCCCGTCAGCGAGAAAACACTCCAGGAGCTCGAGCAGAGGGTGAGGGACGGGAGAAAATAAACAGTGGTTGAGGGGAAGTGGGCGATAATGAGAAAATTGCAGGCAGCGGAAAAGTATATTGCTCTTAGGCAGAGATAAAAAAAATTGCCAACAAAACTGTGGCAGATGTAACATCACTCAGTGGCCTTGAAAGTTTTCTTTTCATGTAATGAAACTAATAGTTGCGCTGCATGGAAGGAAAAAAATCACGCTAGTTTCAGACTAAGGTAGCTATTTTAATTGGTGATCAACCTGCCCTTCTGCTTCAGATTTGGAGAGCAGAACGTGTGAAATGATGATCAGCATCCCATCTGCTCCATGTGAATGTGACGTTCTGCCATTTGTCATTTGAGGATTTCATTCATCTATTCATTGTGTTGTTTTCCGCTTAGAATGCGCCGCATTGCTCACAAGCACACTAAACAGATTCAACAAACAAAGGTGGTTATGTGCAAATCAGATCAGACATCCCGGTTTTCAAGGCCCCGAATTCTGCTTAATGCTGAAAACTACCCGAAGAGCAGGGCGAAGTACACAAGATGAGAGGAGGGATGTTGGGGGGGTGGGGTGTTAGTCGTCTGATTGTGGTAATGAATTGCCAGCCGTTGCATTCATTCAGTACAACCATTACTTCTTACTGAAAAGTGATTGAATAGCCAAGGGCAATGCGGGTCTTTAATAAACACCCTCAGAGAAGAATGAGAGGAAAGAAAGATAAAGGAGAGGCCATGAGCTTCGATTATTTCCGTTCATTACAGAGTCTCGTCTGTTTTCATCTCTTAAGAACGCGCATACCACAAATTTAATGCATTGTCTGCATTTACTGTATCTTGAACATTTTTATATATACATTTTTTTTTGTCTTGCGCTCTGTGACTAATAAAAATGTGCACGTCCTTGTTGCTATGCTTATCTTTCCTTTCTGAGCGTTGTGTTTTTTCCAGTTTAGCTGAATAACGTTATAAAGCAGACTGCCTCACAGATACACCGTGTTTCATTTGGTCTGTATCAAACGCAGCTGTTGGATATGCACTGTTTAAGCACACAGTGTTTAAAAGTATCTCTAATTACTACCTGGGCTTCTTTAGAGGAGTCAGAGATCTCACTTTCAGATGAAACAGTTTAAGAATTTCTGCTACATAAATTACTCAGTGTCTCTTCTGCCTTGTCTACGTCTTCTCTTAGGTGTGATAATGAGCAAAACACAGGTTATTAAAATGTATGTTATATCCTTAGAATTGTGTTTCTGTGGTGGGAGCGCACCTGCATGTATATTGTAGTCTTATGCCACTGTGTGCACTTCCATTCAGGTAGCCGGTCTTGGTTCATTAAGAGCTAATCAGCTTGAACATCTAAATCAGGACCCTGCTATGCATGTTGATAGCCTGTTATGTGCTAATGAAGCTGAATTTGGTGGAGGGCTGAGTGAGGAAGGGGGAAAGCAGCAACCCATAGGGAGATACAAGTGGAATAACTATTGGGTGATAGAGTAAATGAACTGAGAGGGGAGTGCTTGTTCACCGGGTATGAAAGCAAACCAGCCGTCTGCTCCCGATATTATTGGGTGGCTGTATGGTGAGTAACAAGGAGTACCCAATACATTTATTTCCTGTTTATATGCAGTCATGCTACAGAAACCATGAGTGCAATTTAGAAGTACCATCAAGTTTAAAGAGCTGTCTCTGATTTAGCTCCGTCACACAATGGTTGTTCACTCATAGCTGTTAATTACCCAGAGCTATAAGAGTCTAAAGAGAACGATCAATTAAAGAAAAAGGTTCAGTTTTAAACACAAAGTTTTAAGGTTTTGATTTATTTACTAAATGAAAAATACAAGTTTATTTCATATGAGTGTAGAGCAAATAGGTCCATCTCATTTATTGACTTCACTGACCCTAGAGAGTCACAGATTACTGTGGAGAGATTGTACACAGTTACCTTGATGATAGATATCAGTATGGACGAATAAAATAAATTTCACTCCAATTTAATAAAGGTTACATGTGGACTTCAGCCCTACTGTTTATATTGTAAGTAAATGATTAAAACTCACTTTATTTCCTAATGAAACTATTATACACTCTCAGAAATAGGGGTACCAAAGTGTACCAAAAAGGGTACAAATGCTTGTCGCTGGGGGTGTTCCTTTTTGAAGGACATTTCTGTACCCTTTAGGCTTGGTACATTTTTGTACCTTATGAAGTTGTACCATCTGAAGTACAATCATGTACTTTCCTAAGACATAAATGTACCTTCAAACTATAGTACAGAAATGTTCCCTTGAAAAGGGTACAATAGGGTACCTATGAGGGTACCCCCTAGGCCTGGGCGATATATCGAGTTTTTAAAAAATATCGATATATTTTTATACGAGATATAAGATGTGACAATATCCTTTATATCGATATAGTCTATGTTACGTTATAATTATACTTGTGGAGCCGCAAGTTTGCCTCTCTTTCGTCCACTTTTGTCTTTACGCAACGTTACTCGGCCTCGCCCCTCCTTCAATAAACACAGCTCCCCCTCCTCCCCCATCGCTTCACCTGCAGGAAGCGACAAGATGGACACGGCAAATCTCCGTTAACGAGTTACTGCACATCGCCCCGTGCGTGGGGCTGGACACCGTTAGGGTTGCCAACCGTCCCTTAAAATACGGAATCGTCCCGTATTTAGAAACAAAAGTACACGTCCCGTATTGAGCTAATAAGGGACGCACTTTGTCCCGTAATACAGTGAGAATCAAAAGTAGTCTATAAATGTTTATGGAATTAACGCTTTGTTTGAAAACATAATTCCCAGCCCCTCTCCTGCTTTGTGACCAATGAGCTGACAGCACACTTATGACAATTCAGATTACCGCTCATCTCATTGGTCGAGGAAAGGTCGCTTGCGGAGAAAATACCGGAAGACAACAGATGACCACAACAAGAAGCATGGCCAACAGGGAAACAAACGCCGACACTGCGGTGCAAGTCTCGGACGACAGTACACCTAAAGCTGGGCAGACACTGTGCGATTTTTTCAGTCACGTTATTCAGCTCCTGCTCAAACTGCACGATTGACTCGCAGGGGTTAGAAGTTGGTAGGTCACGATGCAGGGTCTCACACTATACCGCCCGATGCTCTGATGCGACCCGAGTGCTCACACTGTGCCTCCATAACATGAAGGTTATAACAGAAAATCTGTCGCTCTCTCTGTCTTTCACTCACACAGACACGCCACCACCACCATCAACTTTGCTAAATTGCTAATGAAAAACATTGATCAGGCAGCTGTGAATGAGCAGCAGTGTAAATCCAACTATTTTAACGGTTGTTGTGGTCGTGATAATTTTGTGATGCCACATCGAAAAGGCTCGGATGAGCTTTCCAAAGTTCTACAAGTTGTGCCTCCATCGCTTGTGTCCAGATCACACGCTGCACAGCCGTGCTGCTCCGTCTTTTTCACCGACGTTTACGTGTTTGCGCGTGAGCAGTGTGAGCGGCTCACGAGCGATTGATGATCGGGAGCTGCTCGAGGTGTTAATCGCTTCTCGTTACCCCACGTATACTACACGATGCACGATGAAGGCCAAAATCGGGCCGATCACCAAATCAGTCGCACGACTCAAAAATCGTCTCAAAATGGACCAAAGATCGCACAGTGTGAGCCCAGCATTAGAGCAGCAATGTTTGTTCGCTCAGAGAAAGAAAAAAAGGCTGCAAAAGCACAGGGAGGAATGGGAAAAGGGAAACACCTGGCTGGAAAAGGTCACCATAACACCTATAAAGCGCACTGCACTGTGTGCCGGCGCACTTTTTCCATAGGCATGCTTCTAATGGTGGGCACATGAAGAACATGAGGGGCGTGAAAGCTCGGGGAACCCTTAACCAATTTCTTGTCCACCAGGCCACGGCAGAAGCAGATATGGTATGTAAACACTGGTTTGTTTTTTAAACCCTCTGGTTAAGGTTAAAATGGGCATGTGCAGTGAATATCAGCGCTATGTGGCCAGAAGTGTGATAATATAATTTATTTTGTGTAATAAACAACTCCAAGGATAGATGATTACAACAAATAGATGACTAATACATAAAAGTAATACATAGATGAATAATGATGATGAGTTAAGATGCGTAATCATGGGAACAAGTGGGTTTACAAACAGGAGCAGCTGATTAGCTTTAGAAAAGCTGAAATAATACCTCAACTGAAGCCAATTGTACTAAATGCACTAAATGTGCACTGTTACAAGAATATTTTTCGTTCTATTGCTTTCTATTAATTTATATAATTTTAAGTTAAGCAGGACAGAGTTCTTTTAAAGAAAGATTTACTTATATTCTCAAAAGTTAAGCATGACAGGCTTCTGTTTAAGAAAGAGACCTGTTTTACTGTGTTAATGTTGTCATTTTGAGCTAAAAATAAATAGCTAAATGATCATTTGTTTCCCATATGGTCATATCACAAAGAATATGCATCTGCTTAAATCAAATTCAAGTCAAATGGTTAAAAAATAATTTCACACACACAAAAAAGAGCTACCACAATGGGAAGGGTGAAGACAACTAGGTTGCCCGGCCCCGGCCACGAGGTGTCCCTTATTTATTTTTCAGGGAGTTGGCAACCCTAGACGCCGTCAACGTGTTAGCTAGCTAACCACGCTAACGAGCTAACCACGCTAACGCCTAAAATCCTTGCATTTTCTCAAAAGTTGACAGCGCGCCTTATGTATGAATTCTGGTTGTGCTTGATGGCCACTAACCGATTTTATGTGGTACACAGCGCTCAGCAATCTGTCAAAAATGTTTTAGTACGACTTTGGTAAGCTACGGTGCTGCACCGCTTGATGGATTGTCGGAGCATTACGGCTACCGAGGAGCTTCGCGGAGTGATACGTACTGTGCTTCAACGTAATATTACCCTACTGTGTATAAGGACCATAAATGGCACCTGTTAAGAGACGTGGTTACGAAGAGGATTTCAAACTCAAGACTGTCAGTCACACAGTAGAAGTTGGGAACAGAGCAGCTGTGAAATCTGTCTTTGTTACTCAGCGTCTTTTAGTTTACATTTTGACTGCACAATTGTGAGCTTTTTGTTATGCACAAAACAACATTGTTTTCTTTTATTTATGGAGCATTATTATTTAATAAATGCTCATAATTTATTTTTGAGTAAATCTTATGTACATCTATGCTCTATGTTAATAAAAGTGCCTGTGTGACATCTGGGACACAGCTTTGACTAAGAACTCTCTTTTTGTTCTTACTTCATGGCTTTAAAAAAAAAAATCGAGATATATATCTTATATCGCCGTCCAGGTAAAAAATATCGAGATATGAATTTTGGGTCATATCGCCCAGCCCTACATGTGCGTATGAAAACAAAGGCACTGCGCATGCGCGTTTTACTCATATTCTATCGCGATATTTAATTTTCCTATCGTTGCCTAACATTATACTGGTATTACCGTGAACGGTATAATATTGCCCAGCCCTACTGCCTAGGACACATACAGGATGTCATGCTGAAATGTAAAGCACTTACAATAGAAGACAAACAACAAACTATTCCAGCCTAATTGATGACATTTATGGCATTTGCTTTCTGTGCTGACTGATATGCTGCTCAGTGCTTTGCTGCCTGCTTTTAAATCAGATGTCACTCTGAACATAAACACAAGCTACATGTGATGTCTCTGATGTGTATCTGTTTCTACCCGTGCTGATGCTAGCATGACTAAAGCTAGCCAAGCAGCAGTAAATATGTGAAGTAAGGAAGAAGGATATACTCATCAAACAAACAGGATCATAAGAATATAAAACCACGAGCACTACAAATGTAACAGAAATATGTTGACATAAAATGGCATGTTATTTGAAATCTACACGAAACAATGACACAACTACTTTTTTTCAATTTTTTCAATTTATTTATTTTTTACCAATTGTCCAAATTAGTCTGTGATTGGCCTGAGTGTGACAGAAATCATATTTATATACAACTAAATATGACTCAGCAAACATGTTTTAAATGGATGATTCCTCACTTGATGACGGATGATCCATTTCCATATTTGCTGAGTCTTAAATTTGATGTCAGTGAACTTACCAGTGGTTGGTGTTAAAAAAAAGCCCCCAAATCCCCTATGAGCAAGCACTTTGCGACAGTGGAGAGGAAAAACTCCCTCTTAATGGGAAGAAACCTCTGACAGAACCGGGCTCAGGAAGGGGTGGCCTTCTGTCTCGACCGAGAGGGGTTCAAATGTTCACTGACAATTTAGTTGTATATAAATATGATTTTTAGGACTTGATGTTGACACCAATTATGTGAAATTGGGGACGCACACAGTTCCGCTTCTTCTTGTTCTTCTTCTTCTTACTTGGCGGAATCTCTGGCAGGCTCTTAACTTCATTCTCGAGTTCAGCCACCTTGACATTGAGCATTTTCTGTTTGTCTTGTAGACTTTGCAAAGATTCCTGTACAGAAAATGCAGCTGACTCTTCTTTTTCGATCTTCTGTTGTTCTGTGGTGTCTTTTTCTTTCTGAGGCTCCTGCAGAGACATTGCAGTGGATGGCAGTGAGTCCTCTTTTTCCATCTTCTCCTGTTCTCCAGTCTCGTTTTCTTTCAGAGGCTCACATTTATGCATTTCATTTGCAGCAGTGGAATTTTGTTCTTTGTGCTGCTGTGGGATTTTAAGTGAGCAATCTTTGGCCTCTTTCAGCTCTCGCTCAGGAGATTCTCTCTTCAAATCATGAAGGGCCTTGTTGGGGCAGAGCTGGGATTTCAGGTCACTGATTTCCAGGTTGAGTGTCTCCTGCTCCTGCCTATGTTTAACGGCCTGCTCTTCAAGCTGATTTTGAGCTGCTAGGAGCTGTTTCTGGAGCATCTCAATCTGCTCTTGCTGAATCCTACATTTGAGCTCAAATTCAGCCTCCTTAGAGGACTTCAGTCCTACAGAGTCAGTGTGTGAAGCCTCTGTGGTTGGAGTGGCAGACTCCACACACTGCTCTGTGGTAGGGTGGCTGATTTGGTCCTGCAGGGTAGCAATCACCTCATCCAATATGACAATAGCTTCATTGTCATTTGTGAGAGTGTCTGTCTCACTGATGTCATTGGGCTTATTACTAGAAGCCTCTTCCAGCTGCTCTATGAGGTCTTTAATCGTTTCCTCATAATTTCGCTTGTTCTCGTGAATTTCTTCACGAAGTTTGTTCACCTCAAGCTGGTGATAAGAGGCCCTCTTGTTTGCACCTACCATTTTACCGTAAAGGTCGTTCTGATGGTATTGGGAGGCTTCCAGTTGGTGTCTGAGAGCAGCAATCTCGTGCCAGGGATTAAACGGGGGTCTAAATGTGGGATTGGGTTGATATTGCCAAGTCCCTCCGTTAGGCACAGGGTTTGGTCTGCTGTGGTTCTTCCCATTTCCCTCTCTCTCCATGTCCTCCTTTGCATTTGAAATAGGGAGGGATTCAGCCTTTTCTTTTTCAGGAGTGGCTTCAGTGTTTTTTTGCACTTCTTCATTTTTCGGGTTTGCTCCATAACCCGTGGTGTTTTGAGCTTCAAGAAGAGCCTGGGCATATGCCCGAGTAATTGGTCTTCTTGGTTCTTCAGCCACTCTTTTCTGTTTTTGCTTTTGTTGTTTCTTTGGTTTCACAACCGTTTCCTTTGGTGGTTGTGCCACAGGAGACTTTTCAGTATTTGGTTGTGCGGCTTTTTTTGCTTCTGCCATTGTAGATGCGTCAGCGTTTGCGTCTGCGTTTCTCTGCGTCTGCCTTGTCTTTGTTTTAACAACCAGGTTGTTTTGTGTTTCTGCCATCCGAGATCCACTGAAGTTGGTTGAATGTCTCCCCTATTTATAGGTTTTTCAGTAGAATGTGCACTGTGACATCACAGGCTGTTCCTGTGATGCGCTGTTCCTTTGAAGTGCCATGATTAGAACAATTCAAAATAAAATGCCCACAAACCTAATGTAAAGGAAAGGCTTTTATTTTGTAGCACATACTGAATTAACACTATAAAAGCTACTCTACAGGAATTGCAGTAAAAAATAAAACTAAAGAAAAATATGTTTTTTAAATGGTTGTTAAAAAAACTAACCAAAGTAGAAGACAACTGTTTAGTGGAAAGTATTCGACATTCTAGAGATTCTCAGGCATAATAACTTCTTTCATAATTTAAACAAGGACAGGTAGAAAACGTTCATATTTAGTGAAAGATATTTATTAACATTATCCAATGAGAGTTACTGAATGTCTGTAGGCAGTGAGATCTTGGTGGTTGCCGAGGCAACAGAATGTCATCTATGTTTTGTTTTAAATTCAGTTTCAATGCTGAATCTAAGAAACAACAGACTGCAGAGGGAGACTTTAATAGAGGTTTACTAACTCTTACTATCATATACATTGTGGAAAAATCTGTCTTTATTTAGCATAATATATTTGTTATAAGCACTAAATATGTTTGATGATTAACTGACGATGAACACTAACGTACCAAGCTGAAAATTCTGCTCACCAGTCAGCAGCTTATATTCACAAAAAACGGATAAATCTGCGATCCATGCAACTCTAACCAGCCAACAAAAACATGTGTTCATAATACAAAACAAGTTTACTTTGTGAAATGTTAAAAGGTACAAAAAATAAAACAATATGTTTTCAAGACTTTTTCACAAGTTCCTATATCTCACTGAAATATCTGTAGCTGATTTCTCGTATTTTAAGTGTGATGAGAAATTTTGACTAGAAACAAGACAAATATACTTGATAAGATTTTGAGTTTTTGCAGTGTATATGCAGCTGATTGGTTTGGTCTTTAACCAACATGGAATCATTTATGTTGGGCAGCTGTGGCTATGCGTACTAATCAGTGCTTCAGTCCCCAATGCTATCAGTCCACACGTCAAAGGGCAAGATACTGAACCTTCGATTGTCCCCAATGCATTTGGGTGTGAATGAAATGTATGACTATGACTTCTAGTTCAAAAAGGGCTATTTATGTATTTAAGTCCAGTTGTTGCTCATTCACTGTTACCTTGAACGTGTCATGCTATCACCACTCTGTGTAACAGATATTTCCTATATAAGCAAATATGTTTTACACTATTTACCTACTGAAATGAAATCGTAACTCCAGAAAAATGTTTAACTGTTTATTTCTGGAATAATAATAATGCATTTCTTGCATTTCTCATGGCTTCTAATGGGGGCCTTTCTTAAAATTACTGGTCCCAGTAACAAAGACGCTTGTCGACTCAGAAATCGAGGGAAAACCAACAACACACCCGGCAGAACATTATGTTATTTACACGGGTGCACATAAGTGGTCCGCAGGTGCGCATTCGCTGTCAAAATAAAAGACGCGCACCAGATAAGAAGTTGCAACACGCGTTTGCGTCCATATAAAAGGCACTGTTTTTGTCCGCTAGAGTGGGATTTTCACGGCACATTGTGCACCACATCTCTGTGCGTTCATCATTTGTTTGAAGCCAGCTCACCTCCTGCAACCACTTTTCCGAGAACACGCGCTTCTTTTGTGGTTCGGACTCCTTCTGACATTTCTTTGGAGGTGGAGGAACACCAAAGTAATTGCTTATTAAAGGAGCTTGCTTCTTCGACATCTTTAAGCGTTCTAAACAAATGTCTGTCCTCCTCCAGAAAATCTTATGTACGCAAACACGCGTTGCAACTTCTTATCTTGTGCGCGTTTTTTATTTTGACAGCAAATGCGCACCTGCGGACCACTTATGTGCACCCCTGGTTATTTAGCTTGTCATATTGCAGCCACAGAAATTCTTTTGTCCATGAAACCATAAAGCTGCACTTTCCTTTTGTTCTTTTCCGTTTTGTGGTAAGCTTTTCTTTGGCTGTCACTTCTTCACCCTGACCTGTCTTATTTGGCTGAACTAAAATATATATCCTGCTGCTTTTACACACGCACTCACGTTGTCAGCAATTCTCTGCGCGATCAACCTCTCACATGTTTAAGCTTGCTGTGGGAGATTTCACTTGTCATGTTTGCATAGTAAGCTAACGATTGATAAGACGATGTCAGAGGAATTGGTGCGCAAATTATCGTCACTCACCAATCAGTACTGTCGCTCTCTATGCGCAGTTCGCGCGATTGCAAAGTGAAGCAAAAAACAAGCGCAAATTCAAACGCGATTTCAATATGTGACATATTGACAGTGGCTCACCGATGCCAATGACATAATTACCCAACTACATTGCCGAAAGAATGCAAAAGCATTGACATATATTTTTCCTACCTATGATAGCCCGACGGGCAGGGCTGAGATAGATTTTGGTAGCCCGACTGGAAAAATCGCTAGCCCTGGGACGTCGGGCTAGCGATTTTGCGAGCCCTGCTCTAGAAACAACAAGTAGGCCTGCAGAGCGAGAGCGAAGTGCTCTAATAGGGTGATATGGTACTACAAGGTCATTAAGATAAGATGGGGCCTGATTATTTAAGACCTTGTATGTGAGGAGCAGGATTTTGAATTCAATTCTGGATTTAACAGGAAGCCAATGAAGGGAAGCCAAAACAGGAGAAATCTGCTCTCTCTTTCTAGTCCCTGTCAGTACTCTTGCTGCAGCATTTTGGATTAGCTGAAGGCTTTTCAGCGAGTTTTTTGGACATCCTGATAATAATGAATTATAGTAGTCCAGCCTTGAAGTAATAAATGCATGAACTAGTTTTTCAGCATCACTCTGAGACAGATATTTCTAATTTTAGAGATGTTGCACAAATGGAAGAACACAGTCTTACATATTTGTTTAATATGTGCGTTGAAGGACATATCCTGGTCGAAAATGACTCCAAGGTTCCTCACAGCGTTACTGGAGGCCAAGGTAACGCCATCCAGAGTAAGAATCTGGTTAGATACCATATTTCTAAGATTTTCAGGGCCGAGTACAATAACCTCAGTTTTATCTGAATTAAGAAGCAGAAAGTTAGCGGCCATCCAGGTCTTTATGTCTTTAAGACATTCCTGCAGTTTAACTAATTGGTGTGTGTTATCTGGCTTCATGGACAGATAGAGCTGGGTGTCATCTGCATAGCAGTGAAAATGTATGCTATGTCTTCTAACGATACTGCCTAGTAGAGCAGGGCGATATGGCCAAAAATATTTATCACGATATATATTTGAAAATTTGCGATAACGATATAAGTGACGATATAATTGATGCAAGACAAAATACAACTCCACAATATTACTAGCGCAAAAAGGCAACCTTCCATTTATTTTCACTTAAACAAGAAGCTGGTTTTTATGTACATTAAAGCTTTATAAAAATGTAACAGTGCAAATGCAAATTCCTTGCTGAAAGTTTAACCAAAAGGCATTTCCAGTAGAAATGGGCTGACATATCCTGAGCATAACCATGTATAATATCCACTGAAGTTAAAAAGAGGTGCTTTGCAACATTAAACTGCAGTGTGCAGTATGTATTTTTCGGACCATAAGGTGCACAGGATTATAAGGCACATTAAGTGAAACAAAGCAGTCAAATAAATCAAACTTTATTAAACTCATTCTTCTTGCTTCCTCCACTTCTGTACCATTGATTCATTAATGTTGAATTCTCTGGCAGCTGCTCTATTTCCATGTTGTTGCAGTATATTAATAACTAACCTTGTATTGTGGATGGATTATCTCAGTTGTTCTCCTGACTGAAGTTTGGTCCGTTTACAGCATCCTGCCATGCGATTGCATTTGTCTCTATCTATCAGGAACCTTAACGTTAACTTTTATAAGTGGAAAAGTGTTAGTGTTCGTCCTCCAGCTTCACTGTTTATGTTATGCTAACATAGCTGTGTCGCTAGCGATCACGTAGCACATCATTATATATCAGCTAGCCCAACTTCAGTAACCCTACAAACGTCACTGCTGTTTAGTTTCCTGTCTTCATTTATGTTGGAAGTGATAGCAGAGCTGTACGTTTGAATTTTTTCAGAAATCTCTCAGTCAGAACATGCAATATCATGCTTAAGTAACTAGTGAAACTAGCGAGCTAACTTTCGCTAGCTTCCCGCTAACTTCTAACTCCGTTAAATGTAATAAATTTTGTTTTCATGGATGCTTGGAAGTTAAACTTCATAGTTACACCTGGTAAAGCAGCAATGCTGATCGTTTTATTAAATATGAAAGAATTTAGACAGTTTTTAACTCTCGGTGATGCTGCAGTGTTCGTTTGACCTGACGCATACGGAGTTTAGAACCCAGATTACTCCCAGATTTAAGAGCATCTTAGTCCGACAAATACGACAATAACGACGGCCGCTTGCATGTTCTGCAAAAAAATGTGCTTTGTCGTGTATCTGACGGACAAACACCAAACCAGTTCCACATCACTGAAGTTGCACCATTTTTACAAACCAATTCTGGTTCATCTGTTTCACTCAACAATCGGCCATGTGCGTAGGCCTGGGCGATATATCGAGTTTTTAAAAAATATCGATATATTTTTATACGAGATATAAGATGTGACAATATCCTTTATATCGATATAGTCTATGTTACGTTATAATTATACTTGTGGAGCCGCAAGTTTGCCTCTCTTTCGTCCACTTTTGTCTTTACGCAACGTTACTCGGCCTCGCCCCTCCTTCAATAAACACAGCTCCCCCTCCTCCCCCATCGCTTCACCTGCAGGAAGCGACAAGATGGACACGGCAAATCTCCGTTAACGAGTTACTGCACATCGCCCCGTGCGTGGGGCTGGACGCCGTCAACGTGTTAGCTAGCTAACCACGCTAACGAGCTAACCACGCTAACGCCTAAAATCCTTGCATTTTCTCAAAAGTTGACAGCGCGCCTTATGTATGAATTCTGGTTGTGCTTGATGGCCACTAACCGATTTTATGTGGTACACAGCGCTCAGCAATCTGTCAAAAATGTTTTAGTACGACTTTGGTAAGCTACGGTGCTGCACCGCTTGATGGATTGTCGGAGCATTACGGCTACCGAGGAGCTTCGCGGAGTGATACGTACTGTGCTTCAACGTAATATTACCCTACTGTGTATAAGGACCATAAATGGCACCTGTTAAGAGACGTGGTTACGAAGAGGATTTCAAACTCCAGGCTGTCAGTCACACAGTAGAAGTTGGGAACAGAGCAGCTGTGAAATCTGTCTTTGTTACTCAGCGTCTTTTAGTTTACATTTTGACTGCACAATTGTGAGCTTTTTGTTATGCACAAAAACAACATTGTTTTCTTTTATTTATGGAGCATTATTATTTAATAAATGCTCATAATTTATTTTTGAGTAAATCTTATGTACATCTATGCTCTATGTTAATAAAAGTGCCTGTGTGACATCTGGGACACAGCTTTGACTAAGAACTCTCTTTTTGTTCTTACTTCATGGCTTTAAAAAAAAAAATCGAGATATATATCTTATATCGCCGTCCAGGTAAAAAATATCGAGATATGAATTTTGGGTCATATCGCCCAGCCCTAGTACCCCCCCAGCGACAACCTATTTTGTACCTAAAGAGACAAAAATGTACCGCCAATAGTCCAAAATATTTGGTTATTTAACCATTTATTTTCGATAATAGAATCACATCAAAGCATTTAAACCACAGGAATACGTCCTTGATTACATTCGTATATTGCCATAGGACATGTCAAGAAAAATACATTCATTTTAAAAAAAGTAAACAATCACATAAAGACATTAAACACCTGAACACAATGTTTTGACGGATCACAGAGATGGCATGTATTTAAAAAACTGTCCACACAAATGTTTTGCTCTACTTCATCAAGCCAGAATATATATGTTCATTACATATATATATATATATGTCATATATATAGACAAAGTGGAAAATGTTCTTGCAATCACGTCACACAGAATACCTCAAGGACACAAATAGCTTATCATCAGCTAAATAGGTGTCTAGAGCTTGAAAGTCTAATTCATTTCCTGGATTGAACAGGATCCAGTCATTGTCAACTGCCACTTGGTAAGCATGGAAATGACATTCATAAGTGCGAGGAAGTAACAGTTTCCCACACAATACCCAACAAGTATCAACATTCAAAATATACTTGATTTTAAATAATATAGGTATGGCTTCAGTGTGTACATGGCCAACTACAAAAACATCCTCAAGTTCATATTTGACACTGCTGACAGATATAGCCGACACACGCTGAAGCACTTTATCCTGAAAATGCACATCTGTAAAACTTTTGTGCATTTCCAGAGCATTCTGTAAGTCACCTGGCAGAGATGAAAATGGCACACTGACACTTGTGCTGCGTGAATGTTCAAAGTCAACAAGCAACCTACCTGAAGAAAACTCCCAGCACTGTTTCATTTGATGACGATTGCTAAGAGTTGCAGTGATGTTTACAAAGTTTTTGCATTTACTCGCTATATTTTTGAAATATTGATGCTTGCTTTCATATCTCATACACCACAAAGGGCGAAGAGGACCATACATCAAAATCAGCCTTGGGTAGTGAATAAGGTAGTGACACTTGGGTGTTAAAACATTTCCAAACACTTCTGTAGTCATTTCAAGAAATTCTTGAATAAGCAGGTTTAAATGAGCAAGCTCATCTTTTCTCACATTTGTAGCCATTACAAGATCTACGATTTCTGAACATAATAAGAACACATGCCAGTATGGAGTGCCAGGTGGAACATGGGGAGCCATTAAAAAAGGCAAGAGCCTGAAAAGGCACCATTTTTGACTGGCTGATCCAACTATGTTAGAATTTCGAAGCATCTTTTCCGTCAGTGGCACTGGTCTGTTCGGCTTGTCATTCCTCCCAAACTTCACATTTTTCAGCTCATCATTGATTTCATATATGGTAATGTGCTTTTCCCTGTGAGCTTTACAAATAACCAAGTTCATTACCAAAGGAATAACCCCCTCCATCAAGTCGTGCATTACATCTGGGGGAAGAGACTGGGTCACATCAAAGTAAGGCAGTGCATCAAATGTACAGTTACCATACACACCGTACAAAGCAGCACTCTCTGGGTTGTTTTCCACACAGTTTATGTGGTACTCATGTACTTTGGTTGTTCTAATAACAAAATGGTCCTCACAAAAGCGCTGTTGTATCTCCGAGTGCGAGGCCATACAAAATCGGCATATTCTGCCTGTATTGAAAGACATTGAGAAACGCCCAATCATATGAGCGGAAAGGTTGTCGCATGAAATGGTAGCAAGAGCAGCATGAACTGTGTGCTCTACTTCATCGACACAGATAGTGAAACCCTCTGTGGACAGCATCTTCAAGTCAGTTATCAAGGGCTGAAGTATAGTTTCAAGCCCACACTCTTTTAAATGTGAATGGCGAACCAGTAAGGCTAAATGAATGTGACTCAACTTTGAGCGATGTTTTCCACTTATGTTTCCTATAGTATAATAAAATGCACAGATTTTGTATTTATTTCGTTTTGCACCAAGTGCGTTCACAATTTCAAATTCATCTTCATAAAAATGAAGTCTTAGAGCTTGAGGATGGTCTTTGAAAAATGAGTGGTCTTTAAAATACATGCCATCTTTGTAATCAGTCAAAACATCATCATCTTGATTTCTGTGGTTATCCAGAACAATTTGTTCCCACACATCCTCCACCTGACAGTATTTGTTTAATACCTGTGGGATTGGAACATACGAATAACTACCAATTTTCACACCAGAATGGTCTCTTACTGTGTAACTGATAGGTTCTGTCATGTTCATTTTTGATTTGCAGTGTTCTTTTATCATAAATGGTGAACGAATTGAATCACATGCTTTCTGGAAAAAATCTGAAGTAGACAAAACCTGCTCAAGTTCTGGACAATCACTGAGGCGGAAACCATGTTTATCCAAATGATAACGAATAAACGAGTCGTAGTTTTCTTTAAAAAAACACAAAAGAAAACTAAGATCATCAACGATGTCTTGCTGAACAGAGTGTGGAAGGTTATTTTTTTCAGTACATTTGAGAATAAAGCTAAATAAATGATCTCCTAAATTATCAAGCAAACTGTCCATACTAGGTGGTGTGGGCCGCTGAACTGTGTGCGTCTCCTCTGAACTGTGTGTGTGTGGGTCTTCAACCTCTTTGTGTGCATGGTTTTCAAATCCATCTTCAACTACCTCAAGGCTATTCAAAACAGAGGGTTTGTGTTTGCGATACACATGGCGTCGAAAAGAGTGATACTTGGAAAAAGCTGCCTGGCAGTCATTTATTCCACAAGTGATGCTGAAATGAGGCTCATGTGCGTGTACTAACCCAACATGTGTAATCAACTTCCTCAGAGTAAATGCCCTTTTTGAACATTTTGAACATTTGTGGAGTGGGGGCATATTTAATAGAGTTGGTTAAGTACCCTGGTGACACTTACTGGCAGGGGTTTGTCTCCCTGGTTTCCTATGTTGACAATGCAGTTCTGAAGAAAGACAAGTGTTTTCTTGAAGTATGCAGGGTAGGTCATGTTGAACACGAAGAAGGTGGAGAATGCTGAGATGTAGGCCTCATCCAGCGAGCGGCACGAGCAAACATCCACTCCTTCAACTGTCACAACACAGCGACACTGTCTTGAGAGGGCAGTTGTCCAACTCTTATCCTTCATTCGAATGGTTGGGTATGGACTCGTGGGAGTATTCTGCAGAAGAGGAAGAAAAACATTAGTATACAGTATGTTTAAGCAATATGTGCCAAGTGGATTTTCAACAGATTCCTCAAATTACCTTCTTTTTTTTGCTGCAAAACAAAACTGTCTATTCTGATAACCTGTAAACATGGCCCCTACTCCAAACAAAAAGCTTCTTGACCAATGACTGTTGTGGTAGTGTTTGATAAGCTGCTAAAGTTTGACATAATATTCAAGGGCAAAAGCAATCACCCCTGACAGTGACAGTACCTGTGAAGAAGAATTTCCCTAAGGGGACAATAAAGGTCTATCTATCTATATAAACACCAGACAAAACCCAAGATCACAGCAGCACTGTAAATTAACAGCAGTGTTTTCCCTACATTAGCTTAGCTGTGATGCTGAACCGCAGCTGAATTCAGCTCCATGCCAACAAAACACCGAGAATGAAACTTATGGCCAAAGGCTATGCATTGCATCATGCATTTACCTCTCCAAGGATGATGAAATCTTCTATCTTCTCCTTGAAGATGGATGGCAAGAGGAGAAGTGCCCCCTTGAAGTCAATTCCTAGGTCATACAGATGCAAATTCACTTCATTAGATTTTGATAGCATGCAAATTCCCATGAACATGCTCTTGACATAGCACTATCGTACATCAATTATCTTTGGAAGAGAGAGCAAATGAATTGTCACAAAATTTACTATTTGTATGAGGTCAAATTAGCACCTGTAATGTCTTCAGCAAGTGCATTCTCTCTTGCCTCCATGTAGACCTTCTTCAGTGGCAAATCCTTGGTCATTTGAAGAATATTTTGAAGAACAGCAGTGAAGTTTTCGCTAAAGCGGCGACAGATGTTGTCTTGGCAGGGATGCATTAAATCAACCTCATCACACAACTGGAAATGAAAAGAGCAGAATAGACAAAAGAATGACATTTTACATTGAGGATTTAAACTTTTGACATGTTTAAAGACACAGACTGGAGATAAATGTAAAGTGCTTTAACCCTTGAACAAAAATTCTAAAGATAATGAACAGATTGAATAATCAGTTAGTACAGAAAATAATAATCAGATTTAGAGACAAAAAAATCATTAGCTGTTTCCCCAATCATCTTAACAATTCTTACCCCTGCAGATGTCCCCAGGAATGGATATCTCTTTAATAGGTCCACAGTACACATTCCTTCAGCTACCTCTCGACGTCTCCATGCAAAGGTTTTTGTCATGCGGTCTTTCACCAGTGCTGTGTCAGGATGTAGCTTCTTGTGCTGATCATTTAGCACCTTGATATGAGCATCAACGGAGGCTGCATCTTCCCCCACAAAGCACGAATCCTTTGTCAAAGCAGATATCAGTATTATCATAAGTAAAATCTGATAAGTTAATGTTACTCGAAATGCGGTAATTTGTACACCAAATGCTTTGAAAAAAATGCAAAAATGTTGAATAGGAATTGCAAGTTGAGCTGACTTTTGTTAAATCAACTGTGAAGTTCCTTTTTCTATGTTAATGTTATCTGTTAACATGTCTCTTTCAATTAATGTTAACTTTTAGCTTTACAGTGATAATAAGACTACATATGTTACCTTAGCTCTTAGAGGCTGAGGGTGTGAGGACTTACGAGAGAGGGCTTCAGTCTCTTCAGACAGGAGCTGCTGGATTCCTCTGTGGTCCGATGTTTCTGCGTGCGTCCAAACTTTTCTTTAACCCGGTTCACTTCTTCATTGCTGATTAGGGGAGCCCGTTCTGCTTTGAACTTTCTCTTGAGTTGGCTGTGCCAGGTGTCCTAGTTGTTTCAAATGTATATAAGTAGTTAATTATGCTTACTTTATATTAATATAATCTATAAAAGAAACAAAAAAGGAGAGGTACTCACATAACCATTTCCGTGTACATCTCTTAGGAAAGGATACTTCACAATCAGGGCTTTGATGACCTGGATGTAGTCTGAGTGGGTTGGGTACCTGTTTCAAACATAAGAAAAACAACCCACAGTACACTGATTACTCTTATCCTTTCCTGGGGGCTTTTCTGTTCTTCAATTCTTCTAATCATATTGTTATTACCGTAAATAGTATGTTATAGACCAATGTCAAATCAATGTAGCTAAAGTTGATTTTAATTTTTTAAAAATGGGCATGGACAAACAGCCACACCTCTCCCAAACTTCATTAATTAATTGACTGCAGTCCTGAATTATTAATTTACTCTTGAGCAAATTCGAAAATGAACACTTTGGATATCATAGTCCAGACAAGGTCTGGAGACACAGGATGTATGGTTTTACCACTATTGCCAGTTCAATTGAACCGTGTGTCACGCCAGACTCGAACGCTGGTCTCCAAATTGGGAGGGAGATGGGCTAAGCATTTGTTCTCTGCCTTTCGTACAACAGCAATATTAATATTAAAAAATTAATGTAATTATTCAGAACGGAACCCTTACATTGTGTACTGTGACAGCATTTCATAAAGAGTCCCAATTATTTTGTTTCGGTACTTCTGTTCTTTCTGGACTGGTTCTTTGAGATCCAAGCGACTCTGGACATCTTGTGGGAATTTTGGAATGGAAATAACTGCAGGCAGTCTACGGCAAGAAGGTATAGAACTGCAATACAGTAGGGAAACAGCATTAACTAGCCATTTTGCAAGCACTTAAATGCATATGCAAATTTAGACATTTATCACAACCTACCTCTGGTTTGCTTGGGACACTGGACCTTCAACTGTACCTTCAAATGGGTCGACCGGTTGTAAAGTGATGATGACTTCCTTGTAGCGGTTTGTGAAGTCTCTGAACTTCAGCTGCTTTTTGAAAGACTTGTCAAAAAGATATGCAACCATGGTCTCCGTGAGTCCACAGTCTACCGTCTCTCCATCTACATCGTTATCTGAAATATAAAGTACAGTATGAAATAAAAATAAAACCATTTTCAAATTTAGTTTTAAAGTGACATTATGGTCAATACATAATAATAATAATAGTAATAATAATAATAATGGATTGGATTTATATAGCGCTTTTCTAGGCACCCAAAGCGCTTTACAATGCCACTATTCATTCACTCTCACATTCACACACTGGTGGAGGCAGCTACAGTTGTAGCCACAGCTGCCCTGGGGCAGACTGACAAAAGCGAGGCTGCCATATCGCGCCATCGGCCCCTCTGGCCAACACCAGTAGGCAAGTAGGGTAAAGTGTCTTGCCCAAGGACACAACGACCAGGACAGAGAGCCCGGGGATTGAACCGGCGACCTTCCGGTTACAGATGCGATTCCCAACCCCCTGAGCCACGATATTATAATAATAATAATAAGCTATCATTGTGAATCTCTCTATATTCCCCAAAAGGAAGTTACAATTAATTCTCTTGATTAATTGTTAATATAAATTAACTGGTAATATAAAAATGTAAGTAAGTGTAAATGTCCTTGCGCATAGCTTACAGCTCTCATATTCGAAAATCCCACTAAGTAGGTGGAATGGTACAAATGTGTACCTTCCATTGATTAAAATCCCTTTGAGCGGGAAACAAGTTAGATGCCATAAATTTTGCTTAGAAAACGATTTTGTTAATAGCTATATTTACATACTAGCATGTTTTGAGAAATTATTGATTTTTTTTACATTGTTGTACAGGGTTCGTCACTATTTATTGATAAAACACTCGAATACGGCGGGCAGACAGACGTTGAACATTCCACCAACAGTCTAAATAGTCCACATTTGTACCTTTCTTTGTTTAAAACTTAGCTAACTGCTAGCTTTCGCCCATGCTAAATCTAGCTCTTCGGACTTTTGCTAACTCTACTGTAAAATTACACGTTGTAATTTTTATAAAAACACAAAATCACACCCGACTTACCTCTAAATCTTTGCGCCTCGTCGTCTGACACATCAATGCCTTCTTCCATCAACTTTTTAAGGAGCTCCTCCGTGGATAACCCCCTGAGAGTCATTTTCAGCGCGGAGGCGGAGCACTCATCGCTGCTGCCTTTTCAGCCTCTGGGATTAATGCGCGTTGCGAACTTGACACATGAAAATACAACATTGTGGTATTAATGCGCAGCTGTTTAGAAACCGTTATGCTGTCTTGGCGAACTATATTTGTAACTTACAAAATGTAGTCACCGTAACATAAAAATCTGCTTGACATTTTAACTTCCAAAGAGCCTCGGTTTAACTTGATGTTGCAAATTCCATAACCTGACAATTAATGAACAATTCTAGGATGTAGTAAAAGCAAAAAAGTAAATGGCCAAACATAACAGTAAAATGATTTCACGTTTTTGAAAGATTTAAAACATTAAAAATTATAACTGGAACTTAATAAAATGGAAATGGACCAGTTTTTTTTAACATCATTTGGTTGTGCCTGCATGTCATTGTGTGTGTGTTTTTTTTTTTAATATAATTTAACATAACTTACACAAAGGTAGGTTACAGATATTCTTTGCATCATAGGATAATTTAAGTACAGAGGAGAGGACCAACAGATTTTATTATAACATGTAGCTTTTATGAGCACACTCACATCTCATATGAATTTTACAATTAACCAGGCCCATCCAGATTTTCCCATGCTGACCCATTACCACATTCTGCCACTGTCACTGCAGTACAGGTCAAAATGGTACAGATTTGTACTTTATTTCAAATTGAACCTTTAAAGGGGCATCATCGTGGACTACAGGAGGAATGCTGACCCACATCCACCCATCCACATTAAGGGGACGGCTGTGGAGCGTGTGAGCAGCTTCAAGTTCCTGGGAGTCCACATCTCCGAGGATCTCACCTGGACGACCAACTGCTCCAAGCTGGTCAAGAAGGCTCACCAGCGCCTCTTCTTCTTGAGGACTCTGAGGAAGAACCACCTGTCCTCAGACATCCTGGTGAACTTCTATCGCTGCACCATCGAGAGCATCCTGACCAACTGTATAACAGTCTGGTACGGGAACTGCTCTGCCTCGGACCGGAAGGCGTTGCAGAGGGTCGTGAAAACTGCCCAGCGCATCGCCGGAGCACCACTTCCTGCCATATAAGACATCTACAGGAAGCGGTGTCTGAAAAGGGCTGGGAAAATCATCAAAGACCCCAGTCACCCATCACATGGACTCTTCACCCTCCTGCCCTCTGGGAGGCGCCACAGGAGCCTCCGGACTAAGACCACCAGGTACCGGAACAGCTTCTTCCCCACAGCTGTCAGACTCCTGAACTCTGCCTCCTGACATCTGACCCACGTTAAACTCATGGACTGAACATACACACACCCACAATGGACAACTGTACCCTCAAACACAATAATAACATGGACTGAACCACCACTCACAACCACTAGCACTTTATATAGCCTCTGTAGGAATTATATCTCACTTATCTTAACTGCACTACTGTATAGCTCTGTGTAAATAATCATTCTGTACATTCGATAATCTTTAATCCTACAACTGTTTACAACTTGCATAGTTCCCATTTCTGTATAGCTGTATATCCCAGATTCTGTAAAGTTATTTATTTCATATTCTGTATAGTTTTTCATATTTATATCCTGTTCATATCCTGTACATAGCTTGTACTCACTACAGCCTGTACATACTTATAGTTATAGAATATTCACAACATACTTCATACCGTGTACATTATAACATACCATAATAGACCCATTTCTGTAATATACTCACATATCTATATTATTGCTAATATATATTGTAATATATCTATATCACTAAAGCACTTCTGGATGGATGCAAACTGCATTTCGTTGCCCTGTACCTGTGCATGTGCAATGACAATAAAGTTGAATTCTATTCTATTCTATTCTATTCTATTTCTGGACTTTTAAAGACCAGTATTGTACTTTTAAGGGAACATTTAAAAAAAAATGTACCTATAGGTACAAAAATGTTCTTCTCTCGTACCTCTATTTCTGAGGGTGTATATATACATACATACACACACACACACACACACACACACACACACACACACACACACACACACACACACACACACACACACACATATATATATGTGTGTATGTATGTGTATATATATATATATATACATGTGTGTGTGTGTGTGTGTATATATATATATATATATATATATATATATATATATACACACACACACACACACATGTGTATATACACACACACACACATGTGTATATACACACACACACACATGTGTATATATATACACACACACACATGTGTATATACATATATATATATATATATATATATATATATGTATATATATATGTATATGTATGTATATATAATATGCTCTGGAAAAAAGTTGAGAAGAGCCTCTGAATGTAGTGAAAAAGAAACTGAAAACTTGGAAGAAACTGAGGTTATTAAATTCTAGCAAAACATGTATGATGTTTAGTAGCAGTTATAATAAAAATTCCAACGCCTTTTTTTTTTTTTTTCGGGTTTTTCAATCTTGGGTTGGAGGAATGCAAAATAAAGTCAAGTTTATGATGAAATGTTGAAATAGGAAGATTGTATGAAACTAGATTTTTGACAAAAAGATGGCAGTAAGATGTAGCACAGCGGTGTGGTCATTAGCAGGATGCTTCAGGTTGAGCGGTTCAAAGACAAAGTTAGAGAGGCAAGGTAGTTTGGGCATGTGCAGAGGACGGACGTTGTATATACACAGGGCAAAAGATCTTAGATCTGGAGCTCCCAGGCAAGAGTACAAGAGGAAACCTTAGAGAAGATCTGTGGATATAGTGAAGGAGGAGTGTGACAGAGAAGGATGCTATGGACTGTGGTGACCAGCCGAAAGTGGAAGTGTGAAATCAAATTTGATAACTAACCATCATTTATGTTGGGAGGCTCATAAACAATTATAAAATGCGCAAAACTGTTTCAATATCCTATAAAACCAAACATATCTTAATTCAGAAATCCTTATAGATACTAGCTCCATACTTGACCATCTGTGTGGAGGAAACACATTCAAAACAGACACTAACCCAGTTTATATCCTACAGAAGAAAGCTGTAAAAAATCATTGGCAGCCAATGGATTATTCAACACTGCAGTGATAATGTACAACACACAAAGTAATCTTCTTCCAAACTGTATTCAGCGATGGTTTGAAATTGGAGCGATAAAGTATGAACCCAGAGGGAAAGGCAGGACATCTGGAGCAGTTGTGACAGGAATGTGTGACTCGCTATATTATTTATTTATTAAATTTTTTTCCTCTTTTTTGTTGTTGAAAACATTTTACTGAAGTGAAGGGTTTGAGTACTCCTTCCCCCACTGCTGTATATGAAGCATTTTAGTGCAGACAGTCAATTACTACAATGTACGAGGTCAGGGAACAAATAAAGAGGAGACAAGCCAAACATTTCAGCATTTTTGCCATTACTATGACCTTATGACTAATTCCTCTAAAACATATGGCTCATGCACTATGGGTCGGGGGTTCTTTTGAAAGCAGGCTGAAAGTTTTGCGGGGAAATAATATATATATATGTGTATTCTTTTTACCTTTTAAAGGTTTTTCAGTAGCACATGATAAAAAATACATTTAGAAGCAGCATGAGAAAGTACTCGAATGCCCTAGCCTTTCATTTTGAAAATGATTTCCTTGATTATGTTGGTTTTCCACTTTTGTCTCAGTCCAGAGCAGTAGCAGGGGGACAAAATAAGCTTTTTCATTCCCCTGCGAGTTTGGATGTACCTTTCCAAATTGCAAATAGCAGGCCAGTCGTGAAGGGACGGAGCACACGCGGGCGACAGAGAGAGCACCGTGTTAATTTTCTAATGTTCATGTACAGCTGCACTGAACCTTTCCGGTCATTACAATTATCCATGTAAAAAGTACATGAACAATTCTAATGCCCCTCCTGCTGTAGCAGCTGTAATTTTCTTTGCCCTATTACAGTCAGTAATGAAAAATCCACTTAGACAGCTCAACCTCTCTTTTAGGCCTCCATCAAAATGAGCAAATGGTTTCTCTTTATGGCAAAAACATACCTCTAAATGCCTATGTGTGTGTGTGTGTGTGTGTGTGCGTGCCTGCTGTGACTTGAGAATGTGAATCATTAAAGGAATAGAAAATTATGAGGAAATTGGACTCGGGAAACAATAAAGTACCTTTCCACTTTGATTTGCCTCATCTGGGTGGATGGAGAAGATGATTATTGTGCTTTTAAAAAGAACCAAGAAAAGACCCATTTCATGCTCAAATCAAAGTTTTCAAGGGCTTTAGGTTCATGTATAAAAGTTTTCCATGTACTATGTATATGCACTTAGCTGTGATGAAATGTATTGTATTTTTCAATTCAGTTCTGCCTTATTTGTATAGCACAAGTTTGCATTCGTAGTTATATCAAGGAGTTTTATACTGTATTATACGATTTGTAATACACAATAAAAAATATTGTATTTTGAATCTGTTAAATAAGAGAATGTCAGACATTTATTTTCCAACAATAATTACAGTGATACATCCCATATGCACATCTTTTCTTCTTCATTGTCTGCCTCATCTGCCTTCATACCACCCATCTCCCTACCGCCCTGCTCTGTCACACCAACCCTCTGCATGTCCTCCTTCACTTTCCTCCTGCCTGGCAGCTCCATCTTCAACATCTTTTTGTGCAGCATATCTACTGTCCCTCCTCTGCACATGCTCAAACCATGCCACTCTAAATTTGTCTCCAATACACACATGAAATTTAAAGAAAGGAAAAAATCATACACCTTTAATGAGGATTTTTTTTATTGTTCACAAGAAAGTAAAACCAGACACTCAAAGTACAGCAGTGCAGAAATATTTGCAGCTGAATGTTATAAATTCACTATTTACTGCATAAAAACTTTTATAATTTATGTCAAATATGGTAAAGGCACTTCTTATACAGTGTATAAAATGTTAAACTCTTTATTTTTTATGGAAAGATAATTATTGAAGTAACAATAACTGATGTATCTAATCTCATTAAAAAATCGAAGTCATCTACCTGTCAACTTGACTCTCTCCCTGCTGTGTTAGTTAAAGCCTGTCTTCCCTCGTTAGCACCTCTCATAACCAATATTATTCATTCCTCCCTGAACACTGGAATTGTTCCTGAAGCACTGAAAAAGGCTTCTGTTATCCCAATTCTCAAAAATCTTCGCCCTATATCAAATCTCCCCTTTATTTCAAAAATTCTTGAAAAAGTTGTCGCCGCCCAGCTTCATTTACATCTCAATGACCATAATCTTTATGAACAATTTCAATCTGGTTTCCGCCCCAATCATAGCGCAGAAACTGCTCTGTTAATAATTACCAATGACCTTCTGATGGCAGCTGATTCTGGTCTCCTATCCATCCTCATCCTTCTTGATCTTAGTGCGTCGTTTGATACCATTTCTGACATTATTCTCCTGAACCGGTTAGCTTCCATTGGTATTAGTCATACCCCCCTTGCCTGGTTTACCTCCTATCTCTCAGACCGCACTCCAATTTAAATCCCATTCTTCAACTCTCTATCCGGTTTCTGCTGGTGTGCCCCAGGGTTCAGTATTAGGGCCTCTTTTATTCATTATTTATATGCTCCCTCTTGGTCATATATTCCAAAAATATAATATAAATTTTCACTGTTATGCTGATGACACCCAGCTCTACCTTTCTTCTAAACCCAATTCATCCCTCCCACCTACCTCCCTCTCAAACTGTCTTATTGAGATTAGATCCTGGTTCTCCTCCAGTTTTCTCAAACTTAACAGTAACTGAAGTTTTACTTGTTGGTACACCATCTATCTTAACCAAATCCCACAGTTTTTCCATTAACATTGAAAATTCTCCTACCCTTCCCTCCCCTCAGGTTAAGAGTTTGGGTGTCATACTTGATAATACTCTTTCATTCCAGTCTCACATTAATTACATAACCCGGTCTGCTTACTTCCATTTACGTAATATTAACCGACTCCTTCCCTTCCTTACTCCCCATGCTGCTGCCATCCTTGTCCATAGTCTTATTACGTCCTGTACTGATTACTGTAATTCCCTCCTATTTGGTCTCCCTAAAAGGTCCCTTCATAAACTCCAACTTCTTCAAAATTCTGCAGCTCGGGTCATAACTTGCACTCTGTTAAGAGCTCATATTACCCCAGTTCTTCAGCAGCTTCACTGGTTGCCCGTAGAAGCCAGGATAAATTTTAAAATCTTACTTCGTACATACAAGTGTATCCATAAATCTGCTCCTTCATATTTGTGTGACCTGCTCCATATCACCACTGTTTCCCGCCTTCTCAGATCATCATCTGCTATTCATCTTACTGTTCTGTCCTCACACGTTATCACTATGGGGAACAGAGCTTTCAGTCGCTCTGCTCCTCGGCTCTGGAACTCTCTTCCTCCTGCACCAAGAAATATTGACTCCCTTTCCGTTTTTAAGACACAGCTTGTAATTTTAACTTATTTTATGTATTTTATGACTACTGTTCCTTTTATTATTTTTGTTTTTTGTAAGGTGACCTTGGGTTTCTGAAAGGCGCCCTCAAATAAAATGCATTATTATTATTATTATTATTATTATTATTATTATTATTATTATTATTATTATTATTATTATTATTACTATGGAAGAAAAACTCACAAAGAAGAGGAAATTGTAGTGCATTAGAGTAAACGCTGCAGTGTCATTGACTACTACAAACTCTGGGGATTAGGTTTTAATTAAATTATGTAAATAATTTATCTATTTTTTTTTATTTCCTAACAATGTACAAGACATTAGTTGGAACAATAATTGTCAGTATATGTTATTGTTAATACATTTTGATGGGATAATTCTGGGCTTTTCTCATATCATTATTATTATTATTATTATTATTATTATTATTATTATTATTATTAAGTTTTTAAGTTTATTTTTCTTTTTATTTCTTGAGCAGTAGTTTTGATTATAAGTTGATTCATAGTTTTATTATTTTGTTTTGATTTTTTCACTTTTCTGTTTTAGTATTATAATTATTGGTTATGCAGTCTCTGAGTTTGACTCTCTGATTCTTTGTGTTGTAGTTTACTGTAGCATCCAGTGTGTTTTTCTGTGTTTAGCTGAGTGCTAGCGTCTCATCTCTGTCTAGTTATTTACTTCCTGTTTTATTTTTTTAGTTGTTTGTCTCTTGTGCTTTTGCTATAGTTTAATTTCCTTGTGTCTTGTTACCCTCATATTTCCCATCTCTCTGATTGCCTCCTGTGTGTATTTAAAGCCTCAGTTTGTGTATGGTTTGCTCTCAGTCTATGTTCCTGTGGTGTTTTCGTCTGTTCTTTAGGACTTTGTTATCTTGTCCTCTGGATTCTCAACAGTTCACTTTTTGTTTATTCCATCACAGTTTTAGATTTTCTTTCTGTCTTTCGTTTTTTGAGCAGGGAGACAAACTAATAAGTAGCTAGTAATGTTGTAAATGTTTATTTACAACCTCAACCTGTGTTGAGGTTGTAAATAAATTGATGAAAAATGTCATGGGATTAAAATTAAGTGAAAAGTATTACAATCATTATATTTCATGCAGAACCTGAGACAGTTTTACACACAATAGTTATTTCCTATTGTTCACTTCTAGAGACCATTTTTGGTTCTTTTTCATAAGATAAGATAAGATAAGATAAGATAACCTTTATTAGTCCCACACGTGGGACTAATGGGCTGGTATGTGTCTTTGTTTGTAGTTATTAAGAATGAATTCAATTGATTTTGTGAGCATCTCCAGCAGCACCCTGTCTATTCTGAATACGAGTTACTACCATCAGGACGCAGGCTACCACCTTTGCAAATTTCTGATTGCTCTGACATCTTTTGTACCTACTTTTATAACTAATTTAACCAAATCTAGCTTATATGTTGTGATGCTTCGAGCCTTGTTAATACATATAATGTCTGTAAATGTGATGTAAGATTTTTTGTGGTTGTATTTAACTGAAAGTTGCCGCATGCACAAAAATTAGTTTTTGAAAAGATAATAGACGTTACTGATAATAATATAAAAAGTCCAGCATGTGTGTAGTGGTTTTAAAATAAGCTATGCAATTAAACTAGATAATAATTAATGCAACATAAATATTTATGTTAATTTGATGAGCGCATATTAATTAATTTCACACAATTTCTACATTATATCTCACAGCGAAGTTATAAAACGGTGTGAAAAGACTGTACTAATTCTGGAGATGTCGCAATTAAGCAGAAACAATGAACCCAGACTTTGACCTCATTCTGATGACTTAGGTAAATGATGGTTAACCAGACTTAATGAGGGAGCGTACTTAAGAGGCAAGTCTGAAAGAGTGCAGACAAACGATTGACAGGCCTACAATACGGCTGGCCTTTCTCTACATCCTGTCCTCTACTACCAAGCCATTACTAACATTTAAATAGAGCTGGATGTACTTGAGAAGCAGGACTTAAAAAAAAAAAAAGAAGAAGCAAGGGAACCATATAAAGAGCTGAATGAATGATTTTGCTGTGACAAGAAAGAGAATTGTTCTCTCCCCCCACTTGTCCTCAGAAACGAGTCGGTCTGACAAGCTGGCCATTAGGAAGGTAATTTAACAAGCTGAGTAGAGTGCTTTTGCGGCTCCCTTACACCTCTTGAACATCATCAAGCCTTTTTCTGTACCCCCAGATAATATTAAGAAAATACACATCCTGGAAAAGACTACAGATGATGACAAATGACAGCCAATGTATCAAGCATATGTCCTGCTCAGATCAACACAGATCTTTGAAATCAGTGACTCTCACGCCAGTGAGTCAGTCAGTTGTCAGCCAGCTGTTGAGGGCTTGTGCACTGCCACTGAGTTAGTGTTATGGTTTATTCATGAAGGAGATTACTGCACTTGATCTTGATGTGATTTGGTTGCATTTTCAGGTGAAAACAGTGGAGTCATGCATGTTATCGGGATGTTAATTTATAGGTACGAACACCTGTTTGTGCATGCCTTTATGTGTGTGCGTGCGTGTGTTTATTGGCTGACTTAATGGCTTTAATTCATGAGGCAGAGTACGAAATGAAAGGTCACCATCAGGAAACCACGGGGACGAGAAGGAAATAAGAGGAAATGAAGTCCATCACAGGAGAATTACATGGTATGGAGATTGCATAGAGACAGACAGAAAGAAAATACAGACAAAAAACAGGAAGTGGTTAATGTAGCTCTCATCTTAGAGGATATTTTTGTATATTTTGTGGATGTTTTCAGACAAGGCTGGAAGAGAATTAGAGCTCAACATGAAAGACCTTTTGTGAGTGTGAATCCAAAACACACACAGACCCACACACACACAGACACACATTACTCTGATTTACATTAATTTTCTAGACACTAACTGTACCCGTAAATCAAGATGTTATGCCTTAAATTTATACAATGATGACTTACATCTTCTCCCAAACAGAGTGGCGTGCACATGCAATCTGACTGTGTAATACAAGCACACAAACATTTTAGTTCAAATTACAAAGTCTTCAAAACCACATACCTCCAAAGAGTATCCATAGGTAAAAAGGTAGCCTTTATATGTGCCTGTGTAGATGCTCACTGACATGCCTCAGTCTCAAGCTGTCACAAATTTAGTTAAAACCTCTCAGCAGTCCACTGTCAAGCACTGAATACCATTTAGTGCTGTTTTATACAGTGGAGCATCAATCTTGTCAATACATATTTTTAAAGTTTTGTTTTTTAAAACTAACCATGTGCTTTAACCCAAACCAAAGCAAAAACAGCTAAAGCAAACAAAGCTCCCACTTGGGATTGAAACTGTAGTTTTCAGTGTTGTGATTCACAAGAACTTGAACATGACATTCATTTGATGTTAATGCAGCCAAACGGGAAAGAAGAAAACTCAAAGACATGTCTGTTTTTTAAAACCTTTACAGGGAAATGAATATGTTTTCTGCTGCTGATAACATACCTGCTAAAATCTTTTATGTGAGCCTGGTTTTGCTATCTATTAGCCTTAGACATAAATGACTAACCCTTCCTTATCCAAACCCTGGCCTAAAACTAATAATATTCTGAATCACTGCCAAGGCATATTAAAGCTGCTGGGTTTTTACTTAAATTTACATTAATTTTCATTTCAAAACAACAAACCACAGGAGTGAGAGTGAGGAGATGTTGTTGTGGTTAGCTGCAACTGCAACCCACCACCCAGCCTTTACTTTATATTATTGACGTGTTATTTTGTGCTTTTATATTCTCTTCATTCTCCATCATCTCTTTATCCAGCTTGTTCTTTCCCTTTCTTCTTTTTCTTCTTTCTGCTCCTTTTTCTTTCTTGCCATTACATTCCCCTCTAAGACTATTAAAACTGGTGCTGTGTGTATTCTGGGCAATTTTCAGTGACAGGGAATAATTTAGCAACAGCTTATTATGTTTTTGGACCACACTGCAGCACAATTTAAAGCTTGCTTTAGGCAACACTGCATTCCTTTTTCTTTCCAAAAAGTAGCCTTTTGTATTGCAACTATAATACAAAAGTTTCAATAATAAAATAGAGACTTTGTACTGTAACTGCAACAAAATTGTTATAAACGATCGAATATTCTGAAAAAAAATTGCACCTTGCCATTATTATCTATTCAAGGAGTGACTGATTCATATTCATACATTCTGATGTTATCAAACAAAAATATCATATTTTCAGTGCGTTTTTTCCCCCTGCTTCTTTCTGTAATGTTGTTTATTGGCCTCATATTGATTTAATGTTTCCTAGGAAAGTCTGGAAAAGTGAATTAAAAACTCTGATTAAGCTGCAATTGTTGACCTATTAAGTGTTGCAAAAATTGCAAAGCCAAAACCTCTAAAGTTGATTATACTGGTTTTTTTTTGTTCTTATTATTTCTTAGTTATTGCTGTGATCTCAGTGGAACAGCACCACAACTCTACAGGAATGAGAATGTTGCTCTGACATGCTGACATGCAGCTTTTTTCTGTGTGATGTATGCATTTTAAAAAATGAGGCCGTTACTATAGATAAAGCAGAACTTTTTAAATAGGAAAGAAACAGAAGGAACCTCAGCAGCCGAAGGATCCGTTTTCCAGGACAGACAGACAGAATGCCTACATTACAGGTATATATATTGATAGTTTGTGTGTTGTTTTAAACATGAGACTTCCTCCCACTGCTAAACAGCTATGGGAGTAAATCTCCTTCAAATAAAATCTAAAACATCTACAGTGTTCAACTTTGCTGATTCCTTAAAATTTTATCTAATGCCCATCGTCAAGTAAAGAACTCAATTTGTGCAATAATTTAGTCTCACGCCTTTGTTTACTGCAGTGGGAGAAAATAATTATTTGATCCTCCCCTGCTGAATTTGTAAGTTTGCTCACTGATAATGAAACAAGCAGTATCTGATTTTTATGGCAGTTTCATTTTATTGGAGAGAGACAGAATATCAACAAAAACACAGCATTAAAGTTTTACATTGGTAAATGGACTGATTCTTATATAGTGCTTTTCTACTCTCCCAGAGTACCCAAAGCGCTGTATACCACATGCCTCATTCACACCCACTCATACAAGCACTTCTAAACTCAAGTGCAAACTAACCAACATTCACACACGAAAGTGGAAAATCGAGGTCTTTGGCATCAACTGGACCTGCCGTGTTTGGAGGAAGAGAAATGCTGAGTATGACCCAAAGAACACCATCCTGGCAGTCAAGCACAGATGGGGAAACACATTGCATTTAAAGGTTGTTTTCTGTTAAGGGTACAGGTCAACTCCATCACGTTTAGGTCATGCACTGTAAAATCTTGGACAAAACCTTCTTCTCTCAGCGAGAACACTGAATGATAATAACCCAGAACATATCCACAAGGTAACAAATAACTAACACATCACAGATCACAGTCCTGTACAAAATCTGTGGAAGGAGCAAAGGCTTTGAGTTGCCAAGTAGCAAGTGGAGTTTCTGTAAAGAGGAGTGGGCCAAAACCCTCCTGAGATGTGTGCAAACCTGGTGACCAACTATGGGTTTGCCCACCTAACACTCAGTCTTGTTTTCCTTTAGGATTAAGTACTTATTTCACTCTGTGGCATGCAAATCATTTCATAACTTTTACCTCATGTCTGTTTTCTAGCTTTTTGATTGATATTTTGTCTCTGTCCATTAAAATAAAATTCTGTGCATTTCTTTGTAATAAATAATTATTTCCCCGACTCTATGCTCAGTGTTACAGCCTCAAGCAGTTTTCCGTGCAATGCCACCTTTTCTCACAGTAAAATACTGAAACATACAGTCGTTGTTATTTTCAGTGTTTTAATTCGAAATGTTTCCTTTTATTTAAATGATTTAAAAACCTTCTTCTACTTTGCTGTCGCATGACTGCAGGCTCATGCTTCAGCACCTGTAAGGTACCACTGATCAGCGTCCCCTGTTGGGATTTTTTTAGTATGTGTTTCTATGGTGAGTCACAACTTTCATGGTGAGTTGTTACCACGAAAGAGCGATGAATGACAGATTGAAAGAAGCAGGGACTACCTACGCTTGGAGATCATGGAGGATGTCGCTGATGGCTGTGTCAGTCACCTTGTTGTTCAAGGTCTGTCTTTAATTGTAATAATTTCTATTAGTAGTCAACAGTTGCCATAGCTACATCACGACTTTACACAAGAAAAAATAATCTGCGTAGCTCACTAACCTTTTAACTAATGCATATTCCTTTCAGTTTATTCCTTCTAGTTTCTGCTTAAGTTTTAACAAACTTGCATGTTGTTGTATATATAATGTTTGTGTTCAGCTAGACTGCATGTGGAAGTTACTCTCACTCACACACACATCTGCACTAAACCAGCAGGTTTATGTTGCTGCTCAGGGAAAAATTATTCCAACAGTGAAAAATAGTAATTAATTTATGCACATTCACACACATTAGAGACAAGTCTTGGATTTGGACGGGGACATTTTCAAGTCTTATTAATGGAGCTGATCGGAAATGACCCAGCTGGCCGCTATGTATTGCTCACCCATTATCATGCATTATCACACTCTTGCAAATGTCTTGCCCCATCATCATGTTAGTTTTTCTATTGACTGCAGTGCTGCCTAAAATTTAAATCTACCATCTAATGGATCATTTATTTTACCATTAGTAGTAGTCATTAGGTATTATTTTCTGCTTGTGTTTTTCAGCATTTTAACACAGGCCGCAGGTAAATATTTATTTTTGGGGGGTGGTTGATAAGGGATTTTCTCCAGATTTTGAGGACGTGTTCATTCTTAGTTTGCCCAAGTTGGAACAAAAGTGAAACGGCTTCAAAATTCTATAACTTACAGCTGGCTATTCAAAAAAGATGTAACTATGTAGTCCCCATATTTATTTGTAGTCTTTTATATTCCTACAGCCTTCCATCCTGCTTCCATCTATTCAATTCAATCATCTGTTAAGAAAACTCAGATGCCTCTCACTCTGAAATCTGATTTGATGAGCCTAGAGGCAGTGTCGAGGAGAATGGAAGTTCAAGAAGTTCCTTCAAACTTCTTGAAGGAACTATAATAAGGATAGAAAGAGGAAGTAGAAAAAGCTGAGAAGAGATTGAGGGAGAGGTGTTTGGTGTAGATGAATAGGGAGTGAGGGCTCGTGACAAAGCAACAGGAAGGCAAAGAGGAGAATGGGTTTGAATTGCATGTGTTTATGGAGAAAGCATCTGAGTGAATTCATGTAAATGCATCTAGCAGATGATGACACTGTTGTCGGTTTCTCTTCATTTAATTAGCAGTTTCATCAGCTTGTGGAGAATTTAACGCTGTTAGATAGATGCATATTTAAATTGGAGTAAGCTGTCTAGCACTTGGTTTTTGAAGCAGGACTGATTTGTCATGATTTTTTATTAAATGTAGACTCCCAGGACAAAATCCAGCTTTAGATCTGGAGACACACTGAGATACTTCTGGCTTTCAGTGTCAACTCAGGACATTTTTAGGCAGGGTGTCCACATTTATATTACAGGGAGTGCAGAATTATTAGGCAAATGAGTATTTTGTCCACATCATCCTCTTCATGCATGTTGTCTTACTCCAAGCTGTATAGGCTTGAAAGCCTACTACCAGTTAAGCATATTAGGTGATGTGCATCTCTGTAATGAGAAGGGGTGTGGTCTAATGACATCAACACCCTATATCAGGTGTGCATAATTATTAGGCAACGTCCTTTCCTTTGGTAAAATGGGTCAAAAGAAGGACTTGACAGGCTCAGAAAAGTCAAAAATAGTGAGATATCTTGCAGAGGGATGCAGCAGTCTCAAAATTGCAAAGCTTCTGAAGCGTGATCATCGAACAATCAAGCGTTTCATTCAAAATAGTCAACAGGGTCGCAAGAAGCGTGTGGAAAAACCAAGGCGCAAAATAACTGCCCATGAACTGAGAAAAGTCAAGCGTGCAGCTGCCAAGATGCCACTTGCCACCAGTTTGGCCATATTTCAGAGCTGCAACATCACTGGAGAGCCCAAAAGCACAAGGTGTGCAATACTCAGAGACATGGCCAAGGTAAGAAAGGCTGAAAGACGACCACCACTGAACAAGACACACAAGCTGAAACGTCAAGACTGGGCCAAGAAATATCTCAAGACTGGTTTTTCTAAGGTTTTATGGACTGATGAAATGAGAGTGAGTCTTGATGGGCCAGATGGATGGGCCCGTGGCTGGATTGGTAAAGGGCAGAGAGCTCCAGTCCGACTCAGACGCCAGCAAGGTGGAGGTGGAGTACTGGTTTGGGCTGGTATCATCAAAGATGAGCTTGTGGGGCCTTTTCGGGTTGAGGATGGAGTCAAGCTCAACTCCCAGTCCTACTGCCAGTTTCTGGAAGACACCTTCTTCAAGCAGTGGTACAGGAAGAAGTCTGCATCCTTCAAGAAAAACATGATTTTCATGCAGGACAATGCTCCATCACACGCGTCCAAGTACTCCACAGCGTGGCTGGCAGTAATAGTCACCTGCACACACAGATATCCCCCTAAAATAGCTAAAACTAAAAACAAACTAAAAACTACTTCCAAAAACATTCAGCTTTGATATTAATGAGTTTTTTGGGTTCATTGAGAACATGGTTGTTGTTCAATAATAAAATTATTCCTCAAAAATACAACTTGCCTAATAATTCTGCACTCCCTGTATAAGAAGTCCATGTTCTGACCATGTGATTAACTTATCTTTCTACTTTCACAAGCATTTTTTTCCCAGTTAATTTCAGTTAATTCAGTTAATTTTGCTTTAAAATAAAATTCAAATTCAAATTTTATTTGTCACGTACACAGTCATACACAGTACGATATGTAGTGAAATGCTTGGACAACTGCTCGTGACCTAAAGAAAACAGGAAAAGGCTATGAATAAGATAGGAAATAAATATGAAAAATTAAAAAGGGTAAATTTAACTAGGAAGGAATAAAATATAAATTAAGGTTAAAAATGAAATAACTGTACAACACAAATTAGAATGAAGGGTAAATTTAACTGGGAAGGAATAAGATAAAATATATAAATTAAAGTTGAAAATAAAATAACTGTACAACAAAATACACAATATAGAACTATATAAGAATGTATGAAGAAATATAAATAAATATATACACAATAACAGCAGCGTGATTTAAGTAATGAAGTGAAACAATGTCCAGAATGTCCAGTGTGTGTAAGAACTGTATGTGTGGGTCAGTACTGTGTGGTGGTGTGATTGAGAGACCGTATCGCCTGCGGGAAGAAGCTCCTCCTCAGTCTCTCTGTGTTGGTCTTCAGGGAGCGGAATCGCTTTCCTGACCTCAGCAGAGAGAACAGTCTGTTGTTGGGATGGCTGAGGTCCTTCACGATCTTCCTGGCCTTGGTCCAGCACCGCCTGCTGTAGATTGAGTGCAGGTCAGGGAGCTCGGAGCGGATGGTGCGCTCAGCTGACCGCACAACCCTCTGTAGAGCTCGTCTGTCCTGCATGGTGCTGTTCCCGAACCAGGTTAAGATGTTTCCTGCCAGGATGCTCTCTATGGTGCAGGAGTAAAAGTTCCTGAGCACCTTGGAGGGCAGTTGGAAGTCTCTCAAGCGTCTGAGGTGGTAGAGACGCTGTCGGGCCTTTTTCACCACGGTGTTGATGTGACAGGACCATGACAGGTCCTGCGTGATGTGAACTCCGAGGTATTTGAAGCTGTCCACTCTCTCCATTGGGCACTCGTTGATGACAGGGGTCTGGTAGTTAAACAGGGGTCTGGTAGTTTAGCTTATGCATTTATTCTGTAGGTTTATATTTACAGTCAGATTATTTAAGCACAGAATTCTTTATTTCGATGCGCGTGGCTCTTGTGGTCCTCCATACTTGTGGCCCTCCACAGTCAACAACATCTAGGAATGCAACAGTTTACACCGTAATGTTGTTATTTATGCTATTTTCTAATGAATACCTTTAATAACTAGTTAAAATGTATCTATAAATATCACAGTGTGAAGATTTTATATCCTAATACACACACACACCTATACACACACACACAGACACACACCTCAGCAGGCTGTAATTTACTGATATCAGTCAGGCTGTTTCATTTAATTGAGCTTATCTTATTCTCTGAGCTTTGCTTTTTGTTTTTGTTGCCGTGCTACATCTTGTCTAAAGCTAATCTTGTTTTTAAAGTCTTTTTTTGGTTGTTTCTTATTTAGTTTGTTTTTCCTGTTCTGTCTTTTTCAATACTTTTTCAAAGGTTGCTGAAAAACACAAGATGTTTTTCCTGAAATATACATAGACAATAGTTTCAGAGAAACTATCTGGGAAAAAACAGGTTATTTCACTGCTGTTAATGATCAGGGCTGCAAATGATTACTCCTCTGAAACGATAGAAAGTGCTTGATTTAATGCATTTCCACCTATAGAAAAATAAAAGCAGCAATTACGCATTTATTCTTTCTTTTTCTTTTCAACAAGCTACTGATTGTCCTGATTTTCTTTGTTGTTATCGCAGCTGAAATTCCTCTTGTTCTGATTTTCTTTTGTTCTTTATCTTAAGTAACCACCATAGTTTTCATGCATTCGACTTCCACCAATCAGACGCAGAATTCAGTCCAATAACAGATACGGAAGAATAACATTGATCATTTTGTTACAATGAAATATTCTGGTGAAAAATATTCGGACACCTACCTGAACATACACTTGAAAGACATGCATTAGAATTGCAGAGAGACCTATAAATGTCACTTTTCATTGAAACTCCATAGATCGAGCATCTGTGAAGTTCTTATAGATATCCTGCAAATCTCAGAAATTGCCTGCCAGGACCTCAGCCAGTCAGGGCAGCACTTACACAGTATTTGGCTTTAACTGGTTGATTGGTGAGTGGTATATTTTTTATATTTTACTGACATTTATATATTATATGGAATTTGATGTCTTCCTTTATATCTTGTTACCAATTTAAAATTCTCCAATTTTTCAAGGTCGTGGAATTATTTTTGTTTCCAATTTTTCCATCTAAGTTTCCACATGCATCATTACCTGCCCATTCAGACTGCGCTGAGTGCAGCTCATAGTTAGGATTTCCAGGTAGAGACAATGACCCGTGTTTGGGCCCTTGAAGCAGGCTCAATACTCCGTTTAGCTTACAGTGAAGATCCCCTTCGTCGCAAGAAGGTCCTAATGCATCCTCAAGAGCCCTCTATGTGCTCTGCTGCTCTGGTCACCATGGAGATTTGTGTATTTCAGCAAACGATAGGGTTAAATAAGTACGCGTTCAGTGAAGCACGAGTAGCAGCAACAACATGTAAACACTTGTTGCATGCCCGGAACAACGGGCAGCATTGAATGGAGGGACTCGATGCGATGCTTTGATATGCTTTTAGAACTCACGTCTGTCTCCCCCCACCATGGAGCCATCTTTAGCTGTTTGTGGAGGGACCCTAAATGGGATCCAAATTGATGGAAAGATGGGCAGAAGAGATGCTGGAGGGAAGGCACAAATGTAAAACCTGAATAGAATCAAAGAATTAAACAGCACATGATATTCTTTGGGCCTCTGAGCCCATTAGGAGAATGCCGTTCTCTCCAAATTAGAGTAATTAGTTATTAGAGTAATGAGGAGTTTGGTACCCAGCTAGCTACATGAAAAACAGGCAGGAGAAAGGAGGGAGTGTAGGATTAAGACAGAAAACACATGATTTTTTTGGGGGAAGGGGAGAAAGTGAGAGAGGGCAAAAATCACCACATTTCAATCACAAGTATCTAATTGGCCCTATAGGTTCACTGATGAGTTTGTGTGCAGAATACATTTGAAACACTCAGGTTTTCAAAGGCACCGGGGGGCACAGAGAGCTGGGAGAGCTGGGAGAGCTGGGAGAGCTGGGAGAGAGGCTCCAGCAATAAGAGAAAGAAGGAAGCAAGAAATTGGAAGGAAGACAGAGACAGAAAGAGAGGGCGAGAGAGAGAGAAATGTGAATCACATGCTGCTGCTCTGATCCCAGCATGTGTCCATCCCTGTCCTAGCCAGACCACCCGCCTGGCCTACAGGGAGTGTGTGCGCAAGAAAGAGACTGACAGAAAATGAGCGCGTGCATTGGTCAACAAGCACACGCACACGCGTTGATGTGTTTACGCTTCCGTGCAATTGTGCGTCTGTGTGAGCTCTCCCAGCAGGAGCGAAAGCACATGGAATGAAGGGCACATGCGGCTAAACACGAGTTTAGTCATAAAACAGTCGCTCGTCGGAGAGAGGTTTTTCCCAGAACCTGCCTCAAACAGCCTATGTGTTGTTGAAGGGGAGACAAAAAGAGAGACAGACATCATTTCTGAGAACAAATGGAAATGGGAAACAATGTTTGCTGCTGAATCCGGCTTGATGTGAACGGTTTAATGGGCACCATTTTCACTCCGCTTCCAAGCTTGAAAAGTTCCCCTCCAAAGTTTTTGCTGATACACAGAAAAACTAAAGTTTCATGGGGCCACGCTGAGATAGTGTTTCACAGACTCTACTTTTTGTCAGAAAAACATGTAAGTTTGCAAAAAGACGGATTGCACTTCTGTCAACTCCTGAACTGTCAAACACATTTGTGTTCTTTGTGCAAGCCCGGTGTGACAAAAGATGACCACTGTGAAAGAATTAGGATGATATCTTTCGTGGTCGCTCCACACTGCTCCCACAAAGTCAAATAAGCTGAAGGTTGTCTATTGTAAGTACTTCACAACCCAGAATACCCTGGGACAAAATTCTGATAGTGTGACTGTTGTGACCTTGAGCTTGTCCACCTATATTAGACCCAACCGTCAGTCCTGGTCTAGAAATAGTCCCCTGTAACTCCTCTCTCTAAAAAGGGGACTGTGATGTCATAGTGTTAATAAAGATACAAATAAGTAACAGTTTTTAAAATGTATTTCTTGCCTTATTAATTACTAAAAAAGTGGGATACTACTTACTGCACTTACACATATACTATCTACATGTATCGCAAATAATAATACCCCATTTAAAATGATATGATGCTGGAGATTTCCCATAACAAAGAAAATAAACCAAAACACCTCTACGCTTGTTTGGATATAAATGATGCTCGGGCCATACTAACACGATTACTGCTGTTGTGTGTAATATTCTAACGAGAAACATGCTTCTCCACTTTCTACTATAATTAATGCACCAGATCAACTGCTTGTCTGCACACGTTTGTCAGGGATTCTCCTGTTTAATTTCTCACTCTGTGCCAAGACACATCCGTGTAATTATGTGTCAATGAGCAATTAAGCATCAATTAAGGTTTATTAGGCTGAGAGCATATCACCAGGAACAGTGATTAGTATCTATCTATCTATCTATCTATCTATCTATCTATCTATCTATCTATCTATCTATCTATCTATCCATCCATCCATCCATCCATCCATCCATCCATCCATCCATCCATCCATCCATCCATCCATCCATCCATCCATCCATCCATCCATCCATCCATCCATCCATCCATCCATCCATCCATCCATCCATCCATCCATCCATGCTTTCACTATTTCTCTCTTTTCCTATTTTGCTTTTAAATGCCTCTGTGAATCATGCCAAACTTTATTTTCTGTTTTCTGCCGACCCTGAGTCCAACTCCACGCGCTTCTGTCATCCCAGCAGCCTTCCTCAGTCTGTTCCTCTTCCTTTGTATGCTTTTTTAGAGTACTGGCTGATGCAGCTTCATCTCCATTATTCGGTGCATCTCTGGTCCCTTTCACTTCCCTCTTCTTCTTGAGTGGTGCTACATGACAATCCAATATCTACCAACCTTAGTCTCCTAAATACTCGGCCTTTTCATCTATCCATCTTTATCTTTCCATTAATCCTTGAATGTCCTCTCTGCTGCTGCAGGAAATTTCTTTTCTTTTCTTTTTTTTTTTTGAGATTGGACGTACCTCGTACTTACAGAAATGTTCTCGGTAGAATTTGCTTTCCCTTCTCTTTTGGTTTTTGAAATTGACCAGCTGTTACTTCCCACAAGGTCAAGGTCAAGGTCAAGGTAACTTTATTTATACCCAAAGACAAGGTAAATTTGCTTTACAGAAAAATGACAGCATTTGGCATCCCTTTAAAAAAACAACAAAAAAAAAAAACCCCCCACACACATACCTAGTAAATATATAAAGCTCACTGTGGCACATATATAGTAATTTTAGTATTTCGAATCAAAAACAGTTCTTATTTAATTCAGTGACAGCAACGGGGACAAAGCTATTTTTATAACGCTTTGTCCTGCATCTCGGAAATAGAAACCTCCGTCCTGAGGGAAGAAGCTGAAATTCACCCCTTAGAGGATGGGAACCATTTTTAAGGATTGATAAAGCCATCCTCTGTACCTGCTTAGAGTACAGGGAGGCTAAACAAGACTGTGGCTCACCTATCAGACGACTGGACCATCTCACTATCTGATTTAGAGAATTTTTCTCTGTGACAGAGGTCTGGCCAAACCAAACAAAAGGATAAAACAGACTCAATAAAAGAACGATAAAACAAAGTTAAAATTTTTTGGTCAATGTGGAAATGAACAAGTTTCCTAAGACAATAAAGGTGCTGGTGACCCTTTTTACAAACTGATTTGCAATTTTGATCAAAGTTCAGTTTTTCATTTATTATGGTCCCAAGATATTTATATGATTGTACTTGCTCTATTTTCTGACCTTTAATTAAAGTGACTCCGTGCCCATTTTGTTGTTTCCTAAAATCAACAACCATATCTTTTGTTTTAGATATGTTCAGCTGGAGATAAGACTCCTCACACCACTGAACAAAGTCATCAATGACTGGACCGTGGTTAATTTCACCCTCTTTCAGTAAGCTGACAATAACAGAGTCATCTGCATATTTAATAATGACCCTGTTTTCATGTCTGCCCTGACACATATTTGTATAGAGAGTGAATAATAAGGGCGATAGGACGCAGCCTTGAGGAGAACCTGTGGAGGAGAACACTGGGTCAGACAGAACCCCATTTATTCTCACTCTTTGTGACCTGTCAGTTAAAAAAATCTAAAATCCAGCCCACCAGGTTTTTCCTGATTTCAAACTGTTCTAAAAGTCTTTTAATTAATATGGGGCTGTATTGTATTAAAAGCCGAAGAAAAATCAATGAAAAGAAGTCTTGCAAAAGTCCCTTTACTCTCTACATGTTTAAGAATTAGATTTAGTAAAGTCAAAAGTGCGTCCTCCACTCCTCTGTTGGGCCTATATGCAAACTGCATTGGATCCAGCTGATGTTCAGTCTCTTTCATAATCACATTTTTTCAAAGACTTTCATTACAACTGAAGTGAGGGCAACAGGCCTGAAGTCGTTTAGAATTTTTGGACGACTAGATTTAGGGACAGGAACCACGACTGCTTCTTTCCAAAGAGAGGGCACATGTTGTGTTTGCAAGGATTGATTAAAAATAACCTGAAATATAGGACTGAGTTCATCAGCACAAGATTTAATTAGGCGGCCACTAATATTATCAGGACCCTGGCTCTTGTTCACATTAACTGTATGAAAGGCCTTTTTAACATCGCTGAGTTCAATGATAAAGTGCTGAGTATCTCTCAGTTTCTGTTTCACTTCCAAAATATCCTCGCTAAAATCAGAAGAACTAAAACGAGCATAAAACATGTTTAAAGCATTTGCAAAATCTCTGTCTGAATTAAAACCCTCTAAAATGACCTGACTACTGCTCTGGGGATTTTGAAACCCTGCTATGGTTTTCATACAAGTCCAGGCAGACCCAAAATTTTTTGCAGCAAATTTGCTTTCAAGAAGGTTTTTGTAGCTCTGTTTTGTTTTCAAGATCTCGATTTTCATTTCCTCGATTTTCAATTCACAAGGTTACACTGTAAAATGCACATTGCATCAAAAGCATTTTAGTGAAACCATTTGGGGGCCAGGCTGCAAAGCTTTCTAGACACCCATAGTTTTTCTACCTTCTCCCATTTATCATCATCTTATCATCCTCTTTTTCTTCTTCCTCTTCTTCTTCTGCTTTTGGAGGCTGTGGTCGCTCCTTAAATCATAGGACAGTCGCCTTATCTTCAATTCAGTTTCACCAGTATGGCAAATATTGGAGGTCATCTATTGAAGTAACTTGAAATCAGAAAAACATGTTTCTAGTTTTTAAACAACATGGTGCTGTTGGATTTCTGTGACCAAGCTGATCTTAAAGCATTGTGTGACATCAATGTCCACCGTAGAGGCAAAATACAGTTAGTTCTAAGCGTCCCAAAGAGGAGAAAACTATTTGTGGCTCTGACTTTAACAAAAAAAATCAAAGTAAAGGACAAAAATATTTTCTATAAGCTGCCAAAGTGTGAAATTGAGCCTGGCAAGATTCAAAAGTGAAAGCTAATGATAAGACATGCAGCAGTAAGAACAGGTAAGCTGTGGGATCCTTATGTTCACTATGGTTACATTTACACGGAGTAGATGTTTAGATAAGTCAAATATCTAAACATAAATTTTAGGCTGTTATAATATTCAAAGTTAAAAGTAGAGCTGTGTTTGGAAACGTTTTAGCTAACTGTAGCTTGATAACGGATAGCTAGCATTAGTTTTCCAATAGCTAACTTAAATGCTAGATTCATGGTGCTAAAAGAACCCTAACCCAAAGTAAAATCTAAGATTTTTAACAATTAACAGCTCAAGTTTACAATTCAGTTAATAGTAGCTTCGTGAATGTGCAGCAGTTCTGGAGCATGTTTGAGGAGGACTTTGGAGCCTGTGGGCCTTTGAAAGTGAGACTCTTGTTAGTACTCAAGTTTCTTTTAAACTCAGAGGAGGTCATTCATCAATTCATGCACGGTCTCACATGAAAATTGTTAAATAAATGGAAACGTGTTGAGGATGTTCTGAACTTACAGTTAGCGACCCCAACCATCTCAGTGTGTGGTGAGATCATCAATCCAAATCGGCACCTAGAGAAAATGTCTCTCCTGCTTTGCACGCTATTCAGTCAACGACACATACGTTTGCACTTTTATAGCTTTCATAACTATGGCTCTTTGTTTCTCTGTGAGCACACCACACGTGTGTGGATACTTGTTCATAATGTGATTTAAAGCAAGTTGTGCATGTTTGAATTTTGTGCACGTCTGTAAAGGTGGCCCAGTGTATGATTATGTGGGATTAACTTTTATGGCACTGGTTTAAATGTACATTTACCTTTTGTGCCTCTGCACATTTTGTGTGACTGCAAATAATTTTTCACTTTTTAAAAAATGTTTCTTAATGAAATAATAAGCTAAATTTGCCCCCCTGGTCAAAGTTGGTTTCCTGTTCAGTTGATATGCTTTGATGCCAATCCTGATTTAAGAGTAGAATATATCTCTGATTCTGTTTTAATTATTACATTTTATAAAAGAAATAATAAAAAAAATACATTGAGAAAAACCTCACACTCAAATCAACTAAACATACAAGTTAAAGAGTGAAATTTGTTACAGATTTGATGATAAAGCTCTCAAACACAAAGTAAGTTCGGTAAGTAAGTCAGATTAAAAACCCATAGTTAGGTTGTTAAATATATATATATGTACAATTGGATATATATGATATAATTTCCACACAGCCTTCCAGCAAACCATGCATAGTGTTACAAAACAATTTTTAAGAACTGATTAAGTTAGAGGGAGAACTTGGCTGTACAAAGAGGGCTGCTGAATGTCTGCTATATACAGTAAATATACACAGCCTCATTTTTAGATCAGATCTTTCTTACTTTATTGTACGATAAGTTTGATTAACGTGTTTTGAAAATGAAAATGATTTAAATCTCAGAGGATTCAAGGAGAAGAAACTTGTAGGGTGAGTTTATTCTCTCCATTTGATGGTTTGTTTGTTTGTGTGTGTGTGGGTGTGTGGGTGTGTGTGTGCATCTTTTAGAGCAGCCAAAGATATTTACTAATTTCACTTCTTTTTGAATATCTTTAAACTAGCTCATAAAAAAAAATAATGTGCCATAATATTTTTTTAATATGCCAGTATTAGCCACAAAGCTGTTTTTCAGTACCTGGATAAAACCAGAATATTTTTTTAACATGCATTTCTTTGACCAGTGACAGTAAACTCAGCTAAACATAGCTGGTCATGGTGTGCCAAAGAAAAATGTTATTAAATTGGTGAGATTATTCCTATAATTAGTTAACAAGGAAAAATGTAAATTGTCTCCTTTTGTTATATATTACAGATGCAGAAAAGTCGTCTAAACTAAACGGCTCGTTGTTTTAAACACACCGATTTCCCTGAAAATGAAGACAAAATGAACGATGCATGTTTTCTTTTTTTTTAGAGGTGCAAATGTTAAGATGGAGCCTAAACATGCCCTATGTGTCAGTGTCTCATGGCTGAGTTCAATGTTCCCTCTTTGTGGGTGTGTGAAATTCGCACATGTGAACACACCTCCTGCCCACCGAGAAGGGAGCCATCTGACCTTTTGCTTGTGCTGGAATTAATGAAGAGACTGTCATTTGTGATCTCCATGATTGCATGCTCATCTCACACATGCAGATGTTGTAAATGTACAGCCATGATACCTTCCTCTTTGTTCTGTTTCACATTTCCTGAAATCCCCCATCGTTTTTCTCAAAACCGTAAAGTTCAGAATCACATTTTCAGATTACACTCACTTCGAATGCGACTTCTGGCAAGATCATATTTAACTCAACATTTTTTATCTTTGCTAAAAAAATCCAACGTTGTTTTCTGATCATACAGACAGAGAGGGTAAAAACTCTACTGGGATATGACTACCAGCTAGATCAAAAACAGATTTGACGTACAGATTTTCCAGCTAACTGTGAATGAATGAATAAAAAGCACTTTATTACAAAGATATAGGCAAACATGTTTACAGTATGCAAATGCCAGAGGCAATCTTGAACGCACGGAGTGAAAAAATACATTACAGCAAAAAAGATCCAGAGTTAATTAATGAAAATCCAGTAACTTTAAACATTCCTGGTTAGCCAAAGTTACAAGTCTTTGTGCACCTTGAGACCAGACACCAGGCTTTGACGTGTTTCCTGCTCAAATAGGACAAAGTGTTGCTTGGGAACATGCCAATTCCCGCTGATTCCTTCAAATTTTGCATCTATGTTTATGTGTTCAAGAAATATGTTTTTAAAGGACTTTGTCAATAATGAGAACCTGTTGTTGTTGGGAGAACAGAAGAGTCTCCTGGTCTCAATGTCCTGGTTATAGAAGCCATAGAGAATCTGCTGAAAATGGGTGCATATATGTATTGTATTGTATTGGTTTTAACAGTTTTGAGGAACTGAGTGTAAGTACTGAGATGGTTGTTTTACTTGTGTTTAATTGGAAGGCATTGGAAGTCTCTCACTGTGAAAATAGGTATTATTAAGAGAGCATTACAAAAAATAAATATGACCATGTGCCTCTCAGAGTGGGATTTAGTGCTTTAGCAATTCAGTAAAGCTGTAATGAGCCAGATTCTTGGACAATCTGCCAGTCAAACCAGTGTGCCTACATAATGACCTGATATATCCAGCGTTTAGGTTGCTAAACAGGAACCAAAAGACACCAGTGACATCTAGTGGCTAATCAGTGTGCCATTACTGAAAAGTTCACCACTCCAGGCAAGGCAGGATCAAGTTGTTATAGGTTAGATCCTCTCTGTCAAGCTTGTAATTAAGCAGGTTTTGCAAGTTTTTCTCATTTTTGTGCTGGAAATGACTCTGATATAGTTTTTTGTACCATGAGATTTTTGCACTATTTAGAAACTGACAAGCTTTAGAAACACATGTACAGACATAGAAAATATCAATCACATCAGAGCAGTTTGAAATGATTGTTTACATAATGATTGCTACAACGTAGAAACAAAATAAAAGTAAAAAAAAAAAAAGAAATATTAAAGTGCAAATGTATTATTTTCAAACTATATAGTAATAGAAGTAAGAAAAGGATATATGACAAAAAAGCCACTATATTTTAAACTATCATTATAAAACAATGCAAAAAGTGTGGGTAAAAGGACGTTTTTGCCATGTTTCATTTTTAAGTTTTTTTTGTGAAAGAAAACTTAACTTAAAAAAAGGAAAACACCCTAAAAAGGATTTAACCTGTAAACAGCACATCTCTGTAGCACTGGAGTGTGTGATTTACAGCATAAGGCTGCAGTTGAAAAGTTCAGACGGCGTGAGCGTGCAGCAGCCCAGCAGACTGCTCTGACTGAATCCGTCCCCTGTTGTCACGTTCCATGGCTCATACACTGTCACACTGCAAATGAAACACACACACATGCACGAGAAAATGTCCACTTGGTCAGATGAGTGAGTTGTAATATCGTTTTAACTGGGCAACAGTAATAAACAGTAATAATCACACACACACCTGTTATACAGCTCTGTGCAGCAGGCGTGCATCTGTGAGCTGTTGGTCATGCTGGTGTTGTTGAACTCTACACTCAGCAAATGTGGGCACTCAGAATCAGGGATGTACAACATACCTAAAACAAAACAAAAATCCGAGTTGTGGTTTTAAATGTTATGTATGTAGGTTTATTATTTGCTTTTATAAAATATGCCAAACAGATACATTTGGAAGATTTAAAGATTTAGGAATCAATTCAATGTAGCTCAAAATGTTACATTTTAAAAATAATTCTGTTATGCCAGATCACTGTATAAAAATGCACATAAAGATGCAGATGAAGATAAATTGAAAGTACTTATTAAATTGTACGCAGAAATGTTGAAGATTGATCAAAAGTACTTTAAAATGTACATTTTTGCAAAGTGTATATTTTAGTGTACTATCAATAAATGTTTCTTGTTGTGTATTGTGACAGACCGCCGGCCGTCGTTATGAGATTTGTCAATCGGAAGAACAAGGTCGCAGTGCTGAAACAAGGACGCAAACTGAAAGGCACGGATGTTTTCATTAATGAGCATCTGACACGAAAAAACGCAGACATCGCGAGGAAGGCAAGGCAACTGAAGAAGAATGGTAAAATACAACATACATGGGTAACAAACTGTAAGATTTTCATTAAGCTAAACGGGACACCAGAAGAGGCAAAAGTACTGATAGTGAGGAACATGGAGGATCTGGACAAGTACAACTGACACTAATGTATCGAGGTAATATATAACTCTAATGATAATCAAATGATAAATACACCAACATCTCTAATTACACCAGGAAATGACATGGACATGTTGAAATTAATTCTTCAACAGAAAGTAATTGATCTAGATTGTGAATATAAGGAGCATAATATAATAGATCCAGAAATAGATTCTGGAAGTAACTTTCTCTCTACTTTTGTTAAAAATTGTAATTATTTCACTCAGGAACAATATGAAAAAGAAATTAACCTAGACGGGAAGCTCTCATTAATTCACTTTAACAGCAGAAGTATGTACTCTAATTTTGATTTCATTAAGGACTATTTGCAACAATTTTCTCGCCCCTTTAGTATTATAGCCATCACTGAAACTTGGTTCAATGTCGATAAAGGAATAGATTTTTGTTTGAATGGATATGATTTAAAATACATGAATAGATTAAATAAGGCGGGCGGCGGGGTTGCTATATATGTTCATAACTCTATAAAATATAATGTTGTAACAACTATGTCTATGGCTATTGATGGAATTTTGGAATGTTTGACTATTGAGATCATGAATGAAAAAAAGAGAAATGTTATAATAAGTTGCATATATCGGACACCCAGTTCAAGTATTGACACTTTTAATGAATGGATAGAAAAAACGTTTGCTTCGGTGAACCAAAAATTACTATTTATCTGTGGTGACTTTAATATTGATTTGCTAAACCCAACAAGGTTAAAAGCCATTGATGATTTTACTGACACGATGTACAGCTTATCACTATATCCAACAATAACAAAGCCAAGCAGAATAACATCACATAGCGCCACTATTATTGACAATATTTTTACTAATGTCATGGATTTCCAAATTAATAGTGGCCTGCTTGTCTGTGATATAACTGACCACTTACCAGTTTTTACTTTGTGTGACTGTGATTTTAAAAAAATAGATACCAAGATCATGATAGCAAAGCGAACAATAAATGAAGAAGCAATTCATGCCTTCAATTTCGATTTAGCACAACAAGATTGGAGTTCGGTGTATGAAGAGTCAGATGTGGACAAGGCTTATGACAATTTCCTAGATATTTTTACTATGTGGTACAATAAACATTGTCCTGTAAACGAACACATGACAAAGAAAAAAAAGATAAAAAGTCCTTGGCTCACAAAAGGAATTATTAATGCTTGCAAAAAGAAAAACAATCTGTATAAACAGTTTATCAAAGTAAAAACAAAAGAAGTGGAACAAAGATATAAAGCATATAGAAATAAATTGACTGATATTATAAGAACGAGCAAACAACTTTATTATAGAAGAAGATTATATGAAAATAAAAACAATATAAAAGGAACTTGGGATGTGTTAAACAACTTAATTAAACAAGGATCTTCTGGAACATCATATCCTGAATATTTTACTGATGCAAATGGTGAAAATCACAACATGAGTAATATTGTCGATGGGTTCAATAAATTCTTCATAAATGTTGGCCCTGAACTAGCAGCGGACATCCCGTGTCATAAAAATGAAAATATCAGTAATATAAAATCAAATCCCTTTTCACTGTTCCTCTCAGCTACAAATGAGCAAGAAGTAATAAATATCACATTAGAATGTAAAATTAAGTCTTCAATGGATTATCACGACATAAATATGTCTGTAGTTAAACAGGTTATTCTGAATATTGCTAGTTCCTTAAAATATATCTGTAATTTATCATTTCAGTCCGGTTGTTTTCCAAAAAAAAATGAAAATTGCGAAAGTAATACCACTATATAAAAGTAATGACAAACACAGTTTTACCAATTATAGGCCTATTTCTCTACTGCCTCAATTCTCAAAAATTCTAGAAAAACTTTTTAATTCAAGATTACAAAAATTCCTTGAAAAACATCAAATAATAAATGTTGGTCAGTATGGTTTCAGAACACAAAGAACCACTTCAATGGCGATAATTGAGGCAGTAGAAGAAATTACTGATGCACTGGACAAAAATAAATATGCAGTTGGTATTTTTGTTGATCTCAAAAAGGCCTTCGACACAATTAATCACTCAATTTTATTGGATAAATTGGAAAGATATGGTATTCGAGGGAAAGCTGGTAACTGGTTAAAAAGTTATCTAACGGGTCGGGAACAATATGTTAGCATAGGGCATTACCATTCAGAGAAACTTGGTATTACATGTGGTGTTCCCCAAGGGTCAGTGTTGGGACCAAAACTTTTCAATGTATACATAAATGATATTTTTGATGTTTCTCAAGTACTTAAACTCATACTGTTCGCAGATGACACCAACATATTTTTCAGTAGCGATGATTATACTCATCTTGTAATGACTGTAAACAGGGAGCTACAATTAATAAAAAAATGGATGGACATAAATAAATTATCATTAAATATAAATAAAACTAAAGCAATGTTTTTTGGTAATTTTAAATATAATATAGAATTACCAATTATCATTGAAGGTGTACCAATTGATAATGTGAGTGAAAACAAATTTTTGGGAGTCGTAATTGATAACAAAATTTCATGGAAACCCCACGTCAGACACATAAAAACCAAAATTTCCAGAAGCCTCGCAGTTTTGAACAAAGTGAAACAATTCCTTGATAAAGATGCACTTCGTACTCTGTACTGTACCCTGGTTCTTCCATATCTTACATATTGTGTGGAAGTGTGGGGAAACACATATAAAAATACAACTAATCCATTAGTCACAGTACAGAAACGAGCACTGCGTATAATTCACAAGGCTGGTTATCTAGATCATACTCACAAATTCTTTCTTCAGGCAAAGTTACTTAAATTCCAGGATCTGGTTAATTACAATACATCCATAATTTTGTATAAAGCTTTTACTAAACTTTTACCGGCAAATTTACAAACTAGATTTGAAATTCGAGAAAAGGTTTATAATGTTAGAGGATTTGGAGAATTCAAATTACCCAGAACTCGAACAACCCGTAAAGGTTTTTGTGTGTCTGTATGTGGTGTGAAAATCTGGAACAGTCTGAGTTTACAACTGAAACAATGCAAAAATATTCATAGATTTAAATTTCTCTACAAACAGTTGGTCTGGTCACAGTATACTCAATGATGGGTTTTAGTGTGCTCTGTAATGTCTGTCCTCTTACCATTGCTGGTATGGATTCAAAAAAAAAAAAAAAGAAAAAAAAAAAGACTGTGCGTATGTATGTACATATATGTACATGTGTGTGTAGATATATATGTATGTATATGTATGTGTGTATGTGTGTGTTTGTTACTTGTAGTTATTACTGCCTGTTACCTGTGGTAATGTAATTTATAATTTATATATTCTGTATTCAGTTATGAAGGCTCTAATTGTTGCTTGCGAGCTGCAGTTTAGATGCTTGTATGCGCCCGGGGCTGTTGATGGGACTGTATGCAATAATGGGCGTAGCTGCGGGAAGTTTATTGTTTTGTTTTGTTTTTTTGTTTTTTTGTTGATGAGTGAGTATAGGGGTGGGATTTAATAAGTTTTCTTCGTCCCACTCCTTTTTCAGGCAATTTTTGTTTTTTGTTTTGTGCATTTTATGTTCAATATAGGTATTTGTTGTGCCTGGAAATGAACAAATAAATGAATGAATGAATGAAAATGAATGAATGAATTGTCAGTATTATGTAGTATGTAATGACATATTTCACCCATTGAACTACAGGGAGTGCAGAATTATTAGGCAAGTTGTATTTTTGAGGAATAATTTTATTATTGAACAACAACCATGTTCTCAATGAACCCAAAAAACTCATTAATATCAAAGCTGAATGTTTTTGGAAGTAGTTTTTAGTTTGTTTTTAGTTTTAGCTATTTTAGGCGGATATCTGTGTGTGCAGGTGACTATTACTGTGCAGAATTATTAGGCAACTTAACAAAAAACAAATATATACCCATTTCAATTATTTATTTTTACCAGTGAAACCAATATAACATCTCCACATTCACAAATATACATTTCTGACATTCAAAAACAAAACAAAAACAAATCAGCGACCAATATAGCCACCTTTCTTTGCAAGGACACTCAAAAGCCTGCCATCCATGGATTCTGTCAGTGTTTTGATCTGTTCACCATCAACATTGCGTGCAGCAGCAACCACAGCCTCCCAGACACTGTTCAGAGAGGTGTACTGTTTTCCCTCCTTGTAAATCTCACATTTGATGATGGACCACAGGTTCTCAATGGGGTTCAGATCAGGTGAACAAGGAGGCCATGTCATTAGTTTTTCTTCTTTTATACCCTTTCTTGCCAGCCACGCTGTGGAGTACTTGGACGCGTGTGATGGAGCATTGTCCTGCATGAAAATCATGTTTTTCTTGAAGGATGCAGACTTCTTCCTGTACCACTGCTTGAAGAAGGTGTCTTCCAGAAACTGGCAGTAGGACTGGGAGTTGAGCTTGACTCCATCCTCAACCCGAAAAGGCCCCACAAGCTCATCTTTGATGATACCAGCCCAAACCAGTACTCCACCTCCACCTTGCTGGCGTCTGAGTCGGACTGGAGCTCTCTGCCCTTTACCAATCCAGCCACGGGCCCATCCATCTGACCCATCAAGACTCACTCTCATTTCATCAGTCCATAAAACCTTAGAAAAATCAGTCTTGAGATATTTCTTGGCCCAGTCTTGACGTTTCAGCTTGTGTGTCTTGTTCAGTGGTGGTCGTCTTTCAGCCTTTCTTACCTTGGCCATGTCTCTGAGTATTGCACACCTTGTGCTTTTGGGCTCTCCAGTGATGTTGCAGCTCTGAAATATGGCCAAACTGGTGGCAAGTGGCATCTTGGCAGCTGCACGCTTGACTTTTCTCAGTTCATGGGCAGTTATTTTGCGCCTTGGTTTTTCCACACGCTTCTTGCGACCCTGTTGACTATTTTGAATGAAACGCTTGATTGTTCGATGATCACGCTTCAGAAGCTTTGCAATTTTGAGACTGCTGCATCCCTCTGCAAGATATCTCACTATTTTTGACTTTTCTGAGCCTGTCAAGTCCTTCTTTTGACCCATTTTGCCAAAGGAAAGGAAGTTGCTAATAATCATGCACACCTGATATAGGGTGTTGATGTCATTAGACCACACCCCTTCTCATTACAGAGATGCACATCACCTAATATGCTTAACTGGTAGTAGGCTTTTGAGCCTATACAGCTTGGAGTAAGACAACATGCATGAAGAGGATGATGTGGACAAAATACTCATTTGCCTAATAATTCTGCACTCCCTGTATAGCCTATTTTCATGTAGGATATAAAGAAACATTTGACACTAAGGTGACTGATTCCTGAATAGTTAACAATGAATAATGACTAAATCTTAATTAAGGAATATTTTACAGATAAAGATAAATTATTACATGCCAAGTAAGTAAATATAGTGTTAGTATAATGCTTAATTGTATTATTTAACCCTCAAACTCTCAGGTACTTACTAAAAAGCTGGATTTGAACTGATTTTTAAATAGTAAATTTAAAAATGTGCTTAAAACTCTGCAGTTGTAAAAGCTAAAATAAATGTTTTTGAACTAAGAACAATGTCAGTATACAAGGTTAATATACAGTTGCTGAAAATTTAATGCACACTTTCTGTAGAAGTAGTTGTTTGATCCAATAAAGATATTTGTACTTGATGAGGAAATATATCAAACATAATACTTTATTACCGAGAACATCAAGCCTGGCTGAAGAACAGATGTTACCTGCGATACAAGCTGTCATGAAGCAAGAGATGCTGCCTGCAATCAGAGCTCTGAGGCCACAGCTGGAGAAATCAGATCGTCTGTCTGGAGCCATGGCAGCTGGGGAAAGAACAATTATGCCGTACAGTTAGGTGTTTAAATTTCATAGGGACATTTTGTTTATAACTTTGGCTCTGTGCTTCTACAGTATGTTTGAACCAGCAATCAGTGTGAAATGGAAATTCAGACCTTCAGCTGTAGTTCAGCGGGTTAAAATGATTAGAGGAATTAAAGGCAGTTTTATACAAGGTGCAAATGTAATTGGACTATTCCCTAAAAAGCTGTTTCATGGACAGGTGTGAGGGAAGGAGCTCTCAGTGGGGGTGAAATAGGCAACAAAACAGCTATTTCCATAAGACAGATAGTGGGAACATTCTGGGAAAAGGATCACACAGGTGAGCTGTGCAACATAAAAAGATAAGGACATTCAGGTAAGACAACAGTGGTGAATCACACGATCCTATTGTAAAGAAAAACCCCTCAACATCACTCAGCCAACCTTACAGGTGGTGGGCAACTTTTACCTGAAGGATGGCGGTGGGAGGTTATTGAGAAACAAACGGTAGCAGATTGATGCAGCTGAGTTTCACCTGTGCTTATTGAGGATTTGATAGGAGAAAGAAGCAATTCTGACACATATAAAAATGGCCTGGTAAATGGCCTGTATTTGTATAGCGCTTTACTAGTCCCTAAGGACCCCAAAGCGCTTTACACATTCAGTCATTCACACACTGGTGATGGCAAGCTACATTGTAGCCACAGCCACCCTGGGGCGCACTGACAGAGGCGAGGCTGCTGGATACTGGCGCCACCGGGCCCTCTGACCACCACCAGTAGGCAACGGGTGAAGTGTCTTGCCCAAGGACACAATGACTGAGACTGTCCGAGCCGGGGCTCGAACCGGCAACCTTCCGATTGCAAGGCAAACTCCCAACTCTTGAGCCACGATCGCCCCACGTATAGAGCTAAACTCAGCGGTCAGATTCAGATGAATATAATAAAATTGACTGTTCAAGTAGTCCAGACATACTGTGAAAGCAAACCAGGAGCTTCAGGAGTGCTACAAGCACCGAGACAGTCACCTGATCAAACTACAGACTGGAAGACCCACAAACAAACAGCTGAACACAGGACCAGCAAAGCATCAGAAAATCTATTCTCTGGTGATGCCCATGGCTTCCAAACCTCAGACTTGTCCTTTGTAGACCAAGGACAAGTTACTATTATATTAGACTGTCCTGTTACATTTGAGCACAACAGCAGAATGACATGAAAAGTTAAAATTGACAGTTTTTTTCTTCTTACCCTTCTATAATCAAGACTTTTTGCTTATTTTCAGTCCTGTAATACTTGAAGGATCCCTGAGCTGTGTCTGGAGAAGAAATTGTGAAGATGTTTTTAAAAGTGCATTTATCAGGTTTGGCCTTGTCATTGTAAATGTCAGGACCGTTGAAATGCATGATTGTTCATCTTTGTAACTTCTTCGCTACACTTCATCAAAATAATGAATGTGGAGTTTTTTCTTAATTTAAAGTAATCATTTTTTCATAGTCACGGTCTGTTCTTTGACTGAAAACAAGCACACAAATTAGACTTGTCCCATTACTTTATATAATAGTTATAAATGCGTTTGTTTAAACTTTTGATAATTTTCTGTCTATTTGAGAGTTAGGGGAATTTGGCAGCTACAAGCCCATTCAGCCCACACACTGTAACTTGCCTTAAATGTGACAGATGGGTTCCTTGTTGTGCCAACCAAAAACATCAAGGACACCCCCTCCATCCCACCCCCCAGTCTGTTCATGTGGTGGAGATACTATCAAAAAATAGTGTGCTACAATATAGTTCAGAATTTTTCCAACATCATGAAGTTGAATGTTTTTCTATTTTTTTTTTCTCCTCAGCTTTCGTAACAGGTGTCACTCACACAGCGCTCCAATGGACATCCCCAGTGAAGCAACGCTGGAAAATCCACACAAAGCGTATGTTGCAATGGCTTCAGAATGGACCTGGAACAGAGCAAATAAATCTAGTAAAGAAAACGCATGAAGTTGTAGGTATGCGGGGGGTGTCATGAATTCCAAAAGCCTACATTTGCACTAATACAGTTTGATGTAAATAAATGTGTATATACCACCCTCTGGTGTTCAGCAAAAAAATTGCGCTGGGAAAATTCACAGGCGTCACTTGCCCAATTGACTGACACCTGACTGTCGAAGTTGTCTCCAAGCATTCAGTGCAGCATCGAAACGCATCGAATACCACCAATCAGCTCATATCTGCATTTGCCAGTGACTGCACAGGTGATTGTTCAACAACAACGTGTATCTGTGGATACTGGCCAAGTGACTAGCATAGCTGGAGACAGTCATATGGAAAGTGATGAATGGTCTGATACTGTTCTGTAAACAGAAGGACAACTGCAGTAGATATATTTCAAAGCTGGACACATTCATGGACTCGTGTGGGACAGATATGTTGGCATCTGCACTGATGGCGCACGGGCCGTGACTGGGAGACACGGAGCATTATTTTTTGTCTCAATGCGATGTTGTCTTTGTCCTCGAGGACAAGGACAAAACAGTTTTTCTTGTATGTTTTTTATTTCCCTGTTTAGTTATAGCTCTCACTTCCTGTTTTTTTTAAATGTTTTTTTAATGGAATCCACAGTTGTTTATCCTTCCTAACTGGATAGACTGATATCTGTGAAGTTCTGCTGACTTTGTGTGGCATCGTGATGACAGATGACTGATTCACTGTTTTGTGAACAGTGACTAATCATACTGAGCAAACCAGATAGGGAAAGAACTAAAAATTAGAAGAGAAATAGTGAGAACATGAATAAAACTTACAGAAATGTATTGCTTCACATTGTTCACATATTCTGGCCCCCCTGCCTTCCTCCGGTTTATCAACTCTGACAGCTTCTGAAAGGCCACAAACTCACTAAGGAATGTCTTAATGCCCATCAGTTCAGCAACAATGAAACTGTCCTCAAAGGAAACACCCATCATGAAGGAGAGAGGCATGAACACGTAGGAGCAGATGAGCTAAACAAGGGACACAAAGAAGCAGAAACAATAGAAAAATAGTCACATCAAGCTGTGTTTTATTATATTTATATAAAGTTTATTTTGGAGGGTTGGTGTATGTGTTTGTGTATATTCACTGAGAAGCTGAGCTGTGGACAGTCGAACATCCCTCCCAGCCAGGAGAGGACAGCATCAAAAAAGGACAGCAGGGCCATGAAGGCAATGATGTTGGCTAAAACGCTGGCCACTAGTGCGATTGCACGAGATGCACCAAGGGATGCCGCCTCCAACAAATTCTTGCTTTCACTGACGAAGAAGTCAGAAAGAAGTGACAGGATGAAGCAACAGCGAAATAATTTAAACAGAGTGAATTTAAAGATTGAACTGTAGAAAACCATTGTAACCATTTGAATCAAGTAGACAATAGATGTTGTATGGTGTAGTTATCTGTGTGTTTACTGTGATCACTCCTACCCACCCCTTGTCCATTTTGACTGGTCGATTGGACCTTGAAACTATAGTTTCAGGCCAGAACATCTTAGCAATGGCCAGGGAAGCTGGAGCAGACATTACTGTTGCTGTCAACAAGTGCGTTGCATCAACCTCAAAGGAAAGGCAACAAATGGCAGAGATTAATTTTTCATTTTCTTTTTATCAAATTGTCAAATTCAGTCACAAGCCTTAAATGAAATGAGAAATTACTCTATTTTTTGCATCCTGCTCTTTGAAATTGAGCATTAATAATTACAACAAATGTGACCTTTATTCAGCCATGAAGATGAATCTCTTTTGAGACAGAGACCTGGTCGAGATAGAGAGCATAACTTTGGATGGTTTTTTTGATGTTGGCCACTGCATTGCAAAATTTAAGCTGCCCAGGTCAATAGAAAAGGTTGAGAAGATAGAAATTGTGTCTTGATTTAAGTTTTCTGTTTTATTTCTGAAAATACTCACGTATTACTTTCCAGTTCGTTAAACTTCTTGTTAAACTGCTGTCCAGTTATCACATGTGAGGTTGTCTTTGAACTTCTTATAGCCAATTTTTTTTTAAATCTTGTCAATCACTCTTGTATTTTCCTGCTGCGTTCCCTGTGTATACTTTTCATTGCTTGTAGTTTAGCACTTTCCCAATTCCCATTTAATTATTCAGACTTGACATGAATTTGCCTTGTGTCTGCCCTTATTCCCTTTATTTGTATTTTTATTTGTTTTTGTTAGTTTATTCACGAGAATAAAATTTTAATCAAGCGCACACAGGACAAGTTTGGGTGCCTAAACACTTTCCAAATATGCCTAACTCTGACAATCTCAACACTTCTTCAAATCCACATCCCATCCTTTCAGCACATCCTCTTCCTCACCCCAAAGGAGATGTAGGCTCCCAAAACGGTACCAGAGATGCTGGCAAAACCTCCTGTCATCACAGCATGGATCTCTGAGAGAGTTAGCTCACTGATATATGGACGAATCAGGAGAGGTGAGTTGGCCTGATGAGAGCGATGACGATGAGGACAGACAATGGAGTCGACTGAGATTAGTTGATCAATACAGTTGATATTAGTGTACTATTGTAAATGGTTACAGTTGCTTACAAATCCAAGGAATATATTTCCAGCTGCAGCCATTGATTCTGCTGGAGATGTTCCCATGGTAACCTGCATTATGAATCCAATCTGGGGAAAAATCAGTGATGGAATGTAAAACAGGGGAAAACTGTAATAATAATAATAATAATAATAATAATAATAACAATAATAATAATAATAATGTGATAAATATAACACTATCATTATCATTATTATTATTAATATACATTCTCATTCCGTGCTGTCTGTTACTATAACAGTCAACAGTCTTATTTCTAAAATAATGCTTTGAAACAATTCATCTGACTCCTTATACAGCATGTCTTTTTGTGTCTGTGCTCTCCTCCATTCTCACCTTACAAATGAGCCAGGCCATGAAGCCAATGTAGTAGAGCATGGAGATGACAGAGCTTAAAAATACAAGTATTGGCATCACCTGCAGAGAGTCCACAATCAGCAAAATATTTGTAATGCTTCTAGTTATGTTTATACCTTGATATTAAAAACTAGATTGTCCTTTAAACACATTTAGTCACATGTGCGGTTTCACTGGATCGTCATACCTTAAAGGCAAGGAAGTGGTCCGTGTAACTTTCACCAAACACAAACTTTGATCCGGTATCTGTGAAGGACATAAACGCCTGCATAGAGATGTTCAGTTTTCAGCAACAGAAAAAAGAAAATTGTAACAGATGATTTTTTTTTACATTTTAAATGTAGTGTTTCCATCATCTTAAGATTAAATGTCAAATATATGCAGGAGGAACATTTGTTTTAGAAAAGCAGTGATTGCTACATCTGCAAATTTACCAAAAGCAACCATACAAGCCACTAAAAAAAGGATGTGTGTGTGTTTAAATATATTTGTGTGTACACCTCTGCTTTGTTTCCAAGCCACCGCAGTGCACCTAAACCAAAAGTGGTCCTGAGAATGAGAAGGCCAAAGATAAACTGCAGCCCAGTCCCAAAAACCAGCGTTTGCCAAGACCACTGCAACACACATGAAAAATACATTTGTCTATGTGCAAAAATACGTGTGTGAATTTGTGCATTTATGCATTTGTAAGCATGTATGTCCGTCTTTTACCCTGAAGGGGTGTTTGGAGAACAGGAGTGTTAAGAAGACGAACAGCAGCAAGCCGAAGAAAGATACCAGCTGTCTAGTCCCCCGCTGGGCCGTGTCCAGAGCAAGCCAGCACACCACGGCTACGAGCACTGACATATATATTATCCTGAAAGAGAAAGAAAGAGGGGAAGTGGAGGAATTCAGAGAGAAGAACACACAGACTCTGTACAAACACTATAGTATGCAGTGTGTATTCCACGTTATGTGTATAATACTGTTATATACCTAAATTTGTGTCAGCTTAGAAACAGAACAAATACACTATTGTGCAAAATCTTGAACCAACTCTCATTTCTTTACGTTTTTCTAGGAAATCTGGAAATGGGTGCAGTGATTTACTAGAATGTGCAAACATAAATAAAAATACTGTACATAAGGCAAAACCAGAGTTAACAGTCAATATCTGGTCTGACCACCTGTATTCTTCCACCTGAACTCTTTGGCAGGCCTTCTTGTCATTTCTTTTAAGTACTCTTAAGGAATAGTTCTCCAGGCTTCCCGAAGGACGTTCAAAGCTAATCTTTGGATGTTGGCTGCCTTTTGTTGTCAAAGGAGCTAGATACACTCCCACTAGATATAAACCTAGTGGGAGTGACCCCCCACAGAGGGACAAAAGGACCCCCTGATGACGCCTGAGCCAAGGTGGGAAACTGGGCGTGGGTCCCAATCAGCCAGAGTTTCGGGTGTGTTCATTGTGAAACCTGGCCCCACCTTATCATGCGAATTCCTGAGGTCAGATGAATTCCTGAGGTCAGATGAATTCCTGAGGTCAGATGAATTCCTGAGGTCAGATGAATTCGCATGATAAGGTGGGGCCAGGTTTCACAATGAACACACCCGAAACTCTGGCTGATTGGGACCCACGCCCAGTTTCCCACCTTGGCTCAGGCGATTAGAGGATCATCAGGGGGTCCTTTTGTCCCTCTGTGGGGGGTCACTCCCACTAGGTTTATATCTGGGACTCTCTGCCATTTGACCTTAGAACTGAAGAAGCTTCTCGGATGAGAGGTGAAACGTCTTCAAGCAACTTAAAGAAGTCCAGACGCTTTTCTTTGCAAGCTCCTTTGACTACGATGACTGAGAACCTTCACAGACACGCTGCCTTTTGTTCTGTTCTCTGTCAAGATGATCCCACACTGCTTCAATAATGTTAATGTCCAGGCTCTAGGGATGCTAATCCTTAGCTGATTATGTTCCACTGTGTGTTTTTCTATCCAGGTATGCTTTTACTGCATCAGCAGTGTGTTTGTCATCATTATCATGCTGAAAAATGAAGCTGTTGCCAATCAGATACTTTCCAGATGGTGTTGATTGGTTGATCAGAATCTGATCATACTTTTCTGACTTCATAATGTTATTTTGACAGGATCCCCAACACCACCAGCTGAAATGTGGCCCAAACCCATATTTTACAGATGGCTGTAGACACTCACAGTTGTATCTCTCTTCTAAACTCTTCCGCACATACTGTATTTACATTGAGAACAAATGATGTGTTCTTGTGACAAGCTGCTAGTAAGAAAGCATACAGTTTAGATGCAGCTTACAATCTATGTTGAAGTTAAGTGGGGTTTTTTTTTTTTAGGTCCTTGAAAGATTCATAGGTCAGTGTTACAAGGTTTAATAAAGAAAAGCGGGGGTGGGTTGGTGGGTGGTGGTGGGGGTACCCTGATCTTGACTTGCACCGGGTTGGCCGGCCTCTAGCGGCATTGGCTACCCATCACCCCTGGGACTCCCAGCCATTGGCCATTGGTGCACCATCGGGTCTCCCTCCTACTCTTGCTGAGATGGGTGCTCAGATATAGCTGACAAGTTTGGCCCCAGGTCTTCAGCGTTCTTGGGGCTGCAGATGGCCCGGTTTTTCCTGGATCCATCTCTGTCTGCCTCTGGCTCCTGGGGGGCATTATTGAAGCTTCTCACCTTCATTATCAAGTACATTTCGTGACAAAAACACACTCTCTTTCTCTCCCTCACACTCACACACCTGGTGTTGTATGTGTCACGGTCCTGAGTATGTGGACTCAGTGTTTTTCTGTTTGTATTAGTTATCTTTGTTTTCATGATGTGTTTTGATTCTCTTGGGTTTGATTTCTGTCACTGTATCCCCACGTCTGTTCAGTTTCCTGTTTTACTTTGAAAGTCTGTGTACTATGTCAATGTGTTGAGTTTTGCCTCCCCTTGACTTGTCATGTCTGATGAGTTCCAGCTGTGCTCTCCTCCTGTTTCACATTCCCTAATCACCTCAGTATGTATTTAAGCCCTGTGTTTTTCCCTGCCAGTTGTTGCGTCCTCCACGTTTGTTGTGTGTGTATCCATGGTCGTCTTCCTTCAGCATCTTCTGTCTAGTTAGTTTAAGTTGTTGTTTATGTATCGTCCAAAGGTGACTCTCCAGCAAATAAAGCCGTCGTTTAAGTTAATGTTTTGTCTCTGAGTCCTGCACGTGGGTCCAGTCACTGACAACCACACAACTCACCGTGACAGAAGGACGCAACCATAACATGGACCCAGCGGACTCAGCTCACGTCGAGAGAGAGGTGGACCTTGCTCGCATCCTCGGACTGATGACTCGCATTAGCCACGCCTCAGATTTGCAGACGTTCTCAGTCGGGCTGAATGCAATACAAACCATATTTGACAGAAATCCTCAACTGCGCAAGCTGTCTATTGCCTCGGAGTTCAGCCGTTCGCTGACCCAGGCTAAGGAGGCAGTCAAAGCCCGGGAGCTGGCCCAATTCACCCTCATCTCCTCATCCACACTGCCTCAGTCACAGCTAGCAAGCCTTCTCATGCCGCCGCAGCAGGCGGAGCATTCTAAAGCCCCTCTGCAGCAGCTGAAGTCGCAGCATCGGACTCCTTCCTCCCTCACGTCTGGTTCCGACCACCCCTCACCTGCCTCATGCCTGGCAGGAATGTGGTCGGAGGATGAGGGACCAGTCACTGTTGCTCCGACACTCTCCGTTTTTTCTGTCGCTCCGGTTTCTAAGAGAAAGCGGCGTTCTCGTCGTCGCCGTCCCTCACCGCAACCCGAGTCCAGTTCTGAACTGCTGGACGTGGTGAGTGAACAGAACAGTTGTCACCCGGCTTCTTCCACGCTGGGAATTTCCAGCTCTGAGCCGGCGAATTCGGAGTCGGTTAACTTTTTGACTGTTAACTCAGGGCCTGCAAAGACAGAAACTGATGATCCCAAGGTGGCTGACTCTGAGGTTGTCTTTCAGGACTCTGAGCATTCTAATCTTCCCTCTTTTGTTTCTTCAAAGTTTGAGAATATTCAGGAATCAGATGACCTTATTTCAGAGTCAAAAGAGGTTTTTTGTCCTGTAACTGAGAGTGGTGTTTCTGGGTTTCATTCTGAAAAGACTGGGGTTTCTGTTTTTGCTTCTCTTGGGTGGCTGTAGCTCAGGTGGTAGAGCAGGTCATCTACTGATCGGAAGGTTGGTGGTTCGATTCCCGGCTTCCCCCTAGTCTGCATGCCAAATATCCTTGGGCAAGATACTAACCCGAAATTGCTCTCCGATGCATTCATCGGAGTATGAATGTGTGTGAATGTCAGTTGTGCTTGTGCGAATGGGTGTGAATGGGTGAATGCACAAGTTGTGTAAAGCGCTTTGAGTGCTCAGAAGAGTGGAAAAGCGCTATATAAGAACTAGTCCATTTACCATTCTCAGCCAGGTTATGTTGATTCCGAGCCATCTGTTTTTGGATCAGTTAATAGTGAGTTTCCAGATGTAGATTATATATGTGAATCTGTTATGAAATTTTCTGACTTGGACAATCATGATCTCACTCGGGACATTAAAGATGCAGCTCAAAAGACTATTTCTCTTACTGCTAAACTAAACAGGGACAGTTCAATTTCCCAGCCACAGTCCATCTATGCTGTGCAGGCTATACCTCATGAGGCTGTTGTTGGTGTTGCTTCACCCATGGTTTACGCGGCTCACCAGCCAGTTCATTCTGAGGCTTCCTATGATAAACCTCATGTTTCCATAACCTCCCCCGAGTTAAATTTCAGAAGCCTAGAGTCTGCTTATTCAAAGACTGTTTGTGTTGCTCATTGTGAACTCTTCCAGACTATACGTCCTGTGACTGTCCAGGTTAAGACCAACCAGGTGTCATCTGCTGTTACCAAGCTGGCAAAAATACTTGGTTTGAACACTGCAGAAGTGGTTGCTCAAGTTAAAGTTTCGGATCCACGATCATGTTTGTATGACTCTGTGCGCCGTGCTTTTCAGCCAGTAGCCCTGGACACTGTGTGTGCAACTTCCCAGGCTGCGTTTTGTAAGACTGTGTTTTATGTTGCTTCACACCCAGTTTCTTCAGATACCGCTTGTATAATTCCTCCAGCACCTGTGACTGCCCCTGAACTCGTTTTTTCTAAGACTGCTAACGTCAACCTGGACAACTTAAGAATAGCGGTTTTACCAAGGTCAGCCTGCCGTAAGTCTCGGTTTTCTAGAACCATGTCTGGTACCATAAACCTGGTTTTCCCAGTGACTGTTACAGCTCCTCTGCTCTGCTCTCCGCGTCCGGTTCCAGTTCCCAGGCAGACTATCGCTCCGTTCATCCCTGCACCTGTATCTGCTCCACGGGCGGGGATGGTGGGCGCCAGGTCGTGGCCTGTGCCTGTTCTGGTTCCCTGGGTGGGGGCAACTGAGACCCCGCTGACTCCTGCACCCGTTTCAGCTCCTCGGGTGGGAGCAGCGGCGGTCCAGCTAGCTGCTGCACCCACACCGGCCCCCAGGGGTACGGCAGCCAGAACACAGCTCTTCCCTGGCCCTGTATCTGTTCTTCAGGTGGCGGTGGCTGAGGTTCGACCAGGCCCAGTACCCGTCCCTGTTCCCCGGAGAGGAGTTGCTGAGAGTCGGTTACCCGCTCTGTTGCATGTTCAACAACCATCACTACACCCAGCACGACCATCATCGCGACCACCACTACAACTTCTGTTTCAGTCAACCGTCCAGTCTCACGTCATGTTAGCTGGGGGTTCAGGTGAACCCAACCAGCGACCTGCCTCGTCTGCTGGGGGTTTAGGAGAACCCAGCCAGCCTCAAGTGTCGGCTGCTGGAGGGCCCGTGGAGCCCGTCCAGCCTCATGCCACGTCTGCTGGAGGGCCCGAGGAGCCCGTCCGGCCTCATGCCACGTCTGCTGGAGGGCGCGAGGAGCCCGTCCGGCCTCATGCCACGTCTGCTGGAGGGCCCGAGGAGCCCGTCCGGCCTCATGCCACGTCTGCTGGAGGGCGCGAGGAGCCCGTCCGGCCTCATGCCACGTCTGCTGGAGGGCCCGAGGAGCCCGTCCGGCCTCATGCCACATCTGCTGGAGGGCGCGAGGAGCCCGTCCAGCCCCACGCCTCGTTAGCTGAGGGTCCTGGAGGACCCAACCAGCACATCCTCACATCTGCTGGTGGTCCTGGAGGACCCAGCCAGCACATCTCCACATCACCTCCTGCAGCCGTCCCGCTGCCGTCAGGTTCTGCAGCCGTCCCGCTGCCGTCAGGTTCCGCAGCCGTCCCGCTGCCGTCATCTTCGCCTGGTCTGGCCTCCGCATCCTCATCATCTTCGCCTGGTCCGGCCTCCGCGTCCTCATCATCTTCGCCTGGTCCGGCCTCCGCGTCCTCATCATCTTCGCCTGGTCCGGCCTCCGCGTCCTCATCATCTTCGCCTGGTCCGGCCTCCGCGTCTTCATCTTCGTCTGGTCCAGCTTCAGCTCCGCCTTCGTCTGGTCCAGCCTCGTCTGGTCCAGCCTCGTCTGGTCCTGCCTCGTCTGGTCCAGCCTCGTCTGGTCCAGCCTCGTCTGGTCCTGCCTCGTCTGGTCCTGCCTCGTCTGGTCCTGCGGTTGCCACGCCGCCGTCGGTGCCAGCTCGACCTGTTCCGCCTCGCCTCTGCCAGCTGTTTTCCAGGCCGCTAAGTTGGCATCATGGCCTTCGGGGACGGCCTCCGGAAGGAGTTCGTCGCCACCACTGGCATCGCGGCCGCCCTCCGGATCTGCTCAGTGGCCACCACTGCCTTCCGAGTGGTCGGCCTCCAGAACTGTTTGCCCGTCGCCGCCGTTGCCGTGTGCACGGCCGGCCTCCAGAACTGTTTGCCCGTCGCCGCCGTTGCCGTGTGCATGGTCGGCCCCCTGAACTGTTTCGGCTCTTGTGTTGTCGACTCCCGGACTTTGCTATGGACTCGTGGATAGTCTTGTTTTGTGTTGACCTGTTTTTGGTTTGTTCTGGTCTCTTGTGCTCCTTGTTTTTTGTTTGGTCTCTGTCCCTCCGTCCTGGGCCCCCTCCGCCCACCCTGGCCTGGTGCTTTGTGCCTTTTTTGTTTGGGGCTGTCGGGCGCCAGCCCTTTGAGGGGGGGTACTGTCACGGTCCTGAGTCTGTGGACTAATACAAACAGAAAAACTTCTGTTTGTATTAGTTATCTTTGTTTTCATGATGTGTTTTGATTCTCTTGGGTTTGATTTCTGTCACTGTATCCCCTAGTTTAGTCCACGTCTGTTCAGTTTCCTGTTTTACTTTGAAAGTCTGTGTACTATGTCAATGTGTTGAGTTTTGCCTCCCCTTGTCTTGTCATGTCTGATGAGTCCCAGCTGTGCTCTCCTCCTGTTTCACATTCCCTAATCACCTCAGTATGTATTTAAGCCCTGTGTTTTTCCCTGCCAGTTGTTGCGTCCTCCACGTTTGTTGTGTGTGTATCCATGGTCGTCTTCCTTCAGCATCTCCTGTCTAGTTAGTTTAAGTTGTTGTTTATGTATCGTCCAAAGGTGACTCTCCAGCAAATAAAGCCGTCGTTTAAGTTAATGTTTTGTCTCCGAGTCCTGCACGTGGGTCCAGTCACTGACAGCCACACAACTCACCGTGACAGTATGTTTGTTTTTCTTACGGGAGTGGCAGTTGGCAATACGTTGTACATTTCTTTATTTCACCCGCCCCCTTTTTTCTGCTTGTCCTGCCTTAGTCATTGTCATACAGTATACCACATATATCTGAAATGACACAAATAGAAATGAAGACATAAAGAGATAAACCCTGAACTAGAGGAGTGTGCAGAGAATTTATGTTTTTAACATGACAGTGCATTCAGATCATAATTCTGATCGCAAAAGCTGCTAGACAGAACAGGATTTTAAAAGAATGTAATATGGTTTGTAGACATAAGCCAAAGGCTGTACTGTAGGTCAAGCATTGATGTTATGAATAATAAAGCAGTATATATATATTTAAATCATCGCTTACCATCTACAAGATAAAGAAAATTAAAATTATCCAGGTGGGGTGCATTTCAGCAAATCATTTTATTGTGTTTAATGCAACACTCATGTCAGTCTCACTAATCAGAAACTTTATCCGTCTGAGGATGCCGTGATTTTTAGAAAACTAAGAAACCCTCCACATGCTGAACTGTCTCGCACATCATTCACATCAACGAGGGATTTTTGGTATGCTATCTTTACAGTCCCTCACATTTTTTCTTCCTGTGTCATTATGGTGAAAAGATCCGTTCTCTCAGCCCACCTGGCCAACCCCTAGGTGCCCAGTTCCTTTGTCATAGAAGGTGCACATGGGAGCAGAAAGGCTGAAATATGATTTGCCTCATTTCTCACCATCTGATCCCACACCAGTTCCTGCTGAGAAGGTCTCTGATAGGAGCAAGAGCCTCCCACACTTGCTCACCATATCGTTCCATCATCCAATCCCAGACCAGGAAAAAAATGGTTACCAAGGAGATGACCAGCAGCCCAACAGCCCGATGGAAGTTCACAACACATGCCGCTATCACCATGGCAACAAAGCCTGAAACAAATATAGAATCAATGTGAGTTACATCCTCGCATGACCCTCAGACTACTGACATGTTAATGAAATGTTTTTATTTAGACTACTGCATTATCTGTTTTGTATCTAGCAGCGAGACATGAGGGAGTGTAGTTGGTGTGAAAATGGAGTGCACAGATGACACATCTTCCAGCAGGCAAACGCTACTTAAAGGTTATATGTATGATTCAGGACTCAAAGTCTTACTAGATTCCTCGACTGAACAGGTCTGAGCTGAGAGGTTAACTAAAAGTAGTCTAGTAGCAGTAGAAAATCTAGCACACAAAAGCAATATATAGAATTAGTGGTGGAAAAAACCCCCAGAAGAAACAGCTGAAATAGCTAGCTCACTGTTAGCTAGCTTTGCTAATTAGCTTAGCTAGTAACATGATTAAACAAATTCAATTGTTACCTGAACATTAAAATGCAAACTATACTATAAATAGCTAAAATGTATAGGTAAAGAAGAATGAATTAATGTATTTTATCAAAGGTGGTGTAAGATTTTTTTTTCCACTCAGAGTATGATAATTGTTTACAAATGGAATTCATGATTAAACTTTTTTACTCAAATAAAAGTAAAAAAGTACATATTCTCAAATGTATTCAGCATTTAAATGTAATCCTTTGAAGGACTTTTAAGGCAGCTATTTATGTGTTAAGCTAACAGACAAACATTTTCATTTCCTTTTATGATGCTGCTAAAAGTACTTACAGCTATTTATTTATGCACAGCTTTTTAAAAGTCCAGCCATAGGTCTGGCCACTGCCACCAACACATTAATTCTTTTCTTTTTCAGCCAGACTTTTGTATATTTGCTGTTTGAGACAATTTGGGCCAAGCTTTAAGTGTTGGATAGATGACCTCACATTTGGTTGTATAATACTTGGTATACAGAGGAGTTTATGTTCAGCTGCAAGGTATGGGGCACCTTTTGTAAACTGAAACATGCTGCAATTAACAGCAAAATTTTTCCACGTTTATCTCAAAAGCTTACAAAAACATGTTTTTTCGAGTCATTTTTTACAACATTTACTAAAATATTTGTAACTTTTTATATCTAAAATACAATTTTAAATGTTAAATCTAAGTATTATATTTAAAACTAAATGTTAAAAGTTTAATCTTAGTATTATATTTAAATCTAAATGTTACGGGAAACTAGATATTTAGCTAACATGCAAATTTACAATGACAAAATGGCTCATAGCAGTGAGATGTGACCATCAGGGGAGAGATTTTTTTTATATTTAAAAATTGTATTTTAAATATATATATTCAGCTTACAAACAGCGCCACTTAGCAATGTGCACCGGTTCAGTGGTGTCAGAACAAGCCCATATCATGACTCCACCACCATGCTTGAAAGCTGGTGTGAGGTGTTTGCGTTGATATGTTGTGCTTGGTTTTTGCCTGATGTGATGCTGTGCATTATGGTTAGACATTTCCACTTTGGTTTCATCTACCAAAGGACAGCGTTCAAGAGGTTTTTTGGTTTATTTAGATGCAGCTTTAGAAACCTAAGCTGTGCTGCAGTGTTCTTTGTCGAGGGAAAAAACTCTCTCCTGGCAGCCCTTCTAAGCAAGTCACTTGTTCAGTTTTTTCCTCTAATTGTAATGTCATGAATTTTAACACTTTACTTTTTTTTTTTTTCAATAAACGTTTTTTTCTGAGTATTGTCTGGTTTGACCTTGGGGTGAACTGATGGGGATGTCCATTCCTGGGAAGATTGTGTTAACACACGCCTGAATGCTACAGACCAGCAAACTGCCAAAAACTGCAGAGGTGCTCAGGCTTGCTGATCATCAGTTAATCAAGTACATCTGATTAGCAGCACCTGCCTGCGAACTACCCTTGCTATAGAAGCATCAAGGGCATAATAAATTTTCAGCACCACTCTAAAAAAAAACCCTTTTTTTTAACATGATGGTATGTTTTTTTTTCCTTTTAGATCTACATCAATTTACTTCAATCAAGTGTAATAACCACAACAGATTGAAACATCGTAAGATCATCTTTTATATGTTATTGGTCCCTCCATTTATATTCAAATCAGTTTGATATCAAGAATGTGTGTGAAGTAATCAGTAGCAAGCCTGTTCTAAAGTGGAAGAACAGAGCATTAAGTAAAGATATTTGTTTTTAAGATGTAGACAGTGAAAGTAAAAGGATGTCAGAAAAATTGACGTGGGGGTGCACGTGAAAAAGGCTGGAAACCATAGAATGTACTTTAAAGCCTGTGCACGCTAAAAAGATCATTTTACATTTCAATTCCCTACTCTGGTTATTTTTGTATTATGGACTCATGACAAGGTGTTTTGAGCTGGAATCTATTATCTACTAAAGATGAATTGAGATGAAAAAACGTGTTTCATTAAAGCTCATATTATCTACATGTACTCCACACACTCCTATCCTGAATTTTTGAATGATGGCACTCACCACTAGATGTATTCAGTACTCACCACCTGGCAGAAAAGCAGGTTTGGGGTCATCATCAGTGCTAAAACATTAACTAAACTTTTAACCTTTTATACAGTCAAAGATTAACAAGGCAGGTGTTTTGAAAAGCAGATATCCTACAAAGGGACTCAGATAATGGAATAAATAATTGCTATAATAATAACTATAACCTACTTAGGGACCTGAGTTACACTTTAACAGATACAAACACAGATAATTTACCAGCAGCTAAAACTAGCTGGCTAATCAGGTGAATCTGGTCTTTGTGCTTTGCCATATAGCCCTGGAGTGCCTCCACTTTCTTTTCCAGCAAGCTGTTGACACACAGATAAGGGGAGTAAGGAGAGAGGTCATAAATGTTAGATCAAAAGGCTCACAAAAGAAAAGCTGGTGATTCAGAAGAAATGAAGAAACACTGTGTTTTTGGTTAAAAATGAGAAAGGACAAACCTCTTGTTGTGTTGTCCCATCTTTGCCGACGCATCGTCTATACCTTCGGATGAGATTTCCACATCAGTGCATATGTGCTGCTGTTCCTGTCACACATGTATTGAGGATCATTCATATTAGAAATTTGGCAGAGAGGACCCAGAAGCAATCAACAAACTTGTCTTACATGGATGTTTGGTCAGTGAGGCAAAAAAAGATCAAGAAAAGGATGTGTGTGCGTGTGTGTGTGTGTGTGGGGGAGGGGGGGGGGGGGGGTTAGAGGCAGTCAGTCAGACAAGTGGAAAGCCCATTTTGAGACTGCGGTGACTGAAGTTCTTGGATGGGATTGTTTACACAGCTCTTGCACAATGACATTCTTCTTCAAACCCTAGACAAAGATTTATTTTTCCTTTTGCACGATGGCAATAATTTTTTTTTTTCATTCTTTCTGTATTATTTGTCAGGTCATTTTAGTTTGTTTTTATTACTGATTAAAAGGATTTCAATGTTATTAGTTTCTTCGTTTTAGTTTTAAAAATGTATTTAGATGGGGCATTTTTCCTGTTATAAGATTTAAGAAGTACAAAGCAGAGTGAACTTCCTATTTGTTTGCCCAACACAAACAAACCAGTGCCACCTCAGTGTTTGTTTTGTTGGAGAAATTTGGTTGATTTTAATGACTGAAAATGAAGACATTCCTGTATATTTAATTTGTTTTATTTAGGTTTTGTTGGATTATAATATTATTTTATGCCATGTTATACCCCTAATTGAAGATTGTGAATTATTATGTAGTTTTAGTTTGCATTATTCTCCTGAATTAGAAGAAGGTGATAACTATTGCATTTGTTAAACTGATTTGCATTACATTAGACTGCTGATTTATTGTGAATGAATGATATTGTTTTATGATGCATTATACTGCTGAGTTATAAGAAATGCTGTTCGCAGAAAGTCATCGCCTTATTTGTCTGATTAGAAGAGAACAGAACATACTGGAGTTTTCTGCCCCATCTCAGCAGGAGCAGATAAACAGGGAGCCAAGGTCGTAGCTTAGGCGCCGTGTGAGAGAAAGAATGTGAATGTTTAGGCTTTTATGATAAGGTGGGGGCCACTAGAGGCTATAAGAGTTTAATCAATGCTCCACCATTTTGAGATCTGATGCTGTCTGTGTACGGTGTCCATCTCCCACGCGTGTGATCATTAAAATCATCGTTCGACTCAACCCGGCCGGACCAGTGTTGTTATTGTGGTTTTTCCTCTTGTATCCATCCCCAATATTTGAATCCGTAACAGTTTGGGGGCTCGTCCTGTGGTATTGGGGTGGAAGTTGGAGGTTTGGACGGTCCGAGGTTGTCGAACGGACAGGCACAAGCCAGTGGTCTGACGTGAGTGGGCATAAGCCGGCTTACAAAGGTAAGGCACTACCTGTTGAATCTATTTCCAAAGTGTGCCAAATTGGACATGATAAAATTAAAGTCTACTCACTGAAATTACTGGTGGATGTCTGTTTTGATTTTGATGAAAAATCTCACGAGTTAAAGCAGTTAGAGTCTGCTAAGAAGAAGTTAAAGCAGTTAGAGTCTGCTAAGAAGAAGTTAAAGCAGTTAGAGTCTGCTAAGAAATTGGGTTAGAGTCCCAAGTAGTTTGGTAGAGAGTTGGTCATTTTGTTGGTTAGAGTCCAAATTGGTTATAAGAGTGAACCTGAGTGGTCATTTTGTGAGTTAGAGTCTCCATTGACCTCTAGGTTGCACTTGCCTCAGTCAGACTCTTGTTTTGGGGTGCTGACTGTTGTTTCAAAGTGTTATAAATTATTATTAGAGTCTGCTAAGAAGCGCATAGCCCGGAGGTTACACTCCCTCCTGGCAGTGGACGCGCGACCTTGACCTGTCGGCGAACAGGGTTAGTTCAGTTTGGCTTAACTGTGGGGTACAGGGCATCCTGGAATAAGCTAGGAGTTAGAGTCTCCTTACCGTTTGTAACGGTATCTGCGCTTTTTTGGACACTGTTAAATTGAGTTAGGGACTTTAGAGATTAGGCCAGATACAGTTAGAGTCTGATACTGGTTAATTGATTACAAAAAAGTTGGACTTTCTTCGGTTGGACCCGTTAACTTGAATTTGTCAAAATTGTGTAGGCGCTAAAGCTGTCAGGCCTGAGAGTGATTGTAAATATAGGACGTCTTTGTAATATAAAATAACAGAGCTGTGTGTGAAATGAGACTGTGTGTGATGTGCAGCTGCAGCGCTGCGAGCTATTTTTAGACGGTGTGTGAACATGCAAATGAGGTGGCTGCTGTGAAGCGCACAGACGACTTTTGCTTGCTGTTTAGCGTGTTATTGAGTTTTATAATTATGATTTGCAAACAATGATACATGCCTGTAATTAAAACGCTGATTTTGCTGATTATAATATTACAAATAAGGTTTTGAATGACTACGATGAATGTTTGATGTTTGGCTGGGTTTTGATATAGAAGAGACAAATCGTGCATGATTTAGACCGGCACTTCAGTCGGCAGAGTAAGATTGTGTGATAAATACGGGGGTGATTTGTTTCAGTTTTGTGGTGTGAAATATGTTGGGTTTTTAAAACTGACGTAGAGAAAGGAGAAATAAAGGGAGAGTGGAGAATTATTGAGAAGTAGAGAGAGGAGTGTGTTGGGAGACTGGCATGTAGTCTGCACTGTAAAGGTGGGCGTGTTGCCTGCTGGTCTATTTAACAGTGATGAAAATGATATTAAATAAATCTCTTAGTGTGTTGATACAGGAGGCTACGGGCCTGGACCAACTGCCCCCCACAAGCACAGCGGCCGAAGCAAAATTATAGTAATGGAAACCACACTCAGCAAGAATCAGCAGCTGTGGAAAAGACAGCAGCTAGCAGAGAATTAGAGGAGAAATTAAGAGAAGTTTTAACACATAAAATTGGGGCCAACAGACTTGTGGAGGTTGGGAAGGCGTCCAGAGCATCACAACAAAAGGTGAAACAAAAACACACACAAGCAGAGAAATGTGAGAGAAAGGCACGTGTTAGAGAAATGCCTTGTTTGAGAAAAAAGTTAAATTAACCCACCTACAAACGCACACACACGCAATGAAGAAACAGCTTACATTCATGAACATGTGAAGATTTTCCAGCAAGGTTAAAGCAGCGAAACTTAACATACACCTGTTGTTAAATGATAAAGTTTATCCACTACTAACAAATAAACTCTCTGGATTGCAGGACAACAACTTAACTTCAAAAAAAAGACACTGGTCTCACCAACCAGTGATGACACGACAAATTTAGTGGTTAAAAGAGTCAAATTGTGACATGTTTTCTGCTGATTGATTAATACAAGTGATTACTGAATGAAAGAAAATTCCATTTTTGGGGTTTTAAACACGATCTTAAGAATTTTAACATGCACCTGTGTTGTCCTGTCAACTTGGTGGGTCATGAGTTGATTATATGGTGAGAAAAAACAAAAAAAGGGGGAGAGAAGGCTGACACAGGGCCTGGCCCCGTTGTTTCTCCCCTTTCTGAATAACGCAGCCAAAACAACATCATTTTCCTGTCTAACAAAAGTTAGACTCTTTTTCTCTAATTGATCTTTCTGAGTTAACTTCAATAATTACTTCCTCCAAACCATCAACGTGTCTTTTAGACCCCATTCCTACAAAACTGCTCAAAGAAGTCCTGCCATTAATTAATTCTTCGATCTTAAATATGATCAACCTATCTCTAATGATCAGCTATGTACCACAGGCCTTCAAGCTGGCTGTAGTTAAACCTTTACTCAAAAAGCCATCTCTAGATCTAGCAGTCTTAGCTAATTATAGGCCAATCTCCAACCTTCCTTTCATATCAAAATCCTTGAAAGAGTAGTTGTCAAACAGCTAACAGATCATCTGCAGAGGAATGGTTTATTTGAAGAGTTTCAGTCAGGTTTCAGAGCTCATCACAGCACAGAAACAGCTTTACAAATGATCTTCTTATGGGCTCTGACAGTGGACTCATCTCTGTGCTTGTCCTGCTAGACCTTAGTGCAGCATTCGATACTGTCGACCATAATATCCTATTAGAGCGATTAGAACATGCTGTAGGTATTACAGGTACTGCACTGCAGTGGTTTGTATCATATCTATCTAATAGACTCCAATTTGTTCATGTAAATGGAGAGTCCTCTTCACACACTGAGGTTAATTATGGAGTTCCACAGGGTTCAGTGCTAGGACCAATTCTGTTTACATTATACATGCTTCCCTTAGGCAGTATCATTAGAAGACATAGCATACATTTTCACTGCTATGCAGATGACACCCAGCTCTATCTGTCCATGAAGCCAGAATAACACACACCAATTAGTTAAACTGCAGGAATGTCTTAAAGACATAAAGACCTGGATGGCCGCTAACTTTCTGCTTCTTAATTCTGATAAAACTGAGGTTATTGTACTCGGCCCTGAAAAGCCTAGAAATATGGTATCTAACCAGATTCTTACTCTGGATGGCATTACCTTGACCTCCAGTAACGCTGTGAGGAACCTTGGAGTCATTTTTGACCAGGACATGTCCTTCAATGCACATATTAAACAAATATGTAAGACTGCGTTCTTCCATTTGCGCAACATCTCTAAAATTAGAAATATCCTGTCTCAGAGTGACGCTGAAAAACTAGTTCATGCATTTATTACTTCCAGGCTGGACTACTGTAATTCATTATTATCAGGATGTCCAAAAAACTCACTGAAAAGCCTTCAGCTAATCCAAAATGCTGCAGCAAGAGTACTGACAGGGACTAGAAAGAGAGAGCATATTTCTCCTGTTTTGGCTTCCCTTCATTGGCTTCCTGTTAAATCCAGAATTGAATTCAAAATCCTGCTCCTCACATACAAGGTCTTAAATAATCAGGCCCCATCTTATCTTAATGACCTTGTAGTACCATATCACCCTATTAGAGCACTTCGCTCTCGCTCTGCAGGCCTACTTGTTGTTCCTAGAGTATTTAGTCCAAAAAAACAAAACAAAAAAACAAAACAAGGAACTGTTTTCCTTTAAAATGATGACGTCATCTTGCTGGTGAGGGAGGCTCGAATAAGTTGCGCGTGAGACTCCATTATCAGCAATATCTGGTATGAATGTGTGTGGATGTGTGACTGGACTGTGATGGACTGACGACTAAAAGTTTTAACTGACTTGATAATGAGACAAAAACGGTACCAACTTTAGGATTAGTAAATGTCCACAAACAATTCACCCAGCCTGTAAAAGAAGGGTGGATGTTTTGTCTTGCTTTGTTTTGTTTTTGCAAGAACAGAAGGATGACAGAGACTAAAGGGGGAGGCTGTAGCTTCACATGAGTGTGAACTGCAGACTTAACCCTTTGGTTGCTAATTTTGAGTTACTGATGTTTGCATTAAGAAAAGTGTGTTTTAGTAGCTGTGTTTCGATTAATGTATCACAGTATATTGTTGGGAATGTTAAATGCTAAAGGGAAGAAGAGGTTTGATTTCACTCATGACTGTCAGGGTTCCTGGGTCGTTGACCCAGTGATTTCAGTTTGTTCATGTTCAGTTTAGTTCGCCACATTAATGTTCTCACTTCCTGTTTTTTCCCCGTGTCAGTTTGTCTCCCCTGTCATTAGTCAGATTATGTTCAGCCCTGTACTCACCTGTTTCCAATCATTGTCATCGTTCAACCTGTGTATTTAAGTTCCTCGGTTTCACCAGTTCTCTGTCGTGTCATTGATGTACGTCTGATGGTAATGTGTCTCTCCGCCAGTATGTTCAGTTAGTTAGTTAGTCAGTCAGTCAGCCAGCCATTATTCCAGTCTTTCAGCCAGCCAGCTACTCCATCGTTCCTGCTTTATTCATTACCCTCCAATAAATCCTCTTCATTTCTGCACCGTGAGTCCAGCGTTTGGGTCATCTCTTCCACGCCTCCACACACACCGCTGACAGAATGACACAACCCGTGCCAAGAAGACACGCTTTTGACCCAGCGGACTCGGACCTTTTCGAGCGGCAGGACGCAGCGCTCTCCATTTGGGCGGAGAAGCTCAGGTGGAAACAGCGGTTCTTCTCAGAGAGGGAGCACGTCTTTGAGGGGACTCGTCTGGCTCTGGGTGGGCCTCGGAGACGCCGCGGTCCTCCACCTGCTGCCTCACCTGCATCGGAGCATTCGCCGCGGAGAGTGGGCATCACAGGCCAAGCTTCGGCTCCTCGCTCGCCCGCCAGCCGTTTTACTCACCGGACCTTCAACCTCGCCATGGCACGGCGGCTCCGCCTCGCACCTCGGCTCAATGGAGGCTCCCGTGCCAGAGGCTCGGCTGTGTACCCCGCCCGCTGCCTCTTCCCGGAGAAGGCGGCGCACACGCCACCATAACATGGACTGTTTTCAGATGGTGAGTTCCAGCGACTGTCTTCTACCCTCCACATTCGACTCTTCACTTAAAACAAATAGCAAACTTATCCCTGATCCGTGGGGTGTTTCCCTCCTGGAGGAGGATGTAGACTGGGAAGAATTTTTCAGCTCTGCTCCCTCTGAGCTGGGATATATTAAGGACAATATCCGCACTTCAACACCCTCGACGACCGTTCAATTAAAGACTGTAAATAGTGGTGGCAGGAGGACCAAAATAATCGCAGAGAAACCTTCCAGTACCACACACCCAGTCACTGTTTCCACACCCATCATTCAGCCTTTTCCTACCAGCGCAGCGGCCCAGATTCGGCCTTCCTCTTCAGCCGTTTCACCTCAGAGGACTAGGGCCCAGCCCACACCCACACCGGTGCCAGCTCCCAGGAGGAGGGCAGCTGCGATCCAGTCCACCTCCACACCCGCTCCTGTTTCACGGGTGGGGGTGACTGGTGTCCAGCCACCTTCCGTGCCTGTCCCAGCGCCCAGGCTGAGGGCAACCAGAACCCAGCTTGACCTCCCTGGAGGCTTGGAGGAGCTAACCGGTCCACCTGCTACTTCACCTCTTCATCCACCTCCTGACCCAGCTTTTCACGCCCTCGCACTATCCCTGGTTAGGCTAGCTGAAGTGTCCCCTGCTCAGGCACCAGCTTTACTAGCCCAGGCTGTAGCTCTATCTCCCTGTCTAGCTCAGTCTTTAGCTCAGCCATCGGCCACACCAACCTCAGCTCCGTCGTCAGCCTCACCTACCTCTGTTCATCTTTTAGCATCTCCACTCCAGTCAGTTCCCTCAACTGCTGTTCAGCCTCCACTCCAGTCCCCTGTAGTCCAGTCGCCTCCCGCCCTCCAGTCCCCTGTAGTCCAGTCGCCTCCCGCCCTCCTGTTCAGTTCCCGGACCTGCAGCCACAGCACCCAGAGCCAGCTGTGAGCTACCTTGCTTTTCAGCCAGGGGTTTCCGCACCCGCTGGCCCGGCCGCTTCCCTGCCAGAGGTTCCCGCACCTGCTGGTTCTGTCCTGTGTGTGCCAGGGGCTCCAGTACCCACTGGTTCTGAGACCGTTTTCGCTGGAGGGCCCCGCGGAGCCCGTCCAGCCTCATGCCTCGTCAGCTGGGGGTTCAGGAGGACCGCACCAGCCTCCCGTCTCCGCTGGAGGGTCCGAGGGGCCCGTCCAGCCTCCTGCCACGTCAGCTGGAGGGTCCGAGGGGCCCGTTCAGCCTCCCATCTCCGCTGGAGGGTCCGAGGGGCCCGTCCAGCCTCCTGCCACGTCAGCTGGAGGGCCCGAGGAGCCCGTCCAGCCACCACCTGCGGCTGCCTCGCTGTCACCTAGCTCTGCTTCTGCTTCGCCTGGTCCAGCTTCAGCCTGTGCCTCGCCTGGTCCGGCCTCTGCTTCTGCCACGCCTGGTCCGGCCTCTGCTTCTGCCACGCCTGGTCCGGCCTCTGCTTCTGCCACGCCTGGTCCGGCTTCGGCTTCTGCTTCGCCTGGTCCTACAGCTGCTCCTCGTCGCCGGCGTGGTCGACCACCGGACCGCCTTCGCCTGAGTGGCCGCCGTTGCCTTCCGCACGGCCGGCCCCCGGACCGCCTTCGCCTGAGTGGCCGCCGTTGCCTTCCGCACGGCCGGCCCCCGGACCGCCTTCGCCTGAGTGGCCGCCGTTGCCTTCCGCACGGTCGGCCTCCCGAACTGTGTCCACGTCGCCGCCGTTGCCTTCCGCACGGTCGGCCCCCGGACCAGCGCTGTCATCGTCGCCGTTGCCTTCCGCACGGTCGGCCTCCCGAACTGTGTCCACGTCGTTGCCGTCCGCAAGCTCGGCCCCCTGAACTTTCTCGTCTTGGCCTCGGACCACGTGGCCGCCCACCGGAACTGTCTCATCTCGACCGCCGCAGCCGCCCACTGGACCGGCTCAGTGGTCGCTGCTGCCTTCCACGTGGACGCCCACCTGAACTGTCTCGTCTCGGGCTGCTTGGCCGCCCACCTGAACTGTCTCGTCTCGGGCTGCTTGGCCGCCCACCTGAACTGTCTCTGTGTGGACTCCGTCCCTCCGTCCTGGGCCCCCTCCGCCCGCCCTGTTCTGGGTTTTTTTTTTTTTTTTTTTTTTTCTTTTGGCCGTCAGGTGCCGGCCTTTGAAGGGGGGGGTACTGTCAGGGTTCCTGGGTCGTTGACCCAGTGATTTCAGTTTGTTCATGTTCAGTTTAGTTCGCCACATTAATGTTCTCACTTCCTGTTTTTTCCCCGTGTCAGTTTGTCTCCCGTGTCATTAGTCAGATTATGTTCAGCCCTGTACTCACCTGTTTCCAATCATTGTCATCGTTCAACCTGTGTATTTAAGTTCCTCGGTTTCACCAGTTCTCTGTCGTGTCATTGATGTACGTCTGATGGTAATGTGTCTCTCCGCCAGTATGTTCAGTTAGTCAGTCAGCCAGCCATTATTCCAGTCTTTCAGCCAGCCAGCTACTCCATCGTTCCTGCTTTATTCATTACCCTCCAATAAATCCTCTTCATTTCTGCACCGTGAGTCCAGCGTTTGGGTCATCTCTTCCACGCCTCCACACACACCGCTGACAATGACTGAACATGTTATTATTAACCATAGCAGGCCACTGTAAAGAGTCAATTAACTGGTCACTTAAACAGAGGTAAAAAAAAAAGCCAAAAAACTCTAGTAATATCTATGGATAACAGGGAAATGGTAGACTTGTCACACTCAAAATGGAGATATGTAATGATAAACACTGGTCCCTGTCTTTTAGGTCCTTTCATTGAAATAGTCCATAATTCAGAAAGGTAGAGATATAACCGACAGGGGCATGTGATAGGAGGTGGTGCTGCACAAGAACAAGAGTAAAATAAAGAAAAATTATTGTGTTTAGCTTTGATAAATTCAAATTAAAATGTACCATTACACTCAGAGGATCAATATGAAATTCGATATATGCTAATTTTGCATGAAGTACATGACTGATAACTGTTCTGTCCTGAGCTTTTGTTTTTACAGCACCCACTTGACCACACCAACAGTTTCTCGCCACCAACAGGGGGTACTTGCAAAGAATAGGGAGGAATATCATCAAAACTGGGAAAGGTAAGCCCCGAAGGGGGTGATAACACCATAACTTTCACTTATGGTCAAATTCTCAAAATTTGACCCCAAACTTGAAAATTCTTCAAACATTTAGAGACAGAGTGGATAAACATAATGTCGCAAACCACATAAGGATGGAGCATTTGAATCGATAAGATGGTGAATTAACACGCAGTAAAATGTTGATCATGTTGATTATGTTTATTCCAGTGTGCAGAGCAAGGTTATTATTATTAACGAAAAGAAATGAAATAACGAAAACTAGAAGTGAAAAAACATTTTCGTTAACGGAAATATAATTAAAAAAAAAAAAGGAAAACTAACTAAAACTGTAATGAGTGTTCACAAAACTAACTAAAATTAACTGAATTTATAGCAAAATGTGTTTAGTTTTATTGATGTGTGCGTGTCCTACAATAGTCTAGGGTGAAAATGAAGTTTAGTTTCCAGATTTTTGCTGTCTCATTATGCCAGCAGGGGGCAGTACGTTAGTCGAGTTGTCTGTGTTGCTGCTCCGTCCACGTGCAGAATCATGTCAGGAAAAGTCGGGAGAAAGCGCCAGAGTCCAATTTGGGATTACTTTGAATATGACTGTGTTTTGGATAAAGCAAGTGTCTTGTAGTGGAAAGAGACAAATTATGAGGGACATTTATAAAGGGAAAAAATCCCACAAACCTTAAAGTGCACTTGAAAAGCTCACACAAGAAGGCTAACCTAGCTTACCTTGAAAAGGTAAGGGAGCGCACTCAACCCTCAGCCCCAGAAACAGAAGCTAACCCCAGGCAAGGCAGCGTGATGCATCCCGAGACAACAGGACAGGGACATCTACATAACTGTGTGAGTCAATTGCCTTCAAAAAGATTATCAATTCACTTGAACCAAAATTACGAACACCCGGTGCTGCAAGAGTTAATTGTCTCAATACCCAAGGATAAGCAGAAGAGCATGACTGATATGATGAAACTGGGATTTTGTTACACTTAATTTTGGCAAACACAACTAAAACTATAACTGACACTAATCAAAACTAAACTGAAACTAAGGATTTTCAGAAAATAAAAACTAGACTAAACTAGCAAACAATTGGTAAAAACTAATTACAACTGATATAAAATCTGGAGTCAAAACTAAATAAAAATAAAAACAAATGAAAATTGCAAAACGATTAAAACCCTGGTGCAGAGATTGGCTAATCTGACCAGGAAATGTTATAAAATGGATTGTCGGAACAGTCAGCGTTAAAGTCACCTTTGACAGTCCAGACTAAGATGTCTGGACATCGCCATGTTGGACATCTTCAGGGCGGAAAAGGGTTGGTGTGACCAAGGTGTGGTTTGGCTTGTTGTATGTAGAGCAGGGCGATATGGCCAAAAATATTTATCACGATATATATTTGAAAATTTGCGATAACGATATAACTGACGATATAATTGATGCGAGACAAAATACAACTCCACAACATTACTAGTGCAAAAAGACAACCTTCCATTTATTTTCACTTAAACAAAAAGCTGGTTTTTATGTACATTAAAGCTTTATAAAAATGTAACAGTGCAAATGCAAATTCCTTGCTGAAAGTTTAACCAAAAGGCATTTCCAGTAGAAATGGGCTGACATATCCTGAGCATAACCATGTATAATATCCACTGAAGTTAAAAAGAGGTGCATTGCAACATTAAACTGCAGTGTGCAGTAGCCTACGTATTTTTTGGACCATAAGGTGCACGGGATTATAAGGCACATTAAGCGAAACAAAGCAGTCAGATAAATCAAACTTTATTAAACTCATTTTTCTTGCTTCCTCCACTTCTGTACCTTAATTCATTAATGTTGAATTCTCTGGCAGCTGCTCTATTCCCATGTTGTTGCAGTATATTAATGACTAACCTTGTATTGTGGATGGATTATCTCAGTTGTTCTCCTGACTGAAGTTTGGTCCGTTTACAGCATCCTGCTATGCGATTGCATTTGTCTCTAACTATCAGGAACCTTAACGTTAACTTTTATAAGTGGAAAAGTGTTAGTGTTCGTCCTCCAGCTTCACTGTTTATGTTATGCTAACATAGCTGTGTCGCTAGCGATCACGTAGCACATCATTATATACCAGCTAGCCCAACTTCAGTAACCCTACAAACGTCACTGCTGTTTAGTTTTCTGTCTTCATTTATGTTGGAAGTGATAGCAGAGCTGTACGTTTGAATTTTTTCAGAAATCTCTCAGTCAGAACATGCAATATCATGCTTAGGTAACTAGCGAAACTAGCGAGCTAACTTCTGCTAGCTTCCTGCTAACTTCTAACTCCGTTAAATGTAATAAATTTTGTTTTCATGGATGCCTGGAAGTAGGGATGGGTACCGGTGTTCTGACATAAACGGTAGTAACCAGTTGCCTGTTATCGGACCCGGAGTTAGCAACATCCCCCAAAAACACGAAGAATAGAGTCCTGGCCCCTAGCCCTGTCAGTGTAGCAGAAATGATGACGGATGATGATGCAGCAGCAGCCGTTCTTCTCTGCGTGAGTAGCTTAATGTTGTTCGTGTGTAATTTACGTTGAGTAGGCTAACCACGTTATTACATTAATGCATGTAAGGTGAACTAGCAAACATCATCATAGCTACATGCGGCTCTCTTCTTGTTTGATGGCAGATACTCCCTTCACCCTGGCCAAAAAGGCTAAAATGACCAAAGAAAAAGTGGAAAACAGTTAAACATGAGAGGTTTTGGACAAAGTTTGTGTTTTTTCCATTGTTTAAGCACTGCTTCCAGCCAAGAGTGATACCATATATGCCCCATAGCTGCAGAAAAGGCTAACATTGTTATCTTTTTACAAAAAACAGCTGAACATGAGAGGTTTTTGGACCAATTTTGTGTTCTCCATTCTTTAAGCACCGGTTTGAGCACCGTTTGAGCACCGGCACCGTTTCAAAAGTACCGATTTGGCACCGGTATCGGATAAAACCTAAACGATACCCATCCCTACCTGGAAGTTAAACTTCATAGTTACACCTGATAAAGCAGCAATGCTGATCGTTTTATTAAAGATGAAAGAATTTAGACAGTTTTTTATGGAGATATGGAGCTTAGGACCCAGATTGCTCCCAGATTTAAGAGCATCTTAGTCCGACAAATACGACAATAACGACGGCCGCTTGCATGTTCTGCAAAAAATGTGCTTTGTCGTGTATCTGACGGACAAACACCAAACCAGTTCCACATCACTGAAGTTGCACCATTTTTTCAAACCAATTCTGGTTCATCTGTTTCACTCAACAATCGGCCATGTACGTATGAAAACAAAGGCACTGCGCATGCCCATTTTACTCATATTCTATCACGATATTTCATTTTCCTATTGTTGCCTAACATTATATACGGTATAATATGGCCCAGCCCTAGTTGTATGTATATTTCAAGATCATATGGCTCTGAATGAACCAGTTACCAGGGCATGGAAGGAGGACAGACTCATTAAATGAGGAGAAGGATTTTTCTGGGATTGGAGATCCTCTGGGTGAGTGGTTGACTAAAAGCATGCATAAAATAAAAGCTATTTTTTGTTATTGATTGGTAATAGATTGATAATTGGCCACATTTACAGCTGTATTGACTTGTTGTGGACGCAGTCTACTTCATGTTTAAGCACTCTAATTAACAGATTGAAAATAGTGACATTAAAGGAAGAATATGCAGCGCCACCCTGTCAGACACCAGTGACGGTGGGGCTCAGTGATGAATCAGGTGAGCTGGATTCATGGCTGAATCAAGACTAAGATTCCCCTGCTGTGGTCAGTAAGGGAAAAACGGGGGAAAATAAAATTTAAAAGAGGCATTTATAAACGTTTATGTGTCAAGTTTATAAACGGGATAAAAAGGGGGTGTTTTACTGTTATTTTAGCATCAGCATTATTGTTACATCAGAATCATATAACAAGCATTGCATTGATCATTTATTGAATCTTTTGACATTATACTAACATTTGTGTTCCAGTGATTGTTATAACCTCAGGTTAATCTTCTATTTACAGGTGTCAGGATAATCATATGATCTTTCATTGCAGGTGTAACCATGATCATTTTTATACATATTGCAGTTTGTTGCTCGTTATAGAGTTGTGCTCAAGTTAATAAGGGTTAAAAGCTACAGTCAACGTGATGTTTGGCTGATCTATGGACTGGGGTGACTTCGAGCATAGAAGGCCACACACGCTTACATAACACTGATATCATGTTTTTCTTTGTGATCTTTTATTCAGTTATATTTTTTGCTAAGTTCTAAGTAGTGGCAGTTAATTAAACGACATTCATTTAATATTACATACCTGATTCAGAGCATTACACACAGATCAACTTAACAATCTGCACATATTCTCACTAATGCAGATAAATCCTCTCCCTTTCAATTACAACGTGTGGTGAGACAGGGGGATCCCCTCTCACCGCTTCTTTTTGATATAGCCCTGGAGCCCCTAGCCATTAACATAAGAAACCACCCAGGTATACAGGGAGTTAAATTTGGGAATGTGGAAAGTCTTGTTAACATGTATGCAGATGACTTACTGATCTGCCTTTCCAAACCAGAAATCTCACTCCCTAATCTTTTAAATTGTATTAAACACTTTGGGAAATTATCAGGATATATGATCAATTGGGATAAATCTGAATTTATGCCAATAACAGATAATCTATGCCCAAAGTTCCTCAGCTCACTCCCATTCAAATTAGTAACTACGTCTTTTACCTATCTTGGTCTTAAGATCTCTAAAAATCCCAAACTCCTTTATAAATTGAATTTCCTGGAAATGCTGGATAAGCTCAAAGAGGATATTAGAAAATGGAAACTGCTTCCTCTGTCTCTGATCGGTCGAATAAATGCAGTTAGAATGGTGTCTTTGCCACGATTTTTATATCTTTTTCAAAACCTTCCTATTCACTTGCCACTTAAATTTTTTAAGCAGCTTGATTCATTGATTCACTCATTCATTTGGGCAGGAAAACCCCTTCGGATATCCATGGCTCATCTTCAAAAAAACACTTCCTGCGGGGGGTTAGGTCTCCCTGTGTTTAGATATTATTATTATTATTATTATTATTATTATTATTATTATTATTATTATTATTGGGCAGCAAATTCAAGAGCTCTATTGCACTGGCAGTGGGGTTCGCCTATTGATTATTGCCATGACAAGCTTCCGATCTGGCTCCAGGTAGAGGCAGCAACAGTATCTGAAGCCTCATTACCGGTCTTATTGTTTTCTAACACGGGTTCTTTTAACAATTCGCTCAGTCGTAATTTTGTTGTTAAACACTCTTTAAAGATATTAAGTCAAATTAGGAAATCTCTCAAACTACCTGATTTTTCAGTAGGAATGCCAATAATACATAACTACTTGTTTAAACCAGGTAAAATGGATGGAATGGGGGGGAAAAGGGATTGAAATACATTGAGGACTTATATACAGATGACAAATTTATGTCCTTCCTTCAACTTCAAGAAAAGTTTCAATTACCTCAATCACATTTTTTTCGTTATCTTCAAATAAGGAATTTTGTTCAACAAAACTTTTCAGACTTTCCACTGAAGCCACGAAGTTATACATACTTTGATATAATTCGGAAAGCAGATTTTAAACGTTTGATATCTCAGTTTGTTAAGTGCTTTACAATCCCAGTTGATTCCGACCGAATTAAGAAAACATGGGCTGAAGACCTCGGGGTCCCTCTGTCTGAAGACCAATGGTCAAATTGTTTGTCCAATATTCAGAAAGGCTCAATAAATGCCAGATATAAACTAATCCAGTTTTTCTAAACTTAAACTTAACCGGATCTATAATTCTGTATCCCCCTTATGTGACAGATGTAAAGTCGGTGAAGGTTCCCTTGCACAATTATTTTGGCATTGCCCGGTTTTGAATGCTTTTTGGAGCCGGATTTTTATGTGGTTTTCAAACCAATTTAGGAAAAAAGTACCACGTGATGGTACATTGGCTATACTTGGATCATTTGCATCAGTCGAATCTTTTTCCTTTTCACAAAAACAGATAATTACAATGGGTATGCTGGCTGCAAAGAAACTTATTCTTTTACAGTGGCGGTCTTCTTCGGCCCCGTGTTTTAACAGGTGGCTTAATGAGATGGTGTCTGTGGCCAGGGTGGAGCAGATAAGATTTGATAGAGAGGGGAAACTGGCGAGTTTTTGTATGATTTGGCAACCATTTCTAGAATTCTTAAAAAAATAACTGATCATAATTCATGCCTCACACTCCGCGTGAATTATTTTATTTTATTTTTTTTTCTTCCTCTTCTTTTTCTTCTTTTTTCCTTTCTTTTTTTCCCTTTCATGCTTATAAGTTCACAAATGTTAAAAACAGTAATTGTTCTTGGTTGATTTTGTATAAGCATGTTATGTTTAATTTAAATGCAAAAATAAAATTTAAGGAAAAAAACAAAAACTTAACAATCTGCAAAACATTGTAGCTGCAATATTGTGTCTCCATAAGGGACAGTTGGCTCCAGGAGATAAGTGGGAGTCAGTGCCTGTCCTCGAGAAGGAGAGGATATTCCTTTGCTGTGTCAAAAGTAGTCAACAAGTTCATATTCAAGTGAAGTTCATATTATTACAGGTTTTGTTTCTTGGCAATTCTGCAGACGCAACCTCTGGGCGGAGCCAGGAGTTGAACAGATCTAACATGACAATTAAATTGGTTTCATTCCCTGGCACAGGCTGACAGGACTGGAGCAACGACACTGGATAGGAGAAGGTCTCATACTTTCTAAGATATGAGGTCACTAAGCTTTTCTTTTAATTTTCTAGCTCCGTTGATTTGACACATGGGAATGTGTCAAAAAAGGGGGGGGGGGGAGTTGAGTTTTAACATCAAACAAGGATTATATGAACATTTTTATGACTTCATTGCGTTTTAATAACTTAGGTATGGTAAAGCTTAAGCTAATAGTGACCCAAGAGGTTTCCGGACTTTTTTAGAGATCCAGTGAGAAGCATAAATCATTATTTCCATGTTTAAGCATTAATCATTGAAATGAACTGAATAGCGTTTAGATGATAAAATGCCTGTGTTCATGAGAAGCTGAGTACCACACTGGAGAGGAAACCGTGGGACAGTAGGCGGAAGCAAACACATGATTTTTGGGGGGCAAATGTTAGGATTAAAAATGGCTAATTTGTTTTTGATGTCTTTTGTTAAAATGAGTGGTTTTAATAATTTTCAGACACACCTTGCAAATGTGCTTATAATGAGTCGGCACTCGGTCTTTTGGAGGTCATAAGCTTCGTTTGGCGTGATGGTCCGGACTGATATATTGCAGGTATTGACTTTGAGTGCAGAGGGCTAAATGCAAACACGCTTACACACACATAGGATATGATTAGAATAAGTCCCTGGGACATTCTGAATATTCTAAACCAATTCTGAATCGCCAGAAGATCAGTAGATAACAACATTAAATTATTAGAGCTAGGCAGAGAGGTGTTTTGGTTTTCTGTCTCTTACAGAGAAAGGAACAGACACCAGATGAGGTCACAGATATACGAGGATCCTTCACAACAGAGACAGACACAGTGACTGCCGAGACACCAACTGGGTCCAAGTGTCATGGCGTTTGGGCTCCGATTAGTCACCTCAAAAGGATGGATCCCATAAACACAGTAATAAGCATGAAGGGGTTGGCGGAAATCCAGGAACACCAGACCAACGAGGTTCGAGAGGCTCTTGGTCAAAAGGGGGACACGTTCCTGTTCCTTTTTCTGGAGGATACACAGGACACACAGGACCCGAGGATACACAGATCGTTCTTTGAAATCGGGGCAGAATAATCCCCTGATCTGTGCAACGACTGAAGGGTTGTCTAACCCCTGAGATTGAAGAAAGAAGAGCAGAGGATAACCCAACTGGAAGACACTGGTAGCTGCAGCGATAAAATAAAGGCTAAAAGCTCCTTGGACAGAGGTTCTAGTCTGGGTACGTTTGAAGGGTATAAGGTAGCACCAAAATAAAGCTGTGGAAGAACTGGGGAGTGATGGAGGTGTCATCTGTACCGGCTACTGTTGTAATAATAGTTTTTCTTGCATCTGAACTGCGCAAACACAGAGGTCATCTCACATATGGTTCGCCCATCAGGGGGACAAAGGACCTCAGGAGTGAGAAGAAATGAACCCTGCCACACTGGATTACAGGGTGTAGGTGAGCTCTTTATTCTAAAGAGCTCATCAGGGGGAATGTTGGATTATAATATTATTTTATGCCATGTTAGACCCCTAATTGAAGATTGTGAATTATTATGTAGTTTTAGTTTGCATTATTCTCCTGAATTAGAAGAAGGTGATAACTATTGCATTTGTTAAACTGATTTGCATTACATTAGACTGCTGATTTATTGTGAATGAATGACATTGTTTTATGATGCATTATATTGCTGAGTTATAAGAAATACTGTTCGCAGAAAGTCATCGCCTTATTTGTCTGAGTAGAAGAGAACAGAACATACTGGAGTTTTCTGCCCCAACTCAGCAGGAGCAGATAAACAGGGAGCCAAGGTCGTAGCTTAGGCGCTGTGTGAGAGAAAGAATGTGAATGTTTAGGCTTTTATGATAAGGTGGGGGCCACTAGAGGCTATAAGAGTTTAATCAATGCTCCACCATTTTGAGATCTGATGCTGTCTGCGTACGGTGTCCATCTCCCACGCGTGTGATCATTAAAATCATCGTTTGACTCAACCCGGCCGGACCAGTGTTGTTATTGTGGTTTTTCCTCTTGTATCCATCCCCAATATTTGAATCCGTAACAGTTTTTAGTTAACTGTAATCACCGTGCCAAGGGTGAATCTCCATGTGTTGGCTGCAGGTGTAAATATGCCGCTCTAGCTCAAAAAACATTTGAGTTGGTTTAATTGTCCTCAGAAGCCTCAAAGTTTATTGTCAACTTCAGTAAAAGTCAGAAGATAGATGTTATTTTAATTATTAAATATAAAACAAACAAACAAACGTAGCTCAAACCATCTTGTAATCGAAATGATCGAAAAGGTTCCAGTTCTTTTAAGATTGTTTTATGCCTTACTTACCTCTGATTCAAAGGCCTCATTGTCATTTCCTTGTTTTCCATCCTTATTTTCTATTATATCCAGCTCCATTTCCTTGCTCTTCATTGACTGTATGTCAGGCACTCACTGGAAGACTTTAACCCCACCTGTCCCAACCTTTTCCCCTCCCTTCCTCCTTTCAACTGACTTCACTCCCCTCTCGAATAGTGTCCACTATTTGTTACTAATGCATGGCTACTAAATGGCTTCTTCTTTTTTTGGACTGCTGTCTGCTTGGATGATCAGATTATGTAGTTAAAAAGTCACAGATGGGATACTTCATTGTTCTTTTGCTGACAGGGATGGTTATTGGTGCATTACTTTCTAAAAGCTTCAGTCATTTCCTTTGGTCCTTTAGCAGCCTGAGAGGACACTCTGTATATGTGCAGACTTTCTAAAATGAAACAAAGCAGAAGTTCATCACTTATTAGATTAAACTCCCAGCTCACTGGAAACATTGTGTTGTACCTTCTGAAAATTGGCTTTTTAAGTATCCCGTCTGCCACTAGAGAGCACTGGTGTATAATCTGTCAGTAGAACCACAATTCAAATGACTTGTAGAGGTTCAAATAAGTTCACGAACCCCCGTGACATGCTGTACAAAACCACAGTAGTAAAGAAACATCAAAACAAAACATTTATATGTAGGAAAATCGATAACAGCGGAGCATAACTGGAGGCATGTTGAACCACTGACAAAAAAAAAAAAAATAAAGAAAACTTTTAACTTGACTTTCTTAAAGTTAAAAGAAAATTAAGAACAATTTCCAAATTTTACTTCCTTTCATTAAAATTGCTCATCATGTCATGCATTTGTTCCTTTTAATCACAGCTCTGCAGTAATAATTCTGTTCAGAAAGTGACATTCAGACAATTTTTAGACTTGTGGGTTCCACTGAAGACTACTATCTCCTCATACTTTGATGTAGCCAGAAAGTACATTAGAAAGAGAAGAGAGGAGGGAAATAGTCCAGACCGACTGAGGTTTGTCTCTCCACGGGTTGTGTGTTGTGTGCCAAACCGCCTCACATTTACTGAAAGAAGAAACACATTCACCTCAGCGATGTTTTCATTACATACTCCCATCTACTCACTGGTCTGCTGTTCCAGTCATGACCCGGGTTCTGTTACTCTCAGCTTTGGGCTAAAGCAGCATATCAGCCCCTTTCTGGTCCCAAATAAATAAACCGTAACAAGTTCTGGTAAAAGTTTGGACTTGAAAATGACAAGACATTGTTCCTCATCTTGTGCAAACCTGAGGTAACAGCCGTAAGTACACATATTGTGTTCTCAGTCAAAGAAAACCCAAGAACAGAATATGATGCAACAACAGGAAGCAGCACAGGTGGCTTTAATGGAGCGACATGATTGCAAAGCAGCGGCCAAAGCAATTATGACTCAACAACGAATGACTGTGACGATAAAATAGGCGATTGGGATTCAACAACATCTGATCTGAAAGGAACACAGGGGAGACTGTGATGATTGTATACTCGACTGTCATCACCTCGAAGTGGATATTTCTGGGAGCAATCTAATCCTGTATCTAAATGGACCCATCAAGAGATTAATTGAATATTATTTGTAGCCCCAGTTTGATGGTTATTTGCAAATACTTGTAAAGATACAAAATAGTTGTGAGCATAATGAATGAAAACCGATGCAATTCACCAGTCTCCACACAGCCAGAGGCAAAGATCTTTACATCATGATGCCATGCTGTTATGGGGGGAGCTGGATGACATCATGAGAATGCGCACATACATCAGCCTCAAACAGAGTTCATCGTTTATTAATAAACAGATTTATATATTTAAATGCCATCTCTGATTTTTATTTCTAGAGCTGATTCATTTATGACTCACCCACTAACATTTTGCAAATGGATGTGTTTTTCTTTTCTTTTTTGTGAGGCAGAACTCATCCAAAAGAAAGTACTTTAAAGGAATGTCCCATCTAATTTCAATAATTAAAGTCTGACTCTAGATAAGCTGCTTATTTTATTCAAAGAAGCTCGTTTTTGGCAAAGGGTTATCAAGATATGACATGGATTAAACCCTATACTAACTGCCAGAGGGGTATGGCTGCCAAATGAAACGTCCAAAGAGACACCTTTAACATATTTGAATGTCAATTTATGCGCGTACAGTTTAAATACATTGAAAGTGGTGATTTAAACCATGAAACATGCTGATTCACAAGAAGCCAAATGTATTGTGTGCTGTGGTAGGCGCACAGTGCTGTATGGAAAACCCATTCTGAGGATGACAGACGGTTCGCCTGGTGTTATTAATATATCACAGACCTGTAACACAGGTTGCATCCTGTAAAGGAGCAGAGAGGAATCTGAATATTCTGTTTTTGTCAGACACAATTTTTTTTAATTGGTACACCCACGTTGCTCTGTGCAGAGTGCATACACCCCAGTTTGTGAGGCAGACACCCACCAGATTGGTCTGCACACAAACAGGGCTCCATAATTACGCTCCTCTATTCAGCAGCACTGCCTGTGCGTCAGCACAAACGTCATATTAGAGCTGCACATGGGGGACGGAACATTGGAGAGGAGAGGAGAGGAGAGGAGAGGAGAGGAGAGGAGAGGAGAGGAGAGGAGAGGAGAGGAGAGGAGAGGAGAGGAGAGGAGAGGAGAGGGAGCCTCGCAGATGTGGCGTGCTGGGGCTTCTGCTGCTTGCAGGCAGATGTTCTGTCATCCTCTGTCTCTCACTTATAAGGTGAACGACTGTGGAGGAGTAGCTCTGTTCTCCAGTTGTAGAGAGCAGGGAGAGACCAACTCTTATGTTAGCAATTCATCCAGCTGAAGGAGATCTGGCCTATAGCAACAGGGTGACTGGCATACAGCCGTATAACTTGCACTCTAAGATGACATGTTATTGATTCAGGTCTGGTTTGGCTGAGAGCCTCTGATCATTATGAAATATGGCCTAATGATTTAATATGGTGACGCCAGGTGAAGTACATGCCAGCTAAAGACCTGATGATCAGTGATTGCTCACTCTTTCTCTGTACATATTACATCCAGCCTGCATCTTTAAGCATCTCTCAGCTCAGTTAGAAATAAAGCTCCAGGATATTTAAACACAGTCGGCTACTCTAACATGTCGAATGAGGATTAAATAGGAAGCGACTGCGAAAAACAGCTTTGTTTTTCATTGATTAGCTGTGTACCGTTCCAGAAGTATTACAGCCAGATGATAATCATAAAAACGATGGCAACAGTGTTGATGAGAATGATTACGACAATTAGAGCCTCTAAATTGATAGCCCCTTGTATCTCATTTAGTCAACGATCTGAAGCCAGGTAGCGGATAAATTAAGTAAGCTGTTCAGAGCACAGGTCTTTCCACGCCTCTGTCTTTCTCTTTATGTCAGATAAGGACGCTCACATCTTGCTACAAGGAAACTTAACTAAACCAAATGAGGATAAATTATTAACCAGACAACACGCGTGGAGAGCGAGCACAGGCTTTGGTGATGTGCCCCTTGAGCAAGAAACAGTTGTGCTCTTCCCCTGACCCTTCCCCCGGACCTTCCTGAGAGCAGGGTACGAGAACCGGTTCTCTAAGAGGGCATCGGTGATGTTTATTCACGGCGTGCATTGATGCTCCTTCATCCTCTTCATCCCGGCGAAGGTGAGGTGCGGTGCTCACCTTCTGACTGTCATTTTGTACACCTACATCACCACCACCACTAACAACAACCGAAAATTACCCTCCACACACGACAACTCTGTCGGGAGGAGGTTCCGGTGCTTGTCAGCTGAGAGAGAGAGAGGGGGAGAGCGAGAGCGATCCTCCTTGGCACACATTGCCAGTGTGGCAGTGAGATTTTGACTAACTGGCTGACTGACTGGGGGATTCTGGAGGAATCACACGGGGAAGGGACTACACGCTCTCCGGTTTTCTCTTTTTCCCACCCCTTTCTCTCCTTCTAGTCTGTCATCGCCGGAGAGGTCGATGGTTTTGTAGCCTGCATCCATCTCAGCGGCGGATTTTGTTTTATTTCTCCTCTCCTCTATTGGCCGAACCGGGGCTGATCCCAGCCAACCTGGGCCGGGCCGTGGAGCTATTCAGCGAGCCTTATAGCTGAAGTTGGCGGCACCCGAGATGAGCGCCTTGAGACCCGGGAGCGGGGCTCTCTCCTCGCCGGGGAGACGGTTTGGGTCGTGGCGGTGCTGCTGCTGGTGGTGGTGGGTGTTGGTAGTCGGGGTGGCGGTAGGTTCGGGTGATCCGTGGATGTCCGCCGAGGCATGCCCCTCTTCTTGTTCCTGCAGCAGCACCAGGATTTCTTGCGTGGACCCGGAGCGGGGTATCAATGCCTTCCCCGTCCTGCAAACCGAGGCAGAGATGGAGAACATCACCGACATGTGAGTTTCCCTCATAAGCACCGGTTCACGGAGAGATGTGAAGCTAATGCATCAGGGGCAAATCAGCATATTTTTCCCGACTTTATCCTTTTCCAGCGGCCCACATTTCCCAGAACTTCCCAAATAAAGAAACGGCATCCTTCACCCCTATTCAGCCAATTGTATGGGGAGCTGACAGATACACAGTCAGCAAAGAAAGCGGCCCAAATGTTGTTTATTTCTGATGTGATGAATGAATTTTAAAGCGAATTCGTAAATCCATATCACTTCAGGTAGGATTTTAAGTAACCGACAGCCTACACTTCTTTCCTCGTTGGCAAGGGTTTGCCTCAGAAAGGCATCAAGTGCAACCCACATTGCATAACAGACTCTTTGGCATCAAGGGGCACATCAGTCTTTCGGCACCAGCGAGGAAACAAGCTCGTTTAGAAATGAAATGCAACTGAAGCTGATGGGCTTTATTCTAACAAATAGACAGCTCAGTCTGCGCGCGTACGTGCTCGTGTTTGTGTGGAGACGCCAGACACTACAGTCCAAATATTAGCACAGACACTTCCCAAGATGGCTTATATGAGTGTAGGCTATCTAAATGAACCACACAGGCGGAGAGAATCGATGCTGAAGAAAGAAAAAAAAGAAAAGTGACGTTTTTCTTGTCAGACTCAACATTTTGCTGGCAGTCTCTTTAAGGTTGGTCGGGCGCAAGATGCCATAAATCTCAGTGTGTGTTTAGATGTACTGTATCATCTCCTCTCCGGGCTGTATTTGAGCTTTTTCCACTCACATTTAATGAAACGTCACTTGGCCTGAAAATGAGCTGAGGCACCTCTGCAGCCGAGACAAATTAAACGGGAGATTAAGGTTTTTAATTGCGCCAGCATATTTCTTGGCAAAGATAAACGGCCTTGTTGGTAATGACTTATGTCGGAGATAAACAGTTTTTATCGGCGGCCTTGGAGAAGCCTTGGAAGCTCTTTGAATGAGCCAGTGTGGTGAAAAGCACTGACTGAGTGCTTGGCTAATGTAAACAGACAAATTACTGATGACCGTGGAACTGCTAATTCCGAACGACCTTGCCAAAAAAAAAAAAAAAAAAAACCTACTGTAGGTCATCGTGCGCCCTGTCGTATGTGCCGTTTTTGGTTGGACTTAGTTTATGACAGTTGATCTGAATCCTCAACAACTGGTCAGAAATCGATGTGCTGTATGGGTGTAACAGCTCACACAGTCTGCGGTGATGTCTCTTTTGTGCCCTAATGTGTAGCCTGCGGTATGTATATGCTCAGAATTCCAAACAAATCATACTTAGTCACCATCTGTTAAGAAAATATCCTTTAGAGGGGATTCAGGGAGGTGGCTGTGCTAATGACTGGATAATACAGACAATCATAAATGGCAATGTGTTTTGTTACGCACAGAAAATGCCCTCCTGCTTAAATACTGAAAACATAACCACGCGTACAGAAATTTCCCAGAGTTTGTATATTCACGCTTGTACCCCTACACCGACAGACAAAGGAGGCTAAAGCACATATGTGGGTATAATAATGGTTATTTAAAAGCTCAGTTAAATTCCTGCCAGCTCACTAAAACAGACATTCAGCGACGGCTTCGTCAAACATGTGCACACTTGTGTTATTTGACAGCAGCGTTATTATTCATCAAGACTGTCTGCTGTTCCCCTTTAGACTCTTTTGCAGGTGTTTATTTTATTTTATTTTGTTTTATTTTTATTTTTTAAGAGCAGACACCGAGTGACTAATTGGTGATTTATTTCCGATCGCAAACGAGTTCGTTCCACTAAAATCATTTTGTCACATTGTCCATGCATCACTGCCGTCAGGCTTTAGTAGTACAGTGTGCTCCTTATTGAGAGATACATTTCATTATCACCAGATTTTTTTCCCTACGTTTTTTTTTCTAGTGGATTGTGATGGGAAATGAGGGGAAGGAAAGGATAGGTGTTGTGCACAAAAGGTTTTCTGCAGCACCCCAGACATGCAGATTGCATGGTGTACTATTTTAAGGAATTATATTCTTATTTAACCACCTGTATCTATGTTACCTACCCCCCTCCCCCCCTTTTTTTCCCAAAGGGGCAGAAAACAGGCAGCAAAACACTAAGTAATCGGAAGTAAACACAACATCCACTTTATATGCAAGCCAAACCAATTGCATTGCAATTTAGAGCAATCACACTGACCAGTGCTACTATGGTAGCAACCCCCTAAATTCACCAGGACCCCCCTGCTAAACAGGCCATGTGCTGTCCCTTCAGTCCTAACTCATTTATTTTTTCACTTGCATCAACTAAAATGTAATTATTATGGCATACATTGAGAAACATGAACTAAAAGTTACACCTGATGAATTTGCAATATTTCCCAAAAGAATTGCTCCTTCATTTCTACAGCCTTCAACAAATCAATCAATAGAGATGGTTTTTCTCACTCACTGCTTGTCTACCCCCTTGGAAAAAAACACATTATTTACTGACCTTGTGATTTAGCAAGGGAGTATGTGCAATAAGTGCAGGACAAAGGGCGGTGCTGTGACTGTTACAGTGTGTTCCCTTGATGGGAAAGACTGTCCAGAGCTTTTGTTTAGCTCTAAATGTTCTCAGAAATCCGACCCCGAAGCTGTGATATTCAAAGATCGCATATACTGCTTTCCAGCACACATTCGCACAGCTAAATTCATTCACCCAAGGGAGTTGCCCACAATCATCTCCTGCTGGCTCTAGAATCAAGTGCCATGCACAAGTGCTGCTGAGGAAAAGAGGCGAGAACTGTTCCTTTTTCACTGCCCCCCCCATCTCCTACGTACCACCTGCACGCTTTCCAGAGTCCTTTTTTTTCATTATTATTTTATTTTGGTCCCTCTGACTTTTTGAAATGCTTCTGTTTATGCTTCCACCTGTTAACAAATGAGCCGTCTCACCAACGCTTGGTTCTCTTGACAGTTACATCGCAAACCAGAGCAGCTTCTCCTCCATCAGCGACAAAGACCTGCACTACTACAAGAATCTCAGGAACCTGTGAGTCTTTAATGGCTTATATTACCCGTGTACCCTTTGAGGTCTGTCTGCATTATTTTAAAGTGTTCTTGTCCAATGTTGGACCCAAACAATAGGCAGCATTTCTATGTACATTCTCTCCTCTTTTTTACTAGTCTTATTCATTTATTTCAGCCTTGTTGCGTTTATCACTGCATCACACAGTGTTTTGTCCAGTTCTGCACTTCTTTATCTTAATTTGCTTCTTTAAAAGAAAAAAAAAACTATAACCACTAGCAACCACTTTCTTCTACCCTGAAGATAAAATCTGTTAGGAAAACGCTACCTAATTTCTCAACCAGTATCCCATTTGCCAAGCAAATTAGCACAAAGCACATATCCACAGTGAGTGTGCTGTATGGTTTTCATTGTGGCTGGACTCATGGGAAAACAGCTATAAATGCAGGAAGTCTTAAATGCTGTGTTTAAGCTTCTATCTGAAACAAATGTCCCGTGTGTCTAAGACACGCTGCACAAACACTTACACTCTGTGCTGTGTTAATGTAATAGTGTGTGATCTGACTAGTCATACAACAATATTTTGTTATGATTCACACTTTTAATGACTAAACACTCAGCCCAAGTGATGCCACACCATCAGCTGCAGGAGATAACATCGCACCAAACGGCAATATTGTCTTACAGCCTCACCTTAACTGATAAAGGGCAAAGACTTTATGCATCCCGTTATAGCATCGTTGTGTAATGCCTGTTGTGTATTAATATTAATTTTTTATGTACATAAAAGCATTTCTATTGGGGTACCATTTACACTATGCCCAGCGGATCCAGTGTATTAGCTTCGATTAGCTCTGATGGATGAAGTTTTTATTGGAGTTGTTTATATAAACGTCATTTTAACAGAAAGGGAGACTGATATAAGATTTTAATATGAAAAACAACCTTTGTTTGTCTCTGTCAGTTTGCATCACAGACATCCCTATATTGGACAGCCAATAACAGAAAGCATGTCCTCTTTTAAATCTCTAAATGTTCATCATTTGATTAGTTCTTTGGACCTAAATTGTTCTACTTTCTAAAAAAAGTGTTGTGTTAATATATATATATATCCTGGTTGTGGTTTGTAGGTCATATAAGACAATAAGGAGAGCAGAATATGGGTTACCAGGTTCTTATTGCTGGCACATATCCTCGTCTTGCCTGGCTTGTGATGTGAGACAAATGTTCATGAAGATACTGATGATGTTCTTGCTTTTGTTTTGTGGCAGAACGGTGACCAACAGCAGGCTAACATATGTATCAAAGCTGGCCTTTCAGAACAACTTTAAACTGCAGTACTTGTGAGTAAAAAGTCATGCTGTTTATTCCTTCCCTTCGATTGAAAATGTGTACCTTTGCAACGCAATGTGAACAAGTCACACTGTGAAGAGAAAATGAATAAGTAAGAAGAAAAGCCAGTGAAGGCAGTGAGATTGATGAAAAACGAAGTCCGCTACAGGTTAACAAGATTTATAATTGATAGTCAAACCGTGATGCAGAGTCAATATAATTAAAGTTTAGTTTGATACTTATTATATTTAATTAATGCGACACTTAAGGTTAATTGTGACAGTCTGTGACAATGTGTGGGGAAAACTTTAAATGAGAAATATAATACAGGCTTATTAGTGTAGATAGAAGCAGACATGTGCTATTAGTCCTAACAACAATCCACTACTTTGCTTTGGTGCTACAAACACTGTCTTCTTCCCTAATGTTTGATTTAATTTCTAGGAATCTGAAAGATAACAACCTGTCATCCCTGTCCTGGAGGATATTCAAACACCTCAACATCTCTTATCTGTGAGTTCAGAGGAACCTTTGCTATCAGTCTTTCTATCCCTGTGTGTGTCTGTTGGTTTACCTCCTAGTTACTATGAGAGTCTTTAGATAAACACAAATACACACAGTAGCATCTGTAATAGCATCTTAGGTTTTTAATCTCATCGGTTCATAGTTCTATTTAGTCCGTAATTTTCCTCAAGCAAGAAAATGGTTTTTTTTAGAAGTTCTTGATTAAAGAGGAGCTGACTTTTTAGTTGCATTCAGAGTCCAGTCAGATCCTAATTTGAAACAGAGAGTCAGAAATAATGACATAGTTGTTACGGGATAGTAATTCAACTACAAACTTAGGTTTATATTGGAACGCAACCGGTTGGTTGTATAGTAAGACAAAACCCTACAATAACTGAGTTGCCTGTTGCAATGAAACATGTCGCAGAGCAGTCAGTCTGTCTGTGTTTATAAATTACATGGAAGTTATCTTTAACCCTTTGGCAATCTGTCTGAGAGTGATTGCAGTGAGTCTGAGTCAGACTGTGATTGTTTGGAGACAAGTTGGCCCCCACCAGACAACCTGTCCAATCCCTTTGCAATCAAAAGTGTTCACCCAGGAGGTTGAGGTTGTATTTTATTCTTAGATTTATTTTCCCCGTTTCTATTTTTCCCCCGATTTAAAAGCTAAATAACAGCACAGAGAGCATGCAGAGATGTTAGTAGCAAAACCTTGTAATGTGACAAAAAAAGAAAAAAAAAACAAATCCCAGAAACATTTAACACTAGTGGTGTCGAACAGTTACAATTCTTCTCTTTCTTAAATCTTCCAAAATGTCTGTTACTCTTTCGTGCTTTGCTATGCTCTGCTTCTCACAGATCTTCAATGTGTGTGTGTGTGTGTGTGCTTCTAGGATCCTGTCTGGAAACCCTCTCCACTGCTCCTGTGAGAACATGTGGATCAAACTGTGGTTAGGAGAGGAAGCAGACATTCAGGAGCTACGCTGCATTGAGGACGGAGGAGCACGCAAACTGCTGTCCAGACTGACATTACCTAACTGTGGTAAGGGCGTGCGCACACACACACACACACACACACACACACACACACACACACACACACACACACACACATAGGGTAAGGACCTGGAAAAAACATTCACAAGCTGTAGCAGAGTGTAAAGCGTTGAAGCACCTGGAGGAAAAAAAATCAATCCTAATAGTTTCCTGTGCAAATATTTTTCCAAGGGCTTGCTTATATTTTGTCGTGTTCTTATGTATTTTTCATATGTCTGACACATCTGTTTTTATGTGCACAGTTTGTATAAATGTGTATGTACACGTGTGCGGTATGAAACTTGATATTTGAAGACAAATGTGCTAAGTGTTTTGGCAATTCTCAGGAGGTGTGGGGGTTGAATGAATAGAGACACTGAAGCTTGCTGTTAACACCTAAGAGGATAACTGTACAAAGAGTACAATTCATGCACTGACTACAGCCTCTGCAGTAATCAGTAATATATACCTACTGGTATGTGAGTAGGACGGATGTGCTGCACGGACAGCATTGCACTTACATGGAGTGTCGCTTAGCCTGTATATTGTAATTTCCCAAGACACTGTGAAGTGCAGAAAGCTACAATGTCTTATGCATGAGCAAGCAAACAAATGACCAAATAAAAGCACGCACGCACACTTAGAGCCTCACTTTCACAGGGCTTGAACATGTTGTTTGCTCTCTGTTGTGTGTCACCAAAACGCCATCAGCGCTGCACAGACTGATTTATCTTTGTCCAGTTGGGATTTTTTCTCATGCGATGCACAGATTAGCTGCTAGATGGAGTAAAGTGAAATGACCGACACACAGGTTATGCATGTGTGTGCCGTTTGTGAGTGTGTGAGGGTTGTGTTGTCCTATAATACTAGGCGGGGTAGGCTTAGCCTTTCTGGACAGGTGTCCAGCCATCCGATCAAAAGTTACGAGTGTTCATCTTCCTGTTTGCTCTAAATTTCATACATTTATGATGTGCCATAGCGCTCTATTTCACTCCTCTGGTTAACCCAGCATGTTTAATGTGATGATAGGTTTTAAAAAATGGCTGCAAGTTCTGTTAAACCTGTCAGAGATTTCCTCTAATCAGAAGTTCATGTATTAAAATTTTAATTTGGGGAGGCTCTGACTCAGGAGGTAGAGGTCCAAGTCCTTCAGCCTGCAAGTCCAAGTATTCTTGAGCAATAAACCAACCCCCAAATTGGTCCTGATGTATCCACCGTAGGGTGAGTGCATCCATGATAGAAAACCCTTGGCTTGTAGCAAAAAGCTCTTCAAGTACCAGTCCATCTAACAATTAAATGTGCGTTAGATGGGTTCAGTATTCTTGTGTAGTTCTATAAAAGTACATGCTTGTATATTGTATCAATTAATGATCCCACAAGCATCAGTTCCTTTTGATAGATACATACCACTGCATGCTGGGAACATTGCACAAGAGCTGCAGTTTTGCACGACCCAGTTGTCTAACCATAATTTGGCCCTTATTAAACTCGCTCAAATCCAGGGGCCACAATGAAGAGGTAATCAGTGTTATTTGCTTCACCTGTCAGTGGTCAAAACGTTATGCCTGATCGGTGTATCCTTGTAGTAAAAAGGTCTATAAGTACCAGTCCATTTACCAATTAGATGCGTGTTATTTCCAGTATTCTTGTGTACTTCTGTGCATGCTTGTATGGTGTATCACTGAAAGCTCTGTCATTACATTGAATGTGCTAGATTAACCAAAGGAGAGAGAGAGAGAGAGAGAGAGAGAGAGAGAGCATCATGATGTATTGTACGGTACACGCTTGTATGCTTGTAGTAAAAAGGTCCATTTACCAATTAGATGTGTGCAATGTTTAACATTCTTGTGTACTTCTGGGGAAGCATTGTATTGAACGAGCAGGTGAACAACATGAAAACAAGGCTTTTATATTTATTATTATATTTATATGTACATGTGTAACCTGGGGGAGGAGATGTCTAATGAAGCTATTACATTATGTCTCAGTGAGCCGTCCCTATTGATTATTTTCCCTTTTGCTTTTACTACAGAAACTACGAGGGTATCGATTGTAGAAGTATTCGTCCTAAGTATTTTCACACACACGTACCCACAAAACAATCTGGCCTGCTTTTATTCTGGAGGTTTGCAGGGAGCCTGACGATGTGTGCGTGTGTGTATTAGCTGTGCTGCTATTTTAGAGAATAAACGCACAGATCTTGATCGTTGCCTGTAGAAACCATCATATGTCTGCTACGTATGTCAGTCGTACGTAGAGCTTACTTAGAGATTTTGTTTTGTGTTCCTTCCCTGTTCTTTTCCTCGCCACATGCAGAAAACAAAGAAACGTTAGTTTAGTCAGGATTTAGTTTATTGCGCGTATCGTTATCAGAGATCATACAAAACCTGCCAAATTTGTGCATCGCTTTGCCTAAGTTGCTCATCTATTCCTTCTTGCTGCTCACCTGCAACAGCAGCATGCTAGGACTATATGATGCTTTGTGTAATTCAGCACATAGATGACATCATTGACTCTGAAAGTTGCTGACTGTATGTACTGCAGTAAAATGAAGTGTTATAAAGACCATCTGCACTGTGTCCCATAGCACCGGTGACCTGCTGTCACGCAGCAGATTTCATTTCCTTTTCCACTGAATCATCATGTTTTGTTCTCTAGGAATAAAAAGACAAAACCCAACTTTTCTAGATTTATGGAAAGCTGCAATATTATAAGCAAACCCCACAAAGATGATCACATTTTAAAAGCAAGAAAAGACGCTTTCCACAGATTTAATCAAGAAACGTTTCTTTGACCTGCCAAGAAACACAGTTAATATTATAATAAAGAATTATGTCTTTACAGTGCTCCACATACAATTACTTACCACATAAGTGTAATGTCAGTTTAAGTACACTTCCAGGACAGGCTTCTACAAACCACAAGGCTTTTATGCTTATGGGAGTGTTTATGAAGCATGAATGTATAAATGTCAGCAGTTATTTGACACTTTATTCTTCCCTTCTTTATATCATCTGTATGAATTTTTCATGAATCATTCTATTTTGGACACTCTTCTGTTCATAAGATGTGTCAAATTACAGGTTGACCTGTCTCAGAGTCTGACCTGCTCTCATTCTCTGGATTTGTTGATTTTTTTTTCCAATCATGTGCACTGTATCTGTCTCAATCTGGCATTTAGAGCTTGAGTTTGACCAGAGTAAGCAAATAAAACTTGTTTTCGCCTTTCGGATGGGGAGTGCACCCCAGTTTATTTTAGTAATGTGGCATTATAAAGGAATTTTCATGTCAGACTTAAATTTATAAGAAAAAAATCATCAGTCAAATCCGCTTTATGAGCCTAATCATGTTTTGGGGTTTTGTTTTAGCATCTTTGTTGTTCACAGAGGAATCAATCTGGTGAAAAATAGCTCTGGGCAATCCGGACACTCAGGGCACAAACAATAAGTTAGCTTGCAGGAAGCTAACAATGTCATTGATAATTCCTATTGATCTGTCCCCTCTACCTTCCCTCCATTAGCAGAGGATATTTTTGGCATTAGCACAGTTACAGCAGGGCCTCTGGAGAGGTGGGCGGGGGACCCCCTGGCAGAGTGACATATGAGTAGGAGGACATGGTGGGGCAGGGGTGCCAAATAATGCCCCAGGGCTAACAGTGATACACCAAAAAAGACCTTTCAGTCTGGCCAAACTGCTAGCCCCGCGCTTCATGCTCATAGTTCTTCCTCTTTATTTGGCATTTTCCATCTGCCTGTCTGCTTTATGTAAAACCTTTCTGTCTGTGGGCCTGAACATTTCTGAGCGACATTATGAAGAAGGCACAAAGAGGAAATGCCCATCGATGCCCTCGGGCCGACACTGATCTCACAGGCGAGCCTCATACGATTCTCCGTCTGTGGACTGTTTATGGTTGGAGCTCCGCCCCGAAAGGATTACAAACACAGAGCCTGTTCAATGTGCAAAATAAAAACATCAGCTGTGTCACTCAGCAAAAATGTTGGCAACGGCAGGTGTTTAACAGTCCCGCTGTTTCTTAATAACGGGGTAATTAAAACAAAACAAAAGAGCCATATTTAACTCTTTATAAAGTCTTTCATTTTGTGTCCTTTTCTCAGTTCCTTCTCCCTTTAATGCCACGCTTGTTAATGGTAAGAAGGGCAAGTTTAAGCTTTTTCCACCATCGCTCTTATAACACCTTTAGCTTCTGCTAAATGAATCAAATTCCATTAAAGTGAATAACTGAAACCAGCTGTCCTGAGCAAAGGGTGCTTTTTCCCGGCGCTGTAGAAATTATAGCAGATGTATTACCAGATTCCCGCTGGGCACATCACAGCACAGGTGCACTCTGCCTTCATCTGTGTCTCTCTCAGTTAGTCATTCCAGTCAAACACGCAAAATGACAGTCAGTTGTTGCCCTTAATCATCTATTTTTTTTGATTGCTGTTCAAAGAATTTTTGCCTCTGTCCCCGTCATTTCCTTTCTGACTTAATTGGCTTTACCATCCAATCTGTGCATAGGCTTTTGAATAGTTGTATAGTAGATAAAACTAAAATTCAGCAGCACAGGCAAACACAAAACAGACCAGATGGCTTCTGTAAGAGTTTGTGGACAGGAAATGCTAATTACATATGTGAACTTTCCTACATGTTAAATAGTGAGGAATAAAGCAAGACACAAAAGATTTAGTAAGTATATTATGTCAGTAAAGCAGTTGGGAGGCACAACACAAAAACACATGACAGATGAGGCAGATTGTTGTATTTGTAGCTTGTAACCTTGTTTTATGAGGTAGTTGAAGTTAAAGTAACAGGCCTGAGAAGTTCAGCTTAATTCAGTTAAATTGTATTTATCTTTATAATGTAAGATAAAGACTCTACAATAAAACAGAGAAAACCACAACAATCAACAACCGCTTGTGAGCAAACTTGGCACTTGGCAACAGTGGCAAGGAAAAACTTCCTTTTAACAGGAAGAAATCTTCAGCAGAACCAAGCTAGGGGCAACCATCTGCCACGGCCACTTAGGTTAAGGGGAAAAAAAGAAAACAGAGGGAAACAAGAACCACTCAGTGCATTGTGGGAAGCCCTCTGCTGTCTAGGCCTGTTGTATCGTATCTTAGAGAAGGCTCAGGGTCACCTGATTCAGCCCTAAATAAATACTCGAATTTTAAGCCTAATTTTAAAAGTAGAGATGGTGTCTGTCTCCCAAATCCAAACTGGAATCTGGTTCCACAGAAGACGGGCCTGAAAGCTGAAGGCTCTGCCTCCCATCCTACTTTAAACAGGAACCACAAGTAAATCTGCAGTCTGAGAGCAAAGAGCTCTAATGGGGTGATGTGGTACTATGAGGCCTTTAAGATAAGATGCAGCCTGATTATTCAAGACCTTGTATGTGAGGAGACGAATTTTAAGTTTGATTCTGGATTTAACAGGGAGGCAATGAAGAGATACAAATATAGGAGAAACGTGCTCTCTTTCTAGTCCCTGTCAGGACTCTTGCTGCAGCATTTTGGATCAACTGAGTTCTTTTCAGGGAGTTTTCAGGACATCCTGATAATAATGAATTACAGTAGTCCAGCCAAGAAGTAATAATGCATGAATTACATTTTCAGCATTACTCTGAGACAGGATATTTCTAATTTTAGAGATATTGAGCATATGCAAGAAAGCAGTCCTACATATATGTCCTGGTCTAAAACGACTGCAAGAGTCCTCACAGAGTTACTGGAGGTCAAGGTAATGCCATCCAGAGTAAGCATCTGGTTAGACATCATGTTTCTAACATTTTTAAGGGTCAAGCACTATAACTGCAGCTTTATATTAATTAAGAAGCAGGAACATAGAGGTCATCCAGGCCTTAATGTCTTAAGACATCTCCTGCTTTCCTTCTAAGGACATACTGCTGTCATTTTGAAGTTTTCATAACTGAAGGATTCAAGAGAGATTAAGAAGGACAGTTTGTGGGAAAGAGGACAGGCGGTCAAAACAATTCAATAAACGATCTTTATTAAAAATGGAAGAAAGTAAGTTCTAAGATTTTGAAATGAGCCAGAAGGATGTCTTTTTGCATAGCTTAACCCTTTTAATGTGGAAAGGAATTACAGCCATTTACATTTCAGTGATTGTGTCTCGTTCCCAAACAGAAGACTGTGTAGAGAGAATCTTTCTCAAAGCTAAGATGACTTTTCAACGCTATTTAACCCAAACTGCAACTTAGCCTTAATTTAATTGCCATAAAAATATTTCCCTAAGAATAGTGACTGCTTTGCATTTTAATGCACAGCATTTATGGTGTGAAAAAATGCATATAAAAGCTTTAAACCTTTCAGAAAGACAGTAGGACCCCTAAAAGTCTGAACCTAATCAAACAGTGCTCAAAACGGGAACAACAACTTTAAACACTGAAAACTGAGACATATAGAACATAAATCTGATTCTCCTGGTTTAAAGTTGTGTTTTCATTCTCAGTTAGATATTTTATTCTTTACACTACTGCAATTTTCTTCCTTCCTGGCAGAGAGAGCTTTTACCATAACAGAGGAAGCAGACTATGTTTGCAGGTGGTACGTGTCTAAGTAGCATCCACGTGAAATACAGGACCTGTGGTTTCCCAGCAGAACATCGCCAAGAGCATAGCACTGCCTCTGTTGGCTTGAGTTCTTTCGATAGCGTATCCTGCTGTCATCTCTCCTCCAGGAAGATGATGTGCACACAACCCGATGTCCATGTGAAAATAAAAGAAAATGTGATTTGTCGACTCAGATGCTCGGATGCTCGATGTAGATGTATTCAGTAGTGGATATATGGGTCAGCATGTCTACTCTCAGCGTTCTGCAGCAAGCTGTGATGCACTGTGTTCTGACACCTTTATATCAAAGGCAGCATTAAGGTTTTTAGCCACACACAGGCTAAGCATAATGACGTTGTGACCATGTCTTTGCTGCCAGTTCACCAGTCGTCCTTCCTTGGACCCATTTGGCCAAGAACACTGAGGAACTCGGTACAATAATTTAAATGTGGCCTAATTAAAATTAAAAAAAAGTGTAGAGAGATTCAAAACTTTCGAATGATCTGATGCTGGAGTTAAGTGTCAGCCTGATTGACTGTAATCTCAGACAAGAGATCAGCAATCATTAACACATCATCCTCCTCCCTTTGTCTCTGCATCATTTGTGAATCCTTCACAGTGCATGAACAGCAGAACATTGACAGGTAAACTTATGGACAGACTTTGTGTTGCGTGCCTCAGTGCTTTCCTCACCTCTCTCTGCTATACATTTTGTCAGAAAACTCTCTTTCTGCCTCTGCATTGCCTCAAAAAACACATCATTATGATGGAGCAGAAGGAAGGTTACATAATAAATGCTAACATTTCTCTGAACATCAATACAAACGTGCCTATTGTGGCCTGTAGCAAAAGCTAGCAACAATGACACTGAGTAATGCTGTCGCTGATGCCGTACTTGTAATTCATCACCCATTCATTGAACATAATCCTGGAAAATGAATGCAATATGGATTCCAGGTGTCAAGGAGTGTCAAGAGCTAGTATATGCATAGGTGCATCCAGGGGTCATTTGTGAAGTTTTCCCCACTTCTCTACCTGAGAGGTTGTCGTTTACAGAAAAGAAAGCTCCTTTGTGACACTAAAATATAGTCTTTAAGCAACGTTTACCAGAGCAATATCACAGTTTCTACTTAAATTGATCATTCTTGCTTATTCCAGTGCAACCTAGTAGTCAAATGACGATGCACAGTATCAGATGCAATGAACTTTGCCTCTTAACTTTTACGAGATTCAGTCTGAATTAGTGGTAAAGCGATGCATTTTCTTTTTATCTGACCCGTCTGACGTGGGCTTTGTGACCCTTGGCTTAAAAGTCAGATGTGCGATCCAGTTATTCAATTCAGAGTCATGGAAAGGTTGGAGACAGTCCCAGCTGTCACAGGGTAAGAGCCAGGTTACACCCTGGACAGATGTAATCTGTTGCAGGGTTAACACAGAGAGACAGACAGCCATTCACACTCACACCTACAGTCAGTCTAGATTGATCTAATTAACCTAATCCCATGCATATCTCCATACAGAGCTCCAAGATTAGAAAAAATTTTTTTGTTGTGGAATCTTTAGACATAATTAATATTCAGTAATTTCCAAAAGACCAATCTTGATGGTACAACCAAGTTATTTCCAGGGTTTTATGTGTCAATATAAGATTAATATAAAACAAGGACAGAAGGACATAGACGCTACCACTTGGATGCATGTCAGAGACGGAATAACTCTGACAGCCTGAGTGGATGAGTGAATAATGAGCTGCTTTCCAAATAAAACACCTCTATACAAGTGTGAAGGCTACAGCAGTGTGGAAAAGACAAAAGAAAAAAAATATTCAGCTGACCTTTTAGTACAAATCTAAACCCTGTTGTTACAGTGAGCATGTGAACTTCAAGTACAGACAAGTGAGAAATTAAAAGCAGCACCTGAATGTGGAACACGGAAAACCATTGCAGTTCCAGATGCTTCTGTTGAGAGGTCAAGGGGTTTCATGAGTCCAAGATGATGTGAATCAAATCCCATGGACACCAGCATCAGTTTTGAGCCCAGCTAAGGATCCATGGGATATCATGTTTCAGCACTGCACTGTATTTATTTGAAAAATATCATCAAATCACAAATTGAGGCAATATAAGTACAGTAATCTATTTATATTTCTACTCATAATAGAAGAATACTTGAAAATTCTGCAATGCATGACAGGAAATAACCTTAAAAATAAGAAGAAAACAAGCAGTTCGACCACTCAGATTTTTGTGCTCTTTAACCTTTATTCTTCCTTCGCTCTTATTGCATGTCGTCTTTATTTGTTTAAACGTATGTTTTGGAAAACATTAGCTTAAACGGTGACTCTAAATTGGCCATGGTTTGAGTGATTTGAGTGTGAGTGTGAATGGTTTTCTGTCTTTGTGTCACAGACTGTCACAATGTAAATGTCTACATCTCTCACAAGAAAACAGACCTACATCAATAACCACCGCAAAGTTCAGCCATGCCTTCACAAAAGATATGGCTCAACACTACTAACAGAAACATAGCTGGGATTTTTTAGTCAAAAGGCTGAATGAAAAACCATTTAGCTAGTGTCTAACTCTCTTGCATGAATATAAATGTCGTGCATCCCTTGCAGACACCCGACTGCCAGAATTTCCTCACAAGTGGCTGCAGGTGAACTATAGCGCGGGCTCAGCGCTGATACACGACACAGTTCCGTATAATTGCTGGTGTTGTCACAATTGCAGGGCGATCTACCGTCCATAATTACAATAAAACCCTTTTCAATCCCACTTGTTGATTCTGAAAACATCTAAGCAGCTAAAGATTCAGGATCACACACTGGCATGGATGATTTAACTACCATAATTGAACATGAGGTCATAACGATCCTGCTGCACTTACATCAAAATCACGGTGGTTTGCAGAGGTTTTATGCTAATTTGTTGGCTTCAGTGGGAGATGTGTGTGTGAGTGTGTGTGTGTGTGTGTAATGTGCAGCCTGCAGATGGCTGTAGTGGCAGTAGAAAGCTGATTTACTGAGAGCCTGTTAAGATATGTCGTTCTGATATAGTAGCTGGGCTGCCACCAGTGAAATGACTGGTTTTTACGGCGTCTCACAGTGATTGAGTGGGTTGCCGTAGTGATAAGTGGGTTGCCCTGGTGATAAGCATTCTGCCGACGGACAGAAGAGGTTGGAAACGGGTGGGGAGAGGATGGGGTTTGATAAGAAATCTGTCCAGTTTTTATCTGCAGTAGCTGTCGACACTCTTCTCTTCTCTTCAATGATGTTATTGGACAGGGGACAAAAGTGGCAAGACTCTGATTGAGTCTGATTGGTCATGCTCAGGTCACATCCTGGTCACCTATGTAGACACACACACACAAACATATATGCACACACACACAGTCACCAGTGTCTTTGCTTTGACAGGGGCTTTAGACTGTGTCCAATCAATTTAGTAGTTGGGCTGCTGAAGACATGCACTAGTAATCAGTGTAACCATCACTGTGTTTGAACTCTGTCTCTTTGTCTGACTGTTTGATTGGGGTGAGTGTGCTTAAATGAAAGTGAGAGAAAGAGAGCAGGAGATTGAATTCGAGCTCTTTCTTTGTGTGTCCCTGTGGTTGCGTGTGTGTGTTTGCCTGCTCTTGTCTTGTTGTCGAGGTTCTTACGTGATTTGTATTTCAACTGAGAAGAAAAAAAACAGCGGCCTTAAACAGGCCTTAAATCCTAAGTTTGCTTCCTTTCCTACCACTTCCTGTCCTGTCCTCTCGCCATCTCTAAACTTTACGTTCTCCTCACTCTTCTCTCCTCCTTTCTGCCCCCTTGCTGTATGCAGAGGTTCCCACGGCAACGTTAACCCCATCCAATTTGACCAAAATGGAGGGAGAGAATATGGAGCTGTTGTGTACGACCTCTGGTGTCCCATCTCCTGAGCTGTTCTGGGATATGATACGTGTCGCCTACTATGAGGTTAGGAGACACACACACACAGACACACAGTGTACCAGCACTGCTGTCCTACTGTTACAGAAATTACGATATTGTGCTCTATGAGCTTTACATTTCAGCATTTCAGTATTCAGACCATTTGTTGCTATGATACTGTTATTTTAATGTTCCTACTCTGATTTCCAATAAATGGCTTATTACCATTAATTATAACTGCATTTTGGTTGCTTGTGTGTGTTGAAGACTTCATCTCTTGCAATCCCCCAAAGTCAGGGAACAGGTTCCGTGAAAATGTAAAGACAGACTCCAGCCAGGCATTTTTGCCCACATGGCTGCCCATTACTAGCTACCTCACAAGTCTACAACAATCAAAGTCTTACATGTAAAAGATTGTAGTAGCTTGCCGTTAGAATTTCTTCCCCCAAAGACAAAAGCATGTACTCTGATTGATCCCCTGCTGAATTTGTAAGCTTGCTCACTTACAAAGAAATGAACAGTCTCTAATCTTTCTGTTAGTTTCATTTTAATGGAGAGAGACAGAATATCAAAACAAAACAAATTACTAAAAAAGTTTGACATGATTTGCATGTCCATGAGGGAAATAAGTATTTGATTTCCTCACAACACCAGAAGAAGGGTTTGGCTACCACAGACCGGCTGTGTCATCATAAAAACAATTAGCAATTTAGAGTATATTACTGTCAACACATACTTTTCCCTCTTGTTTAAAGTGCTATGAATGACATAACCCAGCGTTTCTAGTGTTTTATGCACATATCATGAACATTTAACAGCTTGAGCGTTATCGAGGTCCACTCTGATTTAAAAGTCAATTTTTACTTAATGTGGCTCTTGGACCTCTTAACATCACGATCTGACTTTGAAGACATTGTCTTCTACTAAGCAATCAGTTTTTGTTTGTGCGGCTGCTCTTTTCTCATGCAGATAGCGACATCGGGCCAGACTTCCAAGCTGCAACTGTTTAACCTGTCTTCCACGGATCACAACAGCAAGATCAGCTGTACAGCTGAAAACATTGTAGGAGACAAAGAGTCCTCTGTGGTGCTGAATATACTATGTAAGTTTATCCTCTGGCAAACTGCCCCAATTTAGTGAAGATTAATTTGTCAAAGCATCCCTCGATGCAGCGTAGTCTTTAAATCAGAGAATTAAAAGCTTGAGAAGACAACGGTTCTTCTCATCTTTTAATCTGTGTTCTTGCACGCTTCGCTAGTTTTTACCTTTGCCTTATCTTAGTTCTGTCTTCTGTTTGAATTTCACACTGTTGCTCTTAAACTCTCTTTTCTCTCCGCTGCATCAGTTCCTCCCAAAATCACAAAGCTGAGTGACGCAATTCCAGATCATCATTGGTGTATTCCCTTCAGCGTGACAGGTACAAGAGATGTCCACATGATTGTATTTAGTCATATTCTGATGTTTGATTTTTGTGATTTCACAAGGTCCCAACATAAAAAGACTTTCCCTAAGTCACACCAGTACCTGCGTAAATAGGGTAATGACATCTTTTTAAATAATGAAAACTAGTTAACGTTACTGGTTCTTTTGTATTGTTTTCACTACCTCTCTTTAGGAAACCCTAAGCCAACTTTCAAGTGGTCACAGAATGGTAAGCCAGTGAAGGAGGGGCAGTACATCTTCACCAGGATCCACGACTACGCTGAGAGAGAGTACCATGGCTGCTTGCAGTTGGACAGCCCTACACACATCAACAATGGGCGTTACAAACTAGAGGTTGCAAACCCCTATGGCACAGACGAAAAAGAAGTTGATGCTCATTTCATGCACATGCCTTCCGATGGTAAGATACAACATTATTGGATGTTTTATTTTCTGTTTCTACACCACTATCATCATGATGTCTGATCTGGTTATTAAAAAATTATCAGCAAGTTCATTTTTACTATTTTTTTCAAGAACATATGATATACCACTTCTTTTTTAACTAAATTATTAATTGAGGAAAAATATTCTTCATAATTAATAATCACAAGAACTAGACTGCAATTTCTGGAGAAACAGTAGAGTGATTAATGCTACTGCTGGACTTGCTATGTTGTTAAGAAGTTGAAGCTAAGTAGACTGCCCCAAAATACTTTTGATAGTTTAAACTCTGGCACCTGAAACCATTCTGATAAATTCATGTCTAGCTAAGTTTTATTTGAAATATATTATTTATTTATAAACATCCTGTTAATTTTGTAATTTTACTTTGAAAATCTCACATTATTAAAGCATCTTGACAATGTCCAATACACAACTGGAGGCTCTGATTTTGATGAACTCTGATGAATTCTTTTGAAAATCAGACAGCTTTGGTCAACCGAATAGCTTTCTGTATTTAATTAATGGCTTTTATGTTGAAAGATCTACATGTTTTAAAGCTTACTGGTCTTCCATTAACAAGCTGGAGGATTTTATTTTGAAAATCTTACAGCAACACAGTCGCTGTTGTTAGCTGCTGGTGGGGTTTTTGGACTATTTTGTGTTTTTCATGTGTGCATATGAAAAAGAGGCAGACAGGAGAAGCTTTGACACTGAGTAACACCGTAACATATGTAAAGCCATGACTCCGTATCTGTATGGCTATGGAGACAAACAGTCAGGAACACTGACAGACAAATAAATAAATTGTATGTAAATTTATTGAGCGGCCCCAAAAGTTATATATATATTTTTTTCTTTTTGTTTTACTTGTGTAGACCCGGAAAAAGACGTATTTTCAGCTTTTCTCAAAAAGTCCTAGATCAAAATATAATGGATCTGTTTTCGCCAGAAAGATGACACTGTTCTCATTAAGATGCCTCCAGGTCAAAGAGTGCAGATCAACTGGCATTGAGAAAAACACTGTTTGAAAAAGGAGAAATGTTCCTACTTTGTAGTCATGCAATGATGTCTGTAAACTGAAAACCATGAGCCTAGCAACAGGTTAGAGTTAAAAATTTCAGAAGAATATTTTTCCTTTCCCTGTCTGACAGTTAATTAATGTACAGGGTGGGCCATTTATATGGATACACCGTAATAAAATGGGAATGGTTGGTGATACTTAAGTCCTGTTTGTGGCACATTAGTATATGTGAGGGAGCAAACTCCTCAAGATGGGTGGTGACCATGGTGGCCATTTAGAAGTCGGCCATCTTGGATACAACTTTTGTTTTTTCCATAGGAAGAGGGCCATGTGACACATCAAACTTATTGGTAATGTCACAAGAAAAACAATGGTGTGCTTGGTTTCAACATAACTTTATTCTTTCATGAGTTATTTACAAGTTTCTCTTTGTTCACAGCCATTGAAAAGTCGAAGAGGTTAACACGTGAGGAGCGGATCGAAATTGTGTTGATATCTGGTGAACGCAGTAACCGGGTCATTGCAGCAGATTTCAATGCAAGACACCCTACGAGACCACCCATCTCCCATGCTACAGTTAGCAAACTGCTTGCTAAGTTTCGTGAAACTGGTTCAGTGTTTTATTTGCCAAAATGTGGATGCAAGAAAACTGTCACTAATGAAGAAACATCAGTGGCTGTCCTAGCTTCATTCAGCAAGAGCCCACAGCGTAGCACTCGCCGCATGTCACTGGATATTAGCTACTCACAAATGGCACCCTTACAAACTCCAGCTACTGCAGCATCTCAACGAGGATGACCCAGATCGGCGCACAGAATTTGCAGAATGGGCAAAACAAAAATTGGAACAGGACCCTAGGTTCACGCAGAAGATTTTGTTCAGTGATGAGGCAAACTTTTATGTGAATGGTGAAGTTAACAAACAAAATGTTAAGAGATATATTCTAAAACACTTCTTCAGCAGAGAATCAGAGAGGAGAAACACAGAGATTTTCTTGCTAGCAAGGGCAGCCTCCAGAACTGACACACCAAGAGTGAGCCTCAGAGACTAAGCACTGAGGACTGCCCTGGTCTTTTATTTATACACTTCAGTGAGCGTTTGTTCCATACATTGATATGTGGAGGTGTACGTGTGTGTGTGTGTGCGTGTGTGTGTGTGTGTGTGTGTGTCAGAGTGTGACCCCATAAAGGACTTCCCTAAACATCTAAACAAAAGGCACTTAGACTAAAACATGTATAGCTACGTTAATCCTACCGTAAAACAATAAGACAAGGTACGACCTCTCCCATACTCCTAGGATGTGGGGGTGAACGCCAGAACACCCTGGGATGTTACAGACCTCCTAGGATGAGACATTCTTTCAATATGCCATCAACTATATACTTCTAAACACAAATGATTTCATACAGTATTCTACCATATGCAAACTTATATCATTAAAAGATTATACTGACTACTAAGTACAATTTTCCATTGACACAAAACCACCGCTATTGGTCTGACACTAACCCACATTGGATGGATCCCTCCAAGACTGTTGGAACAACAAAAGTGATGGTTTGGTGTCGTATATGGGGTACAACGATAGTGGGTCCATTCTTCAGCAATGGAAACCTCAAGGCCACTGGATATTTGAAATTGCTACATGATGATGTGTTTCCCTCTTTATGCACTGAAGCTGGCACGTTCCCTGAGTTTTTCCAGCAAGATGGTGCACCACCACATTATGGGTGCCAGGTCCGAGCATTCCTAGATGGACAGTTTCCTGGAAAGTGGATTGGTCGTCGTGGGCCACTTGAATGGCCCCCAAGGTCTCCCGGTCTGACCCCCTTAGACTTTTATCTTTGGGGTCATCTGAAGGCAATTGTCTATGGTGTGAAGATACGAGATGTGCAGAACCTGAAACTACGGATACTGGATGCCTGTGCTGGCATTTCTCCTGCGGTGTTGATATCAGTGTGTGAAGAGTGGGAGAAGAGGGTTGCATTGACAACCCAACACAATGGGCAGCACATTGAACACATTTTATAAGTGGTCAGAAACTTGTAAATAACTCATGAAAGCATAAAGTTACGTTGAAACCAAGCACACCATTGTTTTTCTTGTGACATTACCAATAAGTTTGATGTGTCACATGGCCCTCTTCCTATGGAAAAAACAAAAGTTGTATCCAAGATGGCCGACTTCTAAATGGCCACCATGGTCACCACCCATCTTGAGGAGTTTGCCCCCTCACATATGTGCCACAAAACAGGACTTTAATATCACCAACCATTCCCATTTTATTACGGTGTATCCATATAAATGGCCCACCCTGTACTCTAGTACGACACATTCCACCCACTGAGATGAATGTGTTTTTTGTGCATTAATTGTAATAGTTTGGAAGAAAATCAACGAGAAGAGTGGATAAATGAGCTGCTTATTTGGTCTTTGAACTATAATTCTGTGACAAATGGTGCAGGACTAGTTGGGTGCAAAACTTTTTTGTCCCTTTGCACCATAAATGGGATTTTTTCCTTTACGACAATCCCACCAAATACTGCATTTTGGCATTTTTAAGTACTGTATTTGAAGCAGCGTCCAAACTTTCTAGTCTGTTTAGCCCGTACTGAATATTTTTAATTTGATCATTTTATAGCCCTTTAATCTCAAGGCAAAACCTAAGAAATCGCCCCTTTTACAGCTATTTTTGCCGTTACAGATACTTTTAAATTCTTTCCTATCTTTGTACAATTACAATCAAATATTTCTGTTTAGTATATAGGAAATGCATTTAATTATTACCACAAATAGACTCTTTCATATACTTCTCAGTCGCCATCCTGATTCATCATGACTCTGTTTCACACTTTAAATATTGCTGCAGACTGTGTATATTTTGCCATCTGGGTTATGCGCATCGATTTATAATGAGGGGTAGTTGCTGGCATGAAATCAGATAAAGGAATGGCAAACTGGCAGTGTTCTGTTTTAAATCTGCCTTTATTGATAGCAAAGGTGGAGCTGCTGAAAGAAAAAAAATCTTGCTGATGCTTTTATGTTATACTAGACTATATATGTACAGGTATAGCTACATACAGTGAAATAGTTTGTGTTGATGCACAAAGTTGGCTTTGTGAAACAAATGTCATCAATGTAAATGCTCTTTTTTTTTTTTTGCAGCAACAGATCCGGAGCCTTACTATTATGGTAAGTGAGTATGTTTTGTCTTTTTTAAGTGCAAAATTCTTAAAAGAGGCACATCTAGTTTCTGTTTACAGGCACTGTTTTTAGATGTTTAACATCAGCATCGTGTAGGGGTTAAAGTGGGATTTGGCAGGTGGGGGTACTCAAGGTTCAAGTGTATTAGGGCAGTGAGGGAACAACTATATTCTACAATATGTAGGCCCACATTATATTTGCCACTATGGCTGCTTTTCAACCCCCAGCCAGTAGAAAGCTGCAATTTGGCAACTGTTACTAATGAACACGAAAAGCTTAAATAAGCTTAAATTAAAATCAGTGACACTGTCTACTTAGCAGCCGCGCATAGATTTACTGTTATTTTGAAGCATTATCTAAATTATCTTTCATTTCAAACATCAACAGGACAAAAACTTACAGGCACGTACAAAATATTTAGTAAAATCTGATACAGATCTGTTCAAACTTTGCATGCAGTTCTAATTCGACCACTATCTAAATATCTTTTAAATTTCAATTCATAATTAAAGGGCTTATCTCTCTTTTATAATGTTTCTGGAGATACGAGGACCCATTGAGCATTGAGCCAGGACACCACAGTCTGCACTTTACAACTCCAACATAGTTCATCACTGACCCACAATACAGACTGCACGTGTATACACTTTGGATAACATGAATTAATATCAATTACCGGTTAATTTACTTTCAAAAACATTTTATGATGTGAAACATCTAGACAACTTTAGAAACTTGTTATATAGCGATCCAATCTGATTACCAAGCTGTAAACTGAACTAGAACATTACGTGTAAGCTTGAAATTTCTACCTTTATTAGAGCATTTTTCTCAAGTCTTCCCTCTGTTCTCCATCTCACAGAGTAAAATGATCATGCATTAGTATTTTTTCTTCCCTGGGAAACACAGTCACTCTGCCCTCAGCTAGCAGACAAATTATGTGTCAAACTGCAAAGAAACTGTTTTCGTGTCATACATATTGAGCTGTTTGAAATGCTGAATTTTCAAGTACTCTCCACTTCAAAAAAGTTACTCCGATTACGCTCACTGCACTTCTGTAGCACTAGCTAGATGAAGCATCTTAAGCACAGCTTTGCATCTGAACTGTAGTGACTTAACTGTCTCTGCAGCCCATAAAGACTGAAATCACTTAAAAATATTGTGTATTAAACTGCCAACCTGATTTAATTACTCATTAACTGAAAGTGCCGGAAAGTTCAGGCTCACTTTTACAACTGGTGTCGTCAACAAACACAAATTACATTTCAGCAATCTTACTCTCACGAACTCTTTTGTTTTTCTTAAGATGTTGAGAGGTTACGTACGCGTACGACCCTGCAGCTAGAACGTGTGCATGTTTAGCACGTGCTGTTTGCACGTCGTGTTTGTGTAATGACTATGTTTTTGAAACAAGCTCAGAAAACAGAGTGCTTGTCTTACAGTTGAAATATGTTTGAGAACTAATTTGTTTCTGTCTGTGTCTTTCTCCAATACGCCCTCCAACCAGCAGATCAAACCACAGGTACAGCCATATCTTTTAGTTGCTCACTCTTATCCACAAGTAACACAGACAATGAATTATTTACGGTAGTTTTGTTTTGTATTTTTGCACATCTGCCACTAGATTTGAAAGACAGAAAAAAACTGCAAAAACAAAAAAAAAGCACCCATCAGTTTGTGATATACGCTCAGGTAGCATGTTGATTACGTTAACTTTACGTCTACAAGTTGTTGAGTTTGTATAAAGTCAGTAATTAAGTAAAACGCCAGATGCTTTGGTTACTTGGACAAGTGATTTGAGCTTAATTGTTTGTAATGTTAAGGTAAGTTTCTCTATTTCAACAAAAAAAAAAAGGCTTTGAGGAAGAGGTCAGATCAATATGACCGGTGTAAACCACCTTGGATGATGAGGCTGTGAAGTTCTCTTAATCTAACCTTATGAAAATCTGACCTCCTGTTGGAGCAGCTTCCACATGGTGGGATACTTCTGTATAATGATACTCTTGGTCTGCTTTTTGAAAAGCATAGATGAGTTTACATACCTGAGGTCAACCATCAACCCTCCAGTCGGTGGAGAATAATGTCAGGGATGATTCCTGACAGAAGGATAGCAGAAAGAGTGAATGGGAAGTTTCACAAGATGTTAGTGAGACCTTCTGTGATGTACGGTTTGGAGACTCTGGCACTGACAAAAAAGACAGAAGGCCGACCTGGAGGTGCCAAAGTTAAAGATGTTAAGATTTTCATGGGGAGTGACCAGAATAGACATGAGAATAAATGGTTTAGACATGTGTAGAGGATGTATAGAGGATATATTGGACAAAAGATGTTGAAGATGGAGCCCCCAGGAAGGAGGAAGACCTCATGTAATGAAGAAGCACATGTGGAGGGTTGGTGTGACAGAAGAGGATGGTAAGGGCTAGGATGAGATGGAGGCAGATCATCTGGTGTAGCAACCTCTAAAGTGAGAAGCTGAAAAAAGAACAAAATGTAATATTTTAGCTTATTTTGTTAGAAACAGATAAACAATTTTATGCTTCAGATGAACAGTAAATCTTATTGTGTCAGTTGAAACCATATCTTTGTTTGACAGTGAGTAAAAAACACTCCTTTACTTGTCCTTAAATCACAGCTTGAGTTTCTCTTCCTCTCTGTCTCTTGCATCAATAGACACCCCTCCTCCGAATCAACACGAGGACAGAGTCGCTGTAAGTCACTTCTATTTTCCTGCAGCTCTACGGTTTTGCTGTTTGCCACTGCAAGTTATTTATGGTTTGTGCCTGTTTCTCTTTCATTTATTTGTGTTTCCTGTCTAGAAACACCTGAGCTGGCTCTATTTTTATGTAATGCGTAATTGAATAAACCCAACACATTGAAGATAAAGCAGTCCTTAAGAAAATCTGCCTTTCTTGAGCAGTGATATAAACAGCCTGTGGCCTATACCTTTTGTTGTGGTGGGTTTGGCATTTGGCTTTGTGTAGCTGTCAGTGTGTTTGCTCACCTCTCGGGAGATTTATAACCCCGATTTCTCATTGTACAGGTGTACGTGGTGGTGGGCATCGCTGCTGTAGCCTTCACTGGTTTCCTTGTAATGTTGATTATTCTCAAGTTTGGAGGAAACTCCAAGTTTGGCATCAAAGGTAAGACTTCTTGCTCTAATCTTGAGTTGTGGTCTGTGGGAGAATGAACCGGTGATTTTAGTTTGACGTGGACGGCTTCATGGATACATGAAAACATTAAAGCCTGTTATTAATTAGAGGGAGAGAAACTATGTTATGTGGTCAAAGATATTTCACTGTATGAATTAACCAAAGAACAACAACAGTATATGTTGTTGTTCTTTGGTTTACATTTCTTCAGTTTACCCAACCTTTTGCTCTGTCACAGCTGAGTAAGACTCCAGATTCCTTGTAACCTTATAATATGTGGATGTATCGAATATTAATATGCCAACATCAAAAGCATATGGACCAAACAGTGTTCGTCACTGACCACTAAAGCCTTGATTTGTGGTTCCACTTTTGAGGAGGCAAAATATACAGAAATCTAAGTTAAAGGTAGGATGATGGAAAATTAAAGCAATCAGAACCTGAAAGTCTTTGATCATCATGATCCTAATTTAATATATAGGCCCTCATGTATCCACGAATTCACCCGGTTCGGATGGAAGCGGCTGCTGTTGTGATTAAGTTTCTCTGGGTCTCAGTTCTGCTGGTGCATAACATGCATGTGGACTAAAATGAACTGTAGTCTTTGTCATGTTGATGTGAAATTGATTTGGTACTGTAGCCACTGTTGAAGCCTCCACACACACATGCTTGCACACACGCCGTCTATCTTTTATGCCACATAGTTTTCCTCTTGTTTGAAACAACTGCTTCTGCATTGGCTACAAGTGTCACTAATCTGTTTCCCTCATCTGGTATTTACTATTCTGACTTACTACAGCAGATTTGTCTTTTCTCATTTTTATGCTTGGCTCAGATTTTGTCCTCCTTCTTGTAAACTAACAATAATCACTGAACCACAGTCCTTCCATTTTTCACATCGTACATACAAAAATGGTCATGCTTCATTTTAGTGCTCACATATTCCGTGTGTAGCTATAGAACTATAGGTGAACACATTAATCTTTAATTTTGAAATGAGCCCTTTCAGTCTTTCATTCAGTTTGGTTGAGAAAATAAATACGCGAAATTTACATTCAGGGCAGACGGTCCATGAACTCCTCGTCTTGAGGAAGTCGTTCTTTGCTTTTTAAAGATTTTTGTTTTTAGGAATAAAACGTTTCTTGGCACCGCTTGAGCCATCACCGTTTGATGCAGCGTAGGTTTATATTTCACATTCAAATTAGCGAACCAAAAAGTGAATGCAAATGTAGTCACAGAGTTACTCGATGTGCGTTGCCAAGTGTGTGCGCCTTTATGTGTGTGACTCTCAGTTACACTGTAGAAGTGCAGTATTTTGACAGTGATTGATTTATGGGCCCCCGGAGAAGGAAGGATGTGGGACAGAAGGAGCAAAAGGATACACATTGTGTTTGTGTGTGTGAGATTTCTTAGATGTCTTAGTATCATATATACAGTATATATTTGTGTGTTTGTGAACATCTAAGCATTTTTGCATCCTGTGCAGGAGGTTAGGTCACATTACAGTTTTGCCCTCTGATTGCTTCCCTTGACTCTTCATCTTCCTTCCTTTCAACCCTTCCACCTTCCTCTTTCTGTTCACATTCCCCACACATGTAGAAATACAGATGCATGTGCCCGGCAGCAAGTTTACGCTGCAGTAAGTTTATGGAGAGAGAAATTTCGAGAGGCCTGCATCAGTATGAACAACAGATCTAGACAGGGGGTTCAACAGCTGCGAGTAATCCACAGCAGCACTGAGCCCACTGAAATTAATCTCAACAAGAGAAACACAACTGCTGATGGCAGCTCCTCACCAGTCCTAATCTAAAACAAAAACTATTTTGTCATTGCAAAATAACTAAATCACCCCCACATGATGATGGCGAACTTGTGATCAGAAAGTGTAAAGAGTGCGTGTCAGGCCTTGTACCATATTGAGCAGGTGTGCAGTGAAAAATCGTCACTCGCCTCACTGAGCTGAGGATGATTTGCTGACCGCCTCTTTTTGATAGCTGAGTAAAAAGCTGTGGCTGGTTTACATTATTTATGCCGACTGCATTATTCTGCTCCTCTCTCATCAATAACACATGGACAACGTTTGGTACTGGTTTCCTTGCATGATCTCTTCGCTGCTTCTTGACACTAGAAGGATGATTTCATTTAGTGTGTATAGTAGTTTGTTTTCTCGTGTTGGCACAAAGGAGCAGGTAATATTTAAGTCTGCAGTAGGTTCACATGTGTGCATGCATCAGCAGCGGTGACATGTTGCAGTGTTTACTGTTGTAATCTGATCGAGCCCGTCTTCATGTTGGGGATAATTTATTATCCAATGGTAATTTTCTTGTTTTAGCTTTAGACACTCATGTGGAGCCTGCTGCTGTATGAAAGCTATATGTAATAATCTGAAAGCATCAGACTTAGCTTTGTCCTCATAATGTTTTATTAAAAAACAGGCTGCATTTAAGGCTTTATGATTTTTATTGGTCACTGCTGATGCTGACATATGGAAAAAATGCAGACTACGTCCTGAGTGCAGAAACATGCATAGCAGAAGCCTAATGATTAGGGTTGGCACATTACCAGAATTTGAAACTTGAAAGCGATAGGCTGGAAAATAATTGATATGTGGTAGGATTTTCATTATTATATGAGGAAAAGGTGACAAAAATAAAGATAATATCTTATGATACAAACAACATAACAGTCATGTGTGTGTTTGAGTGTATACAGTTTTTAACAAATATATAAATTAGTCGGGCTCACCTCTACACATGGCTTGGGCTCTGGAACCAGTCTCCTGGAGAGGGGCTGGACTCTGTCTCAGTCTGGAGTTGCCCCTGGTGAGAGGCGGCGGGCTGGGGTGGGTATCCTAATATCCCCTCGGCTTGCTGCCGGTATGTTGGGGTTTTTCCCGGTGGACGAGAGGGTTTGTTCCCTGCGCCTCAGGGTCGGGGAACGGGTCCTGACTGTCATCTGCGCTTATGCGCCGAGTGGCAGTTCAGAGTACCCAGCCTTCTTAGAGTCCCTGGGGGGGGGGGTGCTGGAGGGTGCTCCACCTGGAGACTCTGTTGTCCTGCTGGGAGACTTCAATGCTCACGTGGGTAACGACAGCGAGACCTGGAGGGGCGTAATTGGGAGGAACGGCCTCCCTGATCTGAACCCAAGCGGTGCTCTGTTATTGGACTTCTGTGCTAATCACAGTTTGGCCATAACGAACACCCTGTTCGAACATAAGAGTGTCCATAAGTGCACGTGGCATGTCCCACCGGGAGGAGGCCCCGGGGCAGACCCAGGACACGCTGGAGAGATTATATCTCTCGGCTGGCCTGGGAACGCCTTGGTATTCCCCCGGATAAGCTGGAGGAGGTGGCTGGGGAGAGGGAGGTCTGGGCCTCTTTGCTTAGGCTGCTGCCCCCGCGACCAGGGGCAGCAGACAAAGCGGATGAAGCGGATGAAGATGGATGGATGGATGGATGGATGGATATAAATTACCCGTAAAAACAAGAAACTGAACTATTTTAGAAATGAGACTAAAGCTTGTCTAAAACTAAAATATTATTATCATTATTATTTTTTCACATTTTTTCAAATTCACATTTTTTAATCAAAACTTGAACCGGCACAATGGACTAATCAGAGAAGTCAGAAATTAATCACACATAACATTCAGTCACTAAAACAAATTTTTCTGTTCAAGAATGCAAGTAAATAACTATAATTTAGCATCTTAATAAAAAAAAAAGCTTTTCTATTTTTTTGCAAAACCGTAAATCTGAAAACTCATGGATAACAAAATAATTATTTTTTAACAGATTTTTTTTTTTTTGCATTACCATTACAGAAACATTTTTTTAAAATGACTTTGGTAAGTAACAAATCATACAAAAGACAACTTTTTAAGGTTGTGTGGTAGCGCTGTACCTCTGTTTACACTAGTGGTGTGCGGATTGATATTGAAATGTATCCATTCCTCCAATACCAGTTATTTATGTTCTAGAATAGATTCTCATATTAAAATATCGATATTTTAGTAATTTGGGGTAAATTTGTAGTTTATCATTAACAGGAACACAGTGGAAAGAAACTATATCATTGAGATCGTCTAAATTGGAACTACTTCCTCTTCCGCCTTTCATAGTCATATGTGAAATACGGCTGTATAAATGTGTCGCAGCCCTTTGGCGTGCACATTCGCAATAATGGCTGAGCGTAAACCGAGTCATATGTGGACGTATTTTACCTCCACAAACAGCCAAGACGCAGTTTGCGATACATGTTGCAAGACCACTAACCTCGTCAAACACCTCAGAGTAAATCATATCACAGAATATGATGAGTTTATGTTGAGGCGAACCAAAGAGGAGGAGAGGAGTGGGACAGGCGCTGCTGGGCGAGACAGACGTCTCTCGCGGAGTCCTTTAGTGTTGCAGGCAGGCACTATCCAGGTACAGAGGAGGAAAATGCTGGGTACATAGGCTAGGTCTCATGAACAGTCTTGGGGAGTAATGGAATACATGTACCGGAGTTATGTATTTAAAGTACAAATTCAAATTCAAATTTTATTTGTCACACACACACAACCATACACAGTATGACATGGGGGTGAAATGCTTGTAGCTGTACAATGCCCGACCATTAAATGACAGAAGAAAAGTTTTACAATATTTACAATTTACTACAAAAATCTACAAATTAACTTAGGAATTTACAGTAAAGAATGTGCAAATAGCAGAAGAGATTATAAAGATAAGGATTATAAATTATAGGAATTATAGGATTATAGGAAATGTGTGGTGGTGCGTGTGGTGACGTGTGTGAGAGTCCAGTCTTATAGTGACGTGTTTGGGAGAGTCCAGTCCTACACCTGGTTCAGGCCCCGAATAGCCTGGGCGAAGAAGCTCCTCTTCATTCTCTCTGTTTTGGCCTTAAGGGAGCGGAAGCGCTTCCCAGACCTCAACAATGAGAAGAGTCCATTGTTGGGATGGGAGAGGTCCATCATAATCTTCCTAGCTTTGGACTTGCACCGCTTGGTGTAGATGGACAGCAGGTCAGGGAGCTCTGATTGAATGATGCGTTCTGCCGAGCGCACCACCCTTTGCAGATCTCGTCTGTCCTGCTTGGTGCTGTTCCCAAACCAGGTGCAGATGTTTGACGTCAGGACGCTCTCGATGGTGCAGGAGTAGAAGTTCTTGAGCACCTTCAGTGGCAGATGGAAGTCTCTAAGTCTTCTGAGGAAGAAGAGACGCTGACGGGCTTTCTTAACCAGGGTGTTGATGTGACAGGACCATGACAGGTCCTGAGTGATGTGGACACCCAGGTATCGGAAACTGTCCACTCTCTCCACTGGCGTGCCACTGATGATGAGGAGTTTGTAATTCCTCACCTGCTTTGTAGTGAAGTCCACGATCAGCTCCTTAGTCTTGCTGATGTTTAGGAGGAGGTTATTCTCCTGGCACCAGGTCTCCAGGTTCCTAATCTCCTCCAGGTAGGCCGTCTCGATGTTGTCGGAGATCAGGCCCACAACAGCAGTGTCGTCAGCAAACTTGACAATGGAGGTGGTGTCGGATGTGGCTACACAGTCATAAGTGTACAGTGAGTACAGCAGGGGGCTTAAAACACAGCCCTGAGGCACTCCAGTGCTGAGTGAGATGGAGGGGGAGACTTGTTTTCCTACCCTCACTGATTGGGGTCTGTCTGTGAGGAAGTTGAGGATCCACTGACACAGTGATGAGCTGAGTCCTAGATCCGTCAACTTGGTGAAAAGCTTAGAGGGAATTATTGTGTTGAATGCTGAACTGTAGTCCACGAACAGCATCCTAACATAATTCCCTCTGCCAGTGTCCAGGTGACTCAGGGATGTGTGGAGCAGGTGAGATATGGCATCGTCTGTGGAAAGATTAGTCCGGTAAGCAAACTGAAGTGAGTCGATGGTGGGAGGAAGTGAAGAAGTGATGTGATCTCTCATCAGTCTTTCAAAACACTTCATCACAATTGAAGTCAGTGCTACAATATGAGTAACTGTATTCTGTTACAGTAACCATTTAAAAAGGTGGTAATCAGAATACAGTTACTTTGTTGAAATGAATGGATTACACGGCGATCTTTTCCTGTTTCATATGTTAGGCTATGCCCTCTCTATTTTTGGTAATTCCGTGTCGTTGGAAACCCAAACAAAACACGCAATAGGAGCATACTTGGAGTATATATATATATATATATATATATATACAAAAAACTTGAATATTACAATGTTTATTTATCAGATAAAATAAGTTAAATGTCACCATTATTATTGCCCGGCCGGAAACAGCGGGGGTGTCCAAATTCAGAGGCTGCATCCACCTGAAGACCCGGCCTTCGTGGCCTAAGTGGGCCGGGTCCTCCGAAAGCCAGGTAGGCCAGAAGTGAGCGACTGTTACATTTGACGGTCAGAATTACGTCACGAGCTCTCGGTGGAGTGAAACTCTGCCGTCTGCTCCTTGCTATCTAAAATATAACCGGACGCTGGCGTAAATTCTCGACCATCTCACATTTCTGTTCAATCAGTTTTCTGTTTGACATTTATTCAGTTGTATGAAGACCCTGGAGGAATCCTCCCAAGGGATTAATAAAGTTTCATTTAATCTAATCTAATCTAATAACTTTAATCTCAGCCAAACCAATTTACTAACAAACAAATAAAACACTGAAAAAAGCCAAACAATTACATTTTTAAGGTATCCGAGTGACTTATATATCATGTTTAGCCTGAGTAGCGAAAGACCGCGCGGGTCTGAAAACGATGAAGCCGGGGGTTCGCTGTTCTCACCGGCTCGAGTGACCATTGAACCCCCCGGCTAGCTATTGAGCCAGTGTTGCCAATTTAGCGACAAATCTGGCGACTTTTTCTGGTATTATTGGAGACTTATTTATGACGATTTTTTGATGTGAAAACGCGTATCGCTCGTACTCTCAACAAGCAGCGGTGCTGCCGTGGGCACCTCACCCGTGCCAAAGCGCTCACAGGCGGAGGATAGTCCTCCCCCAGCTGCTATCAGGGCAGGAGATGTTCACACCTACGCGTCCAAACTGCAAATGAATCGCGCATGAGCGAAGCCGCTGCTCCCGCACTGACTGTAACGCAGTCAGTTCTTCTTTTACTGTTATGCTTTTTTGTGGATCACAAGGTTTAAAACTACTTATAAAAACACACACACACAAAGTAACTCCACCAGAGTGCCTCCAAAGGATGCAGGCTGGGACACAGCTTCTGTCTCTCGCTAGCAAAGTTGACCCAGACAGTTAAGCTAGTTCTCGGCTACGAGCCCGACACATAACCTAAGGTATTAGCCAGAGGTCCCTTTACTATGGTTCAGAGCCGCAGACCTGTTCTGTTTTATACACACAGAATACTTTTCTATACGAGATCGCTGCAAAAAGTGCAGCCTTACCTAGTGTCCACTCTACTGTTACTCATTTTATATTAAGATTTAAAAATCTAGTTGGTATTGGTATGACGAGTAGCCTTCGGTAGTGATGTGCGATACCACTGATTTCCTTTCCGATCCGATACCAAGTAAAATTCAGGGTAGTATCGACGATACTGATCCGATACCAATACTCTGTACAAAAACTTAATGTTTCATTGTCTTTCATAATACAATATATACTTTCATTATGTAATTGTAGTAATAATATAAGGATATAGCTTCATAATGATTTCAGTACATCAGACTACTTGTTCTTATTGCTCAATAATGCAGAATAATCATATAGAAAAAAAAAACTTGAGGTTGTGCGCTATTTGAACACCTTGCCTGCCTGCAGCACTAAAGGACTCCGCGAGAGACGTCTGTCTCGCCCTAGCAGCACCTGTCTTCTCTTTGCCTCAAGATAAACTCATCATATTCTGTGATATGATTTACTCTGAGGTGTTTGACGAGGGTAGTGGTGTTGCCAAAACACATCACTCTTGCCACATGTATTGCAAACCACGTCTTGGCTGTTTGTGGAGGTAAAATACGTCCACACATGACTCCATTTATGCTCAGCCATTGTTTTGAGTGTGCATGCCCTGTGTATTTTATTTTATTTGTAGATGATTGCCCAAGAGCAGCAACACTCACAAGATGCCTTGTAGAGATGATTGTGAAGTACCCCCAGCCTCTGTCCATAGTGGAGGACCAAAGTTTCCAGGGATTTGTGAGAGCTCTTGACTCAAAATATGAACTCCCAGGAACAAAAACACTGACAGAGACTCATCTTGTAAATTTGTTTGATGAATGCAAAGGCAAAGTAAGAGCATCTTTGCAAAATGCTTCTAGTGTTGTACTTACCACTGATATGTGGACCTCACTGTCCACAGAGGCATATTTGACTGTAACATGTCATTTCATTGAAAACTGTCAAATGAGAGAATTTGTCCTAGAAACCCACTCTTTCCATGGGCAGCAGATGATATCAGCTCAGCGCTTAAGCGCATCACAGAAGAATGGTGCATAACTGAGAAGGTGGTTGCAGTTGTGACAGATAATGGTGCAAATATGGTTGCTGCAGTGCACAAAGCTGGCATCATCCCTGTTTTGCACACACACTGAATTTAGTTGTAAAGGACAGTGTAAAATCTGTCCCGGAAGTGGTGCAGGTGCTGGAAAAATGCAGTGTGATTGTTTCACCACAGCACAAACGCTACAGAGAAGCTCAGGGATATTCAGCAACAGTTGAAAGTGGCAGAACACAAGCTAATTCAGTCAGTAGATACCTGCTGGAACTCTGTCTTTCACATGGTGGAGAGGCTCTGTTAGCAAAATGAAGCTGTGACCACAGCCCTCTGCCTTTTAGGGAAGAATGCATTGTGCTTAAATGTGGGAGAATTATCCCTCATCAAGCAAACAGTTGATGCACTTCGGCCATTTGAAGAAGCAACACAGGAAGTTTTATCTGAAAAACACGTTTCAGTCTCCAAAGTGATTCCACTTGTGTCACCCATTCACAGGGCTGTAGCAGCCTGTGAACGTCAGGGCAGCTCCCTTGCCACACAGCTGGCACAGCAATGTCAGCACAGATTCAGTGGTATTGAGAGCATTCACTGTCTAGTGGCAAGTACATTTCTGGATGTTAGGTTTAAACACCTTGGTTTCCGAGACAAAGACAATGTTGACATATTAAAAAAACGTCTCCACACTGAAATGCAGGAAGTGTATCAGACAGGACAGTCTGCTCCCACTCTAACTGTAAGCTCAACACCTACTGTTAGCTCTGCCTCAGGGCCTTCTACTTCAGAGTCTAGACAGAGTCCTGCACCCGCAGGTCCAGCTGCAACAAAAGGAGGGATATGGACAGATTTTGACATGGCCAACATCACCGGTCAGCTTCCAGTGATGCACCCATTGAATTACGCCAGTACTCACAGGAAAAACTCATTCCCTGAGATAAGGATCCACTGGTTTGGTGGCAAGAGCATGAACAAACCTTCCCATCCCTAAGCAGACTTGCAGTGAGATGCCTGGGAATTGTCTTTTCAAAGGCAGGAGAGGTTGTGAGCAAAAAACGGAGCAGACTTGAAGGGAAAACTGTAAATATGCTGTTGTTCCTAAACAAAAACCTTTGAATAAGGGAAAGTGTTACTGTCAAATGTTTTTGTTGAAATGTCCAGGCACGTTAAATATTAAATGACATGTTAAATTACGTGTTCACATAGCCCACAACTTAAGGCTTTTTTATTTGTAGGTGATAATTCTGCATTATTAAACAATAAGAACAAGTAGTCTGATGTCCTGTAATCATTATAAAGCTATAATTTGAAATACAATAAAACATTACGTTTTTGTGCAAAGTATCGGTATCGGATCAGTATCTTCAAATTTTTCTTGCCATTGGATCGGAAGGGAAATCATTGGTATGGCACATCACTACTTGGCATCACATTTTTCTTGCTCAATAAATAGAGCCGTTAAAGCAGCCTGTCACTGTTTCTGTCTAGTTGTGGACTTTTCCTTGCTTCAGTCTGGCACATGAAGAGAGACAAAATGCTTTTCAGATACAAATAATTGTTTTACTTTTTTAAATGAACAGTTTCTTAATGTTACTGACATTTGCTGCATAGCTCCCACAATAATGTTATTGTTTTATTACTAGCCATAGCTGCTAGCTGTCGGGCAACTGTTGGTGTTAGCATGTATGCCAGCCATGCTAATATTTCTGATAGCTGTTCAACAGTTAAATGTTGTTGAAATGGAAGATTTACTGACCTGGAATATTGTCTTAGAGTTTTTTCAGTGTTGTGAAGGTCAGCTACTTCAACTGCTAGCAAGGTGAGTGTGCCTCTCTGTCTGCAGCAATGCTGTATGAAGCTATGTGTCATCGGAAGAGGCGAAGACGGTAGTTTTGTACTCATTCTGTTACAAATGAGCATAGAAATGAGCAATTATAATTTTTATTATCAATTAGTATATGAGTATAAATACTTTTTAAAAACCCCTCTAAAGGCACAGTACGAGTAAAAGCATATTTTGCTTATTGTTTAAATTATTAAGGTTGAAAATATGTTGAGTTTAGTCCAGTTTAATCTCTTCGTAAACGTGAAGCGTAAAAGAAATCCCCACCAAAAAAGAGTCTACGTGGAAATTACTGTGTGTCCCATTTAATCTTACCTCCATAACTTTAAATTAAACAATAACAACATTAAGGGCATGCTATTCAGAGTAACAGTGACATTGTTTATGGATGAAAGCATGTCCACAGAGTCAGTAAGACACAATCAGTTAGCTCTTTGGATTTAAGACAGAGATTTGGATTTAAGACAGAGACACTAAACTGTGGAATTTCTCCCACCATTTGAGTTTCCATGGTACTTGTCAGTACCATTTAGGATCTAACCTGTTCCCAAATAAGACTAAACCTGCCTGATCGATACAGCCCCAGAGAGAAAGCAAACAAGGTTTTTGGAGACTAATTGTGTGGTCTGCCACCTCGTCTGTGTCTGGTTCCACAATACCAAGGCTGCATCTCTTGGAATAAAATTTAGAGCTGTATTGTGGATGAGTCCTACTTTACCACAAGATTCAGACCCTGAAAATTAGAGGTAGAACAGGAACACACTGGCTTAAATAGGCCAATTGAAAGCCTAACAGTTTTCACCAAATTACACATAACAACCACCCAAAACTAAACGCAGAGCTCTGAAAGAGGAACGAACCTAGTTACGTGTAAGTGGGCATGTAGGAAGAAAAGTACAACACAAACGACTGTTATGTGGTAAGAGCGAGGCAGAAATGTCAAGACTGGGGAGGAAAATGATTGATTAAAAGTTAAAAAAAAAAAAAAGTAAATATGACATGTGGAAAGTGTGAGACAGGTGGAGAAGCAGAGAGAGAGAGTGAATGTTAAAACTGACATTTGACACGTCAGACTGAGAAAAACAGAGAGTCAGCAAGGAGGTGAGAAAGAGGGAGAGACATTAAAATCTAGCCCAGAGCGGGACAAAGAGAAATAGGAAAAATTGGCAGAAAGAAAGAGATGAAAAGAAAAGTCTTCTCTTGTCCACTTATCAATGATTCATCGTTAGTGCAGGTTTCAATTTTCTCCTTGTTTGGTGGAGTTGCACGCCTCCGTCTTTCTCTCCCTCTCCCTCTTTCTCTCACATGCGCACACAGCGCCTCACTGTCGATCGATCGATACGACACCCTCAAGGTCAGCAGGGCTTCATTCTAGGCCCAAGTCATTACTGAGCATGCTCAGGGTACCCACCACTGCCTCCTCCTCCTTTCCCTTAACTTCCTGTAGAAAAGCAGTACTGGCTTCAGTTGTTCAGCGTTTTAAGAAACCAAAACGAAATCTGAATGAGCTGAACTACAAAGTCAAGACTCTGAAAACAGTCAGTGTACGGCAGAGTAACCTTCAATACCTTTGCAGCACTGACTGAAAGGCGTCAGCACCAAGAGATTGTTAAAAACCAAATACAGGAATCGGGTGCCAGATCAGAGGGTCATTTTCTATGAACAAAGCAAATAATCTATAGCCATGCTTGTGGCAAAGGCACAACAAAAGCACAACAGTGCATGCTAAAATGTTCTTGTGGTAATGTCACATTTACCATGTAAGCATATTTGTATTTTATTTGTATATTAGCAGTAAGCTAGTGGATAGCAGGTTTGTGTGGGATACGTTTAGCCATTAAAGAAGCAAACACAATTTTTAGCAGTGATTCTTTTAACAAATTTAATCTGGGCCAAAGTGACACCACTCCTCCAGTCATGACTGTGCTTAGACCTGTGGGTACGATTTGCATCTCTAAGAAAGAATTTTCTTATTCTTGTATTAAAAAAAACATTGTATGAATTAGTTTGGAATAACAATAATTTAAATAGTAATGCTTAATTTTACATTTTAGGCATAATTTGTGACTAACTTATTTGACTGAGTCATTTTTTTTTTTTGAACTGCTGTAATTCTTCATGGCATATTTCCAACAAGGTGCTGGAAACATTCTCTGGGAATTTTATTGACATGGTTGCACCACACAGCTGCACATCGATGATGCGAAGCTTCTGCTCCAGCAAATCTCAAAAGTGGTCTATTGGATTGGGATCTGGACACCGTGGTGGCCGTTTGAGTTCAGTGAACTCACTGTCATGTTCGAGAAACCAGTTAAAGATTATTTGAGCTTTGTAACACGGTGTGTTATCCTGTGGGAAGCACTCATCAGAAGATGGAACACTGGGTTAAAAAGGGATGGACTTGGTCAGCAACAATACTCAGGCCGCGATGTTTCAGTGATGCTCAACTAGTACAATCCCCGCATCATTACACCACCACTGACAGGCAGGGTGGAGCAATGCTGTCATGTTGTTTACACCAAATTCTGACTCTAACAACTGCATGTCACAACGGAAACTGACACTTGAGACCAGACAACATTTTTCCAAACTTCTATTTTCTAGTGTTGTTAGTTGAGGGGCGTGGCACCTGGTGTGGTCTTCTGCTGCTGCAGCCCGTCTACTTTAAGGTTTGATGCATGTGTGTTCTAACATGCTCTTCTGCATACAGCGTAATGAGTAGTTATTTGAGTTATTATTGCCGTCATATCAGCTCTAAGCCGTCCAATCATTCTTTTATCTAAACAAGGACTTTTCACTCAGAGAACTGTTGCTCACTGGATATTTTCTTTTTTCCAGACAGCATTAAATTTCCCAACCATTTAAAAACAAACCTAAATCCTGTGGTGTTAATTTTTATTACTGTGGGATTGGATTCAATCTGGTCAGATCTGTTAACTGTGTTGCAGCTAACTCTTATCAAATTTTCCATCCATTAAATATCGCTATGCAGTGATTGTCTGCACAATACACAGTACTGCATTTCTGAATGGTTAGGGTTTGTTTTTTTTCACATGGGATAGGGACATATGGAACAGATATTTTCCAAAACAAAAGGAGTAAAATTTTTCTAGCCTGAGCCTTTAGACTCCATGTCAATGTATTCATAAATAAGAAGGGCTCATGTAAAGGTCAGCTGGTTAAGAGTTTTTGTGCTGCCTTCCAGAGTGAAGCTGGACTTTTCTTAGCAACTTTAAAACTTGTTTGCAAGTCAGCGGGTTATTTGTGCTAAATGGCCTAAAGCTCTGCTATTCTGAAATTATAGATACTTGAACTGCCATGCAAAATTGCACACAATTATTTTCCACCTGACAAACTTTGTGCAAAATGAGCCTTGAAAAACATGCAGATGTAATAAAAAATGCTTTAAATTGTTTTACAGCAGGTTCTTATTCAGAGAAACTGACGTTTAACTTTGTTGTGTTTATTTCAGTTAAAGAGGGTCGAGTCTGTGCAGTTCAGTGAGCACAGAAACAACACTGCACAAATAAGTTTGTTGGAGAAAGATGACTGTGACATATTCTCAAAGGAACCGGCTGTTTATTTAAATTTGGGTTTTAACTTTTGTCTGTGCGATTGTCAGTCTGCTCACGTCAATGTGGCCCCAGATCTCCTCTTTAAAAAAGCATCATAACTTATAGCCCCGATTGCTGAAGCTTTAACAATAAAACAGTTTGCAATAAATGGTTTTAATCCTCTTCAATGTAAAATTTATTTTAGTGAAAGTTGATATTTTTATACCTTTTAAACAAAAAATACAAACTATATTAACAACGCTAAGCGAACCCTTCTGCAGGAAATGGCTTTAGCCCCATGTGACCCCTTGACATAAAGCATTGATGGATGGCTAGAACAGAAGCCACCCATCTTGGTTGTTTTTGTTTATTATGAACTTTTAGTTGTGGAAGTTTTTCAAGGAAGAGTTTGGTTTGATTGAAGATTTTAATGTTGAGAGCTGGAGAAAGAAAATTCAAAATGCCTACGGCAGATCCTAAGGGCAGCGATTGCTTGAAGTGCTCTGAAAATGGAAACTGCTCTTTTCCAAAGTGAAACGTTGCCTGTAGACCGTGTCTGTGCACTTTCCTGACTGCAGCTTTTTCTTTTTGTTCACGGCGCTAGGTAAGTGAACATCTTTGCAGTCTTTTCCACATTCATTTCTTGCGAGTTCACCTCTGCAGACTGACATATTTGAATTTGTGTTGTTCTTTGATCAGTTGTTGAAATGCTGCAAAGTTTAACAGACACCACAGAAACGTGGCGTGATACTGTAAAATGCCATCATTTTCAGAAGCTGTTTTCAAAATGTCTCATTTTTGCGGAAAATTTCGGAATTGGCTGAAGACAGGAAGTGAAGTAGGCATCGGCAATGTTTACTCATTACCTAAAGTGCCTCCTGTGGTTTCATTTTCTGTTATTTTGTGCAGGATTTGAAAGCTCTCTTCTCTGAAATCAGACAAAGCGGGCAATCAGAAGCCTTGAGAAGGCCTGTTTTGAAAAAGGAAAAATGTTTCTGGTCAGATTCAAAGATGACTACCATCACTTGGTGTTTCTCTCCTCATCTCTGGTTACGCAGCTGTATATCTTTTTGCTGTCTTATATTGGTCGGCCTGACCTTCGCTAAGAGTCGGAGCTGTGAAAAATTAGATAGCTCAAACTGTGACTGTGAGAACAGTGTGTATACATACTATTTAGCAAGAACAGATGAAATTATTACAGAGCAGCTGAGCCTTTAAAATGTTCTTCCACTTTGAAATATGGAGGCTTTTTAAATTCGATCAGTCACTCTGAAATGCTCAGCGTGACCTCATTTTAGTCTTTCCACTGATGGCTACACACATCAAAAAACATAAATGATCGCACAAGTAAAACCATGGCCTCGCGATGCTTACAAAGGATATATTTATCTGCATTTTTAAGACATTAACAACGCCATAGTCTGGGACATGAGGTTCTCTGGCGGCAGTTGAAATATATTAATGCAAATAATTTTCAGTAATGTTATCTTCAGATGGATATCTGCCCCTTAGGATAGATCAGGCTGGAAATAATAACTTGACCGTCAAGTAATCACTACATAAACATGAGCATTATTTTCCTCAGAGTGCAGCTGTTTTGCTCGAGAATATTCTGATATTCACTTGGCAACACAGCAAATATAATTAGACTCTCTTTTTGCTGAACTGAACTCATTGTTCCACTATACCACAAAAAAATCATCTGTGAGAAGAAAAATGAAAAAGCATGAAGGGAAATCGTAGAATCCAGTTTCATCAAAAACACAGAAAGGTTCTTACTCTGTTTACTTGAAGGCCAACAGTTTTATCGAAACAAATATAACATCTAACAAAGGCTAGACAGCGGTTTGTTTACCACATACACAACAGAGGTAGTCTTTTACTGGTTATGATAAATGAAACCAGGAACTAAACAAGCAAACAAATAAATAAACAAAACAGAAGTATTTGTCCTTTTCTGATTTCTTTGGGGGGGGTTTCATAGTGGTCACACATGTTTCAGATCAAACACATTTTAGTGTCAGATTAAGATTAAATATAAAACGTCATTTATAAATATTGATTAATTTTTTAAGAAAAAAAAGCCAACCAAACCTACCCGACCCTATGTGAAAAAGTAATTAACCCCTAAACTTAATAAACGGTTATGCAAATCTTGGCAGCAAGACCTGCATTTAAGTGTTTGCAATAACTGCTAATGAGTATTTCACATCACTGTGGAGCAATTTTGGCCAACCCTGCTTTGCAAAATTGTTTAAATTCAACCACATTTGAGTTTTTTCCAACATGAACAGCCTGTTTAAGGTGACGCCAAAGCAGTTGAAACCACCTTGAAGCAATCCAAATTCTTCATTTTTTTTGAAATTTCAAAAGTCATTTAAAGGTGGCATGATGTGCTGCTTTATGAAAACTTTTAGCTTCTATTCAAGTGATTTTTTTAAATTCAACTGGTCTGGCAGGAATCAGTCTGGGTGTGGACTGTGACATAGAGCATGAAGTAACTGTGGTTAACCACAATCACTTCATGATTTAACAAGGGGGCAATTACTTTTTTGCACAGGGGCACGTCAGTTTGCGTAGCTTTTTTCCCCTTTAATAAATGAATTCATCATTCATATTACTTGCTTGTATATTTGTATAACTGTGTAGTGGCAACTTGTGAAGTTTTTTTGTTATATTTTTTAAGAAGTAAAGTTCAATTTCAGAAACAGACGTTGGAGCTAGTGTGTTATACCAACTCCAGGCAGGTTGATTGCTTTCTTAGATTTGTAAAACTTTTATAATAATATTTAAAATAATAAAAGTTACAGGTACTTAGATTCCGCATACATTGTATGTATATTTTTTGTTCTCACTGATATTTTTCTCTATCAATCCAGTTTTGTATGACTTTCATCAGTCTCTGTATTTATAATCATGTCACATCAGTGCTTTTTAAAAATCCGAAATGTTCTGGCATCCCATAGGGACTCGAATCAAAAGCACCCAATTCTGCCCAAGCAGTTTTAATAAACAGAAGTATTTATTTGGTTAATAATTGCCACGGGTCTTAAAGTAAACACAGTATCAAGTTAGGTGTGCTCTTTCAATTACTTTTAGGAAGAAAGATTGTTGCTGCATTGATCATCTGGAAATTATCATGACATGACAACCTATGACAGCTGTGGCATGCCCTGGTCACACATGAAAAAGAGAGCTAAAACCTTGCATGCTCTAATCCAAGAAACAATGACTGTGCTGGGAGTTATCTCCATCTGCTCATGTGACTGTCAAATGCTCGCCTGGAAAATCTGCTTGGAAAAAAATGTTACCTTTGTCCTGAAACACAGAGAAGAAGGTATCAGCTGCTCTGAAATCGTGTGCTTTAACTGTGCGCCTAGACGCCTCCTAGGTGAAGTGTTTCTGGCATCTTGAACTGGCAGATGTCCCTGAGGCAGAGCAAGACATACTGGAAAGATGAACTCCTTGTGGCTGACTGATTGCATGTTTATTTAAATGTTTTTAGAGTCAAAGTGACCCTGACTGGTTTGGGACTCAGAGGTGGTCTACTAAACAGAGGTCAGTTGCTCAATCTGTGGCTCCTTGGACAAGATACTGAACGCCAAGTCGCCTTCGATGGATGGAAGTGCGACTGTGTGAATGTTAGGTTAAAAGTGCTCATAAAACACAAATGTATAGAAAACAGCCATTTCATGAATGTGTGTGTGAATGGGTGAATGAGGCTTGTAATGACAGAGATCTCAAATTGAGCAGAAAAGCACTATATAAGCACCAAACACAACACGTAATGGTTACCTGAAATGACTGAATGATCCAAGGATAGGAAATAAGCTTTTAAGTGGTTTGTACTTCAAATATGATTTGAGCATTTTCCTGGCTTGTGCCAGAGTGATTCACGTTGTATTTATTCTCAGGAAATTAGCAGTTGGAATTTTTTTAATTCTATAGTCATCAGATTTTGAGTTCACACCATGGGTGCTTGCCTATGCAGAAGGATTTCATGTGTCAACAGGTACACCATGTCAGCGTGACGTTGTTGCTCAGACAGTATGACAGTGCCTTGCTGTTCAAGGTCCTGCTGGTTGCTTAGGACACGTCATTGCTGCCAAAGAGTGTGTACGTTGAATCACGGTTTGGCTTTTTCTTGGCAGCAGGTTGGATAGCCGTATTATAGCCTCTATGTTACTGAGGTTTTAGCTATCAATCAACCCCTAGTCTTGCTGGACTAAGGCAGCTACTCAAGAGGCCAAGAGACACAGAGAGAAACACACATGGAAGTGCAAAGTTTCCTTGAATATGTATGAGAGTTGGCAAAAGGGCATGCCAGTATCGTTTATGGTGTCTGGCTGCTTTTGCGTTTCATATTTGTGCATTTGTGTAGCATTTTCTGCACAGCGGGGGCCAAAAAAGTGGTGCGAGAGAGAAAGAGAGCATCAGTGCAGAGCAGTTGGGAACAGCACTATAACAGATAGAGGTTTATTGATGGATCAATTGATCGTTGAGCCAGGATGCTTCTGTCTTCTTGGCTCTGTTTTCATATAGCGGCCTAATGCTAAGGTCAGCAGCTCTGTTTTTGTGGATTCTGTTTTATGACCTTGCGTATCTGGAAGAGGCAGCTTGAAGCCGACACAGACAGAAAAGCAAATGTCTTTCCTAAAAAACTGATTACACTGAGTGGTAGTCAGAGTGCTCTCAAAGTTATGAGGAAACATCATTTATGTGAATCCCGTATGCCTGACACTGTTTTTAAAATGCTTTTAGGACAATCAGATCTGGTGTGGATGACACACCCAGTGTAAATGACCAAGAAGATGATCTGGGATGCAATTTGTTTTTCCCAGCTGGTCTGTTGTCGACTTGTTGCTGTGCTTGGAAACATTGTCATTTTGCATGATCCAGCTTGGGCCAAACTTTAGCTGTCAGACCGATGGACTCACATTTCACCCTAGAAAGTATCGTGTCCCAACAGGGCTTTGTATATCAAACACAACTGTTTGATACTCCCTGTTAAACAAATACTTTACTGGTGACATAATAACTCTACAGAGTAGGAGCTTTGATCTTTAAGAGGAATGCAAGTAAAATATAAAAACTAGTGGTAGTTATGTTATTACATCTTCCAAAACTGAAAGACGTCTGCAAATATTCATAGTCGAGGTTCTGAAGCCTGAGAATGACTTATTAAATATCAGATTTTCACTGTAATGAGCAGCTATGATTCACAGTAATGTACAGCTCTTTGTGATAACGGTTAAATGCTGTAAATACTTGTGGGGGGGGGGGGGGGGATAACAAGCTATTGTATTTATTTGTTTTTCCTTACTTAGTGTGACTGTTTTTGTCATTAACAAGCAGATAGACACAGGGGAGTGTAATATAAATATTAAAGTTAAAAAAAATATTCTGGGCTCTAAGGAAAACTAATGTATCATTATAATGACCAAGCTGCTGAGAGAGTTACTCTGTACAGTATCTAATAAGACGAGAGGCCTTTTTAAAAAAAAAACATTTTTACAGTTCGAAACTACAGCGGCGTCTCGACACAGACAAACTACCAAACTGAGGCAGTGACAGATGTCTCACAGCTGTCTCCTTGAGCCAGTTTTGAAGTTTTTCTCTTTGTCTCATTTAGTGCAATACAGGATTGACATTCAGGGCAAGTGGCGGTGAAAAGGCAGTAAATAATCGTGCAGGTAGATTTTCATTGCAGTTCATTTTTAATGTGAATAAAATGGAAACATTGATGCTGTTCAGCTCCTGGCTTTGACATATAGTGTAGTTTTTCTAATGCATGGACCAGTGTTTGTATGTGTGTTCGTGTGTATAGTTGTCAGAAGGTCTGCAGTGTGACATGGTCAACTTCCGTTGCCCGTTGCATACTGTTGCCGTGGCAACCTGCGTCATTGCCAACCCGCGCCGCTCCAAAACTAAATCATTATCACTTGCTGAGTATGAAGGTAGTGATTCACTCCTCTTGCACACACACACACACACACACACACACACACACACACACACACACACACACACACAGATATACATATATATGAATGAGGACTCATGATCCGACACCTGGTACCGACTAAAGTCAGTTGAAGCTGAAATGAGAGCAGACAAAAGACGTCAATTTGTAAATCCCAAGTTCATCACTGCAGCATGGTGCCTCAAGCAGAGAGATCTTTTGCTCCATTTACTGGCTTTGTTTATGAAGTGAGTCATGGCAAGAACAACATTTTTCGCTCTTCCTACACGGACGGCGATGATTGGCAGCAAAACATGAGACTGATTTGGATTTTGAAGGTTGAAATTACACCTTTAAATCTGGCTGGTGTGCTGATTTGAGACGCAGAGTAAAGAAAGTCTGGCACTTCAAGTAGTGAACTGTATTTGTTTTAAATATATTGAAGAGCGAGACAAACAACAGGCAGCTGCAAACCTATTTATGAGTGCCCGTCCGTAAATAGACGTAGACAGAAGAGCATAGGATTTCCTTTTTCTCACACCATTTAAATCAGTGGTAAGGTTGCCACTCTCAGCGAGTAGAAAAATCTGAAAATCAGCCTCTATCTGAAATCAACACAACGAATCTTTAAAAAACACATCAAATTTTTAAAGAAGCCCAGACCTTCTTACGTTTCAGGACTTTTTCAGTTGACAGCCTGGATCGTGACACAGTCCTGGCTTTGCTAAAATACATAAACCATCTCATGGAAACCAGTAAACACCACCCACCGCACCTCCCATGTTACATTCCTCTGCTGTGTGCTGGGGTGCCAGCGTACTAAACATCCAATAATGATCTTCAGCTGGATTATTATTTCTTACATCTTAGTAACAAATCACAGCTTTAAAAGTGTCGCTTTTATTTGTAACATCACCACAACAAGGAAGCTCAAGACACTTCCCTCGCGGGGGGCTAACTGGGTTTACTGTCTCCGCTGTCACTGCCTGCTGGTAGTAAAGTGAGAGTCTGTTGTTTTCTGGCATGTTTACTTTTAGTCCACTGCCAATCTGGAAAATTTTCTTTCAGTTTTTGCAAAAAAGAAATGACAAAAACAGCTTAAGGAGGGGAGCCGAATGTTGTTTTTGGCTCACCTCATCGTTTCCTTTATCATAAAGTGTCAGCTGTCTGGAATGGTTTTCTCCTTTATTTTCCTGCCCTGACAGATGCCTCAGCCATCACTTTGCTGCTGCTGCTGCTGCCTGGGCTGACTTTATTCCCAGTGCTCGGGCTACCTAATTACACATCCTTCTTACTTGGACCTAGACACATTGTTCTAGGGAACAAGGCATAACAAGCATGTTTGCAGTTACAGGATGATTACACACAATCTGGATGTACGCCTCGCTATTATAAGTTTACTCGTTAGTGCTGTTTTTCACTTTCAATAAGCGGAGATGCTAATGGGGGACGTTTATCATTACCATCCAAAACTCCCCTAACCCCTGGCTCTCATTAGTTTTTGGATTGTAGCTTCATGTTAATTATTTGTCAGTTTACAGACTTTGTCCTCAGTTCGTGCAGAATTACAACCCTAGCTGCAGAACTAAACAAAAAATGTAGTTTGCTAATTATTTTCTGTAACTAGGTAATTGATTGGGCTCCATATATTAAATGAATTATTTGCCATAGGCATAAAATGACACTGATCAGATGTGGCGTTGATGTTTTTTATTCCGGACTTGTTTGCATTTGAGCACTGTTGACCTCGTGACATACTACCTCTGTTTGAGCCAGCAGTAAAAGCTACAAGCTTTTTTGGACTAATTTTTCTTCATAGCTGCAGGAGTTGGCAAAACTTCCCTCTAAAACTCAGCGGGAGATGCAAAGCCAAACAGTATGTGAAGTCCAAATGATTCGAGGCACGTTTTGTATTGTGCTAGTTAGACATTTGAAGCAGCGCAGCAGAAAATCAGCTGAAATGCAACTGAATTTGTATTGAAATCACTGCTGTGACACTCCTGAAACGTGACTTTCCATCTCTTTTTCCCCTCCCTCATCTCTATATCCCTCCTCTCATCTGTTTTATGTTTTCTAAGACATGCCTCTCTCACATATCAGCTTAGACCACGTTTTTTTTTTCCCGTGACATTTCTTATTTCGTCCATTTGGCATGCATTTGAACCTTAATGCCACATCCAGCAGAGAAGTTTCATTTGTTTTGGTTGGCTCAGCCTCTGTCATAAACTGACAGGTTGGTAATATACACATAATCCTCTACCACAGATACGCCTGTTCTGTTGTGCTGGCACAGATTCCCCCAGTGACATGCCAGGTGTTGGTATCAGTCTGTAATTTTACAAAGAAACATGCAGCTGATTATCTTTAATGAATTGTGCGCACGTGTGCACATGTCTTTGGCAGAAAGCGTAAACAGTTGGAAATGTGGAAAAGCCCATTACAGTATCTGGTGTGTGTGTGTGTGTGTGTGTGTCCATTGATTGGGTTGCAGTTGAGCACTCCAAAGCAAAGTTCAGATGTGTTTAGGATCAATGAATTTATTGTTCATGTTTGGAAAAAGGTCACTTCACCCCTACTGTGAGTAAATATTTTTTAAACAAATAAACACTTAGCACTTTGCTAGGAAACCTCTCTGCTGTTTTTCTGTATAAAATATCGGTGACCATGACCTTTTCTGCGTGCTGATGAATAAATATGGTCAACTTTATCACACACATGTGCAAATGGTGAAGAGGGTGCAAGAGCACTCTTGCACCCTCTTCACCAGCTCGTTAACGAGCTAACCATGCTAATGATTCACGCCGTGCAGCCCCACGCACGGGGCGATCCGCGCTAACTTGCTAACGGAGATTTGCAGCGTTAATGCAGTTATGGCGTTAAACTCATGTTAACGCTGATTAACGCTGACAACTGCTTAATTGTCCCGGCTCAGGAAATAGACCCAATAGCGCGACATGAAAAAAAAAAAAGAAGTAAAAAAAACTGAAAAAGAACATAAAATATGGGGCAACGCAGTGATGCAGGCTGGCAGATGATGAGATGCTGAACTGCTGGTATGTAATCAGCTAACGAGGTGAGGAAGATGCGGTGATCTTACTGGCAGGAGAGCAGGGCGGGTGGGAGTGGCAGGTCTGAAACAGTTTGTTGATAATGGACAATTAGAAATAATGAATCACTCTGACCCTCGATGAGGGGGCTGCACAGGCGCGCCCTCTTGTTAACTATCTACTTGATATTCACCTTGGACTTGAGTAGTGTTAGTGTGTTTTTTTAATGAATATTTTGGGCCTGTATTAGATATCACTGTGAAGAGAGACGGGAATGCAGGCGAGACACACAGTAGAGGGTCAGAATCAAACCCAGGCTGCTAATTTCAGCTTATTGCCTCCTTAACTTATGAGCTAAACTGCTCCTGTGTTAGTGGGGTTTTTTGTATGTATGTATTTTCTATTTAAAAAAGAATTAAGATGCTCTTATTGTTAATCCATAATCCATAAACCTTCTCGACTATAACAATACGCAGCTCATTACTGGATGGTGGCTCCACCGTCGTGCTCACCATCAACACAGTTTAGCACTGCTGCCCTAGAAGGGTTTAAGTCACCATGAAAGCCTGTTTTAAATTGTATCTTGTGTGAATATTTAGTCAGAGTTTCTGGGTCTTTATTGTTCTGTAAATTGTAGATGTCCTATTACAAAACATAATGACTACAGAAGGTCTACTGCTGCTTTGTTATGAGTAACTTTGAATAACAAACTCACTAAACTTCTCTGTTCTAACACCAGACTTTTCTAACCTGGAGTTAATTTTACTGACAATGCATTTTTGCTATATGAAGTGTGGAGAAACAACACAAGGTAATAAATGCAGCTGTAATAGCTGCAAAGAGCACACTAGTTTCCTTAAGCCTTGGATACACAAACCGAGAGACCATTCATTGAGCACCTGGTAGCCTCTGTTTGCGAGACTGGATTCCCTGATTGGTTGACGAGTGCTTCCTGGAGGTTGCTTGCACCAAAAAGTTTCTTGTGTTACTTTGGTTGCTATCAGATTGCTGTGCCCATAGTTTGCATGGAAGACCTTAACCTGTCTGCAAACACTTGCTAACTATGCACTGGAGTAAAATTGAGTGAAATTGTAAAATTTGTGGCTTATTGCTGCAACTTTTCTGCAATCAGTTTCACCTAGCAACGGCATGCAACCTCCTGTAACTGCTCGCCAACCAGGTGAGAAGTAACATTTTTCTCTAGTGACCTGTGGTTACCAGGGGGTCACTGACTGGTCTCTAGGCCGGTGTGACTGCTAGCAACCACCTGCAACTGGTTAGAGAATATGCGGTTATCCCTGGCCGTTAACTGGTAACCAGTCTGTAGTTGTGTGTTACTGGGGTCTTAGTATTTAAATTAACAAGTAAGAGTAAGCACAGACAAAAAAAAGCCTTGTGAACTTTCTCCATTCTACAGTGAAGCATCACAAAAATAACTTTTATAACAAATACTAAGCAACAAAAGTCTCTGTGGTACTGACACCATCAGCAACTAGACCACCTCTCTTGTATTGCTTTATTATTATTGTTGTTATTGTTATTGTTATTATTATTATCGTTGTTGTTTTGCTTTTGTTGTTGTTGCTTATGATTTTTGTGTTTCCCTTCAGGCTGTGTGTTATTTCACAACATCCCAGTGGAGGTGGTCTCACACTAAAAGAGATGGACACACAAGAGACTGAGAGAAAAAGAGAACGATTGTTTGTCATTGTGTGTGTGTGTGTGTGTGTGTGTGTGTGTGTGTGTGTGTGTGTGTGTGTGTGTGTGTGTGAGAGAGAGAGAGAGAGAGAGCGAGAGAAAGCAAGAGAATGAAAATGGAAAATGGGGGAAGGAAGATAAAAGAGAGGTGCATTCTCATATTCAACTAACACAAGAAAACAATAGTATATATAAAAATTGAAGGGAGTAAACCCTGTAGCGGTTATAGAGTTGTGCAACAAACGAACACAGACGCACACACACATACAACACCGATGGTCAGGTGGGACGTGTCTGTTGTGTTCTCTAAAGGTAGAAGAAGCAGGTAGAGCTCTGGGATGCGGCAGCCCAATCAGCCAATCACACAGAGACTTCGGAGACACATAAAAGCCTCTCCTTGGATGAATTATTCACAAAAGAGGGACAGAGACAACCATTAACCTAGATCTTCACCAAACACACTCACATCTCCACACTCTCTACAGACACGCACGCACACGGCAGATTTAGGCACCGCGGCCCCTGATAGGTTACCTCGCAGCCCATTGGTGCAGCTCTAGACAAGTTCGCTGAGCTATTTCTTCTCATACACACTATGTACAAGGCCTTCCTGCGCTCACACAAGCTGTACTTTGTAAACAACCCTGTGTTCAGGGCTCTGTCTAATTCAGACTATTTTCCATGCTTCGAAATTGTATTTTAACACAGAATTCAACCCCTCAGATATTCAGCCAGCACACTGCCCGCACTCAGAGATGCTCCTGAAATGAAAGAACAGAGAAGAACAGTTTGAAAAAGTGTCGAGGCTGGGGAGAAAAATTTGGCTTTGAAGGCAAAAAGTGATTTTATTTGAATTTGGCAGCAGCTCCCTGTTAGTGGAGACTGCACTGCCGCAAGTCACAGTTAGAACAAGTAATAAAAGTGATCAGAGAGAAAATGGCTTCTCTTCCAATTGCCTCGCTCTTACACGCAACAAATGCTAAGAAGGATAACTACGCGATGAGTCGGGCAGGCTACTGAAAGTCTTTATTACAGCCTGTTAACATCAGGAGTGTCGGAGTACATGCGTAACCCGACTGTGCCGTGTAACCATCAAATTAGTTTTGCAGGTATTTGGCACACCTGTCAAAACATCCAGCACATCCGCCACAAAATACATTTCCTGTCCTCTCGCCGCCCCTGCCAAGCCCCGTTAAGTAAATTGGTAGCTGTATAAATCAAAACATGTTGATTGGTGCAATTTTTTTCTTCATGTTTTCAGTGTGTATTTAGGGTTTTTTCACACTGAGAGATGTTATATGTCTCATCTCTGGCTCATTAGAGAACTTGCACCTTGTCAGCACTGACACATACAAGATCATAAATTAAAGTCTGGGTTAAATATACCTTTCCTCTCTGCAAGACAGACACACTCGTGCATGCATGTTCAGTAATATAATACACAATCAGGTGTTGCACCACTAAATCAAAGACCCAAGAACATCTATGTGCATAGAAAAACCTTTCCAGTTTGGGCTGCGTTGGACTTTAATGCAAATATTTAACATATCTTAGTTTTCCCTGTACAAACGTGCTGGTTGCATACATCTCAGATAGACTATGGGGAAAGATGTACTCATAAATGAATCATCACGCACATGTCAAATGCATATGTGCATCACAGCGTAGTTCATCATGTGTGCACATGTCAGGCCAGCATGTGGGATGTCTCTCTGTAGCACACACACATGGACACACACACCGTAGCGAGACAGAGGGGAAGACAGCGGCAGTGTTGGCTGAGATTGAGGTCAGGGCAGACGTTTGGGGAATATTTGATTAAGGGTTAAAACACAGACACTTATTCTGGTGTGGAAGACAATTTTTGAAGTTTAATAGAGTGCAGCTCTGTTTATCCTAAACCCCAGACAGCTAAACTAGTCAGCAAATTTAATCTAAAGCAAAAACAAAAAACAAAATCATATGTTTTCAATTGGATCATGTTTTTAAATTGCATCATCTTAAGAGGGTGCACTTGAGTAGCCACTACATCCATTAATAAGGGGAAGAAAGGGGGGGGGGGGGGGGGTGCACTTTCCCTGATGTAAAAAAAAAAGACAAAAGTCTGCATTTCAAGTGGGGTCCAATGACCAAACTGAAAGGGAAGTTAAACTAGTGTTACACGCCACAGACTCCTAAAGATTTCTGAATCCTTTACCGTGTGAGGCTGAATTAAATATGAGGATTAGAATTTGTCAGCCAAAGGGAATATTAGATTGTTTGTTCACTCGTGTATTTACACACAAAACTGGATTAATTATTAGAAGAAAGCCCAACATTACCATTCCCTTTGGGCTGTAGTGAAATAGGAGCATAATCAAATTGTCAATGCGCTAATTAGGTGTCACAAATAAGTGAAATTTCAGAGGGATGAATGTTTTAAAAGGCAACACGCTGAATCAAAGTAAATGGTAAATGCAGTCATTTCACAAAGCGCGACAGTAATCAATAAAAATTGGTGCGACAGAAGGTGGGAGAGTGGGATGTGTATGTCTTTGTGAGAAAGAAAGGGAAAAGGAAAGGAAGTGCGACATCAAATAATCAAAAAATTGCAGCTTCATCAGCGATATGAATGTACCTTTTTTAGATGTGTATCTGTTGCTATAAATGTGAAACTTGCTCTTTAACCAGGTATATAACAGTGCAGTGCATATATATGTATATAACCGCCTGATAATTTACAGTAACAGCATTACAGTAACATAGTCATGTATTCATTGCTCTTTAGTACAGGTTTTATCAAGGCTGAGGTTTTATAAAAATTCGAGTTTTTAATCATTAGACACCCATATCAGTAGAGCAGCTACGTGAATAAAAGCAACTACCAAACGGGTCGTGAGCAGCATTTGAACTTTACTACTAAAAATCAAGATTTTCCTGTTGATTAAAAGAAAACAAGGCAGGAAGACGACAGAGTGCGAGGGCCATATTGAGAGAAAAATATTAGCGTTGATTCTGAGAATAGAGTCGTCATTTCGAGTTAAAGCGCTGCAATGGCTGCCACACCCTCTACAAAATGCCTCGTTTTAAAGAGTTTCTGAAATCATACTTCAGACTCAGTTTTGGTGTGGAGATAAAAAAAAAAAAAAACCACAAAATGAAATTTTATTTCATTTCACATATATTTTCAAAATGAAATTTTATTTCATTTTGCACAAAATTTCATTGTGCAAAATGAAATAACTGGCAAAGGACAGATACAAGAGTATCAGTCTTACACCCTCATGCAGTAAAGAGGGGGTATGATGTATCACAAGACATTATAAGGTAGCTGATCAAGTTGTTTCGGTAGCTCATCTACACAAGGGATTTTGTAGGGGTCACATGACCAAAGGAGTTATTTGACTTGAAACAACAACTTTAATCTCCACATTTGGACTTTATATAAATAATCTTTTGACTTTTATCTCAAAATACTATTTTATGAGTTTAATCTTTATATTTCATTATTGTGAAAAAGAACAATTGGGATTTTGCTGCCATTTCGACTGAGCTCGGTCAGCTCTTTTCCCTGTTAGCAGGATTTGTGCTGAGCTGCTGCTTAATATTTTAATTTATGTGTAAAACACATAAAATAAAATTGCTCTTATAGTCTTATCTTGCTGTGGCATTTCCCCTTGTTTTAAGTTTTGCTTCGAGTTTGTCAGGAAACTTAACTTTGTTACGGAAATGTTGTCATAAATCCTTAAACTTCAATTGACTTATTAGGATCACCGTAGGGTTGAATTTATTTTATTTTTTGCACGTTGCACATATATTTTTTTCTTTCGTTTGAAATTTGTAAAAAGTGTGTGGTTCTTGGAAAGATATTTTAGCTAACAATGGGAAGAAAAAAACACGCTAACACTGGGAAATATGACAGTAGAATAGGCTTTTGAACTGGAAATGAATGTTGTTTCAGATTTTATTGTTATTTTATTTGTCCTTTTTATTTCCTTGGTGGATTCTGTGATACATAAAACTGTTGTTTTGTAACTCAATTGTTCTCAAGCGTTTGTGGCAGACAGTCATACATTACGATACCTCATTTTTCATGCATTTCCATCTGCAATGTTATGCCCACTAGCGGCTGTATAGTTCAATTTAAAAAGAAGGAGAAAAATAAATACATTAAAGGCAGGCAGTGCACAGTGATGACCTCCATACCTCTGAGCTATTAGGATGCCACTTCTTCATTTCTTTTATCAGCATCAAGGCGAATCTGACAAGGGAAAAAAATGTGGAGTTGCAAAGACTTTTTAGCCATAAGCTTCTTCCATAAACTACACGTTTTGTAGTATTAGAGCTGTGTTTGAGAAAGTTTCTGTAAAGCTGTTTAAAAGTGTCATTTGAAAACGATATTTCCCCCAGAAGATAGCTTGGGTTTTACTTTTCAATAAACAAACTCATTTATTGGTGTCCCACGTGTGTAATTGTTTCTTTTTCATTTCAAAGTGAAACAGCTTTTAAGTGTGTGCTTGGACGTCAGGGAATGTTTTGTACGGACTTTTCCTTTATTTATCCGTAAAAGAAGCCAAGTCAGTAAAAGAAGCCAAGTCAAACACAGTAAATAGAAGGGAAAATATCTGAGACCATTCTGTGAAATCAACGGCGCTTCCTCTTTCTGTTGGTCATGTTTTCCTCACTTCTCTTTGACTGTTGGCAGCAATAATGTTTCAAGTCATCAAGGCTTTTCCCGTTCTTACTGTCGGACTGTACGGATTTTTAAGAGTGTCACTGTCAGTGACGAGCTCCCACCGGTCCTTTCTTAATTATAGCGCAAACCCTTTTTTTTCTTTTTGTACTTACGGAATTTAAGAGTTTTAATTCATTATGATGGGTTATGCATGAACACTAAGCTTTGATGGGTTTAGGGCAGTGGTGAAGGAAGTATTCAGATCCTTTACTCAAGTACAAGTAACAATACCAAACTGAAGGAAAGTCCCACTGAAAGAAAAGACACTTTACAATATGTGTGAAAAATAAAATCATCTGAAAACCTTTGTGAATGCTTGCCTGCGGTATTGCATCTCATGCATGCTTCATTTCAAGAAGGGCACATTTATTAATGCAGCAGCTAAGGTATTTAAAATCAACATGATTCATAGGCTATTAATCATGCTCTGGTCTTGTTTATCATCAAAGCTAAACGCCTGAGCAGGAGTGTTATAACCACTCACTGGTCACTTCATTAGTTACACCTTGCTTGTATTGGGTTAGACCCCCGTTTTTCCTTTAGAACTTTCATTTTTTATGCCGCAGATTCAATAAAATGTTTGAAACATTGCTCAGAGATTTTGGTCGATATAGTCATGATAACAGCACATATTTACAGCAGATATTTCAACAGCACTTTCACGAGTCTTCGGTTCTATCCCAACGGTGCTCTATTAGATTGAGATCTGGTGACTGGGAGGCAATCTAAGTACAGCAAACGTAACGTGCGGTTACATTGTAACCTTGGTTCTCTGAGTGCGAGCCGCAATGGAGTAGAGAGATAGTCTCGATATGATAGAGAACGTCATGGGTCAAGAATCAAGTTTGAGATGGTCTGAGGTTTGTGACACCATGTATCCATGAGAAAATGGATAAACTATGGTCAGTACTGCCAGCAGCAATACTCAGGTACACTGTGCTGTTTAAATGACTTCACCTCGCAGAGCACACAAAATCTGTTGTTCGTTCGATTGGCTAGTTTGTTTTTGTCAGTGACTTTTTAAAATATTAATTCTTAATAAGGATGATGTGTAACAGCACACGGTGGCCTCGTGTCCGCCAAGGTTAAATAAGTATTTTGCTGTCAGTGGAGTCTGATGGGTTTAATGAGAGAAATGCAATTATTTTTATATTAAAAGGGTTTTAAATGCAATACAACAATGTAAATATATGGAAATGTAACAGGAAATGTGGCTTTGTTTTAAAAAGCTGTGATAGTTTAATTTAAATTTTGCTGTTATTAACTGTATTTGTGATTGTAATGGACTTTTACTTTTGTGGATTGAACCCTTCTTACACCACTGTAAATGTTATCTTATTGAGCATTATTACTGAATGATTAAAATTAATATTTTAAAATGAATTATTTTACTGTTTTAGTGGGTCAAATAGAGCAATGTAGTTTAACGATACGTTACATTTTTCTAATATTCTTATAAGTGTTTGAATAAGCAGGTAAAATTCAGCATTTTGTACAGAAACTGTAATTGTCTTAATAGTCAGACACTTATTGAAATACTTGGGCTGTACTTGAGCAACATCCAACGCCGTGAGGTCAATAGATAAAGCCACTGAATCACAATGTGCTTAAAGATTGATTTATTATAATTAGTGAAGTTCCTGTTGTCATAGGCACGTTAGCATGACCAAAGGTAAATGCCACAATCGGTAGATTTATATTATAGGGTCCCAGAGTTGTGTCACATCCGCTGTGACCTCATGGGTGATGATAATAAGACCTCCCTTCACTCCAAGGACTTCATACCCAGCACTCCACGTACGCAGTGATCTACAAGCCAGGTTTGAAGACTTTAAGGTGAATGGGTTGCATTGTAGGTGTAGATACACACACACATACAGAGATTCCTTCATTTGTTATAAATTATTCATTTAAAATTTCATAAACGCACATGTGAATAAAGCATTTGCTCTTGTAATGGATTTGAAGGTTTAATATGTTCTGTTATTTTTTTTTAAATTATGTTCATTTGGGTTCCTCACAATAATTTTTTGCTTATGTAACAGATGCTTGGTAATAGATTTTCTGCTCCTGAACCGAAAACACGACGCTTTATCACTTTTAATTTCTTTCGCTATCACTTACCTCCTCGCTTCTTAATTTTCACATCTTTGACCAACGCAGACTGTTTTCAGTAGGAGGAACTGGCCTTCTAATGTGTCATATGGGAAGGTGAATGTGGGTTGAATATTATAAATAGAAAAGATCAGACTAAGGGGGCTAGAAGGAAGGGAAAAAATGGAGAGGAAGAGAGGAGGATGTGGGAAACAAAGAAGAGGATGACGAAAGAAAGCGAGGTGGAAGACACATACATGGAGATGAGAAAGGAGATACACAACGTGACACAGATGCACAAAGAAAGAGAGAGAAGAGGAAATGTCTATTTTTACCAGTGGTAAAATAGACATTTTACCACTAGAAGAGGGAATGTGATATGCCTCTGCATTAGGCCGAAGAGGAGGAGGATTTTGGCTCAGGCAGATTCATATGGATGTTTATCTGACTGCAGCATAGAGGGAATTTTAGCTAATGTATCCATCGCCCTGTTTCTCTTTAGTTTATTTGCTGTACTCCCTCTATCTCATAATATGCGCAATTTTTTTTCTATACCTTTTTTTTTTTTAACCCTTTCAGGCCCAATTTAAGTTTTGTGTTGCTAATGCACAACCAAGTCCTGCAGTGGTACTTCTGAGTAAAAGAAAACTCATAAAATATGTATGTGGGGTAATCAGGTTGTTAGGTCTTAACTGTTGCAAATCTGCAACGTCTGCCTGGAGAGGGTTAAAAAAATACTGTAGTTTGTTTAACCTCAGTGGTTTGAATGCTGTTGGTCCTTCTGTTGTTATCGCCATCACGAAAACCTTTAAAGTGCGTGAGAACTTCATGATAATGATCATTAAAATAATATTATTGAGATGCACTGATATACTGTTGCATTTCAGGGCCACTGTAAATAATCAGTCTGTTTATTTGGCAAAGACCTACATGACTGCCAATGATTTTAACCGAAATGAAAAAATCAATTAGATAAAAAAAAAAGACAGAAATGTCAAAAATAAATACACAAAAGCAGCAGTAAATGTGGCAGAGTGACAGATTTTCTTTTCATACAGTCAAGTCCACAATTATTCATACCCCCTCCCTGTTTGTTATGTTTTGTGAAGCAAAGCTTCAACCTTAGCTAAAACTTTCTTCCGTAGTTCTCAAATATGTTACAAATGAATAAGTAATACCAGAATAATAAGTACTGGCACATTTTTTAGACCATTTAACTTTCTTTTTATTTTGGGAAATACACAGTTTCCCAGAAACTTCTTTTCTAATTTTTTTATTTATATGTGGGACTGTAGAGGCAGGACAAGCCACCTTCATATCAGTCAGACATTAATCATGATGAAGGTGAAGGAGCTCAGTGATGATTTCAGGCATTGTTACTGTCCCCAAGGAGGCCAAAGGCCATTAAGCCATCTCATCCTCTTATAGCCGTTGCCCTGAAAGTTCACAAGGTCACCGTCGAGTCCATCTTAAAGAAGTTAAAGAACTCTCAAACTGTGATCAGTTTGAAAGGTCAAGGTCAGAAGCCCAAAGTGTCCCAAGCCTTGATCGGGAAGGTTGTCCAAGAAGTCAGCAGTAATCCAATAACCACCTCTGAGGTCATCTTCAAGAACTCTGGGATACAGATTTCATGAACTACACCTTAACAAATTCTTAATATTGGTGGCCAGGAAGACTCTGGTGTTCAAGCCGATGCACCTGAAGTCATGTTTGGTATTTGCAAAGCAGCATTTGGAAATGTTAGAAGCGTTCTGGTTATCCGTTTTGTAGTCTGATGAAGGAAAATGTTATACGGAGGAGAAAAAGAGAGGCTGTACCCACTGTGAAATGTGGTGGTGGGAGCATCATGCAGCGGGGGTGTTTTTCGCTTCATTTGGTACTGGCAGCTTGTTCAAATTCGATAGGATCATAAAATGTGAGGACGGCATCAAAATCCTTGATGAAAATCTAAAACAATCCCAAACACAAAGTCAAATCTGACATGCCAGTAATCATGTGCTGATTCTTGAATGATCATCTCAAAGTCTGGAGATTTGTGCAGGGGGTTGAAATCTGAGGTGTATGCTTGAATGCCTGATTATTAATACTTTTGAGTTCTTTGGCAGAGAAATTAGGTTAGGATGAAGGTTTTGCTTCACAAGACAAGGAGGGGATATGAATAATTGTATTTAAGTGTAAAGACATCAGCTTAGATTAAATGAGCGATAATCAGATTTAGGCATAGCCATTAAAAAAGACAGTCCTCACTTATTATCAGTGCTTGGAGGTGTATTTTGATGAGACCGATCCCTCAAATGTCCCTTGTAAGTGAACAGTTGCTGAACCCTAAACCTGCACAAGAATAAGTGATATCTTTTCCAGATGATATCTCCCCTACTTTAAGAGGAAAACTCTATGTGAAATAACCTTGTTTTTACGGCGAACGTCGCTGCTCAGGAAAAAAAAGACAGCAGAGAAAAAACACATTTTCTGCCATCCTTTTTTTTCCATCTTTCCACTAACCACTCTGTGAATCTGCAGCTCCTCTTTCCTTACCCATTAAACTTCCTCCCTTATGTCCTCTGTCTGTCTCTCTCCGCCTCATCGCTTCATCCCTCTTCCTCTTGGATCGATAGATTACTTCCTGTGTTCAGCAGGGTGACAGCACAGTTTAGAGACCATGGGGTTCATGTTACCAATCATCTGTATGTGTGTGTGTGTGTGTGTGTGTTGGTGTGTTTGCACGTATTGTGAAAGGTTTAAGGGGTCACAGAGGCCTTTGGTATCAACAGTCCTATCAGTCACTCTGAAGCCTGAATGACTGATGCACTGACTGGTTGTATAAAACATTCGAGAGAGAGTGATGAGAGGGAGAGAGAGAGAGAAAGGGGGGTTGCATGTGATATTTTGTGGACTTTTTGTCTAGTTGATTAGATATGTTTGATCAACATGCAAATTGTAATAATGTAGTCAACAGTTTGTGCTATTAAACTGGAGAATATTTTAAAAAAAAAGCAGAGCTGCTTTTGCTTTTGGTGCATGATCAAAAGATTAAAAAGAGTAAATACGTCAAATGGCTCTACTTGTAGAGACCCAACCCAAGCTGAACTTGCTGCCAACTTTCACCTCGTATCTGAAACGTCCATCATCACCTCTGAACCCTATCCTTCAGCCAGAGTTACACACTGACCTCACTGACTGCTGCCAGTCATTTCAAATCATGAGATCCACTGTTATCCGCAAACAACTCTTCCCGCTGTTCCTCTCAAGGCATACAACAACCAGGCTGTTTTAACAGACAGACTGACAGGCCCTGATGTCCTTAAATCCTATAACAGTCTCTCTACATCTATCGCCCTGGGCAGCATGCAGCAGTAAATGGCTTCAGTTTGTCTGAGGTGTACCCAGAGAGCCCAGGAGAGATCAATACAGTGACTCACTGTCATCGTTTTAACTCAACTACAGTCTAGACTTGTCATAAGACTCCTTCTCCACTCAAGTTCCCAAATTCTCAGGCTCCCACGGCGAGGCTGGTGTCGCTGCAGCAATGTGAAGAACTAAAGAACGTGTGCTGTCCACACGGCTGTGTAACGTTACATCTGCCTCACAATCGCTGGTGTGAAGCATCTGCAGCACTACCATCACCATTTCTCTTGCAGTAACTGCAGTAACTGAATTTCTGCTGAATGCTTCAGGGCTGCATTTTGGCTGAATTACAGTTGATTTAATTTATGGCACCATTTTCCCGCTGCACTAAATCCTGCCTGCAAAGAAGGAATGAGTATCAGCTGCATTTCTCCTCCAGAAATTAGAAAACTGTAGCAATAAGATGGGAGTGGAAAAATCCAGCCCCCTGCCTTTTATATTCTGTGCAGCACTTAAGTTTCTAATATCCCCCTCATACCTAAAGTGGAGAGATTTGTTTTGTTTTTTTTTACTTTCACCTGAAGTTCTTGTAGCTGAGGTGTGACGACAGAGCACATCTGCTCAGTTTCACCGAGCATCTGATTTCCAGCACTCAACATAAAGCTCTAATGAAGCAGGCTGTCAGGACTTGAGATCATTAATTTAACACTGTCATTATTCATGAGCTGTATTCTGATTGGACGACAAAAATGCCTAACGTCCCTTGACAGAAACAGCTGTTTAAACAGATGCAGGGCCATTTGTAGCAAGTTTGATCAGGAATTAGATGAACAACACCTCTGAATCACACTTGGAGGCTTTTTAAAACCTTATTGTTTTCAGCATCAAATAGCAATGCGCACCAGTTTGGCATCTCTCACCGTTGGTAACAGTAACATTGCACTCATTGAGTTAATCACGTGTGAAAGGCGTGTTTAAGACTGTACACCAAGTCAGTCAAGGCTAATGCGAAGACGCACTTGGGCACAAATTCACTTTGAGTGGATCAATTTGAGGGAGTGTTGTGTGAGTGGAAGCTGTAAAAGTTCACTCGTCCCTCTAAAGACTTGCGAATGTATGAAAAGGAGCACAAAACAAACCAACAAAAAAACCAAGATGCTGAAACCAAGAAAAGAAAGCAGTAACGTTCCTTGTGAATTTTAAAGGTCAGTTTATTGCTAAAGTCCAGAATCCACATAGAGAGAGTTTGTTGACTTTGTAATTGTTCCAAAATTGGTTGTAGTTGACCTAGAGGCCACTTATGAGATATATCTATGATGAACGGAGCTACAAGTCTCCACTCACTCTGCCTTACAAGCAGTGGGATTTCTTGCCTTTCCGAACTATTTGGTTGCAGCACAAACTGAAAACATTTTTTAAAAAACAAAACAAAACAGGAATTTTGAGTGCAAAAATTGATCGTCCTACACAGACAGTCCTACAGTTCGGCCCATGAGCTGAAGCACAATCAGTGTTGCCATTGATGACTTAAAGAGCCCCACACAGCATCACCTACATAAGAAATAGCTAATATCGGCTTTATGCTTAGAATGCAAGAGACTTGATAATGATAACCAATTCCCATCCATTCATTTGCCTAACTACTTATCCAATTCAGGGTGAAGGGAGTTGATCCCAGCTGTCACAGGGTGAGAACCAGAGCACGCCCTGAACAGGTCGCCAGTCCATAACTGAGCTGTGACACAGACAGAAATTCAAACTGACATCACACTGGTGGCCAGTTTCTCTTTGGACAGTAAATTTGAAGTCAGGACCTTTGTGCTGCGAGGCGACAGCTCTGATCACCAAACAAAAAATATTCTGTTATGCCTAAAATCATTTCCAAAAGAAGGCAAAGGCAGATACTGAAATATATCGTCTAGAATTGTTGGGAAGCTTAACACATATGACCGTTCACAGATTGAATTTGGAGTTCTTCAACATATACCCACAGTACAGCACTAGCGCTAGTTTTGTTCTGCTGTTAGTTTTTCATGGGTGAGATAACGTAAGAAAACTGGCGACTTGATTGCTGCTTGTCTGATCGCGTGATTCTTTCTTTTTTCTTTCTGTTGTTGTTGCTGCATACCCAGATCCAGGCGAGTCTTGCAGTTAGTTGAACAATTGTAACACTTCGAGTCACAGCCAATACGACTCCCTACAATGAGACTCGAGTTGCTATAAACCAAGACTTTTGTCAGTTATCTTGAACTTAACCACACTCATTTCACTGGCTTCTCAATAACCTAAACACTAACAAGACACAGACTTTACTGTGTTGCTGCGAAGACTGGAAAACAGTGACATACAGCGACCCGCAGCTTTAATGCACCCTGCCATCCACCTCTCAGTTGTGACCTCAGCTTTGAAAGCAAGGTATTGTAATTTATTGACTGTTAACCCAGGTTTTCCCCCAACACACTACAAGTAGATCGGGTCTCCATCAGTTTAAACACCAGTTCCATGTCCATTAACACTGTTGGGTCTTGACCTGACCCCACTTATACCTTCACCTCTGATGTCCATCTCTCCCTCTCTCTTCCTCCGCCTCACATCTCTACATCTTTTTATTCCCCTTTTTACCCAGTCACTCCCAGTGGACGCTCCCTCTCTCCTTGTCTCACACACAGGCTACTGCTGGCCCTCAGCTTAACGGTTTTTATAACGATCTGACCCTGGGACCTTTCTCTCTGTTAATGATCTACAGCCCCTCCCCAACACAAACACATACACACACTGACAGACGGAAACCTGCACCTGTGTGTGTGCGTCCTGTTATTGTCCTTTTTGTTATGCTGAGATAACGTCAGAGCAGTAAACACTAAAGGTAATTATACAATTCAAAAAGCCCCAAACTAACAGTTTCATTTCTTGAATATGAGAATTTTTCAGAAGGGACATAATTGAAAGCTCTTTATTTATTCAGTTTTTGACAGCCTGTGGTTTGGACTCACTGCTGTGATGAAATGGCTGCTCTACATTTAATAATGCTGCTACAATTGCAGACTCGGTTTGAGAGGAAAAAGAAGAAAATAGTAGCACCTGCCTTCATTTAATGAAATAAATAGAATTTTCTTCTGTAATGAATAGCGACAATCTACTATATGTCTCGAGCTTCAAATGGAAATCAAAGATTTCATTTTGCAGCTGTGTCCTTGGAGTTTTTAATGAAAACAGATCTATTAATGTTACCTTGTTCTGAAGAGTTCACTCATATTGTACGCTTTGGTACTTGCTCTTCCTTTGAATGCATAAGTACATTAGCACTGAAGAGGTGCGGCTACATGCAGTGCACTACATTTACCAGAACAATGTCCCTAAAATTAGGGTCTAAAATCTCTATAACACACAAATGTTATATCTCTCCTGGGTGATAAAATTATCAATGCACTTATCGGAGAAATGTAATTAACTTGCAGTGAAGAAGAAGAATTTTGCAAGAGGAAATTGGCGGCCAGAAGGGGGAAAGCTAATTGGAGAGCTAATTAACTAAATGGACATAGCATTAAAAACGAATATTCATGATAATACGCAAAACAAGATGGACAGTATGCAGTAAATAAATAATTCCTACCTTTGTGTCATTAGAGGGATTTTTTTCTGCTCCACTGACACAGATACTCTGATACTTTTAGATTATTGTCTTGTAATTTCACGGGATCGCTGGATTATAGTTACTGTGGGCATTATATTGTGATGGTAAATTAGATACTTGGATTTCCACTTACATGTGCAATACTCTATGTTTCTCAACCTCAAAAACTGGTTCCCTCTGTAGACGCAATCTTTGAATTCAGGTGTTATTAAATACGTTTTGATTGTAATTCCATCCATACATCTATCCATCCTCTTCTAGGTTTGGTAACCACAGCAACTCAGCTACTTAAAATAAATTAATTAATAAATTCAAAGTTGAGAAAATTCAAAATATCAAAATGATGTGATCCAAAACATCTCAAATTGCATCTGCTTTTGTTGCTTTTGTTAACAGAATTCCTGGCAATGGTCTTTTTCACTTAGTTACATATTCCCGTGGGGTTAACCCCTTAATGCCCAGTATAATGTATTGGATACATTGAGTTTGATTTCTTTGGTCTGAAACACCTAAATAATTTGCACAATGTATTTATAAGCAATAAATATGGAGAAAAATGCCAGATGTAGCAAAACTTATAATTTATATAAATGAAATGAATATTTCATTAATCTTCAAGAGATTACAATTTTCTTGCAATTATTTCACGGTTCCCGGTTTAGGCTTTAAAGGGCTAAATAATAAAATTCTTGCTTCTGTGGCATGTATTTTTAAAAGCAGATGGATCTCCATATTTGATTTAGCACAGATTTTTACACCAGATTCCCTTACTATTGCAAGCCTCCCATTCATCCAGGCTTGGGGTCACCCGAGGTGCTACGCTACCCTGCCATGGTTTACTGCCAGAAGAAAACACTTTCCCAACCTCTTTGAGTCAGGATGGGCATCTGGTGTAAAAACGTGTGCCAAACCAAATATGCAGATCCATCCGCTGTGGTGATCACTTGGAAAATAAAATGAACAGCTGAAAGTTGTTAATGCAGTGTTTTTGAAGATAGATACATGTTACTGAACCTATCATTTTTTGTAATTTTCAGGTTGCCAGAAATTTTTTCCAAATCAGTAAATCAGTCACATATTGAGACATTTCAAAAAGGTGCTGAATTACAGTCTCTTAAAAAAAAAGACTATTAAGTTCCCTCAAGTTTGTGCAGTTATGGAGTTTCAAAGTTCCTCTGGCATTAAGCTAACATATAAATTGGAGCTTCATGGAATGGGTTTCTGTGGCTAAGCAGCTCCTGTAGTTATACAAAGTGGGTGGTCTGGTACTTTTGTCCATATAGCGAATCTTGTCACGGTAGCCTTTAAGGTAGGAGACCAACAACCCAGTCTTCAGTCATTAAGCAGAGTGCTAGTTTGCTAGTTAGCCAATATTTGTTAGCTAACTAGCAAACTAGCTTGTTAGTTGCTGTAGAGTATATCCTGGAATAACTGTCAGAAATGGGAATGGTGAAATTTAAGTCCACTCTAAAGGAGTGGGGGAAAAGCTTAAAATAGCATGTTTGTGTTAAGTCGTCTGTACAGAGTACTGTATTTGTTTCCTTACTTGTTATATTGTTATGTCTTGTATTCGTTGTAACATCTGCTACCCTCTTGGCCAGGTCGCTCTTGGAAAAGGAATTTAATCTCAAAGTGACTTTTACCTGAATAAAGAAAAACTATAAGGTATCATTGTTAGAAGGGTAATGGTGTTGTCTGGATCTGCGCATTTAAACTCAGTGTGGTATTTAATATACTATTCACTGTCTAGTTAGATAGGTAACTTGACAATCAAGGTCAAATGCTGCATTGTGTTTCACGCTGAATGATAGTTAAGTGTACAGTACACGATTCCTTTTAAAAGTAGATTCAGAGTTACTGTTTTGAGAGTTTTGACTCTGTTTTCTGATAGTTTTATTGCCCTTTGAGTGTTCTGGTTAGTTTTCAGTAATGCAGAATTAAATTAAATTAAAATTAATCTTAATTGGTTAACATCATACCTGTTTTGCACAACTTAGATTAGAAACCCTTTAAATAAATTTTCAAAATAAAAAATATTTAAAAAGAATTCAGTGTACCCTTCTGCTGATAACAATACAATTAAATTAAAAGCATAATTAGTTGACCTTTGAAGATATTTTGCACGGCAGCACTGATTTGTGCAAAAGAAAAACCATTTAATCCGAGCACACAGTGTTCAGTAATACTTCTTAATACACTCCAAATAATGCACAGCATCCATTTTCACCATTTTCACTGTCCCCAATCACTCTTTGAGGTCTGCTTACTGAAAGTGACACATTAGCTTACAAGTCTGGATCTTGACAAAAAAAGATGCTGTCAGACATCGCAGCCAAGACACACACATTTACAGCACATATAAACTCTCCACACACAGAAAAACAAACTATTGTGCTCTTGCTCTCATTCTTTTTCTCTCTCAAGGCCTTTTCATTCTTCACGAGTCACCAACACACACATACGCTGGTTAAGACTCACACATACACACACACAAACAAACTCTCTCAGCTTCTTCCTCTCAATCTAGCCCTGTCAACAGCACTAGAGCCTGATACGCGTCCAGGGACAGAGGAAATGAGCGATGTCAACCAGTATTGTAATGCAGCAGAGCCGACCACATGAGAGGGGAAAACATCTACTGTGTTTTGTGCTCGTGGGAAATCAATCTCAACTCTTAATACGATGTTTTCAGGCTTGTGCTCATGTCTCAAAGAGGCCTAGAGAAGAATTACCTGTGTGTGTACGTGTGCATGTGCGCATGTACCTGTAATCCTACCACGTCTATGATGAAACCCATGCTCTGACTTGTCTGTAGGGTTATTTTCCTTCTACTGACACAAGGTTGACGAGCTGATGAAAGACCGAGACTGCATGGAAGCGTCCAATTATCCTGCTTAAGACAGTCTTATGCATACACAGTCCGTATTGTTCTCACCTGTTATTCAGCGAAAAGGCATGCATAAGATGATATTGCACAGCTAGAAGCATGACTCTGATCTCTCACCAGCCTTTATTTCTGCATTTTCAGGACAATGCACTAAAAAGCACTAATTTACTATCCGCTTCATGTACCTGAGTGATTGGAATCATTTGCATCATTGCCTCTTAACCACCTTTGTTATATGCTAAGATGATAGTGTCTGCAATTAACTGAGCGTGGTTAATAAAAAAAAGAAGAAGAAGACATTAAAGGAATGAAAAAGGGTGTGGGGGTTGTTTCCATGCAGCCATTTAAAATGTGAAAAATGTCACCACTGGGGCAAATTTTGCAACTTTAAATTTTTTCAGCTCATGATTGGCTCCACAGTAATTAAGATTTGCAAAAACTTTTGGCACTATCCCAGAAGAATCAACTACCCAAAACAAAAAGCAGAACGCTCTTGAAGCTGGAATGAACTGCAGTAAAGTGCTCTCAGTGGGATTGCTGCTGACATAACAGGAAGTCATTGTTTCAGTGATTTAAGCAGCACTTTTTTTTTATAATTATACATTGTAAACACTGAGAAAGACAAGCTGGTCCTAAACGTATGTGCACTCACTGGCCACTGTGTTAGGTAGACTGTAGTATTGAGCTGGACCCCTTTTTGCCTTTAGAGCTGCTTTAATTGTTCATGGCACAGATTCAGCAAGGTGCTGGAAACATTCCTCAGAGATTTTGGTCCATATTGACATGATAGCATCACACAGTTGCTGCAGATTTGTCAGCTGCACTTCCATGATGAGACTCTCCCATTACACCACATCCCTAAGGTGCTCTATTGGATTAAGATCTGGTGACTGTGGAGGCCATTTGAGTACAGGGAACTCGCTGTCATGTTCAAGAAACCAGTTTTAGATGATTTGAGCTTTGTGACACGGTGTGTTATCCTGCTGGAAGCAGCCTGCAGAAGATGGGTACACTGTGGTCGTGGACATGGTCGGTAACAAAACTTGGGTAGACTTAAAAATATGCTAGGTTGGTAGATCGTTGTTGCAGCAGATATTTAGACTCTTTCAGATCATTGGCTGACCGAAATGGCACTGTGTGCTCTTACAGATTTGCTTCAGGGACAGATATACTGTGCCTTCAGAGATGCTCTTCCACATAACTCTGTAACAGTCTGCAGTTATTGCAGTTATTTAAGTTACTGTTGCCTTGTTTCAGCTTGAAGCAGTCTGGCCATTCTTCTCTGACCTCTGGCATCAACGGGGCATTTTCACCCAGAGATCTAATTACTGCATATTTTCTCTTTTTAAGACAATTCTCCGTAAACACGAAAGATGGTTGTGTGGAAACATCTCAGAAGATCTATTTCTTAAGTACTCAGCCTAGCCCATCTGGTACCAACAACCATGACCATGTCTGCATGCCTGAATGGGTTGAGTTGCTCCATGTGATTGTCTGATTAGATCATTGCATTAACAAGAAGTGTATCAATAAAGTAGCTGTTGAGTGGATATATAATTATATGATCTTGTATGTATTTTACTGGTTGCTATACATGTTTCTTCTATACTGGCCATAAAGAAGAAATTGCTTAGAAAGCAGTTTTGGTACTGTATGAGATTTGTGCCAAAAAAACTGAACTACAAAGAGGCTATGGCACTCTGCCTTAGACACATCAGATGTTTTCTTACCAAATTACCGTTGTTTTAGCACAAAAATGTGGAGACTGTTTTCACCGCTGGCTGGGCTGGAGTAGAACAATAGCGGTACAAAGGGGCAAATTTGGTAACTCTGCTAGAATCGCAGAGTCGTCAGATAAACTTCAGAGCAAATATTAGCACAGCATAAAGACTTGAGGTGATGCTCCTGTTTAGTTGATTTACAACTAAATTGCTTGTCATACTTTGTCCTAAATTCGACTTTCACAATACATTTTTAGGTATTTCAGATGGAATTGAAAGCGTATGAGATTTAAATGTACTGTATGTTAAAGGTGTGAGCTGTACTGTAATAGCCAGTTTTCTGTGTTGATTGTAAAAACAATTATTATTGTGTAGGATTGAATTAGATTTCACAGTTGTGCTTAATAAAGTGGCCACTACATTTCTAGTGCATGGATGTATGCAGACATATTGATTGTAAGTATTAAACACTCCAGTGAGAGATAAGGGTGCATATGCAGGAGTCAAAGGTGAGGCGAAAAAGAAACCCAGAGTGAATATCAGTCTGTACCTGTAGGCTCTTGCAAATGCAGCTGCTATTTACTGCTACAGTCTATGTGAGAAGAAAAATAAAAAGAGGTTTGTTTGCTTTGGCACTAAGTATGGGTACAGAAAATTAGCAGAAATGTGATGAGGGTTTACTGTCACAGACAAACCTCCTGGACTATTTTCACGGGCCTAATTAGAAACTAATAACGCCTCCATTCTGCTGCCAAAACAAACCCTTTTGCTGTGAAAGGGATGGGCTCCGTGTCTGACTCACGCTACCCCACCTCTGCTTTGTTTTCCGTTAATTCATGTTAATGCTGCATCTTGTGCTTTTCAGAAATTTGAGTAATGTGAAAGAGGAAGCGTATTCTCCTGAGACTTTTATTTTAACGAGATAATAGTGCCATCTCTGCGTCTGCATTTTCCACTTTTTGTGTCGCTTTGTTTTTTTCCACCAAGCTCCTAGATTGCTGCTTTTTATTGCATACATGAATTCCCTCTGTTACCTTCCTGCTCTGGAGGAATACACTTCATATTAGCCTTCTTTTCTTGACTTCATCATTAAATGCTGCAGAAGCGTACCTAAAAAAGCTTTCAAACTGACAAAAAGAAAACAGCTACTGCTGATAAAGTACCTAATGGTATTCTCCCATTTTGGCCCCCTTAATGGGGCACTTACCGGCTTAGTCACTCATTTTCTTCATGCAGAAATTTGCAAATTTGTTTTCATCCAGTCAAAATGACCCAAGTTACTACAGGAGCTGCTACTTCTGCCCCTCATATTTCCTAGTATCTTTGCTCTTGTCAATTAACCTCATAGAGCTCTGTTGCACATTAGGATTAAAACATCTGTTACTGACAGAGGGGAGTCATGTGGTCTGCCATTTGTACCTCCACCCTCTTTTTACCTGGATAAATACTGTTGGGCGTGGCAAGTTACTCCTGACTTGCATCAGTGTCCTAGCAGGAGATGTAGTAAACAGGCTTTTTTCAACCCCTGAGGAGCTCTGTTTCAGAAAAAAAGCTGTATGAAATTCAAAATCAGTGGAGACTCGGACTGGAAATAACCCCTGCATTTAAGAATACAACTTACTGTGGTCGGGTGCTTGTTTTGGGTGTCAGTGAGACATGAAATAAAAATTTAAAAATGCATTTTTTTCACATTAAAAAGAAATGTACAAAGTTTACATATGCAGTAAGGCGACCATCTAACACAGGTCAGCACTTGTTGGTTACAAGTGTTGATTCTGATTCACTTTGTTTCTGGAGCCTTGTGTTCATATCAGTGCAGCTACTGTTTAATTTGTGCTGAAGTCAGCTTGAACTACAGTTGTGAATAATGCTGTAATGACGGACAGAGCTACGCATGAAACAAAGGAGCTGCAATGATGTGTCGTGTAAACACAAGCTTCTTTACTGTTGTTCTGAGCAGCCAGAATAGTCAGACACAAGGAAAAATACAGCTTTGCCTAAAGTAAGGGCTGAGACTTGATAATGGTTCAAATGGGGATAATAGTGCACACTTTGAGCCAATCTTTTCTTGAAGGCACTCATGTTGCTTGTCCACCAAGAAATAGCTGTATGAAAAACAGAAAAAGAGAGCTTGCTAGAGTTCTAATGTTAGGAAGGTTTGGGGGTCTGTGGGATTTTATCTCCTCGCTGCCTGCCAGTAACAGCTTTAATTACTCCTCTTGCGTCCTCATACTGATCACATAGCTGAAATGCTTTTCAAACACCGCTTATCCCCATTTCTCTCCTACTTAGGACCATCTTCAGTGATCAGCAATGACGATGACTCTGCCTCTCCTCTTCACCACGTCTCCAATGGCAGCAACACTCCTTCGTCATCGGAGATGGGCCCTGACGCAGTAATCATCGGCATGACCAAGATCCCAGTGATCGAAAACCCTCAATACTTCAGAAGCACAAACAGCCTGCTCAAGACTGACACATGTAAGTAAAAGAAAAATCTGACTTATCTTTAACGTGGACCCGGATTAACTCTGATTTAGAATCAAACTTTTATCAGTTGATTACAAGCTACTATATACATCCTTCCTCGCTGTCATGTCAGTGACCTTGGAGCTACTGCTGATAAAATCTGAGGGAAGAATGGGAAATAGAAAGTCTAATTATATGCATGTTTGTGTGTGGCTGTGCCCCAGCAGAGAGAAAGAGAGCCACAGACAAATAGACAGACAGAAAATGCACAAGGATATTGACCTGGTCCATCAACATGACATTATGATTATTGGCAAGTTATAAAAGCTTCTCCAGGATTTGGCCTTGTGTTGCAGTAAATTATGGACCCACGCATTTGTGTATGTGTGTGTGTGTGTTCATGTGTGCTCATTCTGTTGAGAGAGAGGTTTAGGTTGTATAATAATGGGGGACTGGAGGTCGACCTCTTCAGTCCTGCATTATAACTAAAAGACTGACTGGGATTTACAGCCAAATGACGAAGAATGAAAGCGCTTAGGATCAATGAAAGTCAATAACACACTGTGGTGTATGTGCATGTGCCTGCATGTGCATTTTTAATATATTACAGCCATTACAACTATTACACAGTGTGTGCCTTTGACTCACAGACAGGCTGCATAAATACTGAAAGTATCTGACCGATTATTTGGCACTCCGCCTTTTCAGACCGGTACAATAGCCTTTGATGGAGACAGTTTGGCAAAGTGGCACATGGTTGAATGCCAGGAACAGAACTCTTTTTAAAGAGAGGTCTTAACCATCCTGTAATATTGAATGCAGGAGGAATCAGTAGCAGGTACACGTCTCTGCTTAAATGATCGCGCAGGCCTCTTTCGCGCAGCAATAAAGCAACAATTACTCTGCTGAGATGATGGATCTACGTGTAATTATGGGAAATGTTAGTGTGCTGCAAAGCTTCGGTTGTGCAACTGTCTTTTTAAGTGAGCACCTCATTAAAAATAATGATATTAGCAGAGTTAGCATTGTTGGAAAGCAGGTCACAAACATTACAAAGAAGCTTCAGTAAAGCACACAGATATGAAAAGGTGGTAACTGTTGTGTTTATGTTTTGCTAATCACTCACATATACATAAATTTGGGTTTACAACTAAAATAGGTATAAGAGTATATGAGCATATTCTCCCACTACATTGACTATCATATCACACATTTCTTTCCACTAAACTTCTCTGGAGATTCAATTTGAAGATTCAAATTTCAGGAAAACCCTGTCAAAGTGTCATTCATTTTTTTTTGGACTACTAAGACAGAAATTGCGCCATTCAGATAACCATGCACAAACTTGTTTTATTAAAGACCAATTGTGAATGGTTGAGACCCAGGCTGGAGTTTCTTGAAGGTGGCAACGATCTGTTGAGTTGGCTTCACTGAAAAGTGGCAGACTGACACGTTGTGGCAGACTGAGGAGACTAAGGCAAACTGGCAGTGAACCTGAGACACAGGGGCATACAGTTAAACATGGTTTCAAACAAGATCAAGAGAATACAAAACTAGACATGTGTTGCTACCAGGTTGGAAAAACTCTGGCAGGGACTGGAGCATAGAGTCAGTCATATGGGCTGAAGGGCTTCATAGGAGAGTGGATCACAGGTGCAACTGAGGAAAGAAGTGTGAACAGGATGCTGAGCCATGCCAAGACAAAGAGAGAGAACAAACAGGGGAGACTACAAGATACACAAAGAATGAGAGAGAGGTACACTCTAGACCATGGCAGCAAAGATTGTTTGAAATTTCAGGAATAATTGAACACTGATTCAGGCAGGCCAGGAGCCAAAACTCAGTCTGCAAAACCCAGTAAATCAGCCAAATCAACTGATTGCTAGTAGTGGTTTCCCTGAAAGTATACACATGGCAAGGCAGGGGATCCAAGAACAGAGTCATGCTGCCGCATATTAAAGATTGATGATAAATATGAAGGTGGTGTGAGTTCACTGTTAGCTTGCATTAGCATAAAAAATAGGAAACAGCTAGACTGGCTGCACCCCCCCCCCCCCCCCCCCCCCAAAAAAAAAAACAAAACAAAAAAAAAACTGTCACAGTATATAAAATACATATAATTTATGGAATTTATGGTGAGCTTTAATAATTGATAAATAATCCAAAAATCAACACAATTCAATGAAGGAAGAAAAAACAACTGAGATAGAGGAGAACATAAATGTTGTGACAAATACTAAGGGGAAGGATAGGACTATTTATACACTAAGGGATGCTTTGGGTGCATTTAATCAATACAGGTAAGGACAGACAGGGAGGAAGAGAAAAGTAGAGCAGGTAATGGATAGTAACAAAAATACTAAAAAAAAAAAGTAGACACTAAAACATGGAAGAAATCTAAGTATGTAGCGGAAAAAAAAAAACTCACTTCTCTTTAACATGGACCCCAATCAACTCTGATGTAGAACTAAAGATTTATCAGTTGATTACAAGCTATAAAATAAATTTCTTCTTGCTCTCATGTGAATGACCTTGAAGCTGCTGCCGTAAGATCTGATGGGAGAATGGGAAAATAGAAAGTGTAGGTTTGTGTGTGACTGTGTCCCAGCATATGTTAAGCCACTCATAAATTCAAGACTTTCGTGGATGACTCATACACATACCAGAGCTAAAAGAAGCAAATCATGCTAGAGCTCATGAGCCACTTGTGGCTGATTCAGTTTTTTTGATTGCAAAGGCTAAAGACAACACGCAATAGACTAAGTGAGGTAAAAGGTCAAATGCTGTGGCAAAGATTATGGGGATGACAGGGCTATTTATACACCAAGGGATGATTTGGGTGTATGTAATCAATACAGGTGGTAACAGTTAGACAAGCAGGAAGAAAACACAAATAAAGCCACAAGAGAAAAGTGAAGCAGGAAATAAACAACAAGATTAAAACAAGCTTAGCTTATTCAGGGGCAACTATGGGAACTCGTTTCTGCCACTGGACAAAAAACCCAAAAACCAAAAGCCCTTCCATATGTCAAAATTTAGGGTTAGGCCTCTAAATTTTGAGAAAATAACTTCAAATATCAAGTTATTAAGTTGACATTTTTATATAATTAAAAATGCTGACTATAGAGAGCAACCATGTATAATGACACTGACAAATCAGAGAGGAAAGAGAAGGCAGAGAATCTAACAAAAGACATTAAGAAAAACAAATAAAGGCAGGAACGGTAGTTAAGGCTCAAAATCCCAGAAACATAATCATCACTAGAATGACAAATCAAAACAAGAATCAGAATACAAAAATATAATAATAATAAACTCTGAAGCTAAAAACCATGAATATAAAGCAACAAATGACAACCAAGCAGGGACCCCAAAACTCATATTAGCTAAGGATATAAAACCTCAAAACAACACAAAACCCCAGGACCAAGGCAGAAACACGTGCCCACCAGCACCTGCAAAACTCAATAATGTACATTTATACAAAAACTGAAATGTTAATGACTGTAAATGAGAGGCAGAGGACTGGCTGCTAGTTATTTTACCATTTTTTGCCTTTGTGCAGCTAAGCTAAGCTGACTGAGCTCTTGCTGGATCCAACTATATGTGTAGGGTCACATATAGGGTCATGTAGGCTCATGTAGGGTCACAATAGTAAAATCATAAACACCAAAAGTGTCTAAGCTTTTCATTGTAGTGTTTAAGCTCAAATAGAGATTTTAGAGGACTTGTTATTAATATCTGCAGTAGCAGTGTTGAAAAAGTGATTTTTCTTTCATCATCTTTCTTACATCATCCTCTTGGCTTTGTGTTCAGTACCTCTCAATTCTTCCACTGCTTCTATACGAGTTGGTCTTTTGGGCTTTGTATTTTTTTGTATCCAGGGAATGGGGATTAACTTCACTCTGGAAAATGTTATTCACAAGTCAACACGTGCTGACTGTATTTGAAGACACCGGTTTACAAAAAAACATATGTGCACGCACGCACACACACACAGGCTGACGTACAAAATTTAGGTCACAATTAGCTACGCTTGCTGATAGGGGGGCGCAGAGTCAGGAAAAATCAGTGCCATGACATTACTGAAGAACGTTTGACGTTTCTGGTTGTCCTCTTCTCAAAGCATCTGTCAAACACGACTGTCTTTGACTTATCCTGTTGCTCAGTTCAAAGTACCGAACTCAGTTTTTCCAAGCTGTTCAAGCTGTTTTATGTCTGCATTCAACGCAATGGAAAGAATTTGGGAAGATGAGACGAAGAAGAACGGAATATGAAACAGATGGCAAACGGAGAATAATTATGTCCCCAGACATTAATTTATTTGGGAGTTCATAAGATGCTGATGAAGGATAGGTGTGATGGGACTCTAAATGATGTGGTGGAAAAATGAAGGCAGGAGGGCAAAAAAGGTGGAAGATGAGGGGGTCGATGGGAAATATTATTCTTCTTGATGTTAATATTGTAAACCCTGTCATAAACAGTTAATGGAAAAAAACTAATGGAGCAACAGAACGGGGGAAGAACCTGTGCCTGGATGTTAATACTTAGAGGATGCTGATTAAAAACTGATAGGTTTAGCAGCCGAGAGGAACAGCAACAGGGAGAGATAAATGGTGAAACGCTAAATAAGGAAAGTGAGAGTAAGATAATGAGAATAGATGGAAGAATGCAAATGAGGGAAAATGAGTGAATATGATAAGCATGGAAAACGGGTACTAATTAGGAAAAACATCAGAGAGTAAGTGTGTTAAGTCTGGTAAATGAGGAATTATATTTTAGTAGATCTTAATTAAGGATACTGATTGAGGAGAAGGGGTGTGATATGTCGCACGGCATGTGGAGACAGTGTAACAATGAAAGTGAGGTGGAAGACAGATTGTAAACTTGGCAAAAGGAAAGCAGCTGCAAAGCACAATTATTTAATGACTGAAATACGGCCATTAGAAATAAAAGGACTTATTCTTTTACGCTCTTGATAGACAATAAATGCTAATGCTTGAATACATGCAAAATAGATGCGACGACACTGGAAATCTAACCAAAAAAGACACAAAAAAGAAAATTGCAGGAAAAGGTTGTGCGAATAACCACATCTTCCTGCCAAAGACTAAAGAAAAGAAAGGAGGGGAAAAAAGCGGTACGGGAAGCACTGGTCTGCAAACATCAATTTATTTGCTATTTGAGGATGTTAATTAAGGAGAAGTGGTGCAAGGCATTTTCATGGATGAATGCTTATTAGACAACTGCAGTAGGAAAATAGTGCGGTGAGGTAATTAGCTGGTTAAATGGTGGGTAGCTTTCTTGTGGGGATGTGAGTTTATTGTGCGCCGTTGTTGCAAAGGGAATTGTGGTGATCAGCGACATGTTGGTTTTTTTATTTGAGATGAAGACTCAATTTTAGGAGAAATAGATGATAAAATAATTAGTAAATGATGAAACAATTTACAAATATTCTTGACTTTTATTCATGCTGATACCTCAGGATTATGTATTCAGGTTTAGAAGGTAGAAGTTATTCACATGCTGCTGATTTGCAAAAACGAAAAAGATCCGCAGCGTCACTTTTTCATCATGTAAACACATATTCAGATGCTTACAGGACTTATTTGATAAAACCATCCTAAACTATAAGCTGATGGGGTTTAGGCCCTTGCCATCTGAGTAAAATATTAAAAGGTGAACTGTGTCTGCAGTACAATGCATGACTTGTTTGTTTTGAAATGAAAATCTTTCCCCAAACATGACCATGATACTTTTGCTGGGTAACCACACAGCACATGGAAGAAAGAACTTCCTTATGTGGACTTTGTTGCTCTTTCAAACAGCATCGCTAGCTCTTGGCATCGAAGATTGCTGCAAGCCACCAATACGGAAGGACACCCAGTGTGTATCCCTGTGTAAGGCACTGGTTTCTGACAGAAGCCTGTATTTGAGGCCCGGGGACAAGAAAACGTCTATTTAGTGTATCATAGAATCTGCATCTGGAGTACTTTCCACCATCCTAACAGAAAGCCCAGTATGTTGTTTTTTCTTTTTTTCATTGACCGATAGAAGCTCACAGAAATCTTCCACACACAAGCTATCAAAATAAAAGAGAGGTTGTAGTATAGAAAACACACTGTCCTCCTTAAACCACCCACATTTTCTTTTTGTTCATTTTAGGGGGTTTTTTGAACGCAGGACAGATGGGACTGAACGATCTGCAGTCTTTTTAATTAAAATGTTTTAATTCATTTTCTTATTTGACGTTTCCTTCCCACTAATTCACAAAGGTTACAAATGAAGGCCAAGACGGGATTTGACGGAGACAATATGCAGCCTATCACGTATCATAACAAGAATTTATGAGTGTATAAATGCCTTAAGCAAAACAAAAATATCATATGGTCTTGACCTCATATTTAATGCTTTTGAATATCTGATGCAGACCAGCTGTGTGTTTCTCTTTTCTCCGTAGGTCTGCAGTTACAGTATTGGGTTAGGATGGACCTCAGTAGCTTACAGTGTCGATCGATGCAGCTTCTTCAGAGAGTCTAGCTGAGCTTTAATGTGATATTCTGAGTGGACAGCTTTTCTTCAAATGCACCTCTTAATCACATCACACATAAATCTCAGCTCTTGGTGTGTGTGTGTGTGTGTGTGTGTGTGTGTGTGTGTGTGTGTGTGTGTGTGTCTAAAAGCGTGTGTGTATGTATGCATTTGTATTCAGGACCTAAACGAGCACAGGTATTACAGGATAACGTGTTTCTCTGCATGCAGACAGACATGGAGCACATTTGGCTGGCGATCAAAAGATGGGGTTTAACTAGGTTATTGTAAGGTCACGAGGCTGTTAATCATTCTGCATGATAAAACCTTGTACAATAACCAGCGAGATGCCAATTTTTTTATTTTCTATTTTTATTTTTTTTTTGAGAAATCAGCTGGTGTGGATTCGCGAGTTACTTAGCAACAGAGAGCAGAGTTGTCGACTCTGATCCAACTGTGGATGAGCAGAAGGCAGGAAGAGGTTAGATGCATGAAGCAAGCAGAGAGACACGTTTTTCAAATTTACATTACTGTAAAAACTGTGTTGAAGTCGTAGAAGACAAAAAAGAAGGAATTTGTTTATTTACTTTTGCATTTATTTGATACATAAATCAAGACATAAAATATGTATGCAGTAGAAAATGATCCCCAGATATACAGTAGATACAGTTATGAGCCTTTTTTTGGCTTCGAAATGAAAGTAGATGAGGGATGAACAGTAGAGGAATGTATCTGCATGTGGATTGTGAGTGACAGAAACCATTTATTTTAACATCATTTTCCCTTTAGAAAAACCATGGGGGTTAACATGCCCTGCAGCTGTGCTTTTTGTTCAAAAAGGAGGAAAATCCACAGCTTCGGATTAACAGGGATAAATTGTTATAAGAGTAAAGGTTATTTTATAAGAAAACTGACAAGTTTCAGTTGATACTCCAATGTGATACTCCAAACACAAGGTCCAGAAAACAAGAAGCAACTGGGCATTTTAGAGAAGAGTAAAAATAGATTCAATTGCTCTTGTAAATACTGGCTACTTACTGGGTAATAGTGCTGAAAGAAAGTCGGTGACGAGAACATTGCTCTTACAGTGTAATTACAGACTAATAAGTAAAGAAAAGCCACACTTTATATTACAGACCTCATGCCTCATCAAGGCTGTGTTATGCGCTCTGTACTTTTACTCATTAACAGACATTACTGCAGCGTGTGGGAGAAAATACAATTTAAAAGAAGGGAGGTTTATTACAACGACGCTGTGTGGATTTATTACCACGTGTCTTCATGTGTGATAGGAGAAAATGTTTGGATGATAGTTTTTGAACTACAGCAACTCATAGTGGGCGCACTGCAAATATACCGCTCTCAAGCACAACTACGCTAGGTCGCAATTGTTATCCAAGGTGACAAAGTCATGCTATCATGTGACTTCTAGAACTATGGAGCTAATTGTTTATGTCTGATAAGATGTTTATTTTCTTTAAGGACAGAGCAAGAATAATAGTTTTGCCACATATGCACTACAAAGATGCTATATTACCACATGCTATCAAGTCAACATTCAAATGTCTTCTTTTTGTGTAAAATCAGATGTCTTATGATGCAGTTTTCTCTTCTTTGAGTGAAATCAAACACCACAAAACAAATGACACCAGACTGACTCACTGCATGAGCTGAAGTCATTAAAGTATAAATGGCGTGCGATCAAAGCATCAATCCTGCTTTCCATCATCACTTCCAGCTCCTTGTTTTTATTTGTGTACTTCAGCTTGATTTACAGTTGATCTTTTTCTGGGCCGAACAAGCACTTTTGGCTTGTTTTTCCCTCCCATTATGCCAGCTTTCTTCTTATTGGCTGCCCATCACAAACAGAAGGTTTAAGCAGCAGGTTGGTGGGCTGTGAGCTAAGATTAGAAAAGCTCCCTAAAACTGAGCATTTGGGGCAATAGAAAAGAAACGAGGAAAAAAGATTACCCCCCTCCCCAATTTATATGCATGTTTGTAACTTGTACTAAAAAGTTTTCCTCTTCATCTTCTCATTCTACAGTTGTCCAGCATATTAAAAGACATAACATTGTGCTGAAGAGAGAGCTGGGAGAGGGAGCCTTTGGGAAAGTCTTCCTGGCTGAGTGTTATAACCTTTCACCTGACCAGGAGAAGATACTGGTGGCCGTCAAGGTAATGTTGAAGTCCTAAAATTCCTAAGAAACATATTTATAAATCAGAGAATTAGACTAATTAATTTCATATTGATTCCAGTTTCTGAAAACACAAACTTCTTTTTGCAGCTTTTATAACTCAAAGCCCAGAAATGTAAATAAAATGTATCCTGTGTGCAGTAAAACAAACGGGTCAAGTTTCAACGTGAGATATTTTTAAATTCCTTTGGTCCTACAGAACAATTGATCATGTCAAAATAAAGCTCCTAAATGGCATTATTGAAGGTGAAATTATTATTTTTCTATTCCACAGTATCAGAATTGACATCTGATACATGAAATACATTGAAAATATTGAACTGGTTCCTGAAATAGATCCATGGTATTTTGAAATAAAATCCCTCACATGGCGTCAGCACGGTATTGAGAATCCATGTTGGCCTCCATTTACTGTGCTATTGTTAGAAAGTCCCTCTTTTCATGGGTTTCTCTGCAAGAATAAGGTGGAATTACACTCAAAAACCGCTGACTTCCGGGGTCAAATTGAATGGTTTCCTAGGGAGCATCGCATCTATGTGTCCATCAGTCTCTCCATCTAGGATTCTTTTTCTGCTGTTCTGCAGAGAAACAGGATCTGAACGGTGAAGAACTTCTCATTAACTATACATGACCTGTGAAAGAGCCCCCTCTGCCCCTCACTTCCTCTGTCCTCCACACCTCCAGCTCTCACCTGCAGTCTTTTATTTTCTCTCTCCTCAGTCGTCATCCTGACGCTTGCCTCTTCTCAAATCCTACACCTTCGTTTCTCTTCCTACATTTCCTGTTTGCTCCCGGCTTAGCCCTGAACCACCTGCTGATGTATGCTGCCAGCTTAGCGTCGGTTTAGACTGAACACACTTCAAAACACGGACCTGGAAATCATGGACAGCAGCACAGTTCTTGGTTGTAGAACACGATGCTTCATTTTGCTGGCTGCATGTCAAATCTGGTTAAATGTAGGGGAAAAAATGAACAATTCTCAGATTTCCACGTATGCAGGTACACCATTGAATGTTCTTTTTAAATGACAGCAGATTTGTTTTTAATTAACTAATTGACGACCTGCATACGTCAGCGTCAGTGATCCTGCTGCCAATACACTGCAATAACACAAAGTGCTGAAGGGTGATGAAAAGAGACTTTCAACAGTACTAGCTCCATCCATCCATCCATCCATCCATCCATTGTTGTACATATACATATCGCATAACTTGAAACTAAAATAAAAAAACAGTCTCGTGAAGGGGATGCTTAGAGTGTAGAAATCCAAATAAAGATCGTTTCTGTTTGCAAATAAATATGTTGTCACTTCTTACCAGCTGCTTTTAATTAAAAGAAGGAGACATCAAATTAATGCAGACTATTCCTCGAGGTTTTCTAGGCAAATCAAATCCCACGAGATGTTTGAACACTCAGGAGGATACACACATCTGATCTGATCACTTGAAAACAAGAGTGCTGAGAATCTGTTGTAATGACGGGATTTTAGAAACAAATTTGATTTGCCTGTGAGAGTTGTCAGTGTATTTAATTCAATCCCTGGCCAAAAATTATGGAATCGCTACAGTTTGATGAAGTTCATTCAGCTTTTTCCTGCTTTTTTCTTTAAACTTTCTTAGAAATAAACAACTCATCTGTCATTCTATGTTGTCTATATATTTGCTACAGATTTTATACAAGGCGTCGTATAATCCTTTCCATTGTTTGAGTAGACACCTCTCTTGTTGGGGGCCATGCTTCCTTTCAGTCAGCCAGGTGTAGCAGCAGCTTGTTAAGGTCCTCAAACTCTTTCTTTTAACTGCAGACTATTTTGCATATTTAAATTTGCACAGGTATTTGTTTTAGAAATGCAAATTGCAAGGAGTTTCAATACTTCTTTCCTCAACACTCAGTGATTTCATCCTGCAAATGTGGTGATTCCATCATTTAACAGCTATAATTATTGTGTCCTGTAATTCCACTGTACAGAATAAAGGGGAAAGGACATGGATTATGAGGAATGCACTTTCTTTATGATAAACCACGCCATGCTTATATTGCTCTCTGTGAGTCATGCTACATTACAGGTTCTCATTTGTATACCACATTACAATGACCTACACACACTAATAGAGCTTAATGGGCCTGGATTTTAGGGTTGTCTATCAATCAATCCGTCATCCATAATACAGAAGCAAGTTTTACTGTTACTGTATATTAAACACTGAGTTGCCATCGATCAGAGGATAATTGTAACAAGTGCACATAAAAACAATATGCATATGCACATGCACGCAGGCAAACTCATGCAAACACATTTACGCTCCTGCATCCCATCAGTCATGAACTTCGAGCACTTTCAATAATGTTCTCTTCACGCATGTATATGACTCACCACATTTGTGAGCTGGAGGTTGTTGATTGCTTTTTATTTGTCCATGGACCTGAATGTGCTCAGACTGGATGACTAACAGTGCAGTGTTATGAGTTTCAGCATGGGAATTAATGCAGCTTTCAGTACAGAAAGTCACACTGTGATTTGTAATACTCCCAGGCTCACAGGAAAGTCAGTATTTTTCCTAAACTCAACATTAATATGTTTGGCCCAATACAATGATTAATACTGGTCGCAGTGGTCATTTGATACTGATTGAGACCAGCGGTGCAGTGAATAACATTTCTTTTTCCTCTTTAAGTTCATTTTTCTTTTTCTTTTCTCTTTTTTTAAGGAGCACACAGTACAGTACATCATAGATTAGACTTCAGGGAGTCATTGTCAGTCAAACTGGGATAATGAGGAAAATTGTCCATGTTTTATGAGCATCTCTTAAGAAGTCACTTTTTGCAAAGAAATTGTAAAAGCTTCATTATAAGTTAATAGATCATTACAGATAAGTTCTAAACCATGCTAAGAACAAAGTCTGGGCTTTCAGCATCATATTCATCGCCTCTTATTACCTCCTGCTGGTTTCTTTCAGAGTGAGGAACAGCTGTGTTTATTTGTGGCTTTCAAACATTCAGAACTGCACTGATATGAAAAACCACACCAATAAAAATAACTGGAAACCTCAAAGCTGGTTTTAATAGCTTTTCATTGACCTACACAGCGTCAGTCTTCATTTTTAGCCATTATTAATTCTATTAATTACGAACAATAAACTGATAACATTAAATATAACAGTGAAAGGTCCTGCAAAGACATCTGAGGAAAGTCAGTCAACTCACATATCCTATGCATATTCTCAAGTTACATGGTGAGACAGGGGCACAGGCATTCATATACACTATCTATACTGTAATAATCATCTTCTTGCAGTATCACCTTGCAGTCTGCAGTGTACTCGACCATGCCTCTGTTTCACAGTACATTATTGGTTGAATGTAAGTGCTTAAGGTTGAAGTCTGTCTAATATTCTTCCATTTTAGTGCTTTTGATGAAAGGTCAGAGGTCATCTCATTCTGCTTTTTCTAAGTCAGTGCTCCTGTAGATCTGTATTTGTAGTCGGAGGTTCTACCTGCAATGTGTGTGCATAGGCACACTCGCCACACGCTCACACCTCATGTATATCTCTATCATATACTGTAGGAAGACAATCAATTATTCATGTAGGACAAGAGAAACTTTTCTATATTTTTCTTCTTATATGTGAAATTAATACACACCCCGTATCACTTTCATTTCCTGTAACTCGCCTCCAAACACACACACAGTCATTCACTTTCACTTCACATACACTCTCTGTCATGGATGCTTGTATTACACAAGCTCCCTGACAGATTTCCTGATTCATGGAAGGGAGACAAAGATTAGTTTCAAAGGGAACAGGGAAACATAATGAATGTAAACAGTGCTGTACTTTGTAATGGCTAGCATTTATTTAAAATGTCTCCATCCTTTTCCTGCTCTGCTGTCATATCGGTCCTTGTTTGGTGCCAGTAATTTCACACTGTTTGTGCCGTGTTGCTGTAACTCACTTTTATATGCACTTTTGTATTGTTTTTTTCACACAGTGGACGTCAGCCAAATAAATTGGAGGAGAATGAATCCACTATGAAAATGACCAATTGGCAGAAGTGTATGTGGTATAATGTGTGAGGTTTTGATTTGTCACTTTATTAAAATGTCACTTGTGTGTGTGCGTGTGTGTGTGTGTGCAGACACTTAAAGAGGCCAGCGAAAATGCCAGGAAGGATTTCCATCGTGAGGCTGAGCTGCTGACGAACCTTCAGCATGAGCATATTGTCACTTTCTACGGAGTGTGCGTGGAGAGCGACCCGCTCATTATGGTGTTTGAGTACATGAAACACGGTGACCTCAACAAGTTCCTCAGGCATGACTCTCTTCTTCAATATGTAAAATGGCAAAATTTTAAATGTGTTTTTCTCTAAAGAGTTTCTATGAAAAATGAGCGATCAAAGAATTAAAGATTAGGAAGCTTGCGTGTGCTAATCCAGCTTAATCTTCTACATACTCTCTATTAGAGGGACACATGTAAACATCGTACGTGGTTGATACATGGCTGAAAAGACAAATGATACATTGTTTCCCTTGTTTTTTTCTCACAGGGCTCATGGTCCAGATGCAGTTTTGATGGCAGAGGGCCAGACCACCAGACCTGTGGAGCTGACCCAGTCTCAAATGCTTCACATTGCCCAGCAGATAGCATCTGGCATGGTCTACCTGGCATCACAACACTTTGTGCACCGTGACCTGGCCACAAGGTTTGTAAAATACTCTGTTAATGCACATCGTGTTTGCTTGTTCCTAACAGATGCCAGATGTGTCATTAAACAGGAACTTTTATTCTGATCCTTGAGGAATTTATTTAAAACTCATAATGACTGAGTACGAACAATCGCTAATACCACCTAAAAACATCTAACAAGGAGGACTGTAGCTATTAGCGGAACCAGTAAATAATCAGCTAGAGATAATCAGTAAAACAGTCATGGTAATAACCATATAATAAGATATATGGTTGTAGTTTAACACCCTTCATTTTAACTCAGCAATGTGAAACATCTTTATTGAGTCTCACTGTGTTTGTTGTCCAAAAGGAACTGCCTGGTGGGTGAGAACCTGCTGGTAAAGATTGGAGACTTTGGCATGTCAAGAGATGTCTACAGCACTGACTACTACAGGGTAGGTGTATGTGTCGATATCTTTTCAGGCCTTTCTTTCAGCCTCCCCTCCCTCCCTGCTGCATGGGTGCCTCTCTGCTACTCCCCTGCATGGGCATGACTGATGGACGTGGGGGTTTGAGTAAGACACTCGCAGGGATAGGTTAACTCAACAGAAGGAGTTGGAAATGGTTAGCATGTTTGATTAGGTGAGTTCGTGGGGTGTTACATTTGCTTTAAGTAACTAAAAAAGTACAGGTGAAAGGAATGCATTTAAAAAGATCCATGTTCAGTGTTTTTGAGCATTTTTGTGTACTGCAGGGATATTTAGCAGCTTTTCTTGCTGTGCTTGGATAACTCAGGGGTACAAAACAAAACTGAAAGTGTGTGTTTTTCTTTCTGCAGATAATCTGTTACTTTTCCAAAAGGCCAAAATCTAATCAGTTGTATTGATTGATAGGTAGTTGGACTGTCCATTTTTCCTGCCCTTTCTCTCATTCTCTCTGACAAAGCGACACAACTGACAATGACAGAGTAGGAGAGAGAAAGAGGTAGAAGACTGCAAGCATTCAATGGCTAGACAATCGTTTAAAATTTCAGAAAGATAATAATATACAACTGATGGATGTATCATTCAGTGACGGTAATTTTGCAGTAATAATTCATCTTGAACAGAAATGCTCATTGTAGTTATGAAAATCTATATTTCTAACTTGCTGGGAAAGAGAGTTGTCTTTGCAGTTTGTTCTCCTTTCACACGTTCCACATGCATAATTACACATATGTACTTTGGTATAAATTGTAATGTATATGCACTGTATTGGCATGCTGATATAAGAAAACACAAGATATTTTTTTCCTGTTTCTCATTAAAAATATTAAAATTGTCTGCAACTACTGGGGCTAAAAAAAAATGAAGTCAAGTTAGAAGTGCCAGAAACTGCAGTTCCTTTAGTGGCCACTTGAGGCTGCCCACATTAATAGAACAGAATAGAATAGAATTCAACTTTATTGTCATTGCACATGCACAGGTACAGGGCAACGAAATGCAGTTTGCATCAAACTGCATTTGTCTGTTCCCTATTTTCCCATCTGTATGATGATTTCTTTTTTTACAAAGTGCTCTACAAACTGAGATATTGGCTCTCTTACGAGTTAGCAAACATAAACTAATGTAAATCAATTAGCTGCAACCAACGTCTCGTTCTGTACTGGCACAAGATGGTGCTAACCATGTTATAAAAATTGTAACTTTAAACATGTATTAAATCCAGCTTCGAAGTCATTGATAAATCCGTGTCAGTTTTAGGGAATATGGCTAAATTTGAAAGGTTTGTGTGACTGACTGATTTGCCAGCAAAGGCACAAAGTGCTGTGCACAGAAAGAGTAATATAAATAAGAAGATTAAGTGCCATAACAGCAAATAACACAACCTGTTTATTTCATTGTGTCTTGCACAATAAAATAAACAGGTTCTTTGATTATGTATGGAGAACCACTAAAAAAAATGTGAGCGTAAGTATGAAAATGGTCATTTTCAGAATCAGAATCAGAATACTTTATTGATCCCTGGGGGAAATTATTATTTTTAAACAGTTAGTGCAATGCTTTTGGTAAATTACTTGAATTAAGGGTAAAACTGCAGTATTATTATCCAAATGTTTATGAGCCTTGCTATATCTGTGTCTGTGGATTGAAGCTGTACGCTTTATGAGTATAACTTACTAACCAAGCTTGCTACATTCAAAATATGTTCCTTTTCTGAAGGCTTCCTGCCCATCCTTTATATACAGTCTGTGATTTCCTCACAGAAAGCTTCTGATACCCCACAAAACTATAAATGCCACGTTGCCTGAATGAATCTTTTTTAAAAGAACATAAAAAAATGCTATTTTTTCGAGGTCTTTGATAATGACTGTTGACATAAAATCAAAATAACAGGTTATATTTGGCATCAAATTGGTTTGCTGCTGTGGCATTTTTTTGTGCTATCTCTGTGTGACGACACACAGCAAGCTCCCCGCTCCTCCTCCTTCCTTTCACCCCTCCTCAATAAAGCTAAGTGCTGTGGCTGTAGTCATGGTAACGGCAGAGGGCAGTGGCGGTGGGTCTCTTACTTGGGTCTCCAACGTTTCTCAGGAAGAAAAGTAATCAGAGAAGTTCTGTTTAGTATGCTGAAGCAGTAGTGGAGAAATAGAGTTGGAGAAGGAGTAAGATGTAAGTGTGGGAGATGGAGGCAGGAGGGTGGCAAAGCGATGAAAGGAGAGAAAGGCTTGGAAATAAGGGAGAAGGGGGGGGAGTAGCAGGAGAAGAAGAGAAAGAGGGAGGAGAAGGAGTGGGATGCCAGGAAAGAAGAAAACAAGACACAAATAAATATCCAAAAAGAGAGACGAGGCAGTAATAGAGCGATACAGGGGCATACGGCACTGCTTAAGACGACCACAGAGCAGCGTATCAGAGTAAAATGACAAAAAAAAGGACAGAGAGGTAGACAGACAGGAGAAAAACAAAAACCAGAATAGAGGCATAGGGGGGTGGAAGGTAAAACATAGTGATTCAGCCGTATTTCAGCATCCAGGAGAGACAGAGGTGTGTGTGTGAGTGTGGGGGGACGTGTAGAGTGTAGGGACCCAGTCATGCTCTTGCGTCAGACAAGTGAAGATGAGTCATAGAGGAATTGGAGCCCCCCCCCCACAACCCCATGCCTGTGTGTGTGCGTGTATATGTGCAGGGAAATAGATGCAGAGGCGTAGGATTGAAGGGGCTGTGATGACGTCATTGAATCCCCTGTTACACAGTGAACCTGACAGGCGCTTCAGGAGACAGACAGGATGCCTCAAATCAAACCTTGAGCCTTTCCACACAGGCTCGGTGTGCGTGTGTGTGTGGGCGTATGGGTGCGTGGGTGGGGCTCGACTCCAACACTACAGCACATTTATTCATTTTCCCCTAAACTGATTTTATGGCCAAATGTGTAGGATGAAAGAAAATTAAGGTTTCATGCCTGACTGTTTTACGCTGCTGACACGGCCTGTAGAGGAACACGGGCAGTGAAGCAGAGCTGACAAATCTCTGAGTAATTTTTTTGGGTAGTGGGTGGTTTTTTTTCTTCAGAGACAAGTATCGACCTTGTGAAGCACCTGGAGAGGCGACAGTGAAACAGTTATCCGTGATTAAGCAAATGTGCATCAAGACAAAACTGAGAGGATGTAACACAAATTATTCAACTGCTCATTGCTCATGTACATGGCCTCATTGTACCTTTTATATCATTATTACTATATTATTATTACAAAGAAAGAGACCTCATTCACATACTGCATTGGTTACCAAGAAGTTGATGGGGCAAAGTTTTTTTGCCTTTGAACTTGTTGTGAAAGTGTGCAAGCTAACCCAGTCCTATTTGTATAGTTGTGTAGAACTGATTGCAACATCACAGGGACTGAAAAGTCAAAAGTCAAAAGCAAGTAGAAACAAATAAAATGATGATCTAAAGTTTGCATGCTTACATAAGCTGAGACTTCATATCTTCTGGTTAAGAGATTATGTCATTAATGGCTCAACGAGAAAGTTTACGCAATCATCACACCACCCTACTTAGTCTCTGAGGACAACAGCCAATAATTGCTCATTTATAAAACTTACTGTAATACACAAACTATTTGTTTTTGTTTGTTTCTTTGTCTGCAAATTCTCCCTGGATCATTATCTAGAAAAAATTTGAAACAAAGGCCCCTTAAGGTTCTTATCTATATCAGATGTTATGCTGTCCTCGTGTTGTCTAGCGACGACCTAGCAACAGTGACACTTTTTAGCATTTAAGCTCCTATAATGCAGTATTAAAGCATCCCATTGTTTTAAGTTCAAGACAATAACATCTCATTTATATCCACAAAGGCTAAATTATGCATGATATACTACAACACTATCATGTTGCTTAGCAACCACTTTGCAGTGGGCTAAAGTGACCCATTTTTTAACATTTAAACAACATCTGTTGCCCGTTTTTTACTTTTCTCAATGTGATTAAATATATCAGTAAGCAATAGCATGGACAAGCCAAACAATACTGTAGCATGAGTGCATATTAGTGAAGAGAAATTAAATAAAAGGCAAAATCATCATGCCGATTTTGCCCACATTGTTTGCTTACCTGTGTGAAAGCAAAGCCTGTTCAATCCTGGCTGGTGAATCTAACCTGTGATGCCAAAAGTCTTGCCTTTTACTTTGGATTTTGCATATGAATATGTACAAATCTTCTTTGCGAGATTAATCGAATGTTAACACAGACTTTTGCAGGCTTTTTTACTTCCTCATTGTTGTTCTAACAAAACGTCAGTATGTGGCCATTGGGAATTTTGTGACTTGACAACTGCACGTTGAAGAAGTACTACCATCATATTTCCTGCTGGGTTTTTATTCGACATGAGCACCATCACAAAAAATACTTAGCTTAAACCTACATGTCATTGGCTTTACTGTATCTGAGCTGGCCAGGAGAGAACCATCACATGTACTTAGACACAAGCGTTCTTGAGTTTTTTCCATGACAGCAGAGACAACGATACGGTTCCCTGTGTAAGGTGCGAGTGGGCGGGGTTACTCATGTAAGCTCCTCCTACATCAAAATCCCATAATGCCTTCTTTTCAACATGCAGTTGCCATGGATACCACAGCCTCTGGGAGGTCATCACAAAGAACACACATCCCTCCTCTCTGCTGTGTTTTTTCCTCGTCTTTTTGAGGCTTTCCTGGAACACTCAGACAGTGGTCGAGGTGAAATAATGCATATTTATAAGACAGAGACTGAGGGAGACAGGCAGGCGGGCTTAGAGACAGTGAAGGAAGGTGAGAACGATTGAGAGAGATTGAGGGGGAGAGAGATAAGGGAGCAGGAAAGAAGACAAAGACTGATGACGAAGCCACTGACAGCAAAGACAAAACACAGAATGAGCCGATGACAGAGAGAAATGCAGCAACTAGGCGTAGGTAAAAAAAACTTAGAAAGCATGTTTGGTCTTCAGACTGATCCACTGTAAACACGACTTTCTTAATATTTGATGACCCCCTCCTCCCAGTGACAGGAAGACTCAGTCTGAGGCTTTCCTTTCCTGCTCTTTCATGGGTTTTCTCTCCTGTTTTCTATTTAATTCAACCCTGTTGGTGCCCTTTTGAAGTGACTGCCCTTCACTTTGTTCCTCATTGTCTCGCCAATGAATGCACACAAATACACGTACGGTTAACAAACATAAAAGGAGAGATGTTGCGCGGCAGTTCAAGAGGCCCGTATTAATATTTCAGAGCATCAGGGGAAATGATCAGTCATGATGAATAACACAAAAAGACTAATGGATATAATGAAATATATAAAAACTATCAATAGAGTAGAACGGAAAAATCTCCCCAACAAAGCAAGTAATAACAACGCTGCTCGACTTAACTGCAAATCCTTTGTTGATTCACGCATGAGTGATTTTTATTCACAAAAAAACAAAAATAAACTAAAAAACAATAAAACATATACAGAGAAAAATGAGTTTCAGACAGTTTCCAATGAGTAGGAAATTATACAGAGCCATTATGTTCTCATTTTGTTTAATGTTGTGGGCGTAATTGTTGGTTAGTTTGCAGTACATTTATTCTAATGTTAATCTTCCACGTGCAATAATAAACAGAGCTGTGTTTGGTTAGAAATGACATCGGTTTTTTTGTTGGTTTTAGATTTTTTTTAGTCTAAACAGATTATTAACACATCATGTTAGTGTTGTCGCTGCTCATAAAATGCCTTCTTGGCAGTCCCCGCTTTTCTTCCATTAATGATCTGCATCACCATGTAACACATTACAGTCACTAACAAACAGTTTGGTTGTTACTTGAATACACTTTCAGAGGTAGGTGTTATATAAGCTCAGCCTACACCCTTTCAGTTTGCCATTTGAGTTCCTATGATGAACATTAACTGAATAAAAAAAAAAAACAAGTTTGGAAGTTCCTCAGTTATCTGCACGATGGGCAAAAATTCAGAAAAAAAATCGATTTTAGGCTGAATTCAAGAACATTCTAGATTTTTCATCATTTTTATTGCACTAAAGGGTAAGACTGTGACAGTGAAGAGCACAATGCACCGAGGTCTATGAGGGGCCTGCAAACCAAAATTCATTCTTTCACTCATTAAAACTCACATGTATGCATTTTCTAACACAGGAAGTTAAGCAGGAAGTCACTCTTCAGAGCGCTGGATGACTATCCAAATATATTATAATACATTGGACAAATTCGAAGAAAGACTACAGATTCTTTGTTCTTCAAAGGTTTATAAAGAACTCGGTGATCACATTCAAACCTTTACTGGAGTTTTGAACTATAGAAACAGCGATTAAGGGCAGAGTTCAATCGAATAGTGGATTACATTTATTTAATGAGCTCCTTTAAAAATATTCAGTATGTTGATTTGCCATGAATTCAAAGCACTACCAAAGAATTTCAGAACCAGCAGAATAACCATGCGCTTTCCACATGAGGAGGGGAAACCCCTCTTTAGATGTGGCAAAGGGTTATAGTCAACAATGCAGGAATGCATAACCCAGATTAGAGTGGCATTTGTGAAAATGACTTTGGTATTGATGAATACAGACCACGGTCAGTTGGAGACAATAATGACCTACACAGTACATATAGACAACTCTGGACATGGAAACCATCACACTGCTAATTGTCTATAATCCAGCTGTTGTTCTGATATCCAGTTTTCATTATCAAATTATTATGACCAAAAGATTTCATTTTAATTATATCATTGTGAGATCTTTTAGAGGTTTTGGGAGGAAAAAAGAAAATTATTATTATTATTACTCAAATAAATTTCATAAATTCCATCATGGATGGATGATGGATCCATTCACCAGTGTTCATGTTGACAGCAAATTTAGTTTTAGTCATACATTTAGTCATTCACTAAAACATCTTATAGTTTTATTACTCTAGTTGTATTCAAATAAATATCATAAGATTACATTAAAAAGTATATTTTATTTGACTAAAGTATGAAGTATAAGAGTTTGTTGTGTTTTTACCCGTGAGAGTTGCTTCACGTGGTTTACAAAGCATCTTTTTTTCCACTAACATCAAATGTGACGTGATTTCACGAGAAACAGGGAGCACTTCCCAACTTGTCCTTCCTTTTCACAAAACTTAATTTGTTCTGATCGGATCTTGTCTCTCCAGAATATTTACATCTGGTTTATATTTGTTGATGGAAATTTCGATACATTTCATTAAAGCTTTTTTCCTCATGAATTTTTTCCTCAAAAATTTTGGTCAATGATATTAAGGCTGCTTCGTACACACACTCACTGAGATCAGTCATGTAAAACTCATGTTTTCACCTGATCTGGGCACTAAATGGAATTTGTTTTTCAGCATTTAATCTGTTTTTTAAATATATATTTTTTTATTTTCTATCTCTCTCCTCCACTTTTCCTTATTGTCCGATCAACATGTTGTCTGCATTGTAGTGAGTAGGGATTGCTGACCTACATTCATTTACGTGTCATTAGCTAATACACCTGTGTGCCATGAGGATTGGAGAGTGTGTGACTGAGAGGGTCGCGGTTTGTAAACTGTTTACTGATCAAGTTGACTTTTCACAGCAGGCCAAAACAACCCTCATGCCACCAGGAAATATTCCAGCTTTGCTAACTGACCAGTCCACCCTGTGTGTGTCCTCATTAGGATAAGGATCGGTACCCTGTTTGATCAAGCAGTGTTAAGTTTATATTGTGAACTATGCTTAAATTATAAGAGTACAGTTACACTAATGCAGTGGTTCCCAAACTTTTTTTGCTGGGCCCCCCTTTGTTTTACAAGAAAAATGTTCGCGATTTGAAGAACCCAGCACGTGCTCCCGACGAAGGGAAAACCAATTCTGCAGGGGAGACCTACCTCAGCACTTGTGCAGGTGAAGCCAAAGGGCAGATATGCTTCACCATATTTTCTAGTCTTTGGTTTAGAATGAATTTGGTTTGGAAACATATTCAGCGATGCTTCATCTCCTGATTTGCGTTTGTGTGGGCGCCTGTGCTAGCAGTGTCCAAGCTCTGTTTTTTTGTTTTGTTCTATTGGAGCCACATGCTCCAAAAGAATAAGAGCTAAAGCAAGGAATTAAGACAAAGAGTGAAACACAACTGTAGCACTACTGAAATAAAAATATAAACCTGCGAATTATCATAATAGGAGCGTTTTAGGAAGAACAGGTGCTGAGGCTGACTTCAGTTCAATGTGAATGGACTATGCAGTATCTATTATGTAGGGAGGAATATAAGGGAGAGCTCTTTGAGAACACAGCATCACAATAAGACAACAAGAATGTTTTAGACTAAAATCCTGCTGTATTCTGTATGTTGTACACTTCATAATAATAATTTAAAAAAAAACTAAAAGACTCAAACCTGCTGTATTGTGTAGGAGTGTGTATAATATAAGCATTTTGTATTTTATATTCTATATTACGATTCACATTATGCATTGTGGACCTTCTACTCTGCTTTAGCATACTGCATGCAGATGGAGAAATGTAAATGATAAACAGAGAAACAAGGGAGAAAAAGCATCACTGCAAGAAAAATGAAGGCCTGAGCTGCAGAGATGGAGGCAGATATGTTTCCCCAGACGTAAACCTAAACCTGATGGCTATCTGTGTGACAGTGCACATTTTATTACTCTATTAAATAACCCCCTGACTAACACAGAACCAGGCCAAGTGTGGGTACCAAACCATTAATGACACACATAAACCTTAGAAAATGGATTGTGCTATCTGTGTAGCACAGTGGAGTGCAGATCAGTCGCTAGATTCATGTTCAGGGGAGACTAAAGTGAGCGGGGAGGTGCAGTAAGAGGAACAAATCTTGTCAGCAGGTTAAGCTTGCTTTTGATTCATTGAGAAGTTAATGAAAAAGTTAATATATTTAACAATGTTAAAACCCTGAAATCTAAGTCAGCCGTTACAGCCAATCACCATCCTTTTACTTGCAATGTCACCAAAAGTTACGTCCGATTTAGAGGACAGTAAAGTTTTATAGCTTCTGGAACTCAAGTAAAAGTAAACATTATGTTGGATGGTTTTGCTGAAACGTGATGCTGTTGCTCACATGTGCAAATGCTTTCTGTTCTCGAGAATGTGCATATGCTACTTAGTCACCAATGTACTCATTACTTAATGCTTTGCTATAGCATGCTATCTATCACATTTAACTAGTGCAACTCAGTTTGATAAGTGCTTTCCCAAAGTTGCAGCGCCAATCTGCAGAGTGTAGTTACATAAAGGTCATTAAGCTACAGGAGCAACTAATGCAGCATATTCTATCGAACTGACTTTATGAGGGAGTTGGGCTGGAAACCCATGTAAGAATGTCTAAAACGCAGGGTTATTAAGAAAAATCAAGTTATTACAAAAGAAAGTAAAACCTTAACTGTGTGGTATTGATTTGATATCAGTCATAAGTGGAAAATCTTATCAAAAGGTGATAAATGTTCATTATAATTTTAATATATTTCACATGTAAAAACAAAAAAGTTACCTGAAACCTCAGTTTAGCCCAAATATGTTGTTCTGTGACTTACATGCTGTTTTTTTCACTCATGGGTAATTGGTTTGATTTAATGACTTCTCTCTCTTAAAATAGTGATTATTAAAAAAACATTTGGATTTGAGATGAGTTTCTTATCGTTTTGATTTTATTACTTAGTTGCTGAATAAGTCATCTTTTTTTCTCCTTTTGTTTTTCTCAATTTTAATGTCTTGCAAAATAAATAGCTTGGAATCAAAATTCAAACTTTTAGGTAGCATTGGATATCGCTGCTGTCAAACACTATTATCTGTTATCGCTATTATCGCCCTTTCGTAAGTATCCGGAGGTATCACTCGTCCATTTTTTTTCTGAAAGTCATGCTTTGCTCGCACTCTGTGTCTGATCTCCCTGATTTTTCAGTCAGAGAGTAGATTTAGTCTGTCATCATGCTTGCTTGTGTCTTTATATTCCTCATTTTTCATTAGGATGTGGTTTCTGAGTCTCTGAAGATTTAAACTGTTACCTTGAGATTTAAAGGGGGGGGGGTTGGATCCACCTTTAGACTTCTTTTTGCTTGATGTTGGCGTAAGTGAAAACATTTTGTAACAGGAAAAAAATCTAATAAAAACAACCTGTTATTAGATGGAAAAAATGTGAAAATATTTCACCTGTACACAGTGCGTAACTTTAGCCAAGAGCTAATAAAGAAAATATAATATATTACGTACAAGTTTTGTCATAAGGTTATTTTTGCACCGTTAAAGGAAAAAGAGAGATAAAAGAAGAGGGATTAAAAGAAGATTCATTATAATTTAATCAATTTAATTAAATTAATTAAATTCATTAAACACATATGTATTCATGACACATTTTCATGTTATTCTTTTTTATCTTCATTGTATCACTGTAAGTAATGAGATGGCAAAATCAGCTGTTCATAAACACCAAATAAATTAATTTAGCTGTGGTTGTTTAACTGATGTGATCCATGTGTAAGCTCAGCTGTATATGTGTGCAGTTGTTGTTTAAGGGGATATGAAGCAGTTTATATAAGGCGCACTGTCGATGAATCTGTTTTCATACAGATCAGATAAGTCAAACTTTACTCAACTCATTCTTCATGGTTCCTCCACTTCTGTACCATTGATTTGTTAATGTTGAATTCTCCTACAGTTGCTCTATTCCCATGTTGTTGCAGTATATTAATGACTAACCTCATATGGGGCGATCGTGGCTCAAGAGTTGGCAGTTTGTCTTGTAATCGTAAGGTTGCTGGTTTGAGCCCTGGCTCGATCATTGGTCATTGTGCCCTTGGGCACACCATTGCCTACTGGTGGTGGTCAGAGGGCCCGGTGGCGCCAGTGTCCGGCAGCCTCGCCTCTGTCAGTGCGCCCCAGGGCTGCTGTGGCTACAATGTAGCTTGCCATCACCAATATGTGAATGTGTGTGTGAATGGGTGGATGACTGAACGCTTTGGAGTCCTTAGGGACTAGTAAAGCGCTATACAAATACAGCATTCATCCTCCAGCTTCACTGTTTATGTTATGCTAACATAGCTGTGTTGCTAGCGATCATGTAGCACATTGTTATATACCAGCTAGTCCAACTTCAGTAACCTACAAAAGTCACTGCTGTTTAGTTTTCTGTCTTCATTTATGTTGGAAGTGATATCAGAGCTGTATGTTTTAATTTTTTCAGAAATCACTCAGTCAGAACATGCTATATCATGTTTAGGTTTAGGTAACTAGCAAAACTAGCGAACTAACTTCCCGCTAACGCCGTTAAATTGAATAAATTTAAATTCTAGTGGTACGGATGAAGTCATAGAATCACTCTGATTGATATTTTTGGATAAAGTTCAAAAATAAAATCATCTATCTGTTACACTAACCTGCCATAAGCGACAAGACATGTACCACATTCAGATGAATGAGTCTGATGATGTTTTGTCTCCAGATTTATGACATTTTAGTAATGAAGACTTTGAACGTCCATCGCTTTATTATCTCAGCCAGAGTTAAATGATTTAATGTAAGATTTGTATCTGCCAAAGGAAGCGTCTGACTTGTTTGGGTCTAGATTCAGTGAAAAAGCCCTCCTGGCTCCAGGAACCAAATTTTCTTTTTATAGGCATCGCAAGAAGGATTTTATTCCATTCTTTGAAATGGATGATGCCATTATTTGTGTTGATGGTAAAGGTCTTTTGGGGGCAACGGGTTGTGAGTACTGTTACGGCCCTAGCCTCTCTCTCTCTCCTGAGGGTGCCTGTGTGGGCGTGTCCCACTACCTCCCCTGCCTGAGATGCCACCTTTCCCTCCTGTACAGCTGACTCCCATCAGCAATTAAGGGTATTTAAGCCCAGAGCAGGGTGAGCTCTGGGCCAGAGTGCCATTTTGTGTGGGTCCAGCTAGTGAGCTGAGTGTCTTGTGGTGTTTCCAGCTAGTGAGCTGCGCTTTCCTTTTGACTTTTTGCCTTACTGACCGACGCCTGAGTTTTGTTTGTTTCTTTTATGGTGATAACGGCTTGTCCGTCTCTTTTAGTTGAATTACTTCAATAAAACTGTTTTATTTAACTGTTTTGCCTCCCTGACTCCTTTTTCTGACCCGGTCACTTTTGTTACTTCCCCCCCCCCCCCCCCCCCCCGCCTAGACCCCCCCCCCCCCCCAGGGGAACGTAACAGTACAATGCAGTTGGAGTGGACTGTTCATCGACAAGTAGAGAAGCCAGCGTATATTAAGTAATATTGTTTACTGGTATTTTTGAACTTAAATTTAAGGTCAATTAATGTCAGATATATTCTGGCAAACAGCAGACATTTTATTCCTTGATGCAGGGCGGGGAAACAGAATATAAGATGCTTCTCAGCTTTCACAATCCGACCGTACTTCATACTTTCTGTGTGTAACTGTGTCTCTGTGTGTGTGCTTTCAAAGGTTGGAGGTCATACCATGCTGCCCATCCGCTGGATGCCTCCTGAAAGCATCATGTACAGGAAGTTCACAACAGAAAGTGATGTTTGGAGCCTCGGAGTTGTTCTCTGGGAGATCTTCACCTATGGAAAACAACCCTGGTACCAGCTCTCCAATAATGAGGTATACAAACTTTTATTATAAGTGCAATAGTTTCTTCTGCAGGTGCACGAAGACGTTTGTGATTCACAATTATATAAACGACCTGGCTTAATAATTAACATACTTTTTGCAGTGTTTTTAAATTTGTTGAGTGATCACCAAGTCCTGGTAATTCCAGCATTAAAGTTAAAGTAACAAAAGTTCTGTAAAAGTTGCCTTGGAAGCACCTTCTTTTTAATAAGTGATGCTGAACAAGCTGTTGCAGCCCCGAGATATGATGAAACAGCCCTTCAGTAAAAGTAAGGCTAAATATTTGATCTGTTTTGTGTGCATGTTTCTCATAGGTATACACCGAGTGAGTCTTTTGTTCTGCGTCATCTCCTCACTCACAGAAACTCAGTAAGAATGACTTCATGACATGGAGCAAGCTACTCGAAAGAAAGAGAAACAAAACCCAGATGAAAAATCTGCCGGGGCCGTTTCTTTTTCCTGAGTCTAGCAGAAGTGTAGCAGTTGTTAGACATCGCGCCTTTTAGATTTTTTAGATATTAAGAGTATTTTCTTGATTCCTCTTACTTACTGTATAATGAAGTTGGAAGTAAATGGCAATTTCTTAAAGCCACACGTGGTAATATAGACTTTTTCTAAATAACATAATTTGTTTTAAACACTCAGATGTTTTGAATTTCCAGAATTGACAACTGCCTCTATCAGAAAGCTGTGGAAAATTAAAATAAGGCTGAATTGTATGAATGACTCATTTTAAAATGGCTAAACAATCTACTTGCTCAAATTCAATCAGATTGTGGAAACAACAGCAACTCCCTCACACAAAGAAAATCAACTTAACCCAGAATTCGAATCAATTTTCCGGAAAACACAGCAGTGTCACAGCCTTCAACCCCTCGTCTTAACCTTAGCCTTACCAGCATGAACCCTGGGAGAGCCCTTAACTCTGGTTACATCCAAAAAATTAACCTTTAGCCCTTTCACTGTCTTCTTTTACCCTTTATGTCTGTCTATCCTCTGCTGTATCACAGCTCACTCGCATCGTGAATGAAATGTGATGCTCACATATCTTTTACACAGGATTTAAAGTTTTGATTGGGTCCTTTGTAATTTTAGATATTGAAATACTGCCTGTGCTGACTACAAACAGTACAATCACCTGACACTTTGTTAGGTACACTTATTTATGGGCTTGTTAATGTAAATATCTAATCAGCCAGTCGGCCGCTGCAGCTCAATGCATTTTGGCATGTAGTCATGGTCAAGATGAAGCTCAAACTGAGCATCACAACTGCTGATCCACTAGAATTTTTCTAAGGGATCAAATAGAAAACCAAGTGAGCTGCACCGTTAATGCCAAAGGTTGGAGCAGAATGGCCAGAATGCTAACAACTCAAGTAAATGCTCATTACAACTAAAGTATGCAGAAGAGGCCTCACACAACACAACACATTGTGTTGTTGATTTGGTGCAAACTACATGAAAGCATGGACATATCCTTTGTATCAATGATTTAGGCTGCTGTGTGTCAGGTAAGGGTGTGGAGGATAATTTGTTGGCACACTTTCAGCACCTTAACATCGTATAAACACCACAGCCTCACTGAGTATCGTTGCTGACCCTGTCCATTCCTTTATGATCACAATGTGGTGATCTTCTGCCTGCTGATCCCAGCAGATAACACATCATGTCATAAAGCTCAGATCATCTCAAACTGCTTCCTTGAACTTGACAGTGAGTTCATTGTACCCCTGGTGTCACTGACCTCCACAGTCACCAGATCACAATCCAATAGATCAACTTTGAGATGCGCTAGAACAGCGGATTCACTTCATGATTGTGCAGCTGACAAATCTAAAGCAACTGTGTGATGCTGTCATGTCAAAATGGACCAAACTCTTTGAGGAATGTTTACAGCACCTTGTTGAATCTGTGCAATGAACAATTAAAGCAGTTCTGAAGGTAAAAGCAAGGTGCATCTAATGAGTAGGTGTTTACACATGCATGTTGTAAATCTGACTTTCCCCTCACGCTGGTGTAGAGAAATTGCAGACTTTGTCTTGAAGACTTCTCTGGCATATTATTTCTCGAGTTCAGTAAATAATTTATTCGCTGTGACATTTTCACTTGGCAGAGCAGATGCTCCATCATCTTAACTGGAGTTTGAACACTGAATTTATTTTTTCTGATTTGTTCTTTACTAAATGGGACGGGGCTTCTTCTCACAATTAACTTGATGCTTGTCTTTCTTTCGCTCTGTAGGTGATAGAGTGTATAACCCAGGGCAGGGTGCTGCAGCGCCCTAGGACCTGTCCTAAAGAAGTGTATGACCTGATGCTGGGCTGCTGGCAGAGAGAGCCACACATGCGTCTCAACATTAAAGAAATCCACAGTCTGCTCCTCAACCTGGCCAAGGCCTCGCCTGTGTACCTGGATATACTGGGCTGAACGCAGAAGGAGGCTGAAGAAGGGTTTTAGCTGTGTGTGTGCGCGACATGTGTGCATTTATGTGGGGATGGTCGCTGAATGTGAACGCGAATGCATATTTGTGGTTGCGTGCATGTGTGTGCGAGCTGCAGGGTGCGAAGCTCATACAGGTGTGCGTGTGTGCAAGGTGCCGCTGTACAGGATGTGAAGCTATTATTAAACTCTCAAAGGCAATCAAAAAATTCCTCAACTGATCCCCGATCGCCTCTTTCTTCCCTGCCGATGTCCTCTCCTTTATGCATTTCCATCCCCCTTCCTTACCGAAGAGACATTTAAGAGTAATTTAACTTTGGAGTAAAAAGAAAAACAAAAAAACCCAAAAAAAACAACAGCATCTCACTTATTTTCAAATGCTTTAAACTGACTGGGGCTAAACTGATGAAACCTAATTTAAAGGACTTTTAAATGACTCATTCCCTGCTGCCTGTTGGACAACAGGACTCGTTTGAACATCCGCAAATTTCGAGGAGACGTGGCGAGGGGAGGATTTCCGGAAGCTTCGATCTTTTGCGTGTAAATATGAGACTGGCGAAGGAAATGGCTCTGAGAGATGTCGAGCCATAAAGACACTGTGTTTTCCCCGCCCACCCTGTCGGTTTGTCTGTCTTTTTGTCTGTCTCTCACAAATGCATATCAGTATTAATGTCTGCGTCCATCCAACAAGACTACACAGGCAATGATTAACACGTTGGTACACATACAGTAAATTGCGTGTGACCAAATAATGACTGGAGAAAAAAAACAGTAAACAGAATCTGCTTTCCTGTCACACAAAATTAGGAGATGTGATGAAAAGATCATTTCTGGTCGGCCAATTTTGCTGATGCAAAAAAACCCCAAAACAGCGGCAGCTGAGGCTGATCTGAAATGCTGTGGTGACGGAATAATTCAGGAGTATGGCGGAGGAATTGTGCGATATTTAATCGTGAGTAATACAAATGTAAAAAAAAAAAGTGTCTGATCTACATTAGCTGCTCATTATCCGCTCTTGTTCTGTTGTTTTACTCAGGCCTGTACTGCACTGTCATACAGCACAGGGTAACATGAGGACTACTCCCCCAACCCCCTAAAGTGACAGATGCTTCACCTTGTGATGTCAAGCGCTCATGTCAGAGGTCAATTGATTCATTTGTCCACAGCTGTCCAACAATCGCGAGATCATGGCGTTGGGGAGGGAGGCGTAAAGGTTGCCTGGGGAGGCTCGGGGTTTGAGTGGTCAGATGACGGTCAGATGTGTGGGTGGCGGCATTGTAGAAGGTGTGGTTCATTTGGTCAACCCATATTAAATCATCAAAGCTCTCAGCACTTAGACATCCTTGAAAACCACATCTGCGCTACAGGGGATGCACACGAGAACACACACACACAGTGTATACTTTATCCCATCATCCTTCCATTGCTATATCCTCACACACACACACACACACACACACACACACACACACACACACACACACACACACACACTGAAAGTCACTCAAAACTGTCCAAGAAGGAAATTGAATTGTGCATGTTTTATTATTTGAGCGGTGCAGTGCTTTAGCCAGGCCCCGTGCTCTGTAATGGTGTAATGTATATTTCATTACAGCCTAATGGGCTCCATTAGCACAGTCTCCTCACAGACATTCAAGACTTATTGTTTTACGGCCGAGAAGCAAGGGTGGAAGGATGGAGAGGATAGAAGAGGTGAAGGAGAAGAAAACAAAAGTAAGGGGCCCGGAATGAGGAGCAGCAGAGGGGAGAAATGGGAGGAGAGGTAATAACGCATGGTGGGAAGAAATGGAGAGGAAGGGAGAGAGTTCAGATCGGAAGCAATGGGGTAGAAAGGAGAAGACGATGGGAGTGTGACGGTACGGATGGGTCATGTGGAGAAAGATGAAGGAGGAAGAGGAGACAGTTGAGCGGAAAGGCAGAGGGAGAGAGTGGCGGAAAGAGAGGTGTAAATGTCCCCGGGGAGAAGGTGAGCGCGAACATCCCTCATTACTGTAGCCTGCAGATGTTCTGTAAGCCACAACTTTAACTTCACGCTCTCCTCACATTCCTACAGCTGCCCTCAACCACATTTTACACACATGCAAACTTCCTCACACACATTTTACTGGCAGTCCACCAACAGCTTAAACCGAAAATAAACTCAATAATGTACCACACATCCCCATTATTGAGAACCACTTCACTCACTTACAGTACAGCTCAGATATCTGAAAGCTTACAGACGCACTGTATATACAGCATCTCGTGCATGCAAGGAGACACATTCTGTGTTTGTTTTTTTGCATTTTACTGGGGCATATTTATCCTTTACAGATATATGAGGTACAAAAAAACTAAAAAAAAACAAAAACAAAAAAAAAACAGTCATAATCACTGCGGTTTCACTTACAGCCATTTTTAATTCGATGTCTTCTTGTTTATTAACAACAGCACTTGATGGTATTGGTGTTTGTGGATTTTGAAAATGTTGATTTTATTGATTTCTAGTATTATTATTTATAAATTAAGAAGCATTTTGTACATTTCTTTCTATAACTGAAGTTGCCTTTTGCAACTACAACTTGACTGAAGTTGAACGCTGGTTTAGTTGATTACATTTTAGCAAGATAATCTTGAGTGTATATGTATTTTTTATGTCAGGCTCCCTCTAAACAGTTACTATGCCTGTCCTCTTCGTGCAGCCCGCTGCACAACAGGGATGGATGTTTCATCAGTCCGTCACTTTTCTAGATTTAGCTCGACATATTGCGAAATTATTGTCACCTGTCAGCGCTAAGTGTGAGGCTTAATGGAAGAAGCATCGACAGTACGCACTAACAAGGCTCTCAGAATCCATCCCTGCTGTACAGTCAAGTAGAGTTTGCACTGAGTGAGCACACTCGCAAACACGTTCAAAAACTTGCCACACAATAACTCTGTGCAATAACAGAGGGCATGGTATGTGAGGGCCTGTGTGTGAGCTGGAAATAAAAGAAAACCTAACTGTGAGAAACCAATGCAGTGCGTATGAGAACGCCTCTGGTGTCAAAAGAGTAGCGTACGTTGAAGAAACAAGTTCAGCTGGCTGCACCGTGTGTGCACGTACCCGCTGTGTTTCCTTTTCTTTCTTTTTTTAACAAAGTAATGAACTGTGTCAAGTTGGACAGCGGTGATGTTTTGATAGTCGCTGTGAGAGGAAGAGGCTGTGAGAGAGGTGTTTGCTAAGACGAAGACTGGTCAGCAAAGATCGACTTCGCGTTGATGCCTCACATCACAGAGATTTCAGCAAAGGGGAGACGATAAAAAAATAAAGGGAAAAACAACAACTGCTGTATGACCAGACACCTCAGACGAGGAGGGACTGACAATCACAGACTTCTTTCTCTCTCTTATTCAAGTGACCTACTGTAAAATAGACTATTCAACCAACTTTCCTCTTCTATGCTGCCTATACTGTATGTGATAGTCTTAAACTTTGGTCTTTAGAAGTGCTACTTTTCCTTTTTTCTTTCTTTCTTTCTTTCTTTCTTTCTTTCTTTCTTTCTTTCTTTCTTTCTTTCTTTCTTTCTTTTTGTAAAATGAAATAACAGCAAGAGGAATGAACAAAAATACAAATGTACAAATGTGAATAAGCTGCTGAAAGAAATAAGCATCGCTAACTACTGTGTCCCAGACTGTGTCGGTATCTAGATTGTACTATTTTCTTCCTTTGTTTTTGAAGTAGAGGGCAGAGAAATGGGAAGCTGCACTGGACTCACAAATACACAAGATGACATACAGCAGCCCCCGGGATTCAGAGTGATGCTTGCACATTCTCTCGGGGGGTGTTTGCGTGCGTGTCTGTGTGTGTTTGTGTCTGTGTGTGTGTGTGAAGAAGGCTGATTGATGCCAGAGTGAGTCAGGAGGGATCTGGAGGCTGGGTTTTAGACTCAAGTTCAAATGCAATGAGATTCAAGACGAGAATCACCGATTGATTTGTTGTCGCTGTTCACCAATTCATGATAAATAGCTTTCCCCAGTCGTGTAGGACTGTGGTGTGTATTATGGCAGCTAAGATTTATGGAATCAGTCAATTGCTTTATTTATGACTCCAAAATCAGCCTTCTTCTCTACGCAACTTACTAAAGCCTGGTTTTCACACAGGTATATCAGCAATAGTAACTGATATTTTCCTTTATTGGTTCTCCTCACTTTAACGTAGTTTGCGCTGAGTTTGGGCTAAACCACGTGACTCAGTGGACCAAAGCATATATCTCATACAGTAGATACACATCGCAACTTTGAGTATGCTTTGATCCATATCACATTTAATCCCTTCTCTCTCTCACAACCCCAGCATCACAGTCTAAGCTAATAGAGCTAAAACATCTTAAAGGTCATCTCTGAGATTACTTTTGTGCTTGGATGCTTCTGGAGCCTGTACGCCCTGAAAAACATAATACCACAAAAACTGCTTTGCTGCATAGAAAAAAATAGCATTGAGGAAGAAAACTGTGATTTGCTATATGCAGTATTTTTTATTTATTTATTTATTTATTTTTTGGTATAATTTTTGGGGTTCTGTGCCGTTTGTTTCTTGTGTTGAGGAAGGTTTAACCACTGCTATTGTGGCAGGAGTGGAAGAAAGAGAGGATGTTTTTTGGATTGTCAGAATTTTTAAATGGGATGGTGGACAATATGTGTATGGAAGATGTGTTAAAATGTTACTTGTTTGCCTACAGATGCTCTTCAAAATGTAAGAAACGTGTATTGCAAAGCACACAATGTTATTAAAGCTGGAAGTGTTCTGTCTGATCGAGATCACGAACGTTTATCTTTGCAAGCAGTGTTTTGGGTTTTTTTTATTGGTACTGGAAAGAAAACGTCTGGATGTCCACATCTGTGCCCTGCTGGTTCAAACACACACACACACATTAAATTCACACACACATACAGACACACAAACACACATAGAAACACAGACCAGAGGGAACTTGTACAGTCATACAGTTGCGTGGTGAAAATGGTCATAGTGACTCATGATGGTGATGATGGTGATAATATGACTTCTCTCTGAAGGTGGACCAGTCTGTTGTGATATAGTGTAATTAATAAAAAGTGTTATGTCACATCAAAGTTCCTGCAAGTGATTATACGGACATGTTATACACATATGTGTGTGTGAGAGAGAGATGAATTCAGAAGTACTCAGGCATGCTCAAGGCAGTGTAAGAAAAGCAGAAAAATATGCCCAATTGAATTGAGTGATAGAGCTCGAGTGTCCGAGTGATGCTTCATCTCTCTCGTTCTATTAATCCCAACATAAATCCAGCGTCTTTTAAGGGAGAAAAAAAACTTACTTGGTTTGCAGATTAGAAGCAAGCCGAAGGCTTTTGTGGGGAATTGTGCGAGCAAATTGGACAGGAGCGTGTGCCTAAATCCCTGATGCAATTAGGCAACAGCTGAATTAATATCTCCTTTTTACACAGAGCTCTGTCTACAATTTATCTTTTAATAAAAATGTCGTTGGGAAGGAAATAAGAAATGCAAAAATTCACCTTAGTGTAAGTGTGTGTGTGAACTGTGTGTGTGGGAGATACTTAGACTTAGCATACTGCCTGGGTAAGCAACAGCCAGGTGCTGCTGATCAAATGAGGTTGATTAACTAATCAGCAGCAGGTATTTCTGCTTTTCTAGTCTGGAGCATTCAGGTACTCAATGCAACAATCTTCCCAGGAGTGGCATTCCCAACATAGTCACTGTAAAGTCAGACTATGAAACTACAGAAAAGCCCAAAAGCTACATCTCAGACTATACATGCCCCAGCTAGCATGTTAAATGTTAAAGTTCATGATGCTACAAAAAAAAAAAGACTTGTTTGGAAGGGTTATAGGAAAAACCATCTTCTTTCTAAGAAGAACATGGCAACTTTGCATGCTTAAGGTTTGCACAATTGCATCTAAACAAAAAAAAAAAACAGCTCTCTGGACAGCTCAGACCAAGCTGGACATGTTTGGTCATAATGCACAGCACCATATTTGGCGAAAACCGCACACAAACACCTCATAGTAACTGTCAAGCACGATGATGGAGAGGTGATGATTTGGGCTTGATTTAGGGCCACAGGACTTGTGCGACCTGCAGTCATTGAGTGAACACATTTGACTCTAGAATAATTTGTGTGACAGCAGATAAAACTTCCCCTAATCAGGTCGTGTAGCAGGACACTGTAAATCCAACACAAATCTACAACATAACGGGTGAAAAAGAAAAGAATCAAGGTGTTGAGATGGACCACTGTAGGTTTGTGTGAGTATAAAGAAAGCAGCTTGTAGTTGAGAATTTCTGTGTTCAGCAACCGAACATCATAAATAACACTGTTAATTAATGGACTCATAAAGCACACATAGGTCGAGCTGTAAGGATGACTTTAAGACATCTTCTGTATGATCGTGGACAACGCACGCTTATGTAACGCGTGTGTGTGTTGCGCTTGATGTTGGCTGCATTGTGCTCTGGTGTGAAACAATGAAGCAGCGAGGGCTGGATGTCTGGTTCTTTAGTGTCGACTAACTGAAACAATGAAATATAGAAAACAACAAGCGGCGTGTGTGCTGTGCGTCTGTTAGGCTGGCTCCCCGTGCCCATTTTGGAAAATACTTTGAGTTGAGTGCACATGCTCGTCTACACACACACTGAAAACACACAGAAAGGGGATTGAAAATTTTAAAAAGGCATTTAATTAGCTCTAATTACATCAACTGCCACACATAACCTTAATAATTATGGTCTTAACAAAGATAACAAGAGCGGATTCCACATCAGTAGGTTAGTAGTTTCCTTGAGTAACTAATTACACTAAAAGGGAAAACAAATCAAGTACTACCAATTCATAAATTCAATAGGCTGGTCTCCATGTCAGTAAAAGGTGATGTTTAGGATTAAAAATCACTGTTTTGAGGAATCTTTGAGGAATATTTTGGTAAAATAAAAGAATCACATTTACTTCTTGATGTCACAGGCCGGCTCATAGCCAATGAAAAGTAGGCGAGATGAGGACTTCATCCTGCAATACGTGTGTTTTTTGAAGAATTTAACCATTAGTATTGGCAATTAATTGATAAGTTGAGTTCAATTCAAAGTAAATAGCCTGCAATATTAGAGAGAGAACCCCAGTCATCAGGAAATCCCCTATAGGCAGAACTTTGTGACAGTGGAGAGGAAAAGCATCCTTTTTAACAGGAAGAGACTTCCAGCAGAACCAGACGTGGGGAGGGTCAGCGACTGATTGGTTTGGAGATGAGAGAGAAGTGGGGCGCATAAAGAGACCACAACCCCAAAAAGGATGCAAAATAAAGAAGAGAGGACAAAGGTTAAGGCCATGCATTAGTGTCAAATTAATGCATTGGAAGGGGGGGAAAAAAGGAAAACAAAAACTTCACTGCATCATGGGAAGTCCCCCAGCAGCTTGAGCCTGTAGCAAGAAAACCACAGGATCTTACATGAGAAAGGGTATCTGTCATTCTGTCTTGCACTTTTCATTTTGAAACTGGGAACCACAAGAAGTGTATGCTAGTGTCGTCCAGGGAAAAATAAATAAACCAAAACCAGGAGCGGTGGATCCAACACCTTCCCAAGCATGTTACTGCAGTCTTGGTAACCTCTCACAATGGAAGGGTGAGAGCTCATGATGCCAAACAATCAACCAGACAGGAAACCACCCAGATTATTAGCCACTGGGGGGGAAAAGGCACAAACACTCCACAACCCAAATGGCTTGACTACATATGAGTACAGACTGGAGAGTGTTGCCAAATGCCCAAATCCCCTATGCCCTTTTTGTGAGTGGCACTTGCCAGTAACCTTTCAAAAGATCAAATTTACCCACATGCTAACCTGATCAATACGATCTTCCATGGAAAGAAACCAACACGAGTCAGCCTACGATTCTGAGCAAACTTTTCAAACCTTTATAACACAAAGACAAGTTCAGGGCCATCTCAGTGTGCACCATTATTAAATATGTACCGAGCTTCAGCTTCCAACTGCCTTTTCTTTTCCTCAGAATAAAATATCTGTTTGATGGGGTCAGCACCTTCGACATCCACGTCCTTCTGTAAGTGGGTTGATACCAGCTAGCAGAGCGGGATGGCTCCAAATAGCCAGCACCTCATATTTTCTCACATCTAAATGTTGTTACAAGGTATCCAAGTACTGCAATGCATCTGAATTTTTAAAATGACCCTGTAGCACTACAGACGCCAAATCCCTCTCTCCACCACCTCACAATCAGAATCAGCAAACAAGGCAACAGGAGCAGCAGCCACTGTTGGCTAGATCGCTCTAGAGCCAGGATACTTTAAGCTCTCTGAGTCACAGCTTTAAGGGTCTGGTTTTAAGAGATTTTTAATTTAGTTGATATCTTATGGCTTGGATTTCAAATAAATAGTATAGGCAGACACTCGGAGCACCACAGTGCAGCTACTACTGTACTTTCCAAAATTGCTAAAATAACAAGGGGCAAAAGCGCAAGGACACATTCGCTGGGACTGAACTAATGCTAACTGCCTGTCAAATCATCATTTTTCTTCACTTTTTTTTTCTCTTTGGGATCGCTAATTTTTCCTAATCCAGTTCACCTGGCCTTTCCAAAGGTTAAATCAGAGATATTTAATTAGCCAAATAGGTTTAAATGTAATAGATGTAAATCTGAAATCACTTCTAGGGGAGATAGTGTTTTAATTTATATGTATTCATGCTTTTTTCTTCATTTGTTTGTTTTTGTGTGTGTGTGTGTGTGTGTGTGTGTGTGTGTGTGTGTGTGTGTGTGTGTACATGTCTATAAATAGGAATAGTAGTGGTACAATAGCTATATCAAGCTATATAATTTGTCTTCCATATTTCCAACCATATCCATAATCACATACTGTGTATGCTATCATTGTATATAGTGTATTATCTTACTTTTTTCATTGATTGTACTTATTTGTATTTTTGTATTTCCTTCTGATATGTGTACCTGAGCTGAGGTGACGCAAAAATGTCCCCATTGTGGGATCAATAAAGTCTTATCTTATCTTATCTTATAACATACTTTGTGCCATAAAAATTAAATTAAAAAATGCAAAGAGCAGATCTTTGTTATTGGCCCTGTCAATATACTTGACATAATTCTGAAAATTAATATTTTACATATATTTTATTCTTTCTTTTTTATGTGGACATAGCATGTGTAACATTAATTGTTTAGTGATCAAGTGATCAAGTGAAAAAAGTTTGATTAAAAGTTTGTTTTACAAAAAAAAAAAGTAAAAATGCGGTACAGTTGTACATCTTGGTACATTATGGGGAAACTCAAAAGAACTGCTGTGTGATGTCTGTCTTTATTGTACAAATGTGTATTAATCACCACTAGAAAATTGATAATTATAACCATTTCTCACATGAACCTGTCACTATACGGTACCTTGTTCCTCACAGCTTTATGACAGCATTATAGACAAAGCTCAGAGCTTCGACAGAAAAATTCACTTTCCAGTAATAAACATGTTCTGCACTGTGAAGGTGAAAAATTTAAGAGAGTGATGAACACATATTTTTGAGCAGAGGATGCTGGGAACACGGCAACCCTCAAAGGGATCAATCAAAAGAAGAAGCAGACGTCATTATCATAATCATAATTACATTTGATTGGATGTAAAGTAGTATTTATCAGTGTAAAGCACTCAAAACTTCTGTGTGTAAAAGCAACACATCTTATTAGAAAAGCCGATGTACTCCTACAAAATCTCATTATAGAACAGACATCTTGCCAAGGCTGCACTGGCAGAGATCCCACTTTCAGCATGTCAAGACATACTTGACATGATGTGTGAACAAAGAATAAATATTGATAACAAATAAATGAGAAACATAAACAAAACAGTAAGTGCAGTTACAGTGTCAACTGAATGAAGAGCAACGCAGAAACTTTGTTCGACACAGCAGATCAGTGCTAGTAAAATAAGCACCACCAATTAGTGCTGTGAAAAGTGGCAACACCAGTCCAAGAGGTCACCATGAAAGTTGGTGCACAGACAGCAAGAAGGTATCTGAAGAATCTAAGAGTTTTTTGAGACCTCTAACTTTCCCTGACAAGCATCCATATTAGAGATATAGATCTAAGTGAACAGAGCCATTTATCTCTGTCCCCTTTGTGGCTTTTGACCTTATAGGATTTGCAAGTTATCCGATTTTATAATGTTTTAAATTTCTTTTTTTACCTCTCCCAACTTTTAATGCCACGAGGGTTGCAATTATAGCAATTATAGTCTCTGGTCTGCTCTTGTTTTAATGATGGGGCAGTGATACTGATATTATCATTCAGTAAGTAAGTAAAATGTATTCATGAAGCACTTTTTACAGATTAAAATTACAGTGCTTAACAGTAAAATAAGAAATAATATCATAATATAAAACAAGGTAAAGCAACAGAATAATACATAAAACAACAAACGGATTAAAAGCTTTTTTCTGTATGAAAATGTCTGCAGCTGTTTTTAAAAGAGTCAGTGGAGCCTGAAGGAAAAACCCTGAATTTTAAAGTAACCTTTTAAATGCATCTGCAGACAATTGTGTTCGAAACATTTAATTTCAAAATGGGCTCAAATTGATATTCTGTTATATCAAATATCAAAATGATAGCTACAGTTGTCGGAAAATTCAAAGTCTGAACCTCGACATGTTTTCCACTGAAAATTAGCTCAATCATTCTCAGAGGTCAGCTCCAGTCATTTCCCAGCTCATCCCACCAGGATCCAATTTGTTTCTATTCATAGTGGCAACCTGTATTCCTTATTTAAAATGTCTCATCCCTTCAAAACTATGTTGAAGGGATGAGACATGGTTTCATCGCTTTAACATATTAAATATATGTTTTTGAAATAAAACCTATGTTTAATTAAAGACTACATATCCATGCTATGGTCAGGAGAAATGCATGAGCAAGGATTAACTTAGCAGGAATACACACAGAATGATTAGCATGAGAAAGCATAAGCAAACTGGTCTGCTTGCCATACTGAGTAAGATAATCTGATGCTGGTCCTTTTGGACAGTGGTTGATTAGGCTGCAGGCTGATGGCTCACAGGTGGTTCAGTCAGGAGCAGCAAGAGGCTCCAGAATCACAGCTGTGGCTTTGAAGCACTCTGGGAAAACAAACATTATGGACCAAAGGCTTATTATGGCAATACAGTTACTATTACTGAATTTTGGCTATTAACTGTAACTCAGTTAAAAATTCTCTGCTGGGCTGTAAACGAGCCATTATTTCTCAGTAAAGACTGATATCAGATTAGATTAGAAAATGATAAACTGGGAAACATTAAAGCAGAGTTTGTGTCTAAATCTCATGAATTTATTTATCCAGTAATGGCAGAAATAATGAAATTTGCTATAAAACAGGGGAGATTGACTCCAAATGGAATATTTCCTGCACATCCATTGCTGAGGCTGCTGCATGGACCTGCATCTGCAAGGTGGTTGGTGCCTGCCATGTTGGTAACACCCTAACCAGAAGGTGGATACCGAAGGTTAAGGGAGCAGTCCAGCTGAAGAGGTCCTATCGAGCTTGGTTAGCCTGTGGGACTTCGGAGGCAACTGATGAGCACTAGCAGGCCAAGCAGAGTGCAGCTTGGACAGGCATGGACGTAGATCAGTGAGGCCATGAAAAAAGACTTTTGATCTGCCTCAAAGTGATTCTGTCTAACCATCAGGTGACTCAGCAGGAAGAAAGTGGTGCTCTACTCACATGGTGTATAGTACAGGTGTGTTGCTGCTGACTCCAGCTGAGGATATAGCCAGGTGATGGAAGGAATACTTTGAGGATCTCCTTCTACTAACACGTGTTCTGCACAGGAAGCAGAGTCTGGGGATGAGGTGGATGACTCGCACATCTCTGGGGGCGAAGTCACTGAGACAGTTAAACAGCTTCTTGACGGCAAGGCCCCAGGGAAGAAAATTTGGGAAAACAAGACATAAACAAACGACTTGAAAATTGTTCCCAAAAACATCTGCATTGAGTTCAAAGTCTGACATAATGTGTCAAATGAGTGATGACACATGTAAACGTGATGTGTCACTAGAGCTGAGTGACTGAAACCACACAAACACAACATCTTCTTCCTCTTTTCTCAGTTTTGAAGCTAAAGATAAAATGCTAGCCAAGCTAGGGCTTAGAGTCTTATGCTGTACATCAAAGCCTCAGTAATGCTGTTACTAACTATAGACAGGATGTACCTTAATACTATGCCATTAACAGCAGCCTCATCCCAGAACAAAAGAGCAACTGTTGCTTGGAGGAAATCTATCATTATTGCAGAAATGTGGGCTTTGAGAGAAAACACACAGAACAATAGTGCAGTGGCGACAAAGACGAGACATGCCAACACTGCTTTATAATGACGTGGACCAATTAGATATTTTTAAAGCAATGACAAGCTCTCATTAGTGGTTAATCCCTCGCTGCTGCACCTGCATGGTGACATCACCACCACAGCAGGGAGGAGTGTTCATGCGGTCCCACTCAAACGTCTGTTTCTGTGTGACTGATTTATAAGTGTTCTCTGCTGTAAATAGCATTACAAAGCAGAGTGAGCAACTTTTTAAATTAAGCATTGTTATTTTCAAATGTTATTTTGCTTTCAAGTGAAAATTTCTTTTCTTTTTTTCTGCTCGAGGGAAAAAAGGAGCTGATCCCCTGAGTGCTTATATTTTTACCAATATCCCACATAGAAAAATTGGTATGGCCCCGATCTAGCCCACACAATGTGCTTACATATGGCCCACATACCGCAAAGAATGACGGCCCTTTGGTGGCCCAGATCTGGTTTGCCAGAGGTGACCCACACATGGGCCAGCACGAGGCCAGTTGCAGACACACTGGCAGTGTTGGGGAGTAACGGAATACATGTACCGCCATTACGTATTTAAAATACAAAATATGAGTAACTGTATTCCGTTACAGTTGCCATTTAAAAAGGTGGTATTTAGAATACAGTTACTTTGTTGAAATAAATGGATTACACTGCGATATTTTCCTGTTTCATAATGTGGCGGGTCAGGATTGTTTGGGTTTGTTTGACAGCTACGTTCTGTTGTTCCAAGCGGCAGCACTACGGTTGCCATGGTTACAGGGCGACACTCTCTCTCTCTCTCTACGACTGTGTGTTTCCTGGGTGAGAGAGCACCTTTTTGTTGTTGTTGTTGTTGTGCTAAGCTAATAGGCAGAATGCTACAGGTATAGCTCTAAAGAATGTAGCCTCATGGGCAGTGTAGTCCGTGCTGCAGGGAGAATGGACTGCCATACCCGTTATGTGTCTGTGAGCGCGAGGAGGTGTTTTTCCAAATGGAATAAGTTCTTAAGGAATAAGGAATGAATAAAAACTCAAAGTGGACAGTCCATTTTGTATGCAAAGAAACAGATCGATGTAATTCAAAAATGTGAAGGTGGACCCCGCCGTACATACACATGGTTTGGTGACAGCACTTTTATTTTTATTATAATAGTTCACTGTGGTTTCGCCACACGCTCGGGACACGGGCACTCCCGCTCGGCTGCCACGTCCGCTCACCAGCCCTCCTCAACTGTCACTGCAACATAAAAAGAGTTACAATCAATCAGGCGTCCCCAGCACACCTGTTCACACCGCCTCTGTGCCACCCAGGAAGCTCACTGTGCCGCCCCTCTGCAGCGGGACACAGACCACGCCCACGCCACAAAACAAAATTCCGATAAATGAATAGATAATCAAATTCAAATTAACAGTAGGGGTTACCCTGGTTTTGCTGTTAAGACAACTTTCTCCCTTGTATCATTTGCATGGGGGTCGGGGCCAAATGAATAAAGAATATTTGGAGCACTAAGCAGTTCGGCTAGTCTGCAATGATATAACAAATACTGGATTAACATTTTACAGACCAGTAGCAGAAGATTAAACCCAAATAAACAATTCAAACGTCTTACTTCTTCCATGGCTTAGGTTTTGGAAAGACATGTGCCATCTCATCTTCGTCAGGGAAGAGGATGCTCTTAGATCTAATTACATACTTGATGTTATTAAAATTGAAAATGCACATAATTTCAGGCATGTAAAATATATGTATAACATAACAACTTACATTCTTCTCCTTTTGGGTTTAATTGGAGAATCATCCCCATCTGTCCCAAGATCAGTGTGTTCAACAGCTTCTGGAAGCTTTAGCCTCACCTCATTATAATCATCTACAAAATAACAAGTACTTAATGGTTAATTTTGTGATATTCACACGCACAAAATACAACTGGTTATATTTAAATAATTTGACTGATACTTTCTTGCCACAGGAATACTGTATTTGCATTTGTTTGTGTTTACTTTTGCCTATATACACAGTTACCAAAGACAAGGGATGGGTATCGTTTAGGTTTTATCCGATGCCGGTGCCAAACCGGTACTTTTGAAACGGTGCCGGTGCTTAAACGGTGCTCAAACCGGTGCTTAAAGAATGGAGAACACAAAATTGGTCCAAAAACCTCTCATGTTTAACTGTTTCCCACTTTTTCTTTGGTCATTTTAGCCTTTTTGGTCAGGGAGAAGGGAGCATCTGCCATCAAACAGGAAGACAGCCGCATGTAACTACGACGGTGTTTGCTAGTTCACCTTACATGCATTAATGTAATAACGTGATTAGCCTACTCAACGTAAATTACACACGAACAACATTAAGCTACTCACGCAGAGAAGAACGGCTGCTGCTGCCATCATCATCCTCATCATTTCTGCTACACTGGCAGGGCTAGGGGCCAGGACTCTCGTCTTCGGGTTTTTGGGGGATGTTGCTAACTCCAGGTCCGATAATAGGCACCACACCGCTGACCGCTTGGCCTTGGTCATTTTTAATCTGTAGCTCTGCTCTAAAAGGACGTACGTACCTGGACCCGCCTACTATCCTCAGAAACGTAAAACGATTGGCTAGAATCTAGTGTGTATCACAGCTCAGGAAAAAAAAGCACCGAAATGTGCGCTGCTTTTCGATCTGGTTACTACCGTTTATGTCAGAACCGTTGCCATCATGGCACCAGATACCGGTACCCATCCCTACCAAAGACTAGTCTCACAATTGTACTTACTTGATGTGAATATAACTTGGAACAAATATATTTTCCAGCCTGCTCCAGGTTTTTCCTGGCTCTTTGTTGCTTTAACAACATCCACTTTGTTTGGTGGCCACAAACACTGTTCTCCGATGGTACCATTTCCACTTCATTTGTTTTCTCAGAAATAACAATGTGATGAATGGCCTATAATGTAAATGTAAAGAATTTTGTTCATTTTCTTCTTACTATAATTTACTATTTAAAAAGAACTGCAGAACACAGGAGCAATATGAGAAGACTGTACTTGGTGTATTTGGTGCCAAAAGTGCTACTTCACTCTCACAAAATCACAGTGTCATTCAAACTGAAAAGGTGGGGGTTCATCAACTCAGAAATTGACTCTGTTATTCCTGTACAGACATTCATTTGAATGTATCAGGGGCACAACAACAAAGTCATCATAGAATGGCAATCTGATGTACTTTTGTACACTTTACTCCATCTGAGAGTACTTCACATCCTTGGACAGGTTAAAAACTTTGAATATTCCCAACTCTCTGGAATCAACTGGATATAAAAAGAATGGTTCCTTGCATCTGTATAACAGTAAATAAGTATGTTTGACATATGAATATGGCTATATTTCTATCCTTATACAAAATGCTAACACACCATTGAACTAATAAAACAGTACAAGTCTGCACTGGGGGGAAAAAACATAACAGCAGAGCTTTCTCTTCCCAAAAGAAAGAATTGGTTAAGTTTTAACCACTGTTTATGAAGTCTGATTATCTTTAACCAGAAAGTTATCAAGTTTTTCTGAAACAACTTGAACTCACCTTACAATAAGGTTTATTGAGCATTTAACATTGAAATAATTTTCCCTGTACAAAACCATATTCTCATCTCCTTTAAATCAACCTTTGGAAACAATGGTAACGATTTGATCTTCATCCAGCTCCGGGACTCCAGTCACATTTTACACTTTGCCTGCAGCAGCAGTAACCTTCACAGGTGATCAAGCAAGTAAGTGGGAGAAAAGAAAATTGAATAAAGAGCACTGGCTCAGGCAGGACTGTCACACAGTTACAGTAACTTGAACATAAAACATATTCTTATAATAGTAGTAAGAACAACTGAATACTCCAAAACACTGTTTTGAAAACTTCATCAGCGCCTACCCGACACACCCACACACTGATAGAGTTGGGAAGTGGGTACAATGCTCGTTACATCAGCTAGCAACGGTAACATTCACGACACTCACCAAGACATTCGGAAGTATTATAATTCCTGCTGAAACAACCTCCGGTCTTCTTGGTGATTCCGTTCTGCTCCTCCTGAACCAAATCCCAATTACAGATTGTTACTTTTCCCACTGCAGAAATCATTTTTCCTCACTAATCAGGGGTTGCTTGCTCTAGCATTTTACCCGATGCACTGTAGCCTCATCTGCGTTACACGGGGAATCTAACTCAGTCAGCATGAGGATTGCAGTGACTTTTTAAGATTTTTTTCAAGATAAGATCAGTGGCCTAAGAGGTAACATAACTCCCTTAGATAACCCCTTTAACTATGATCTTCCACACTCTGTAATTATGGAATTCTTTCATCCAGTTTCTTTACTGTTTTCTTTACTGACCCAAATGAAACCCTCAACGAGTCCAGCTGAAGTCCTACTTTATTTTGTAAATTTTTTTATACCATTGGCTCCTCTGTGGTCATGTTGATAAACTGGCTCTGTCTCTGTGCTTTAAACAACCTCTGCTGAAAAAGCCTAACCTGGATCTGGTACTTCATCATCATCATCATCATCATCGTTTATTTGTATAGCACTTTAAGAACACACCAGGCAGACCAAAGTGCTGAACAACACAGATCAAAACAACAACCAAATTAAAAATACCATAAAATCATTACAAACAATAAAATAAATAAGAAGGTGTCAGTTTCCTACAGAGTTAAAAGCCAGGGAATAAAAATAGGTTTTCAATCTGGACTTAAAGACCTGCACTGATGACGCTTGTCTAATTTGGAGGGGAAGGTTATTCCAAAGCATCGGAGCCGCAATTGAAAAGGCACGGTCTCCTCTGCATTTCAGCCGCGACTTAGGGACCGACAGCAGCAGCTGCTCAGCTGAACGGAGCGAGCGAGGAGGAACATGTGACTTCAGCAAGTCAGTTAAGTACACAGGAGCCAGACCATTTAAAGATTTAAAAACCAATAAAAGGACCTTAAAACGAACCCTAAAATCAATGGGAAGCCAATGCAAGGAAGCCAGAACCGGAGTGATGTGATCGAATTTCCTACTACCGGTTAAAAATCGCGCCGCCGCGTTTTGCACTAACTGCAGGCGTGACAAGTCAAGCCCATCTCAAAACTTCCTTTCATTTCTAAAATATTAGAAAAAGTAATTTGGTCACAAGTAAAGAAGGCACTGGAGGAGCATACTATTTTTAACTTTCAATCTTTTGTAACTTTCAATCAGGTTTTAGAAAGTTAGACTCCACAGAAACAGCTCTCCTCAAAGTTACAAGTGACCTTTCGATGGCCGCAGACAGAGGCTGGGACGCATAAGCTAAACCACAATCAGGCCAGATGTGGCATGCCATCACATGAACAGTGCCATCTATGCCAGACCTGGCTCACATCTGGTTGACATATACCCTGCCATAACACCAGTCAGAAGTGCCAGCTTGATGCCAGATCTGGGTCAAACCTGTTTTCTATGGGCCTGGGCCACATAAACCAAACCACAATTGGGCCAGATGTGGCATGCCATTACATGAACAGTGCAATCTATGCCAGGCCTGACCCACATCTGGATGACATACCATTTACCATGTCAGAAGTCAGCCAGCAGTGCCGGTTTGACACCATACCTGGGTCAGACTCGTCTGCTATGTGGGATCATGAAGAAACTTCAAAAAAAAAAAAGAGAGATTTGTGCAGAATGTTGACCAGTATATGGTCTCGTGTGTTTTCCTGAAATTATTCATTCATACAAATTGAAGCATGAGTCACGCTCTTTATTATGTTTAAGAAAACACTTGAATACGGACAGGTTAAGATTCAGCACTTAGATGGAATGAACGATGACGGCCCCCTCCATCAGTGCCACAGAAATACAGGTTTGTCAATTTTGCAGTGCCCAAGGTAACTGAGTACATTTACTCAAGTACTTTACTGAAACACGGGTTGAATGTATTTGCTTGGTTTTGAATAATTACTTTACTTTGTACTCCATAGCATTTATTTAAAAGTTTTAGTTACTTATTATTCTTATTTAGTTACTTAGTTGCATTCTGGGGACTGTTGTTGTGAATTGGCACTATATGAATAATATTTATATAAGATCAAGATACCTAGCAATATATAAGTAATTAAAATCATCAACAGCTGCAACATTCAAGTGATATACACATCAGCTGATCAATAATTATGGTCTAATAGTATAGTTTATGTATATAATATATGATTGCAAAAAGTGTCATCTGTGTGTACAGATATGTAAAGTTGAAAATAACAATGTTGTCACTGATCATCTTTTTTTGAATTCAGAAAACACTAATTTAATGCTTAAAGAGGGTTTGAGCATACATGAAATGAACAGCTAAATATCCTACACAGCTATATTACTTATATTTCGTTCCCTAAGACGCTACGTCTCACTGAAAATGCTTCGTCCAGATCAACAGAATCAACATTTTGGGATTTCCTTACCTAGATGATTGAGTGTGCAGCAAGACACAACACAGTACATACTTGCATGTAATACTTTGCAACAGAGTTAAACCTGGTCACACTGTGTGTTAAATAAGAGTACCAACAAATCATGTCCAGCTCACGAGCCATGAAAAAAACAGGGAGAGTCCCAAAATTTATCAGGTTAATAACCACAAGAAGCCATAAAACAGGTGTGTCTGCAGAGCATAAAACCTAAAATAACAAGGCTGAAGCCAACCAGACAAATAGCATGGTGCTGGGTGGATGGAGATACAGCAAAGCCTGAGAGAGCCAGCACTCCAGGGACCGCTTAAGACAGTTTAAATGCTCTAGGGGACACTGGCCAGGTGCTCCCTGTTACTCTCACTACCCCTGCCTACCAGAAACCTGCAAGGTAACACAGAAGGACAAACAGCACAAAACATGCAGCAGGCACAGCCAAGGCAGTCCAAATATGATGTGTGCATTGCTCATAAATATCATTGTTAGTTTATCCTAAACACTGAAAAACCTGCTCATGTGTAATATTAATTTATCTAACTTATGACACAGCTAAATGTATTTTCATTAACAGGCTACATAACTGGGAATACAGCGTATAATTTATATATATTACAATCTTAATGGCACATTTATCATTAATTTTCCTGCCAGTACAGACCACCGAAATTAATGATTAGAGAGGTCGTTATGCTCAAATATTGAAACAGTAATCACCACTGCAAATACTGACTTTGAATTTGAGAATGCACACATCCAAAAACAGTAAACACATCAGACTTACTAAAATGTCCAACAGCAGTGCAGAGTCTTGCTGTGTTGGGAACGAATGATTGAATAAATAATGTGGTGCCTGCTGCTGTCTCATGTTTAAAGTGCGACTCTCTGCTTTGGTGCTGGACACTACAGATCGTGTGAAGCTGAAGGAATCAAACGGCTGGAAGCAACAAACAAACTTGATTCCTGTTGGCCTTTTTTATCGAACCAGGGTTAGGCTATTTCACTAACTTCTTACATTATGGTGTTGGTGAAAAAAGGTGACATTAAGATAGGACCCAGCCATTTCTTCATAAAGTGATTCTTTCAGCATGAGAATGAAGGTAAAACCCCACGCCACATGCCAAAAACGGGATTGTCTGCAACTCTGAGGTGACACAGTAATAATTGTTTTAAACACGATACTCTGCATTCTCATAGGCTTTTCTGCCTCTCTTATACATTTAGCTTCAAACAGCTAGGACAAATTAAAAATGCATCCCAAACAAGAACTCCAGTCTCAGGAGGTTAAAGCTATTGTCATTAGCAATTCAGCTAAGGACATGACATTTCCAGCTAACCATTAGTAGGCTGCTGTTAAGCTTTGATTTATTTCCCCTATTGAAGACTGCTTATTAAAAGGAGTGGTCTTCATTGCCATTAGACAAAAGAAAATACACGGAATCTCTACTTACTGAGACTGAGGCCGAATTTAAAGAGCTCGCATTTCTCAGTCATACAGCCTTTTACACGAACCATTTAGCAGTTAGAGTTCCAGTGGAGTCAACTGCTAACACCACATCCATGAAGTCCTAGTGACCAAGTGAGGAAAAAAAATGTGTGTATCCCATACCCGGTTAGCATGTGGTTGCTGGAGGTTGGTGACAGTCTCTGTTATTAAATTGTTCATAAAGAGGTACACGATCCTGTGCCCAAAACCTCATCACTTGAAGTTTGCTGCAGCCCTATGAGCGACTGCTAGCAAACAGCACAACTGCAAGATTTGTGATGCCGTACTGTCTTTATGATCTGTTTCTTTGGGGCTTCTTTTACTTGAGGTCACAGATGTTTCCCTAGCGACTGAAGGTTTCCCAGGGGTCGCTGACCAGTCTCTAGGGAGGTGTTGCCTTCGTGAATAGGGCACCAGTTAACTGAAAATGAGCTAGCTGAAAATGAGTAATAGTAACCTGTAAATTTGCAGGAGAATGACCCTATTACTTCTTTTATAGGGCCCCCGCCTTTGTTTAATAAAAGTCAGTGAGATGACATCCAGTATACAAGAAGAAAACTGTGCAATGCTGCTTTTGTTGCCAAGAAACTACACACAGTACTCAGCTGGAAACATCTCCAGGGATGCTCCATCCTGATAACCACAGCAGAACAAAGACATTTACTCAAGTTAAAGGTGCTGTAGCCAAAAAGGACCATTTTCTGCAAAACACAACAGCAGTAAATACATGTAAATGTAAGAAGGCTGATGATTTCTCTTCCTGTGCCATTTTGCTGAGGCAATAATAAAAAGCAATTTTATTTTTCGCAGGTTTCTTGCTGAATGGTTTAATTATGGTAAATGAGGTGCCTGGAAAACAATGAGCAGAGCTGGATCACTTTAAACAAAAAGGATTAGATACAGATACAAATAGGGCTATGAGGATTGCTGCCCAAATGCAGAAAGGTCTATGATTACAAACAACACCTCTGCAGATCACTCAAGTGAATCCCGATGAAAAAGGCGCTCTCAATCCACAAGAATTCTCCCTCCCAGCGGACGTAAAACATCGAAAAACGGGACAAACTTATGAGCAGGAGTCATTCCTCATCTTCTGTCTCTTCCAGTTCCTGTACGAGTTTCCTGTTCCACCGAAAGAGAACAGCCAGTGGCTTTATCAAGATTTATGGGCCAAATCATCATTGGAAATATAAGACAGTTGTTGGGGCACAAGGGGAGATTGGAGAGGAGAGGGAGCAGGTGGAGAGAGGGGAAGAGATGGCAGTGGTTTGAAAATATGAGGGGGGAAAAAAAGAGAAAGACGATACGGAGTGAGAGGAAAAACAACAGCGATGACGAAAGAAAGACAAACACAGATAGAAGGCTTTTGGTAAGAACAGATGTCTAGACTTGATTCAGAAACCCAACTTCAGTTCTATCTTTTATGATGCCGCTGTTTTCCTCTCTAAATGTGCTGACATCCCATTTGAAAGCTGTTATCAAGTGAAACACTCTCAAAACAAGCGTAAGTGCAGCAGTGATAAAGGGCTGAATGGACTGGAGACAAATGGAACATGAGGTGAATCTGAAAGTCCATCAGCCATATCTGTTATATTGCACGACGACATCTGTTCGTGCACTTAATTTTCTCACTCAAGATCTCTTTTTTCCCCATCAGAAAAAGAACAAAAACATGCTGAAGAAGAAAGAAAGCACCAGCACAAAGAGCACACAAATCCTGCCAGCGCTGTGTCGAGTCAAGTCACTTTTATTTATATAGAGCATTTAAAAAAACAACAGGAGTTAACCCGAAGTGCTGGGTACTCGCGGGGTTATGTCAGCAGGCCTAAAAGTGGGAAGAATGGGGGTAAAGGCAGCCCATGAATAATGTCCCTGGGCTAGCAATCTATCATTTAGGAGTCGCCACAGTGGATCATCTTCCTCCATCCCACCCTATCCGTGCCATCCTTTTCTGTCACGCCAGCCCTCCTTCTTTGGTGGTCTTACTCTTTTCCTCCTGCCTCGCAGCTCCATCTTCAATATCCTTTGGCCAATATACTCACAATCCCTCCTCTCTAAATGTCCAATCAAGCTCAACCTTTTGACTCCAAATTGCTCAACCTGAGCTGTCCCTGTGATATTTCTAATCCTGTCCATCCTGGTCACTCCCAGTGAAAATCTTTCCCAGCACCATTTTCCCAGTAGGAGATCAGTAAAATTTCTTCAGTACAACGTTTTAATGTAGAGCTTTAATGCAGTGTCTCAAACCTCCCCAGGACTATAGTCTAGTCTATGGGTCACGATTCTTTTGGTTGAAGCTGGATTGACGCTTCTGCATTTGTCCTGATTTCTGTGGTTTTTTTGGTTATGCAGAGAGAAGGATTACAGGAACTCGATGCACAAATAGGCTACAGAGATGCACTTGTGTGCAGTCCAACAAAGCGTCACCAGTGGTGAAAAGTTTGCGTGAATAGGAAAGGGCGCAATGGCAGAGTTCACCAGCTCGAGGAAGTAATATAAGAATGAAAATCATAAACGGTGGTGGACAGTTTGAATGGTCTTAACTCACATTACCAGCTGTTTCACATAGTTTCGACTGTTCACTGGTGATAGCAAACAACAAGAACGTGAAGCTGGACTAATGAGACATTACCATGATGCACGTGTGCAGTGAGTCAGAAAAGGAAGACGTGAGATTTGGGGAAAGTGGCTGGGATGGCCAGAAAACTCAAACTACACTAATTATTGTTAAGTCTTGTAAATCCAACCAGTTAGTCATTGTAGTAAAGGTGTGCTTTTTATCAGCAAGGCTGTAAATGATTTGAAACTCCTGAGGAAAACTGAATGAGATTTCTTATTGCATGAAAGTGAGACATTTAGCCTAATTCGTGTGGACATTGGCTATAAAAATTACAAACTTACGAAGAAAAATATCCCAATTTACACACAAATTTAAGGAAAATAAAAAAAACAATTCTTTGAGCTGTTTTAGCTCAACAAGTCTTCTAAAAATTGTTTGCTTGCTGTTCACCGAACACACTATCTCCTTTGAAAGCTCACTTCACTGTGAAGGTTTGTTATTGTTTTATCTTGATCTACTCATTTTAAGCCCCAATCGAATGCATCTGCAGGGATCGTGTGATAAAAACAAAATTAAAACTGTAAATACTTGATAAATGTCAGCTCCCACAGCCTGCGCCACCTTTATTAGGCTGTAGCATCTGTCCATTGAACAATACGACCCTCTACGAAATGACTGCCGAGTCTGGTGTTTGGGCAAATTGAATCAAGGGTATCTGCAATTTCCTGATTTCCAAATGATTGGCCGATGAATTGATTCAAGTGATGCCGTAAACTGAATCAACTTATTTGTCCCGTATAATTTCTACACTGCCACGGTGGAGTTAAGAGTTGTCGAGTGGGCCGTAAAAGCGAAAATGATGTGAGCATGGGTGAAGCTGAAATGTGAGGAAAAGCTGTATATAAATTGCTTTCTAATAGGCTACAATAAATCCAGTGACGACGAAGAGAGGAAGGAAGGAGAGCGACAGAAGGAGGAAGCGAGAGCATAGAAAAGTCAAAACAATTGAATCAAAGCAAATAACATGAGAGCAATAAACCAAGACAGTATTGAAAACAGGTGCAGACAGTGCAATCAAGCATCAGGAGCCAGCAACAGAAAACACTGGGGAGCCTGATACATGGAGAGCAATAGAGCAAGCAGCAAAAACGAGCCAGTGAACGAGGGATGGGCTTTTGATGGAATCTCATCTGGAGTGTTTATGACGAGACAGCGCCAGCAACGTAATGAGTTGACTGATCAATCTTTCCTCCTTGCCCCGCTGGATCAATAGCACTGTTTTGACAGCCTACATTAAGCTCTAACTAATTGCCAGATTGCTAAATGCTTTTAAGAAGGAAGAAAAAAAAAAACATATCCAGGGCAATCAATAACACAATCACACTAGTGACTCTCCTGCGCTATCAAGGGAGGAAGGATGTGCTGCTGTGTGTTTGCTTGCTTGTGCCTCTATATGGACGCGTGTGCGAGTGTGGTGAGATTTAAGGGCCAGTCAGTTACCTGCTTCATGAACTGAGTACTCGGGCATGTATCTCATTTGAGTGAGTGGTGTTAGAGCAGCTGGGACTTGTGGTCAGTCGGAGCACAGCGGTGGTATATTTGGGGTTTGAACCTCGGCAGCCTCAGTGGAGCAGTTATTTGATTTGGTTCACATCTCCGTGGCTAAACCACCAACAGTTTAAATGAGGGCTGTGTTATGGGCTATAAATATTACAAAAATTATTACAATTTGTATCTTTGAGTATAGGTTTGGTCATCCTGGACATTATAGCACTCGCCAAAACATTCCCATGTGGTGGCAATATTACTGAAGGCTCTGAACAGGGCAGAAATTTTGGGTATTAGCCAAAAAAAATTAAATAACTTTTTGGCTTATAAGCTGTTAGCTCTTAAAACATATCTCTTATGAATGATATCAAGGAATTTTGAGCAGTAAAAATATTCTTCTTAGGAGGTGCAATGGGGGTTTTAGATTTCCTTTATTAATCCAGGTAGAAAGTGTCATTGGCATTAGACATCCAGCCAACAAGCCATCAGGAATGGGAACAAATATAACAGTTCTGTAAGTGGCTAAAAAAGACAATAATGCAGAGTTGTAAAGATCATTTATGTTACATATAACCTCTTTGTAAACCTTGTTCTCTACAGCTTATATATGCAAAAATTATTAGACATTAAAATACACAGAAACACTGAAAATGCTTTTTTAGCACACATGGGAAAACAGTGGTAGGAGACTGTAGAGTGATCAAAATTATTCCAACTATGTGCAATCAACTCGATATCCCCTTGTCTTCGAAATGATCACTTCATACATGGGGACCAGGTATGAGTCCACTTGCAGTCAACTGCCAAAATGGAACAAAGTGAATCCTTTTCTGTGTGGAGATCTGGGGATAAAAATGGGAATGGGCTTCAAATGATGCTCTGCAGGATAGCGGGGAAAAAAAATCTTTCCTGAAAGCAGACTATTCTTTAGGAATCTACGGTGATAAATTTAGCACAATTTCCAGTAAGTTGCTGCTACTAAACGTAGTACTTCAGGTTTGTGTTTCATTATTTGGAGCTGATGAGTTGCCATCACTGGTGCAGACTGACTGATTACAACGTGTTGGCAGTTTGTCAGAGTTTATGAATTAGATGCTGATTAATTGCAAACCTTCTCCCATCTGTTTGAGAGTGACTGCAGTCAGTCCAGGTCAGACTGAGACAGGTTGCTTCCCACCAGGAATTGCCTTACTAATAGTTGGTAGCAATGAAAGATAGCGGGGGGAAAATAAATAAATGCAATCATGTCAACCACCAGTTTTTGGTTGTTTTTTTTCTTGGTCACATCTAGGCTGTGATAGTATTTTTATTTTAGTGCCTTATTTATACAAATTTATTTGCCGATAAAACTCAATTAAGCACAATGGAGAATGACTTTTGATGATTTTTGCTGTTTTCAGGAACATAGGCCTCCTCAGTAGCAGCTAGCTGAACAGCCAGGTCCAAAGCAAAGGAAAAAAAGACTTAACATTGTACCTGGTGAAAGACACAGATTCAGAATTATAACTAGCTTTGCTCCATTACTGTTCTTTGCTAATGCCATGATTAGTGCTTTGAGCTTACCTTACTAGCTTCACTATTTGGATGCTGATTCTGATGTAGCTGGAAATTCTCTCCAATTGAAACCTTGTTGAAGCACTCTTGCCACAGCAAAAATAGTAGTATCAATAATCCCATGCCTGTTGCCAGCTCTGAGGTCACAGACATCTATTTTTGGGGTAACAGTAGTACTGTGGGCTGACGGGTGCTTTGGTTTGCTGTGATCAGTAAACTTGTCCAGGGGTAGGCAACTCCAGGCCTCAAGTGCCAGTGTCCTGCAGGTTTTAGATCGCACCCTGGGTTAACACACCTGAATCAAATGATTAGTTCATTACCAGGCCTCTGGAGAACTTCAAGAAATGCTGAGGAGTCATTTAGCCCTTTAACTCAGCTGTGATGGATCATGAACACATCTAAAACCTCCAGGACACACAAAGGTGTAAGTCCCAAATCCAAAGAAAAAGAAAAGGAGAAGGCAAGGGTGGAGTAAGATAAGCCATTTTACGTAAGTCGACTTAAGCTGAGGAATAGGAGACAAGAGTAGAAATAATGGATACAGTAGAACTTTCAGAACTGAAATCTTATCTTAGGTGCTTAACTCGTTTAGACTTTTTATCATTACATAGGTTAAAAAAACTACTATAAACATTTAGCATGAAAGTATAATGCTAATAGCAATTTTGAGTAGTTCTTGTTTTACTGATGAAATCATGAAATAAATGTACAACTAATTTGTCTACAAATATGAAAGATAACTTTGCATTGCCAAGGCTTTTAAGACATTGAGACTGAAGACTAAAACTAAATGAAACCTTTATTATTTGGACATCAGAGATACATTGCACATATTTGACACATGTTTGGAAACTTGCTAACTTTTTAGCTAATAAGCAGAAACAATATGTAATAAAAAGCTTCAAATGCTATAATAATAGGGGGGCAGAGCCCGTCTCCTTTTATGTCATTATGTGGAATAACAGCTCTTATGCTACATTTAAAAACAGCAATAACAACAATAATTATGCATTTTTTTTGGAACACTTTGGAAAAAGTACTTAAGCTAGCAAATCAGAGTTATCCTTGTGCTAATGTAATCACATTTTTTAACACTGGCACTTCACCAACATGTAATGTACCTTTTAAATCTTAAATAAATAGCTTTTAAAGTAAAGCTGATGAAACTCTATGTTACCAAGAAAAGCGTTGGCAGGGTGTGCGTATATGAAAAACCTGTTTTATCTCTAAGGGTCACAGCAAAATGAAAAAGCTAACTACATTCACAGTCAACTGACTAAAACTGAATGTTTTCTCAGGTTTTTGCAGGTATAGGGTCAGCTTAGCCCAGTCTCCCTGCAGGCTTTCAGGCTAAAACCTTTATTGGCTGGCTATGTGAGGTTTTACATGCCTCTGTGTGTTACATGTGGACACTTATCAGCCTGTTTTTTGTTCAGGGCAAATTGGGTCATGTCTTCGGAGAAGGTTAACGACGCCAGCCGTCTATCTTCTCTTCCTCAAACTCTCCATTTCCACTAAACAGTGGAGTATGAAAAGCCTTTAATTTTTTAGAGAAGCGATGCTTCTCTGAGCCGGAAAGCCTCTCCTGTACAGTGAGTTCATGCATTTTTAACACGAGAAAACAAATCGGACAAAACAGCGCAAATTGAAAGCGCACGCATGAGAGTAGCTCACCTAGTGTCTTACTGGTTTTTTTTTTTTTTTTTACAATTCACACAATACTTTTTGCAGCCTTACTCACAACCCAGCAATTAAACGTGAGAAAAGCTAAAATGAGGAAACAAACACAGAGGGAGAAAGTGACTACACACAGCATCCTCTTTTCATTGGTAACACAAAAAGATAAACAAAATTAGTATTGGAGAACATATTGGTCTGTTAAAACTACACTTAAACATCCTCTGTTTGCAATGATTTCCATCATTCCCCAGACTTGAACTGTAAGCCAAGCTGACATTAATTTCTGGGGTGCTGATTGTAGGTGAAGCTAATTGCGTGCAGATGATATCATGATGACAGTGTGATTAGGAAGCATAGCTCTAATTACTAAACAACTTGATTCAATTTTTTTTTTTGAATCGCTAATCAAGCAGACCTAAATTTGTATTCAAAGTGTGCACAGCAACACCAGTGGATGCATGCAAAGCTGCAACTATTGAACTGATTAGAGTCCGGAGCGGAAATTAACTTACAACAGTCCAAATCAGTGATTTGTTTATTAAGCAATGCTTTTGTAAGTATGTGCTTATAAGTATTTTTAGGTTTTATGATGAAAGAGACTCCTGGCACCTTTAATTCATTTTTTTAATGCACCAAACACAAAAAAGAAACTGTCTCAAAATATGTAATAAACTGGATTTTATAGATCATCTATGGCAAATTCACCAAACAGTCAAGTTTTGTTTTTAAATGTAGTCTTTAGTGATGTCTTTGGTAATTTATTTCTGCTGGGGCAGAAATTCACACAGATTCTTTTAATTGAGAAACAATCACACTTTTTTTTTTTTTTATTTCTCCATATTTTCACAACACGATCACGCAAACACATCAGCTCAACGGCAGCACATTCACAACAGCCTCACAGCACGCACAGACTTGCAGGACACATAAGCAAGCCACGCTTGTTCATATTAGTGAATATTCACACACATAGTCAGACTTATGGAGTCTCTCACCACACTTCTTTTTCTCTTTCTATTTACAAACAAGGGATGTTTCCATATTCTCTCCACCTGTCTAAACGAAACACCCAGCATACATCATTAAACATACACGCACAATTAAGGGCATGCTGAGGTTTGTCACATGGAATGTAAATGGAGCTGGCACCAGAGGAAAGAGGTTAAAAATATTTAACCAGCTTAAAAAACTACAGGCAGATGTTGTTTTATTACAAGAAACTCACAAACCTGTCACAGGTTTAAACGAACTTAAAACACCTGAGTTTCCTAACGCGTTTGCAGCCGGTTATAATTCTAGACAACGGGGAGTAGCAATTTTAATACATAAAAATGTTAATTTTACAGTACTCGATACAGTTATAGATCCAGAGGGTAGATTTCTAATTATTAAACTATCAATATTGAACAAAAAACTATGTATTGTTAGTATATATGGTCCAAATGTTGATGAACCCTCATTCTTCCACGGTTTTTTTAGTGCACTCTCTGAACACCTTGATTGCACACTCATTCTTGGCGGTGACCTCAACCTTGGACTAAATGAAGAAATGGATAGGCTCAACACAACAGGAACTCAGCGTAATTGGCAGTCCACAAATATAATCAAACAGTATATGAACGACTTTGGTCTTTGCGATGCATGGCGCTCTCTTCACCCCACCAGTAAGGAATATACTTTTTTCTCGCATGTTCATCACTCTTACTCTCGTCTGGATTATTTTTTGGTCAGCAGCTCACTGCTGTGTGACATTTCAGACACTGAGATTCATCCTATAGCTGTCAGCGATCATGCTCCTGTATCTTTAACACTAATGCACAAGAATAATACTACGCCAAGTAAAAACTGGAGATTTAATATATCACTACTTAAAGATGAAGACTTTATTAAATACTTTAAAAAGGAATGGACTTCATATTTAGACTTTAATGACACTCCCGGAATATCTGCTTCTGTTCTATGGGAAGCAGGGAAAGCTGTGATGAGAGGTAAAATAATTTCTTTCTCATCACACAAAAAGAAAGAAGAAAACAAAAATATTCAGGAATTAGAAAAAAACATCAAATCACTAGAAGAAGCCTACGCGTGCGACCAAGATCAGGAAACATTGAACAAAATATGCAAAACAAAACTAGAATTAAATGAAATTATTAATAAAAAAACACAATTCCTTATACAAAGACTTCGCTTGCAGAATTTTGAACACAGTAACAAATCAGGTCGATTTCTAGCTAACCAGCTAAAAATAAATAAAGAAAAAACAACTATATGTGCTGCTAAAGATTTATCGGGGAACACAATATATGATCCTGGAAGAATAAACAACATTTTTAGGGATTTCTATGAAACTTTATACTCACCACAAATAAACCCATCTAAAAATGAAATTGATCTGTTTCTTGACAACGTAACTCTTCCAAAATTACTAGACAGTCAAGCAATGGAATTGGATTCGCCACTGACGCCAAGTGAACTCCAGGAAGCCCTGATAAGTATGCCCAATAATAAGGCTCCAGGTCCAGACGGCTTCCCTGCAGAATTCTACAAAGAATTCTGGACAATTTTGGCACCAGTATTCCACAGCATGTTGCAGGAAATCGAGGAAAATGGCAGACTACCACCAAATATGAATTCTGCCAACATTAGTCTCCTGCTAAAACCAGGCAAAGACCCTTTATTTCCCTCAAGCTATCGTCCAATTTCTCTTTTAAATGTAGACCTTAAAATAATCTGCAAAGCTCTCTCAAAGAGATTAGAGAAAATGACCCCCCTCTTAATTCATCCTGACCAAACTGGTTTCATAAAGGGTCGGCACTCCTCAACAAACACTCGTAGATTACTTAATTTAATAGACTACTCATACGATAAAAACATCGAAGCCATAATATTATCTCTAGATGCAGAAAAAGCATTTGACAGAGTTAATTGGAAATTTTTATTCGCAACTTTACACAAATTTGGTTTTGGAAACTCTTTCATAAACTGGATAAGAATATTATACAATTCCCCAACGGCTCGTATCAGAACAAATGACCAGACATCCTCCAGCTTCTATCTCCTGAGGGGCACCAGACAGGGATGCCCACTCTCCCCCTCACTTTTTGCAATTTTTATCGAACCTCTAGCAGCAGCATTTAGACAGGCTACAACAATTAAGGGCATAAAATGTAAGAACATAGAACATAAAATCAGTCTCTATGCGGATGATGTGTTGCTTTTTCTGCAAAACACACAAACCAACCTCTCTGAGGTAATTACTTTAATAAACTGGTTTTCAAGAGTTTCAGATTATTCAATTAACTGGCCAAAATCTACAGTTCTCCCCATTAACTGCTCCTTCCATAATTCTTCCTCTGCCCCACTGCAATCCGGAAATATTAAATATTTAGGTATTAATGTCTCTCCTAAGCTTTCAGACTTAACTAAACTAAACCACATCCCACTTCTAAAGAAAGTAGAAGGCGATCTGACTAGATGGAAATCTTTACCCATATCACTCATGGGAAGGGTCGCCACTATAAAAATGATGATCTTGCCAAAAATAAATTACTTATTTTTGATGATCCCTAACAAACCATCACAAGATTGGTTCAGATCTCTGGATTCATATATTTCCAAATTCCTTTGGAAAGATAAACCCCCGCGTATTAGCTTAAAAACGCTACAAAGAACCAAGGATAGAGGAGGATTAGATCTGCCTAATTTTCACCAATACTTCTTAGCCAACAGGCTTCAGTTCATCTCAGAATGGTTAAAACATACCTTCTTAGTTGAGCCCTGGCTAGATGTTGAACAGGCACTATGCAAGGATCTAGAGATTTCAGACCTACCATTTATTAGCTCAAACATCAAAAGACATGAATGCTTTAAAAGTATCAACATCAGCTTTTCTCTAACAGCATGGTGGGAGTTTCTAAAAATAACGGAGTCTTCATTAATCCCATGCAAACGTACACCTATCTGGAATAACCCTGACATATTACAAAACAATAATATGATTAATTTCCCAGAATGGAGTTGTAAAGGAATTAAATACTTAGAACATATATTAGAGGGAACAGAATTTATTCCATTTGACAGACTAGTTGAACAATATGGGATCAACAAGACAAGGTTTTTAGAATATCAACAAATTAAATCCATAGTAAAAAAGAAATTTAACCTCAGTCAAGTTGAATTACAAACACCACTAAGTGCGGCACATTTTCTTACTCTTAAATCCCCCAAATTATTATCTAAAATATACAGAACACTTTCTAAATTAGATGAATCAATATCCCTTCCTACTGCAAAGTGGGAAGCAGATTTATCAGTCAACCTAGACCAAAACTTCTGGTCTCAGATTTGCTTAAAAACTTTTAAATTAATTAAAAATCCCAGTCTGCAATTAATACAATACAAAATACTTCATAGAGTGCACTATACAGGTCATCGGATGTTTAAGATGGGCTTTACATCTTCCAACAACTGCTCACACTGTCAAGGCAATACACCAGACAATTACATCCACGCTCTTTGGTTCTGTCCACCAGTGCAAAAGTTTTGGCGCGAGATATGTGAAGACTTATCAAAATGTCTGAAATGTAACATTCCAACTTCCCCCTTAGTGTGTTTGTTGGGCAGCTTAGATAATGTCACTTCAGAAAAGAATATAGCCCATATGATCTTCACTGCCCTATGCATAGCCAAGAAAACAGTCCTCATGAACTGGAAAAATAAAAATAATCTTAATTCTAACCAATATAGAAATTATCTATTAGATTACATTAGTCTTGACACAGCCTCTGCCACCACATCAGATCAATTGCTCTGGGCCCCTTTTATCAGCTCCATCACCTAGTGGGGGTGGGGGGTCATAGTTTGGTCCCGCCTTCACTGTTGTGATTGGTGAGGGGGTAGGGACAGGCTTAGGGCGTCGGGGGGTTCCCCGGAGGCATCTTCCTTGGGGGGCTCAACCCGGGGTAGCGGTCACGTCCGGTTGAGGGCTCTGTTGGCTCTCAGGTGACTGTTTCCTCGCGGCTGCGTGCAGCGGGGCTAGGGGAGGGTCTGTGCTGACGGACGTGGGTTACTGACCTGGCAACCTGGCTGCCCCTGGGTGGGTCCGGGATGGGCGTGAGGTTCTGGGGGTGCTCCGTCTCTGGGCGGGGGCCCGGGCCGGGCCTCGGGGGCTCGGGTCCTGGTTGGTGTGTTGCCGGGGTTGTGGGCGGGTGGGTGCATGGGGGCCCGGCCCTGGAGCAGGGTGCCGCCGGTGCATCGAGCCGCCTGGGGGGCTCTTCAACTGGTGGGGGGGATGGTCACATCTGGCAGGAGCTTTCTTCTCTCAGGAACTCTCTGCAGGAGGGGGAGATACAGGAGAGGTGGAGGAAGATCTCAGCCTGGGTGTTTACCGTCTTATGTAGTCTGGAAGATGTGTGGTTGGTGGGGTGGGTGCAGTTTTCTCTGTGGTGGGGTTGGGTGGACTGTCCAGGGCTCTGTGGAGCCGGGGGGCGCTACTGCACTGGGCCCCGGTCTGATGGGCCTGGGCCCCCCTTCCCTGGCGGGTCGCGGAGGGTGGGAGTGCCTACTGGGGTCAGCGGGGGAGCTGGCCCCAGGGAGGGGTTACCTGCCTCTCCCTTCCTTCCCTCCCCATCTCCAGCTGCCTCCCTCTTCCCGCTCCTCCACAACCACCCACACATGCAGGGCCTTGGAGTGGGGGTATGTCACCAGGGTGCAGAGGAGGCTACCCCCCCCCCCCTGTCCCCTTCTGGCTGCCTCTGCCTCAATTTTATCCCACAACTTAGACATTCACATTATTCACACTCTCATTACACATACATATAGGATCTTGGGGGTGGGCACAATCACGGAGTCCAAATCACCATCAGGGTGTATACCTCACCCCTGACGTCGTTGCCCACCTCTCAATTTTAAATACACTTAGTCATTGAGGGCTAGCAGGAGGGACCATGCGCTTACCTGCTGCTCCTTGGCAGGTAGCTCCATGCCCTCCTGGGTTTTAATTGCACCTTAGAACACATATGCATCAACACTACAATGAGCGGGTGGAGGGAGGTTTGGAGTCTTCTCCCACCCCCATTCTCTGCGGCCTGCTGGAGCGGGGGGGCTAGTAGGAGGAGTTGGCCGTCCGACTGCGGTCTGGGGTGTGGGGCCTCCCTGCTGCTGCGGAGTCGGGGTGGTCTGCCTCTCCCCACCGCAGGGAAAAGGGTAACACCACCTGGGTCTGGGTGCAATTCCCCCCTCCAGGGGCAAGGGTACCTAGACCCGGTTTGTAGAGTACGCTTGGGGAGTGTGATTGTGTGTACAGCGTCTCTTTATGTCTGTCTCCACGTTGGTTGAGTGTGGAGTGAGTGCATATGAGAGCATGAGGGTGGGAATGGATGTTTGTGTCTGTGTGTGCCTGTATGTCTGTGTCTATATGTCAGGTTGGGTATCAGACGCCACCTCTCTGGGGACACCTCAGGCCCTCCAAGGTTTGGAGGCCTATCTCCACCCACCACCACTTCCCCTGCCGGTGGCGGACTCCCTCAGGTGTCGGTGTGTTGGTGGTTCTTTGTGTCTGGGGGTGGGCGTCCGGGTACACACCGGCTCACTCCTTGGCGGCCGCTTGTCGGGGCCTGGGGCCTGGGGCTCGCTCGGGCCCCTTTGGAGGTGGGGTGCCCCCGGCCTCTCGGCCTAGGGCTCGGTCACTCAGGCGCAGCTGGGGGCCGGCGGAGCTCACGGGCGCGTCACTGCAACCCCCCCTGGCTTCTGCTCCGCGGCTGCTGAGTGAGCCCTCATCTGGGACTCTCCTCAGCTCTTACTGGAACAGTGGCGCGGCTGCCCCTCTGTTGGTCTTCCATGGTCTCTTGTGTTCTGGGGGCCTCTGGATGTCTGGAGTTTTGATCTCCTCCATACCCGCTTCACACCCTGGAGGATGGGGCTGTGGCCCCCCCACACTCCCTAGCAGATCATTACATGGAGAAACCTTTGGAATGCAAGCATGCTGATCCACACAGGTATGCACACATGGGTATTCACAGACGCGGACTAAAGCTTTCTTGGCTGCTGCCTCAAAGCACACTGTGCGCTGTCTATCTTGCGTGCTGCACAATATCGTTTATTACTTAGTAAATACTGATATCTATGACTAGCTAGTTTATTGTGATGGTGCTTTGTTTTCTCTATTATTATGTTGCTCTTTGTTGTTTGCTGTCTCCTCTGTTTGTTTGTTTGTTTGTTTGTTTGTTTTTTCTCCATACAGGTGACCCAGGAGTTTTTTTTTTTTTTTGTCTCTCTTCCCCCCCCTTCTCACCGTCTCTTCTCCCCTTGGGTTTTCTTTCTTTCTCTCCCCCTCTCTCTCTCATTCATTCCCCCTGTCCTATTTATTAAAAAAAAAAAAAAAAAAAAAAAAAAATGACAAAGGATGAACTGAAGCTCTGCCATCACGTAATGTCGCATACTGCTGTTTCTGATGTCATTTAAAAAAAAAAAAAAAAAAAAAAAAAATCACACTTTTTTTTGATGGAGAGAGAGACGGAGAGAGCAGGATGAAATACTTTGTGGTGTTAAAAAGAACATCAGCAGAGCTTGATAAAGAAGAGCTCACAAACTCAACATCTCAACATAAAGGGTTTTTGTCAAGTATGTCTTTCAATAACCAGGCGCTGTCTTTCGGACACTATTTTTCTTCCTTTCCTTCTACATGACGTCTTCTCCCCCCCCCCCCCCCCCCCCTTCCCACTTCTCCTCTGGCTCCACCCCTTTTCCTGGCTGATCATTTTCTCCTCTGTTTCCATATCTCTGCTATTAAAACAACTGAATTATTAAACCTGCAGTAATAATCAATAACACTCTTTCATAGCAGGATAGACCTCTTAATAATTGACTAATCCCGAGGGAACCTCTTGCCCCAGTGCGTGCTTTTTGTGTGTGCTTGTGAGCGAACGCGCATGCGTACGCCCCTTTGGAAAGGCACATCCATTTGCATTTGTGTGCACCTGGATGTGCTTATTGTTCCTTTTGATTGAGATGAGCGTTATTGAGGTAAGCTGGCTCTGATGAGGGTCATGCCGTACTAATTAAACCCTTAACTCTCATTTCTAGAGAAGCAGGAAAAGAGAGCAGTCAATGCATGTAATTAGAATGACTAAGCCACAGGTGCAAAAGGGTAAACAAACACATTGCATGCTACATCACAAGACTTCACTAGGATTCTGCCACTTTATGGAAACTGTTGATTCATATACCTTTAAATGATGAAGCTTTGATTTAGCAGATGCATGCTTCACTCAGCCTGTCCCCGTGCAAGCATCTTTCTTCCCTCTCCTTTCAAATCTCAACCTATAAAAAAAGATTGTTCTCTTTTAACCTGTCAGTGTGCAGACGGAAGAGTGACCTACTTTCAAAACAATGTGCTAGCCCCATTAGTCCAGGGAAACTACATTTTCCAGATCCTGTTCCATTAAAAACGAAAGCCTTTCAAAATTCAGAAAAAGGTGAAAGGGAATTCAGTACATGTGGTCATTAAGTATCACGAACACGTGTTAAGTTAATAGACGATTTGGTTTAGTACCGGTAGTTATTTACAAGTAATCGAATGATGGTGTTTACTTGTTTAATAGTCGGATTCTAAATAATTTATGAACATTTTCTGGAAGGTTTCATAAATTTGCTCATTACATTTATAAAAATTTGTAATTAGTTATTAGATAATGCATAGTAAATCTATAATAAACCGATATTATGTACATTCAGTACAGTACAAAAGTCTTGAGTGCTCCCTAGTTGTTTCATATTATCCACATAAATGGAAAAACAGAGTTTTGAAAGTCACTTTATTTTGTATGACTGACTTTATTCTTCGACGCAGTCTGAACCCTCTTCGGAAACCTTTCTTGCTTTCAGGCTGTTGAACAGACACTTCTAGATCTAGATGGTTTTGCATGATGGATCAAAATCTGTTGATATTATTCAGCATTCATATTTCCATCACTTGTGACATGATCTCCAATACCACTGGCTGAAATGGAGCACCTAACCACGACGGTGCCTCCTCTTGTTTCACAGATGACAGTAGAAACTCACCGTTCAACACCCCACCTGACCTCCCTACATAGAGATGATGATTTGAATAAAACTTGTTAACTTGTAATTTGATATGGCAACAAAACAAGGTTTTAGGCCTTTTCTTCCCTGTTTGTCTACTTTCCTCAGATTTTTTTTTTTTTTAAGGACACACTGAACACTGTGCTGAGATAGCCCAAGTTTTCACAAAATAACTTTGGGATTCATCTCTCAACCTGTGTTATCTTTGGCATTTTCCATAGATTTGTTTTTTACAGGCTGCTATTTAACAAAGTGTAAGAATTTAAAAAATGGAACGATTTAAAAATTTATTTTTTTGCTAAGCTTGAATAATTCATAAGTCAGTGTTAAGTGGCTTAAAAACAAACCAGCAACTGCAGCAACAAGCAAAAAAACAACATATAGCTATATAAACAGTATATGGATAGCCATTATAAAGCTGGAACTGATAGTTAAACTATAGTATGTTAACTATAGTTTGTCCACATCATTTTGAAAATTATTATTCATGATTTTCTTTTTTCCTTTCATTCTTTTTCTACTTTTTTTTTCTTGTAGTCTGGTTTAAATCAGTATGATTCAGCCACAATATCCTATTGTGGTTGTTTTATGTTTAATGGCATGTTTTGGCTCCACTGAGTCTTTGCTCTTAACATTCCAGAGCGCTTCAAGCTCTTTTATTGAGTCAGGAATTCAACCTTTATCCTACCTCTGGTTTTTTGTATTGATAGCAACTCTTCTGTCAATTGCAGCAGTGTGCTCCATCTGCTTTAGTCCTTAAATTACCTAGTTAATCTTGGAGGACTGTCACACAACTTCTTCGCCGATGGGTTTGAAAGCTGCTTATAACATTAAGGAGTGGCTCAAAGTTACATAATTCTGGGGTCACGCAGGAGGGTAAATCTTTTAACCTTTCATAGCTTAGAGATGTTCTGAGTGACAGCTATCCTGTGCAATGGCAGAAATTAAACAATTTTTTTTTACCTCATTATCAGTGAGTCGTGTTAATATTTAGACTTTGTGCTGCTAAAATATATATTTAAGATTCTCTCATCATCTCCCTGCTCAAGAACCAGCTGCAGGAATATGCAGAAACCGAGACCAGCACTAGTATCGTACACACTAATTACCTGTCAGTTACTGGAAAATTAGCTAATGGCAAGTTTTAGTCTTTTTCTCAGTTTTAACATTCTGAAAAATTCAAATAAATTCTTGATTTCTGCTGAATAACTGACTTTAAATATTTAACGATGGTGCACAGGCTACACATTGCCAAAGAAAAGCTCTACGGGCACTTTTCTGGGTAAAATGCTTATTTTTGAGTGTGAAATGAGCTCAGTGTTGCCCCTTATGGCTGCTGGGAAGGAAAACAAAAAAAAAAATTCAAGCGAGCTCCTTAAAAAGTATCCACAGTTAAATCACATAAAGGACTTTAAAAAGGAAGGCTACGTGGTTGTTTTTTTAATGTATATTTAGCATTTCAGTGTGTTAATGAGAGCACAGCATAATCCCTCAGCTAAGTCTTAGCTTTTTTTACTGAACCTTGTCTAAGTCAGGACTTCATTGTTTTGTCTGCTCAGTATTTAAATCTGCAGTGATTTGCTTTATTGTTGTGTTTTCAATATTTGCAGTGTGCTTTGTGAGTCATATGTTTTCTTAATTGCTTTCTGTTATGTCTCCTTGTATTATTATATTTACCAGCAGCACAGCGACCTTTGGTTACCGGTATAAAGATATGCAGGGAGGCTGCTATACTAACTTACACATTAAAGACACTCCTGAGAGACTTTGTGCCGGTCTGTCTGTATGTTTTTCTCTCTGGAGCTATCATCACCATTCACTCTTCCCACCATGCACACTGAGCTGTCTCCACCCAGGCGTGCCATGAACTTAACATGCTTTTTGTGTGTGTTTTAAGTGTGCATATGCACAGTGTATGCAGTGTTGTTCCTTGTGCCAAGCTCAAGGTTATGGCTGTTGACCTTGCTGGCGTCCATCCATCGACCTCCCCGAGTCGCCTTGGTCCGGGGTCTGACTGGACGCTGACACAGGACTCTAAGAGTCTGCTGTCACTATGTCTTTCTTTCCTTTTGCACACACTCTCTCTTGCTCTGTGACAGAAAGCTGACACAAGAGTGTAGGGCTGTCCCTTCCTGTCTTTGCTCTTTCTCAGCATCTTTTCTTTCTGCTGTTGAGCTGCATCCAAATATCTACATTTTTTTCTTTCCCCATGATTTCTAATATTGTATTGTTACATTTCTGTTTCCACACTACGATTTGCCAGCTCTGGAATCAATTTAGTAAAAATCGGATGCATTTGGTTGTTTAATGCCAGACAAAAAAAATCCCTCTGGGTTAAAATACTGCATGTGCAGGTTGGCACAGAAATACTAGAAGGATGGCCTGCAGTGTGTGTGCTGCTCTTTAGAAATACAGCTTTCTAGTTTATTGAAGGGTGTATGAAAGCTGGTGTTGTGTTTTGTTTTGTTTGTTTGTTTGTTTGTTTTCATGTAACTCTAATTACCCAGTTGTAAACCTCACACAAGCATTGAATTTTATTAAAGCCCATCCCCTTTTTCTTTTCCTCCAAGTTTGTACATAATTGATATGCAACACTGGAGCTACAACATATTTTTCCTCTTTGCAGAGACAACATTTAGCCATAACACAGCAGGCTTTATTTGCTGTTTGTGTGTGTGTGTGTGTGTGTGTGTGTGTGTGTGTGTGTGTGTGTGTGTGTGTGTGTGTGTAGTATCCTTGAGTGTGCATATATTTGTCCACCTAATATCTCCAGAGTTCTGCCTATGAGGCAGTATATACTTCCTGCTTCCTGCTTTGTCGGCCAATGATAACTTGATACACCCCTGAGAGCTTTTGCGGGGGCGGCGATGGGAGAGCAGATGAGCCAAAGGATGTGAAGTTAAATAAGATGGGGCAGTAGGGGTGTTTTGAGGTTTTAAGTAAAGTGTCCACCTATAAAGATGAAAGCATTCACTACATTCTTTCTTCTTTTTCCCCCACAAACACACCAGGCTCCTTCTGACTTGATCTACCAGCATGTGAAAAGAAACAGACTAATTTCCAGGTCCTTTGCTCCTCTATCAAAAGCAAATTACACAGACATTGGCGCTTACACGTCGTGTCATGCGGGTCTAACCGAGCCACTATCTCCGTGTCCAACCTCTGAGGACACGACGCTGTTCGTTATTCAATTCTTTTAATTGGTTTCAAGTCTGCCTCATTTGCATATGCATGCCAAGAGGGCATCTTATTGGAGGAGAAGTGGGAATGGAAACGGGCTGAAAAGCACCCGGAGAGAGAGAGAGAAAGGGCAAGAGAGCGCGGCATAAAGGAGACTAAAAAGAGGAATGAATGAACAAACAAGTGAATAACAGACGGGATGTGAGTAAGTGCTTCTAGAAAACTCAGTCTCTCTGGTTACCACGGCAACGAGAGGTGCAAGTTGGCACTGCTCCCTACGTAACCAATTATGTCTGTGTGAGTGTGTACGTGTGTGAGTGTGTACGTGTGTGAGTGTGTGTGTGTCTACGATCTAGCACTATTGATATGCAAAAGAGAAGGCATATCCACACAAGGGTCTGTGAAAATGTTTGCAGGCCATTTGATTTTAATGTAACGTGTTTGCATCTGTGATCTATGTCAAGCTGTCTTCTGTCAGTCTAACAACACTCACACACACAGACACACAAAAGCGAACAAAACCCGCCATGTTTGTACTGTTATGTTGGTTGACTGCTAACAAAAAGCTGCACACTGGGCTCAATTCAAGAACACCATCACGAGCGGTTCCCCCCAGTGAGAGACACAATCCGTCCAGTCTTCTTGAGGTATACATTTTATATTTTGGTGTCCTTTCACCCAATGCGGGGTAAAGTATGCAATCTGTTTGGGGTCGTTTCGAGTCCATCTGTTTCCCTGCTTTTTCAAGAACAATCACTTATAAAACACCAACATCAGAAATCTCAATAGGCATAGATTAGAACCCCACAGGTGCTTACAAAAGCAAAAGAATGAAGCAGATGAAAATCCTATGTAATTAATCATGCTTTACTTAGCTACAGGAGGTTTTGTGTTTCTTTAGGAGACTTTAGAAACATGACCTCATCTTAAAAAAATAAAACACCCCTGATCCTTGCTGAGTTAGTGACCACAGCCCAGTTTCTATCAATGGGTTGAGCAAGTAATGTACAAATTAGTATGTAAGCATTCAGTCCAAACTTGTGTCAGTGGTGTTATCGAGTATGGAGTACATCTGTTCATGAACCAGTCTGTTAATCTGTTAAACTTCTCTTTTTTTAAATTACTGTACAGATGGGTTGGTGTCAGGCTAAAAACACTGAACGCGTGCCTGAATGTGATACCTTCGTTGCTGAGTGGGACCATTTTTAACCATTCAAGCATCTTCAAAAGCACTTCTTCCTATCATGCCTGTAACAGCTTATACAGTTTAACTCTTTGCTGCGAAATTCTAAAACTGAATCACAACGAGATCAAACGCACACACAAACACATGCACGCAGAGTTATCCTCCTGTGACATGCAGCCTATACACACACGTCTTTGTCAGGACGTCCTTTGTGGACTTGTACCTTTTCAGGGGAGCCATTCTGTCCCTCAGTGGGACCACCAGTGAGTTAGAGATGCTGCCAAGTCGGACTCTGGCACTAATTGGCTCCACTATTAGAGGCTCACAGAGCCACACTTAGACTACAGAAATAAGCTCGTCAGTGTGAGGATGGAGGTTGGGCACGGTGCCTGCATGAATGCATGAGACGAGGAGAGAGACAGAGGGGGAGAGAGATTACTAATTAGGGGTCTGTGATGTACATGAGAAACCTACAGAAACAGTTCAAAACCCTCCACTTTGTAAGGCTCACACACACACACCTTTGCGCCCGTTGGTCAGGGCAGTTAATTAATTGGTTGGATGGTACTGATGCTTTCTGCTGTTGGATGGAGGGAATAGGGGGGTCTTTTGTCTGATGCACTTCAGTTGCTCTGATTGACAGCAGGGACAGGAAGTGAGGGCGTGGGGCTTAGAGAGGAAAAGAGCTTTTCTCTCCATGCTGCCTTCCTCAGATTAACATTCCCCTCCAACTCTCCAAATTCCTCTCATCCTCCTTTCTGCTTTTCACTCTCTCCCTCCCTTTGCTCTGACTTTGCTCCCTCCTGCATCTTTCTGTCCAGTTATACCAATTTACATTCAGTATCATACACTACTGATTTTCAGAACCCCCCCCCCCCCCATTCTCCCTGTGTTCATCTCCTCAGAAGCAAGACATTTAAAAAAATCTCACAAGGAGTGATTCATTATCTACTTATAGATAATGATTTATTGATTTATGTGATTTATTTCTATTAGCACAGAAATAAATCACACCGAACCAAACCCAGACGGAGATTTGCTAACTTGACCTGATGGTGATCTTGTGACCTGACCTCTGTCATCTATGTTTCACAGGTTCATTTGCAACACTTTTTTTATTTTTATTGAAGCTTTGATGGAAACTATACAAACACATACCACTGTAAGGGTCTGCCGATCATTTTCTAGTCCTCAGCAGTGACTTGAGGGCTGCCGTGCTTCAGGAGGCTGAGTGAGCAGAAAGGATTACATCATCAGATTTTCAAAACCTCCTCTTTCCAAACTGTGACTGGCGAATTCGTGTGGGAACAGAAACATTATCTTTTTTTTATTATCCTCATAAGTAAATCTGCCTAAAGAGGAACAAGGTCCTCTGCTTCTTTCCTTTCCAGATATAAATATGATATTATTATTATAATTAGGGGAAAACATGACACACGTACAGGGTTCGTTTTCCACTACCAAGCATTTTGTGCTGTATATCTTCCAGCATGCCTGTAGGGGATGTTTAAAGAATTAGCAAGTCGCTGACCTTTTTCTGATCTGTTTGGATTTGTGGATGTGAAAACTTCTCAGTGCGTTACAGAGAGGTGAGCAACGCACAGATGACGGCGCTAAGAATAAAGAAAAATAGTCTTCTGACAAATAAATGACTGCATAAAGGATGAACTTATAGCACATATAATTAAACAAAACTTGCTTTTTTGAGGATAACAGGAGTACTAAAAGTGCAGATCCGTGTCATTGTTCTTCCTGTCCTCGTTTGTGAATAAAGCTCTTTTTAAAGAAATTACTGTGGGACAAAAGGATTCTAGCCTTCAGCACAAGCTCATTTCCATGAGTTAGAAAAACTAAAGTGGATATCTTCCAAAGTTTATGTTTTTTGTACTCAAGATTCGGCCTGTATTTCTGTGCCTAGCAGTGAAGAGGCAGAAACACAAGCAGGGAATTTCATTCCTAAGACGACCTAGTTAATTTGTCCAAGTCAGACTACAAAGGCCTCATATTAACATTGGCTGAACTTTAAAATTATTTTCTGCACACATAGCAAAGTCGTGAGCATGCAGGGAACAGGGTAAATGCAGGCTGGGGTGTTGGTGTGTCTGCCTCTACCCAGTAGTCAGGCAGCAGCTTCTGCTGGGGTACTACTGTAATGGGGTTGTAAAGTACTTTAAAGATTTTAACCATCTTTTTTTTATGGTGTAGCTATAACTAAACTTGGTTTTATACTTTGCATGTTTGTATTTGGCTTATATGCTTTTATTTTGAAAATTGTTGCTAGTGATACTTCCTACCCACGTCTCCCAATTAAGGCAATGAGGCACATCTGACCTAAAAATAAATAAATAAAAGTGAGACTAGGCCAGGATTGGGCGTCAGCACAGCAGGCGAGCCACAGCAGAGCAGCCGCAGCAGGCATCAGAGACCCAGCAGAGCAGGGACGGGAGCAAAACAGACATCACTGGGAACCCCATAGAGCTGTTTCTTCGGAGCCAGCGTTGGACATGTAACAGGCAATTTACACTGAAATCCTACTGATGAATGATCAAGTGTATGCCTGCCATACTGCTACAATGGTATCTAGAGCCTTTGTTTTAAGATGCATGTCGCCGTGGACACAACGCACTGCTGGACTATTTGCTCTGTGTGATTTTAGTTTTGGCTTGTACTCTCTTATATTAGAGAAGAATCTCTCTGTACTCATTCAATCATCAATCATTTCCTAACTCTCTCTTTTCTTTTACATTTCAAATGAAAAGGAATGAAAAGCGGAGTCAACGCTAAAGTGCCGAGGACTGCACTTCCTCTAGCAGCTACTTAAGGCTATCTCCAAAGTAAGCCCACAATGACTCCCAATGGGACCAGAGTACAATCACAGCCAGTATAAAGGATTAAGCCAATGCGTCCCAACTCCGCTCCTGATTTATTAAGTTTCACAGTAAGATCCATCCCTCGATCATCACATCTGGCTTCAAAACTCAACCTGAGGCTTCAAAACAGGTGTTCACAAACCAGTGGCTGACACCATGGTAGCATAATCTCTTCTGTGTCGGAGTTGAATCAGCAGTTGAAACATATCACCAGAACTTACCATGAAATGCTACGATTTTGTTCACTTTTTTCCAAGCTCTTCTTTTTTTTTTTGTCCCTCTAAACACAAAGTTGAACCACGCAGTTATAGCTTCAGTGACAGTCACCGTGTACTCCCTTTCTGACCGCCCGTGACATCAGGAGAGTCCAAGTTGATGGGTTTTTGCAGTGCATCATCGTGAAAATTTTCACCAAATTTGAAAAAAATGCAACAAATGTGCCTCGATTTGTCCAGACCAAATGAAGTTACTCAGTTAGACAAGCGTTTTAAAACTTTGCCCTGTATTTGATAGAGAATAATACCCGTAATTTGTTTAGATATCGAGGGTGATGTTTACTCTACAATTGTGGCCCCAACATATTAGAAAGTATTATTAATGTCAACAGGTTAAACTAAAGCAACTATACAGGATTCTGGTTTTACAATAGATTTGAAGCAACATGAATCTCTCCAGTAATCCATTATTAACAAGCTAACTCCCCCCCCCCATCGGCTGACTGAAATGATTTGTGTGCATGGCGCCAAAGCTGGACGGGCTGTTTATATACAATCACTCTAATGCTGAGATTTAGAAGAGTGTCTGTCAAAGACATCAAGTGAAAAACCGCTGTATATAAAAGCTTAACTAGGATCTTAACCACAGTTTAATGGACTGACATTCTGAAGTCTTGGCCTCTTTTGAAGCCTGAAATGAACATATTTACATGAGGCTGGGTGCTGATCTATAACTATGCCTAGTAATCTCAGTTAGCAGCGCTGATCTATAGCATCTGTGGATGCCCTGCACAGTCAATTAAAAAAAAAAAAGTAAAGTTCTTGGAATATCTGCTGTCATTTGTCAGATACAGGACCGTGCAAATGACTTGACACCCCTCATTTCTTTATATTTTGCTAGCAAAACAGGAAACGGGTGCAGTGATTTATTGACACCAAAACCAGAGTTTACAAGCTTGAAAGTCAACACAGCCTGAAAATGTTTTTTCCTTTAAAAAAAAAAAAAAACAGAAAGAAAAGAAGCTCTTTTAATGTGTTTTGCTTCTCATATCTTTAGGATCAATTACAGTTGTTTTATTAAATTCAAAGAGAAATGTTTCCATGAGGACAGATTTTATGTGAATTTCTTGCTCACTCAAGTTTCACAAAACACACGTCAGTATCACAGTGAAAAGTGTACAGTTCAGGAACAAAAAACTAAATATGAAATAAATAAAATGCAGCAGTTTACCATATTCACATTTTATTTCCCATGTATTCAGTCTTAGCTTTTATTTTCTGCAGTACAATCAACTTAAAATGAATAACTATCCCAACAAACGCAGCCCAGCATTGCACATAAGCTGCAAGAGACAGAAACATGACAGACACGTATCGCATATTATACTGAAATTACACGTGGATATCCCTCAAACACACACACACATGCACACGCACGACAATAATGCTGTGTTTCTAAGATGTCCCAAACAAAACTTAAAAGGAAGCAAAGGACAGAAAACAGAGGAGTGAAATGGGTTTAGAAGGAAAGAGAGGAGCGAAAAAATTATTGGGGGAGTGAAGCCGAGTTAGAGTGGATAATCAAATTGAAAGCAGAAACACACTTTAAGAGCATTAGCTGAGCAGAATAATGGAATAACTTAAACTCCTGCAAATGTGCACACACAGTCTGCACCCACACAGAAAAATGTACGTACAGGAAGCATCACACAAAAAATACTTAATAATTTAAAAACAGCAAGCAAAAAACAAACAAACAAATCAACCTGTACAACAGAAACACATCTCTATGAGCAGGAAAAAAAACAATTTGATACTCGGCACCATCTGTTTTTACACATGGGTCTGTCCTACACAACTCCACAAAATATACACACAAGAGGAAAGAACAACGACGGGAAAAACATTCCAGTATAGACAAAAGAGAAGTGTTACCGTCGAGCTTTGGGCTGGGCTCAAACAAACGAGGTGACTAAAGATGAGGTTTCCACACTACTCGCATTCACTTTGTCTTTGTTCTGTGTGATTTGTGTTTGTCCAAAGTGCGCAAGGGTTTTCTGCTCTCTGTGCAGCTCATGCTTTCTTGTTCATCACTACTTTGTTATACTAACACGGTTCATAAAAAACAATGAAAACACCGACATGTGGATGCTATACATTCCACCTAAATGTGTCACTGATGTTAGTTTGCAGTGTTTACATCCACGTTTTAAATACTGTACAAGGTTTGTCTTTATAAAGACGTGAACATTCTGCTTGTGTGTGATATGAATAGCTTCGGTTTTGGATAAAGCAAGGCAGAGAGCACATGGGTGATCGGCCCACGTGTCACGTTGCCAAAGAGGGAAGGAAGTAAGGTCACGGCTCAAGTCTGGTTACATCTGAGCTGGTTCTTGTTCAAATGATGTTCAGATATGACAGCTGTTTGATCATCTGTGCATCCCATTTCAACAGTGATACCTTGGCTTCTCAAAGAAAAGAAAGAGACAAGCAAAGAAGGCCTGAACAAACTAAATGAATACAAAGTTAAAGTGCAGGGCAACAATAAAGAAAGCTAGAAAGAGGAAATAAGAAGGCAGGCAGATTGGATCTCGGTGCTGGCCAGTGGAGGAGATCCAGTTTCCCTAAATCACCTGCAGAAGTGTTTCTATCAAACACAGCGTCACAGATGAGAGGGCTTTCAAAGCCTACAGAAGCCACTGGCTCTATTATACAACTACAACCTTGGCAGAAAGCTTCAGCGTGAGTTTGGAAGTGATAAAAAAGGAGCAGCGAGTGGACCGGGGTTCAAGTTAAATGTCAAAAGTGCCTGCTGGTTGCAGCCCTGTGCAGCTATATGTGAATCTCAGAGGCTATATGGTGTCTGAGGTCAAGGCTTACAGTTCATGATGATTAAATTCTGGTAGTGAAAGGTGAAAACATTCATTAGAAGCTTTATTTTTTTGTATTACTGTAGCTTATATCAGTCTATCTGAAGTGAAAGGCAGGTGGAGTACCGTTAGGAGCAGCACGTCAGCCGCATAGACAAGAGTAAATCTATCAGGTCGACGCACACCTGTGTGGTGCTTATGTAGCATTTGGATTTGTATTTACAGCAGGGTCAGGTTTAAATCTATGCTATTTATCCAGCAGTCAATGTGAGAAGTGTTGCTATGTCACCTGTGAAATCTTTAAATTTAGATCATCTAAAAGCCCAGGCACCGGCTGTTTGTAAGCTCAAACTGCCAGGTACAGATGAGATTAACCCCGCAGCGCTGATCCCTGCGATTAGTACGAGTCGGACAGTTGATCAAGGTGGTCGGGATTCTCGTGGACGTTGTTGCCGTGCTCGTTTTCGGGCTCCGCGTCCTCATTGTCACTTTCTGCGCTGTAGTCTATAGCCTCCAGAAAGGACGGCTCGTCCTCCTCCATCACATAGGTAGTTGGGCTGCTGGGTAACAAAATAAAGAGTCACTGCCACGCGTGTCATGGATGATGGTTAAACTGGAAGAATGGCAATGTTCAAATTGTGAAAGCACAATCAAAACATAAAATGTTTCTTTATTTTGTGATGTTTTTAGTCAGAGGCATGATTAAATTTTTAATTTAAATAATATACCAGTAAGACAGGTCATTATTTTTATTGCTGATGGAGTTTGTGATTATCTTGGATTCACTATTAAATTTAGTCAAAGACAAATAGATTTTTTTCCTCAAAGTTTGATTAAAAAAATATTTTCTAAATGAAAAGGCAGCAAAAAAAGATCTGAGAATCTAGATTTAACATTTTTGCTTGATATATGACTTAAATGACCGATATATTCATAAAACTGCTGCAGTTTGTGACCTTAAATATGAGGAAATGCTCTCTTTCCTCACATTTCTACTGTTAAATGCCACATAAATAATCAGATCCTGCCGGTAAGAGTAATTGCTTAAACACAGAACAAGAAGCAAACGCAAACTCTGCAAAACAATTATACATATTAATATAACATTTACAAATCATAAAAACGTAAAGACCGCTAACACACATTAAATGTCTGCTTTGACCAATGAGGCAGTTGGGTTTTTTCTGTCGGTCTTAATGGTTAAATGCTTGCTGGTTCTTTGAGGTTTTAGTGGCTTTAGTGGGTTTTTAATGGTGTTAATGGTCTGAAATGTGATCCCAGGGAGACAGTCGATCAGGGGGGCTCAGACAATGATCTCCCACCAAGCTCGCCAGAGTATGAGTGGATGAGAGAGACAGAGAAATTACGCATCAGTATATGTACAGCAAACGTGTATGTGTATGAGGTAATGTGTGCGTGTGTAATGCATGTTGTCCAAGCAGATAATGAAAGCAATGTGTCAACCATTTCAGGCCATTACAGAAATATCAAACCAATTCACACACACACACACACACACACACACACACACACACACACACACACACACACACACACACACACACACACACACCCATTTTGTGTATCCACCAAATTGCAGTCATCTCCATATACCGTCTGTCTGAATATACAAATCCATATATGTTCATTAAAACCCAAATTACCCTCAGTCACACAAGGATAAACCTCCACATCTGCAGAACCTTCTAAATCGTTCTGGTCCTTTCTTATGCGCACAAAAAAAAAAACCAGACCCCATTGCTCGTATCCACCCATTTAAGCACTCCAGTTATTTGAAGACACATCCCAGTGGCCACAATATCATCGTTGTGATGAACTCTTAAATGGTAAGTGGTACTATACCAAGCCCCACGAATAAAGCCATAAATCCAGGATGAGAGCGACCAATCCCAGAGGGTACTAATGCCCACACACACACACAGCCACACAAACACTTTTGGAGTCCCTTAATGATCAGACACATAAATGATGAATGAATATATCAATATGAGAGTAGAGTAGGTTAGTAACAGAGAGACAAGGAGATGCAGGGAGAAAGAGATGTAAGCATTAAGTGGTTTGGAATATAGAGCCATCACTTGGATTCGACTTCTTTAACAAAGCAGAAGCTAATGTATTAAAATAAGAAATGAAGATAACCTTGGTGGTCACGGCTTGGGTTTGGCCAAGCTTAATAATTTATTGGCTGTGTTGAACTAAGTACAATCTAATCTGTGGCGACCTCATATTTCTGAACTGGTCATTTCAATCGAGGTGATTAGATAATGCATGAAGCTACTGGGTGATTTCTTTTTCTTCTTTTAGGGTGAAGAGCAGTGCTGACTCACTGTCACTTGCTAAAATATGGATGAAGATGCCGAAAACTTGAGTGCAACTATGGTTTTTGAATGAGTCTGTATTTAGATGTGGACACTAAATTTAGAGTTAAAACTGCATTTTTTTCCTAACCCATAAAACTCTGATGTAGATTAGATTTTTTCTAAACTTTAGTTAATGTTGGTTTGTCAGACAGATACGTCCTAATTTCCTAATTATAGCAGGTCCGCTGGGTTCGGTGAGAAAAGTCCGACAGTCCAACATGAGGCCCGATTAAAAGGTTAAAAATAATTTTTCTTTAGAAAAGGATTTAAATGTGGTAACTTGTCACGCATCTCTGGGATGCTTTCAGAGAGGCTTTCATTTTTAATACTGCTGCTTGGGAGTCTAGTTCTATTTCCATACTTCTAACCACTTCCATATCTGGAATTTCGCCACAGAGCTCAAACTTGTGCAGAGACGACAAAGATTGCGGCGTGTGATGACAGCTGGGTCTCCGGTTATGCCCGAGCAGTTTCCAAACCTAAAGATGTACGTCAGTTTAAGGTCACCCCACAGGGTGAGACTGAAGGCTGAGTTTTCCTGCAAGGTCCTGAGACGCCTGAGCAGGTGCACTCGGTGATCCGAACAGTAATACGTGGAACTGTGTGATGGCGTACGCCGCACTGAAGAGGCACAAGTTTTTTGCCACCACAACATAATCATCGCTCACCACCCTTCCCACTCACCAGACTTGGCTCCCTGTGACTCTGTCAGTTTGCCCGAGATAAAAATCAAATTGAACAGCTCCCATTTTGACACACTGGAGAGGATCCAGCGCGCATCGCCGACGCACAAGCGCGAGGGACAGAACGAGACTTTCAAGGAGCAATCTTAAAATAGCAGCCGCGCTGAAAACTGGTCCGGAGGTGCACGAGAAGCCAAGGACTGCACCTCATATAGTCTACGACAGAGTAAAATAGAGAGCAGCAGCAAATCTATACATGAACCATCTATCTATCTCTATATGAAAACATCAAAACAAATACCAAACGTGGTAAGTTTTCTTTTAATCCTATGCCTGATACTGCAGTTGTATCCTTTCCTTTACTGCACTGGGGAATGAGAGCATAAGAAATGAAGTTACTGTACACTACTGCAACAAACTGAACACGTTGACACAAGAACTATAAAGAATATAACTATAGAATAAAAAGGCAGATAAGATTAGAGTTCATCTTAACAGCTGAACTATAAAGACATTCAGTTTTACCATCCTTTGACACTTAGGCTGTATGAGGACACGCTGTGATACTGGACTTTAATAAACTGCTTTCCCACTTTGTTGCAAATGTATTCCAGCTATGGAGGGAAGCTAATCTCCACGTTCCACGCACATGTACTACCCTGCACCATCAACTACTTCACGCGCCCCTTAACAACTCTACTGTGTAGGTGTAAATGGTTTTATCAAAAGAGATCTTCTGGCTGTTTTAAGAAATAATGATGCTACTGACAATTATTCATGACCACTTCCCTCTCAGACCAAAGTTTTCATTATATTCCTCGCACATGATCATTGGTAGAATTTCAATGATGCTCACAGCAGCCCTGCATAAATGGTAAATGGTAAATGGCCTGTATTTATATAGCGCTTTACTAGTCCCTAAGGACCCCAAAGCGCATAAATTCAGGCCTTCATTTGTTTCTTGAGTAGTGCTTCAGAGCCAGAATGACAGTCACACCGTTGAGAATCAGCGCCGAGGGGGAACGTGTCTAGCAGTAATGAGGATATTTGTGCAGATAAAAAAAGAAGGCAGTCTGTAATCATTTCCAGGTAGATTTATGGTCACAGAAAACATTATCAATATCTCAGATACCTTGAGAAGGTTGCAAGAGGACAAGAACTCAACAGCTAAGAAACAAAAAGCTGAAAAACTTAAAACAAAAAGGAGAAAAAGGTTAATGAGGAGAGTAGTTTTTGTTTGCTGTATTGTTTCAATAAGACCAAATTCCACAGCTGTGTGTGGCTTGTTCAGATGACTGCACAGAGCCATGGCTTTTTTCCACAATACTAACCTGACCACTTTGGACTGTGTCCCAATAATATCGCTCTCCAAATCCAGTAGGTGTTGGTGGTTCCGGAGCCCGGTCAGCCTCTTCAGCCTCAGCAGTGCCACGCAGAACTGAGCTCCCATCTCCTCCAGCTCTCTGGTGCCGATCTGAAGACCCTGGAGAAAACGCTAAATGGTAAATGGTCTGCACTTACACAGCGCAGTTCTTAGTGGTTCTACAAAGTGCTTTAAAATGTGTTTCTCAATTATCCTTTCTCAAACACACTCCAATGACGGCAGTGCTACAGTGCAAGGTGCTCGGCTGTGATAGCGGGCGACTTGGGGTTTGGTGTCTAACACCAGGGAACTTTTGCAAGTGGAGAGGGTTGGGATTGAAACACCAACCGTGAGATGACTGGACAGCCCGCTGTACCTCCTGAGCCCAAGATTTTAAACTCGATACGTTCACCAGAAAACAAACTAAAAACTCACACACATACTCGCAAGTACTTTCAATATACTGACATATTCAAAAATAACTGCAAAGGTCAGAGTGAAATCTAGTTTAAAATGACTGCTGTGGGTTTTCTAAAGCTGCTCTGGAGCCTGGGGATAGAGTCATTGTCCAGCTTCAAACGCCCCAATTCTCGCTGCGGCCAAGCACTTGGTAAGAAAACTTTTCATGTGGAGACATGATCATTTATTTCATTTTCAGGGACACACATTCAAACACATATGCACCCCTTCCCACACCCACACAAAGTCTGCACAGTTCATTCGTACAAGCAAATGCAAACAGGGACACACTAACCTTCAGCTCACCCCGAATCCCGACCCCTCCAAAAAACCCTTCATGTTCTTCCCCTCCCCCCAGAGCAGAACAGAAGGAGGAACATCTAAACTTGGCCACAGACATATGCAGCCACAAATCAGGAGACATTAGTTCCTGCACATCTGGACAAAAACTTTCATGAAAACCAGTAGGGGTCTTAATCAGAGCCAAAATGGCATTGTGGGACTCAGTGTTAGATGTTGACATTGGCAGGAATCAATAGGAAGGAAGTCAGCTGGGATGGAACACCATGGAGTTAGAAAGAAGAAAGGGAGGCAGCACAGTCAAAAAGGGAAGAAAGAGAAAGGACTGAGAAGAAGCAAAGACAAACAGCACCGCAGCTCCACCTGGTGGGCATGCAGAGGAGCAGAGGGGCACCTCCCTCTGAGAAAATGACAAGCTTGTTCAAAAGAACATTTTAATTTCAGGGTCATTACTCTAAGCTACAATAAAATGCCCAAGTCTTTTATTTGTCCATACAAAGGATGGGTACTGTTAAGATCTTACCTGCACTCTTATTGCTGGATTGCACATGTGTTAATGTAAAATATAATCACAAGTTTTACACATTGCCAACCTCACCAGAGTAAGCAGGTGGGGCTGTTTGGTAATGTGCCTCAGGTGCCAACAGCTGCAGTAATCTCCCTACAGGCAACTGTATGAATAACTATGAGCGATTATTTAATTATCACAAAATTAACTGTTGGCTGGAGCTTTTCATTAAATAGGAACATTAAAAGTAGTGATTTAATTTGAAGGGGAAACAACTGTATTTTTCTGCATGGGTGCAACTCACTGCTCTGCTTATTATAAGAACACTGTGTTCGAAATTCGTTCCAGAGGTGGGCGGCACCTTCTCAAATGAAACCATTTCTTCACAGTCAGTGAATTTTCATAAAATGTAGCAAAAGTTAGTTTTGAACAGCCTGTCCCATCTACATGACAGGACAGCACAGAAGTGTTGTCATGAGAGCAGAGCTCTTACAGCTCTGTTAAAATGAAGTCTAAATTGTTATTATGCTAGATAAAGACTGACTGTACAGTAGCACTCTTTGTCTAGTATCGGTACCAATTTAATACTAGTGTTCGGTAGCAATCCATACTGAATAAACAAATATACCCATACCTTATATTTGCCCTGATCACAGCCGCAGAGCGTGCTCTCCATTGTATAGCTGCGTTGCACTCCGATCTCTCGCCAGACAACCACGCGGGCGGTTGCCTCTTTGGAGCGCTCCACAACAAAACTGCAGCTAGCCATGCTGAAGGCTGGAGCGATTTGGGACAGGATCTTGGGAAGGGTCTGAAGAACATATAAAAAGTGTTTGAGAAGTCTGAATGTCTTTGTGTAGGCGTGTGCGTGTGTGTGCTAGGGGTGCAGATGATTAAATAAAGAAAAACAGGAATCGATAAAAGCTATAGTTATGCAAACCCCCAAATTTGGGGTTTTCATTCCCAAATGCAGACAAAAACATTTTGATGTTACCAGTTTTTTTTGTCTTTGCAAAATGAGTTTAAACCCATTTGAATATGTTTATTAAGACATGGTGACAGTGTTAAAGAAAGTCAACAAACAGAACAGGTAACATTACAAACATGTACTTACTAAAATCAACATCTTAAATATAGTTAATATGTAGCATTAACTATGTGTTGGTGTAATTATAAGTCGACTGATGGCATGTCTTTTCTGGAGTAATACGAGCACAACTTAATAATGGTGATTCAAATTCAGCCCAATTAATATCCACTGATATGTTAACTGTACTTTCAGAAACTGGGCAAGTCTAAGAGAAGTTTGTGTGTACTGCTGGCATTCACCCTGTATCCAAGGTCCTCGTGCAAGTCGCTCGATGTAGCACTGATATTGGACTGCCAAACTGTCTCCTTTACGCTGCAGCCGTACATGAACACATTCTTCTTCCTGGAATGACCGTGGTAGTCGCAAAATACCTGTGCATTCACACACATGCACACACATAGACGGAAAAGAAGTACATTGAATAGTTTTTTTAACCATGACACTGAGACTCGAGTTATAAAATAATGACTTTCTCTGGTCAGTTTGCAAAGAATAACAGCCTCACCCCTCTTTGTGCCTTTACGTTGCCACCCATTGCAATATACCAGTAAATAAAATTATATGTAGCAGAGAGGCGAGCACAGGGTTTAGTTTATGGTAACTATATGTGTAATAAAATAATGCAGTTATTTACAGATGTTAAGCAGCCAAACAGAATGTGCAGCTGGATGGAGAAAAAAAAAATTGTGTCGCAAAGTGGAAAACGCCCCTAGAGTAATTCCAGTTAATTAGAGGTCATACCAGTGGTGCCCTCTGTATGTGTGCAAGGTACTGCAGCAGGCTCTTAGTGTGGTAGATGGTGGGGTGGAGCTCAGGATTGGGATTCTGCCACTGGCGATTCAAATCCTCCCCACTCAGAGAACAACGATGACTACAGCAGAAAGGAGATGGCAGAAGAGGGGAAGGATACAGAGTGGAGCACAACAGAGCAACAGCTAGAGAATCCTTCAAGACAAGATTTGATGTGTGTTAACGTAAAGCTGTGGCCACCGTGCAGGCCCAGGCTCGGCAGAGTGTGTGTCGTTGGTGTGTATACTTGAGAGTTATGAGCGTGCGTTAATTTAGTTCCATTTCTTTTTACTCACTTCCCATTTATAACTCCATCAGGGTTGAGCATGGGCACTATCTTGAAGATGTAGGCCTCCCTCAGGCTGGCTGCCAGTGGGCTCGTGCCCATTAAGAATTCCAGCGTGCCCTTCATTACCCAGCTGGCATTGGTCTCTCCGGGGTGCACTCTGGCAGACAGGAAGATCAATGGACGGTTCCCTGAAGAGCGAGAAAGGAAAAAAAAGTGCAACACAAACATGAGCACAGGGAGATGGAATGAGAAGGAAAAAATCTTCAATTTTAAGTTTTTTCAGAGCAGAAAAACAACATCAGTGCAGTGCAAAGCTATTTGGAAAATAAGAGTATGCCCTGATACCTCAAGGCTGTTTTACTGTAGTACTAGTCATTTCTATCAGTTACTGGGGAGGTTTTTCAATTAAAGGACCCAAAGAAATTATCACCAACTAATGACAGATTACTTGTGATAAAATAACCTCACGTGGATCAAAAATCTACCCATTAACAGACTCTGAAATAGTTTTATCTGCTTAAATAGGCTACAAGATACTCAAGGAGATTCATAAAAGCAAGTAAGTTGGACTTTCAGGCTCAGTTTACTTTGTTAGACAGACTGCTCCCAGCAGTCAGGAATAATCTTCATTCTAAGGATGACAAATTAGGTGTATCTGAAAGGCTGTTTTAGGTGATTTAATCAGAGTGTCTGGCAATGAAACACTTTGGACTTCTTTTACATACACACGATTCCCATTATTGTGATTTTGTTGCGCATTTGACAATTTTAATTGGATAATTCAATGATTTCAACTTTCTACAGCCCAAATAAGTTTGAACTAACTTTGTTTCACCAGAATAAACCTTCAATATCAATACTTTCCACAAGTTCCTGAGTGCAAACAAAATGATGAATCCAGCAGTTTGCAAAATCTATCGACTCCAGATTTTTCTGACATTTAAAACCACACAGCACTGCTTCCTTGACATTTATTGCCAACTCTAGAGAGAGCTATATAGCTTTATAACTAACTAAATCTCCATATGGATCTACATTTATTTACTCACTAAATTGACAGATGTGATCATTTGAGTTGGACTCGGGCATGGCAGTGATGGTAAGAAGGGGGCAGATGTTCCCCCCGAGGGTTTCGCACAGCACGTCCTGTCTCAGGTAGATATGAGGGGTCCTCAGTGCCTCCAGTTTGGCCAGGTGCATCTGCGCAAAATGACAAATTGCAGCTTTTAAACCCACTCCCATCCACAGCTTCCATTTGAACCCTCAGAGCTTTTGGATGTTTCTATTTTTACATGTTATGGTTGTATTATTCTACTGGCTATTTAATGAGCTGATCACAATTAAGTGATTTAGATTGGGTTTAAGCTGAAGTAATTCCGTGAAGCAGCTCTAGACATATGCAAAAAAATGTAATGTACCTATTCTCTTGATAAGTGACTGAGAGTAGACTGAGAGCTAATAGTGGTCTGCATCAGGGTTCAGATTACAGGTTTGTGATGTAGCAACAAAGGAAGAGTGATAATTACTGTACGAGCGCATGCTAAGACCCATTTCAGTATTCTTGAGGTTACACATGTCTTCTAGTGCTACAATAATACCTTGAGCGTAGAATATGTATAAGGGTAATGATAGGCAAAGTAGCAGACGTCATCTTTATGGCTGAAGGTTGTGCTGAAGGTCAGAGTGAAATACGATTTTCCTTTCTGACCACCAGCTGCGATGGAACTCCTTGCAAAGTGATTCCTACGAGAAGCAAGAACACTTCGTGAGTATCTGTTGAACGCCAACAACACACACACTCTAGTTCTTCATTAGAGATCTCTGCATAATCTTTGCAGGACAATACATAGGAAACTAGTAAACGTGGAATCACAGTCAAAAAACACTTGAGCAAGTACTGGAAGCTATACTAGAAGTTGTAGTATGGAATGACTACCTGAATCCACTGGATGGCACTGCAGTTATTTTTATAATAAATATGCCTGGCCTAATGTGAGCTGTGGAAAACTAACCAAAAGAGAAAGTTATAGCTTTATTATTTCAGATGTTGCATGAAGTGAAGACACCTGCTGTGAAATATTATTTATGCTTCACTTGATTTAAAGAATGGATTAATATATATATTGGAATATTCAGCATATATTTCAATTCAATGGTATGGACATAAGACATTGCAGGGGCCTGTGAACACTGTTAGAGATAGAAAAGCCTTTGGATGTCACCTGGTGCTTGGATATATGTCCACATTTAGTTGCTGCTAAATTCATTTTGATTAGCCCAACACCTCTTGAATGACACTAGTCTCTCATTTACCTGAGTTTCTTTTAAGTTTCTTTCACCCTTTTCCTAAAATTTACAGTTAAGATGAGAGAAAAAGGTCATAAACAGGTTTGCTCCTGCTGTTAATTTATTAGAACTGTCAAAGCAAGGTCTCTCCTCTGGGGCGAGGCGATGACTACACTGTAAATCCTAGTTTTCTCTGAAAATATACCTTATAACTTTTGTCGCTGAAGCTATAAAATATATGATCAAATGCACTCAGTGGCTACCATATTAGGTACATCTTGTGAGAATCAGGTTGGACCACCCTTACTTCTTCATGATGGAGATTTTGGTTTATATTGACATGATGGTGTCACACGGGTGCTGTACATCCATGACGTCAATCAGTTATTCCACCACATCTCAAAGGTGCTCTATTGGACTGAAATCCTGTGACTGTTGAGGTCATTTGAGGGCAGTGAACTCATTGTCATGTTCACTTGTTATAGACTATTAAAGCTTTATGTGCGTTATCCTTTCAAAGGTAGCCATCAGAAGATGATCATAAAGCTATGGACAAACAACAATACTTTAATTATTCTCCAAAGGGCCCAAAGTGTGCCTAAGAAATCCTCAACTCCTACACCTTTACACCACAAACCACAAGCCTGAGCAGTTGATATAAGCCCAGACAGATTCATGCTTTTATGTTGGTGATGCCAAATTCTGAGCCTACCCTCCGAATGTCGCAGCAGAAACTGAAACAGATCAGGCAAAGTTTTTCCAATCTAACATTGTCTAATTTTGGCGAGACCATACAAATTTGAGCCTCTGTTTCCTGTTCTTAGCAAGTGGCTCCACATGTGGTCTTATCTTGCTGTGGCCCATCTTGGCCCAAGGTTCAACATGTTGTGCTTTCACAGATGCTCTTCTGCACACCGTAGTTGTAACAAATGGCTATTTGAGGTAATTTTACCCTCCCATCACACTGAAGCAGTGTGGCCACTGCCCTTTGACCTGTGGTATCACGGCATTTACACCGAGAAAAATGCTGCTCACTGGATATATATATATATATCTTTTTTGGGTTAGAGACAGCTGTGTGTGAAAATCCTAGTAGATCAGCAGTTTCTTAACTACTCAGACCAGCCTGTCTTGTACCAACAACTATGCCATGTTCAGAGTCACTTTTCATCCTGATTCTGATGCTCAGTTTGGTCGTCTACATGCCTAACTCCACCAATCTGCAGTGTGCTATGTGACTGCAATAACAAGAAAAAGTGCATCTAATAAAAGCAGCAAGTCTACTCTTGCTTTAGAGCATTTGATTTTCTGCTCAATTTTGCCCATTTCACTACAATATGATTGCACCTACTTGTAGTAACAGATGTCTGTTCCCGTTCTAACCCAGCGAGGTCTGCCACTGATTGCCTCCTGCACAGAGTACATCAGCACCTGCATGCCTACACAAACAGGGAGAAAGCCCAAACACAAAATAAGTCAAACTGTGCTGTGCAAATTCTCAAGCAAATTACAGTCAAATTTTTTTTGCTGTGCCTTTAATACAGTCTAATTCCATTTCTGCTGTATAAAAATCTTTACAACAAATGAATAAATAAAAGTTCTGTAGGTTGGACTGTTATTCTTCTCACCGTAGTTGAACTGGCTGTTTGACTTCTCACAGTTAATGATGTTGAAACGGTAGGTGGTCCCAACACGCATCCCACTCACTTCTAAGTAAAACCACTGGTGGTAGTGATTACTGTTGATGTCTGAATTCAACACAAGGTCATACTCATACCTGAAGAGATACCACAGAATAAACTCTAAATATGAGCCCAAACATCATCAACCATAAAGAAAACTCATCTAGACCATTTTAGGCATTTAACATTAGTGAAGTCACACACAGCTTACCAGTGGTGTCTGTAACACTGTATACTCCATTGAGTATTAAGTACTTACTTTCTAACTTGAATTGCCTTTCTGAGGTTACCAGACTCAAACTGAGAGTTAAACTTCAGTGATTCACCACTGTCTTCAATAACAGGGCAACTGAAACATAAAAATTAATATACAGTAAATGGCACAACTCTAATTATAAGGAGAAAAGTAGCTTTTGTTAGTACCACTTAACTGCAAATGCTCAATAATGGAAACAAAATTCATCATTTTACATGAGTTTAACCCTAATTGATAAAAAGCTCTAAGGCTCACCTGGGAATGTCCAAGTCATAAACCACTTTATCCAGGATATCATTCGGGTGAATCAACCTCTCAATGTCCTGGAATATCTTAGATCTGCAGCGTAACACCCAAAAAGAAACTGCTAACAGACTAAAAGGATAAATATTCTTCAATTGCTTATTAATAAGGATGACCTCTCACCTCTGTACACCATAAACTCTTTCCAGATGGGGCTCCTTAAAAGTTGGGGCTACATGGCCAAAGTAGTCTGGGTAAGCCACTTCAGCGTACTGTGGGACAGAACGTGTCCCCTTCACCATCTCCACGTATAGGTCAGGGTCATGCAGCGGGAGGAGGAGGGCTGTGTCAGGCACCTCCAGAACCGCTCCTTCCCCTCCCTCATCTTCAGCACCCTCTGATCCACAATCTGAACCTCCTCCTCCCACGCGACGTGTAGCGATATCCCCCAACAGCAGAGGTGACTGTATGTGTCTTGTAGCACTGACTGGGGATCCCTCTTGTTTCACTCCCTTTAAACCGTCCTCTACATTCAGAGCCCCCTTGTCTTCTAGAGAGACACAATCCAGTGCATGCGGTAGTCCCTGTTCTATCATCTGGCCTTGAGGAGAATGCATGGAGGAGGATAAGGTTGTATGCCCATCTGGGGTAGGAATGTGAGTCTCCTCTTTTTTGTCATGGTCCTTGGTGAGGTGGATCGTGTCCAGTTCTAGAGATGCTAGAGAAGCAGCGGGGGTTCGAGAGGTGGCAGAGGCAGGTGGCTGTGTGTGTTGTCCTTTGATAGAGTTCCAGATCTCCTGAGAGGCTGGTGTCGCCATGTGCTTTGGGGACAGGGCTTGAGCTGTGGGCACTATGATTGGACGAGTGGATCGAGCTGAGGATGATGATGAAGAAAGGGATCCTGATGAAGGAGTAGAAGAGGCACCTTTTGAGCCTTCAAAGTTATACCCCTGCAGGAACAATATATTGTAGTTAACAGCTCATGCATTGAAGAATGTCTAGACCAGACTGCTGCCTGTCAGCCAGTAGGATTTTTAGTAAATATTACATGTTCAGTCGACACCACAAATATAATAAATAACACAATTTTGTTGAACTCTTGCAATGTGATAAACAGACTGACACACGGACACATATGCAAAGTTTTAGGCACCTACCCATCATGCAATATCAACACCATGCAAGCACAGAGTCAAGGTCTTAAAGAACTATGAGGACCATGGAGCCGTGTAGAAAATACTGACCTGAAAGTCTTCAGATAGTTCCAGAAAGAATCTCTCATATACCCTCAATTCCTCGAATGGACGACCAGGGCTCTTTGTGGGATGCAGCTTGTTCAGGTCAGTCTCTATGTCATCGTTCTGATTGACAGGAAACAAAGGAAGAAAAACTTCAAATTGCCTGTTATACATTTGTATTTGCTCTGTCAAGACAGCTCCAATCTAGTTCTTATGAGGTTCACCAGATATGGGTGACAAAGTGATTTCAGCACTCAAAAATGGCTGGTAAATTATGACTGCCCTCTACTGGAAATTTAGGAAAGTTCCGATATCAATGACTAGGTATGACTCATGAAAATGTACGATTTTGTGTTTCACAAAACTAACGATGATATTATAATTTCCAGTGATATCAAAGTTGAATTGTGAATCTAATATCACATAGAGGCAATATGCTTGCCATAGTGAACAAGTGTACCACATGTTAGTGTACTGTTGTCATGTGAAATGTCCCATATGCATGCAAGTATTTGGTATTACCAAAGTGCGATGAGCTTTCTCGTCCTCTTCATTGTCAGTATCAGTTTCTGCCTCCGTCTCCTCATTATCGTCGCTGTCATCCACCACATCATCCACTGGGTACAACACACATACGCAGAAATTATTCCCCTGACATTTCTGTTTGTCTTTTGCCCACGCTGGGGGAGAGAGAGGAGGGGGGCTTATTATTTCTGAAAATGTGAAAGAGGCCAGCACATGACCAGAACAGCAGTCCCCCCCCAGAGGATTCTGGTCAATGAGTTGTAATGCTATGCCCAGAACAGAGGAAATGTTAACAAAAAGATGTGAGCAGCCATGGTCAAGAGATGGGTGATCAAGAGAAAGAAGAGATTCTGAGCACGTTTCTTCAAATAAAAATTCAAGAGCTCACCGACATGTTTTCAGGAATATAAACGAGTCAGCACCAATCGATGCTGTAATAACTAATGTATATCACTGTTTTACAGCGTTCCTGTTTGATTCTACACTCTGCAATAAACCAAAAACAGAGGTAGTATTTGGTAACCTTCTTTTTAAAAAATACAAATACGAACAGTGCTACTTGGAAAAAAAAAAGAATGTAATAGAGCTTTTTTTATTTAAAATTTTAGTTGAGACTAAAGGCCCTTAAACACCGAACGTGTTGTGTAAAAACAAAAGAAAATTCAAAATTTTATGAATCTGAATTTGATGCGTAAAATATATAAACACAGAAGGTGTTGCGTTTTTACAAAAAAATCATCCTCAAAAAAAGGACTGTCAAGAAAAGAAAAAAAAAGAAAAGTTGAGCTGATGATGCGCTGGCCCTGATCTTCCTAATGAAGAGAAGAAAGAAACGAGGATTCTGGTTCATCCAATTCTCACGAGAACACAGCAGCAGGGAGAGTATTATGGTTTGGTCCAGGAGTGGAAGCGGTATCCCAGCCGCGTTTGTACATTTCAGGATGTCAGTGGGGCAGTTTGAAGTCTTGTTAGCAGAGTTGGAATCATATATGAGGAAGTACAGAAATCATTTCAGAGAGCCACGTTAGTCGGAGTAGTGTTCGGCTGTGTGTCTGAGGTAAAATCATATTTTTTTTAATTATTTCAATGTCGTTGCATATTCAGAATCAGAATCAGCATCAGAATACAGTACAGCTTTGGATTTGAGCTATGAATGCACTTGTTGCCAATGACCAGAGATCTGATTATTTGGATTCGAAACATCAGGAAAAATTGAGATTGGTTCAAAGAAATAAGTGTTTCAACTCCGTCGAGTAAAATTATTTGGTCCGTTTGAATGGCTGCTTTAAGAAAAGGTCCAAAAAATATATTTCTAACGCATAAAACATTTACACAATTTTACGTGTCGGTGAGACAGGGCCTTATGAGAAAAGAAAAGAAGCTCAAATGTTTCATCATGTGCCTTTGCACATGATGTAGGAAGCAAATTAGCTGAGTTAAATGCAAGAACATACGGTATGTCTACTAGTGGGAAAGCAAGACTATGCAATGTGCTCTTTATTACCAACACATGTCATGTGTTAGTTTAGTCAAGTATGATGTGAGGTGAATGAGAAAGAAATAGTGAATCTGTATAATCTGAGGGTTACGTACGTCTTACCCTTCTTTAAGGGCTTGTTGCTGAGCTGGTGACTTGTTGTTCCTGTAAGGCACATTGTGTGCAGCAGTGTCATGAATGTTGTCATTAGCCATTTAGTATTATTTATCCGTCTGTATGGTATAACGTGTTGAAACTAGCAGTTAGGACAGCAATTTTAAAAAAGTGCCCGTACTGTATAATCATAGATGGAAGGCGTGCACATACACAGTGATAAGCTGGGCCACACACTTGTGAACTGTGTGTGTGTGTGTGTGTGTGTGTGTGTGTGTGTGTGTGTGTGTGTGTGTGTGTGTGTGTGTGTGTGTGTGTGTGTGTGTGTGTGTGTGTCCTGAGCTCTCACCCCCAGGAGGCTGGCTGTACAGCTGTGCCACAGGTCCAACTGGAAGTACATGAGGCAGCTGGTAGTGGAAAGCTGATTTAATGGTAGGCACAGGCAGACGGTTTTTAGGAAAACACTTCCTCATGATGAGACTCGAAGTGTTGATCAGTGGATCCAGAGTTCGCACCGGCAGACACTCCTAGAAACAAAGCCACAGAAAAATCAGAGAGCAGCTCAGACCGAAACCTGTGTATGTGGGAAGTAGTTCTGTTTTGCATGCTTTAACTTCTTGTCATTCACATGCAATTTTCTTACTCACAGTAGATGTGTTGTAGAGGATCCTCATGCCATCGGCCTCTATGAATGCCTTTCTCCCAAGTTTGATGTTGGTAATATTCCTGAGGCAGACCAGCAGCCCTTTGCGAATCAACATGTGACGATGACGTGCGTCATTGCGATGCCAATCCAGGTACAGAGCCAGCAAGGCGGGCACATGACTGCCGTCCACTGCACGACGAGCGTTAGTTTCTGAAAAGGGAATTGAAACAAGAAGCGAAACCACTGCTACATATCACTTTGCAATTGTGTGGCGGGACAGAAGAAGAAAATGAAAATAAAAGCAGTAATAAGCATATAGTATATAGGAGAAAGTCACGTGACACTAAACTTTAAGTCTATGTGGAATGATCTATTACACTTTGTGCTCCAGAGCAGAAAAGACAATAAGTGAAGTACAGGCAAAGGATTAAACAACACTAATTAAGGACCACTGAGCTGTTTAATGCTACAAACATAAATTACTCACTGGATTTGAGAAGTGCTCCAAGTGCATCCAGAGCTACCCTGTTGATTTAAAAACAAAAAAGATGGGGTCCAACACAACTATGGCCAGAGGCATATGAATGTGGCTGTTTCAGGTCTGCAAAGGAGTCAGCATTGACAGTTAGACACTCACTTGAGCAGGCTGGTGTTCTTCTTGCTGTATGGTGCTATAATCTTGAACATCAGTTCCACTACTCCATTCTTGCCCATAGAAATTGCATTCACCGCTATTACAGTAGAAATCAAAATCAAGCACAACTTAGAAGTAAACACAGCCAGTTCAGTTTAATTATTTTTATCAGCTGCTGTCTGGGACTCTGTAGTATTTTTTGGGACTACTTTGCTTGAACTTCATTAGAGATTATAATATATACTGTGAGAGTTTACGGGGACTTACAGTTGGCCGAATAAACCCTGAGAACCTGCAGGCAGGGCAGAAGGAGTTTGGCATTCTGTAGATTCTGTTTGATCAGGCTGATGGTGACGTTCAGAGCTCCACTCAATCGGGCCTTCACACCAAACTTTCTGTCTGGACACACACAGGGTCCAATGTCCCAGCTCAGTAAATAAACAATAGAAACTTTTGATTTTTCCGTACCTTTCCTCTATTTTTGTTTCTGAACAGAGGACTTGTTATCAGTTTTGCTTGTTGTTGTTTTTCTGCAAATGGCTTAAAGTTTTTTCACTTATCCACTTAACACTGATAGCAAAGGCAGTGAAAACAGAACACTCACAAGGACATCATCGGTGTACAACTTCAACATACGTTTTAAATAAACATTACACATGTGGTGTCAGCAAAAACTTTTCAAAATGTAAACATAACACTCTTCATTTACAAGCATGATGCCCAGAGCAAAACAAAAATAAGACAAAAATACAATCACTGGCTCATCCAGTCTGTGTGTGTGTTGGACTGCGACATTACCTTTTGGGCCAACCTTGGCTAAGAGTGAGTGAAGCTGTAGCATGAGCTCCTCACTGGGAGGCAACTCTTTGCTGGCAGAGGTCAGGATCTGGAATAATATTCCTGTTCCTCCTTTGGACACAAACACTCCCATCCTGCGACCCCTGCCTGAGACAGAAAAGGGTTGAGAGCATGAGAACCACATGAACTAGATACTGTAATTATTAATCCAATCAAAAAGTGTAATTTAACACCATGTAACAATTTATTGGTAACAAAAATCAAAAAGTTCACATGTTTAGCAATTGATTGTGTTGTTAGAGCATGAACAAACTCGGTGAACAAAAAATAGAAGAAAAAAAAAACTCCACTCACCCACAGTCAGCAGCTCACTAAGAATATACAAGATGTTCAGGGTGGTCTGAACATCTCTGCTGTTCTGTAACAGTCACAAATAATACATTAGTTAAAAATTATTTGCACGGTAAATCTGAGAAACTTGTGTAATTACCTTGATGTTACTCTACATAAGTGTGAAATCTAATTCCAAATTGAATTCAGGGAACAAGGTGCTAGAAAATTGAGTCATAATGCAAGTCAGGTTGTGAAAAACTACACACACCCTTACTGCATCTATAGGAATTAAGAGGATAGGTAGCAGCCAGGTGCTTGGTCACAGAATCTCTATAAAAACAGACATTTTTGGCAGTTTGCTGGTCTGGAGTATCCAGCTGTGTGTTTAAAAAAGATGTCAGCAATCATCTTAGAAACGACATTGTTGCTGTCCATCACTCTGGGAAGGGTTACGTGGCCATTTCCAGATAATTAAAAGTCATTTAAAGTCCTTCATTCATCAGTGAGAAAGATTTTTCACAAATGAAAAGCATTCAAAGCAGCTGCCATTTTTCCCAGGAGTGGACGTCCAAGGAGATTCACCTCAAGGTCAGACCATCTAATGCTCAAATGATCTGAGTTGATCTGAATGTGATCTGAACTGTCTCTGCAGGCCTCTGTTAGCACGTTAAATGTTAAAGTTCATAACAGTTCAGCTAGAAAACAGACTGAACAAGTCCAACGTGTTTGGAAGGGTTTCCAGGAGAAAAACCGCTTCTCTTAAAAAAAGGACACAGTAACACTCTTAGGTTAGCAAAGTCACATCTGAACAATCCACAAGACTTTTGGAACAACGTCCTTTGGACAGATGAGACGTAAGCAGAGATGTTTGGCAGTAATGTGCAGCACCATGTTTGGTGAAAACTAAACACAGCATATGAGCACAAACAGGTCATACCAGCTGTTAAACATGGTGATGAAGGGGGTGATGATTTGGACTTGTTTTGCAACCACAGGACCGAAGCACCTTGCAATCATTCCGTGGAACATGAACTCCTCTGTACCAGTACGAAGGATTCTAGAGTCAAATGTAAGGCCATCTCTCTGACAGCTAAAGCTGGCCCAAACTGGATCATGCAACAGGACATTAATCCCAAGCATAACAGCAAATCTACAACAGAATAGCTGAAAAAGAAAAGAGTCAAAGTGCTGTAATGGTCCAAAGTTGAGACCTCAATTTGACTGAACTGCTGTGGCAGGCCCTAAAGAGAGCTATGCATAAACGAATGCAAACAAACCTCAATGACCCAAACCAATGTTGTGAAGAAGAGTGAACCAAAATTCCTCCACAACAACGTGGGAGACAGATAAATTCATACAGAAAACAATTACTTAGTTATTGCTGCTAAAGGTGGTTCTATAAGCTCCTGAATCATGGGATTTACTTAGTTTTTCACACAGTGCTTCTGCATTATGATTTTTTGTTTTTGCAAAATAACAAAGCAACTTTTTTAATGATGTGTTCTGATATGTAAATCCTTAGAACTATATTATATACATGACTGTATGACAGTAATGTATTTTTAAATTATTTTATAATAAATTTCTTAAACATTATTGTTCACTTAGATTGACAAAAAGCTCTCTTCAACAAGTCAGTAACAATTGAAATGCATAAGAACTCAAGTGTTGTTTGTGAACTGACCTCCAGTGAAGCCAGGATGACTTCCATGCCGCTGGAGCCTTTGGACATGACCTCTTTTCCACTCTTCTCTGTAATGCACAGCAAAGTCAACATGAACACAAAAGTGAAGGCTAACAGATTTGCACTGCAATTTTTGATTTTTTTGGAAATCACAATGTAATTTATACTGGAGTATGTAAAAACATCTAGTTTACTCACAGTTAGAAAACTCCTGCAACTCTCAGTGAGTACAAACTGCATCTTTAAGGCACATTTTACAACCATGTCCTCAACCAGTCTTTGTTTATATACTGACCTGCTCAAGAACAGCTGAAAAGGGTGACAAGGTCTTGCAACAACCCCTACTCTTTCTTCATCTTCCCACCTCTTTAAATCCATACCCTATGTTTGTCCTGTTATTTAGGAGCTGACAGATTCCTGACCTCTAAAAAGGACCGTATTGGTCCTGTCCTGAATACAAAGGGATAATCAAGTACAAGTATTCGCCTTTGCAAAATGCTCTCTGTAAACTAACAGCAGAAATTGTAGATGATTACAAATATAGAAATAAATGTCTTGAAATTGTATCTCAAAATGTGATACATACATGCCAAATACTTTGCATATCTGAGGACCCATTCACATATACAAGTGCTCTGGGAAGTAAAGCAGTAACCTCTTGTTTCTGCTATGCCAGACATTTTAAAGCACTTCAACACCAACCCCACTAAAGAGTAATGAAGGGCCACACAAAGGCAACTGTATTGTTTGAATAATGATGATTAGTTTGTTTATATAAGAATCCTATAAAATAAACTGAACTTCGAGACTGAACAATCACCATTCATTTCAACTGTAATTTTTAGGCTGTAACAGCTGACAGTGAAAAATTATCACACATGAACTGAAATGCAATATACCGCAACTCTCACTCTACCCACTCAAAGTAATATACGTGTGTGTGTGTGTGTGTGTGTGTGTGTGTGTGTGTGTGTGTGTGTGTGTGTATATATATATATATATATATATATATATATATATATATATATATAAAAAAAAAACACCCAGCACGCCCCTGCGGGCGGTTTATCCTTCAAGCTCGGGTCCTCTACCAGAGGCCTGGGAGCTTGAGGGTCCTGCGCAGTATCTTAGCTGTTCCCAGGACTGCGCTCTTCTGGACAGAGATCTCCGATGTTATTCCCGGGATCTGCTGGAGCCACTCGCCTAGCTTGGGAGTCACCGCACCTAGTGCTCCGATTACCACGGGGACCACCGTTACCTTCACCCTCCACATCCTCTCGAGCTCTTCTCTGAGCCCTTGGTATTTCTCCAGCTTCTCGTGTTCCTTCTTCCTGATATTGCTGTCATTCGGAACCGCTACATCGATCACTACGGCCGTCTTCTTCTGTTTGTCTACCACCACTATGTCCGGTTGGTTAGCCACCACCATTTTGTCCGTCTGTATCTGGAAGTCCCACAGGATCTTAGCTCGGTCGTTCTCCACCACCCTTGGGGGCATCTCCCATTTTGACCTCGGGACTTCCAGGTTGTACTCAGCACAGATGTTCCTGTACACTATGCCGGCCACTTGGTTATGGCGTTCCATGTATGCCTTGCCTGCTAGCATCTTGCACCCTGCTGTTATGTGCTGGATTGTCTCTGGGGCATCTTTACACAGCCTGCACCTGGGGTCTTGCCTGGTGTGATAGACCCCAGCCTCTATGGATCTTGTGCTCAGAGCTTGTTCTTGTGCTGCCATGATTAGTGCCTCTGTGCTGTCTTTCAGTCCAGCTTTGTCCAGCCACTGGTAGGATTTCTGGATATCAGCCACCTCCTCTATCTGCCGGTGGTACATACCGTGCAGGGGCCTGTCCTTCCATGATGGTTCCTCGTCTCCATCCTCTTTCTTGGGTTTCTGCTGCCTGAGGTATTCACTGAGCACTCGGTCAGTTGGGGCCATCTTCCCAATGTATTCTTGGATGTTCCTTGTCTCATCCTGGACTGTGGTGCTGACACTCACCAGTCCCCGGCCCCCTTCCTTCCGCTTAGCGTACAGCCTCAGGGTGCTGGACTTGGGGTGAAACCCTCCATGCATGGTAAGGAGCTTTCTTGTCTTTATGTCAGTGGCTTCTATCTCCTCCTTTGGCCAGCTTATTACCCCAGCAGGGTACCTGATCACGGGCAGGGCGTATGTGTTGATGGCCCGGATCTTGTTCTTACCATTCAGCTGACTCCTCAGGACTTGCCTGACCCTCTGCAGGTACTTGGTGGTTGCAGCCTTTCTAGCGGCCTCTTCATGGTTCCCATTTGCCTGCGGGATCCCCAAGTACTTGTAACTGTCCTCTATGTCTGCAATGTTGCCTTCTGGTAGTTCAATCCCCTCAGTTCTGACTACCTTCCCTCTCTTTGTTACCATCCGACTACACTTCTCCAGTCCAAACGACATTCCAATGTCATTGCTGTATAGCCTGGTAGTGTGGATCAGTGAATCGATGTCTCGTTCACTCTTGGCATACAGCTTGATGTCATCCATGTACAGGAGGTGGCTGACAACTGCTCCGTTCCGTAGTCGGTATCCGTAGCCAGTCTTGTTAATGATCTCACTGAGGGGGTTCAGGCCTATGCAGAACAGCAGTGGGGACAGAGCATCTCCTTGGTAGATCCCGCACTTGATGGTAACTTGTGCTATGGGCTTGGAGTTGGCCTCTAGTGTTGTACGCCACATCCCCATTGAGTTCCTGATGAAGGCTCTTAGGGTCCCATTGATCTTGTACAATTCTAGGCATTCCAGTATCCAGCTGTGGGGCATTGAGTCATAGGCCTTCTTGTAATCAATCCAGGCAGTGCACAGGTTGGTCAGTCTGGTCTTGCAGTCTCGGCTGATTGTTCTGTCTACCAGTAGCTGGTGTTTTGCGCCTCTGGTATTCTTGCCAATTCCTTTCTGTGTCCCGCTCATGTATTGACCCATGTGCCTGTTCATCTTAGCCGATATGATGCCTGACAGGAGCTTCCATGTAGTACTGAGGCAGGTTATTGGTCGGTAGTTGGAGGGGACCGGTCCCTTCTTGGGGTCCTTGGGGATCAGGACCGTCCGGCCTTCAGTTAGCCATTCCGGGTGTCTCTCGTTAACTAGCAGCTGGTTCATTTGTGCTGCCAGACGCTCGTGGAGTGCAGTCAGCTTCTTCAGCCAGTAGGCGTGAACCATGTCGGGCCCTGGTGCTGTCCAACTCTTCATACTGGAGACCCTTTCTTGGATATCTGCCACTGTGATGGTTACTGGACCCTGTTCAGGGAGGTCGCTGTGGTCTGCCCTCAGATCCACTAGCCACTGAGCATTGCCGTTATGGGTTGCATCCTTCTCCCATATGCTCTTCCAGTATTGCTCCGTCTCCAGCCTTGGTGGTGCTGTTCTCTTATTGTTCCCTTGCCACTGAGAGTACACCTTTGCTGGTTCTGTGGAGAACAGCTGGTTTATTCTCCTGCCTTCTATCTCTCTGGTGTACCTCCTCAAGCGGCTGGCCAAGGCTGTGAGTCTTTGCTTGGCAGTTTCCAAGGCCTCAGGTATGGACAGCTTGCTGTATTTCTTAGGCACCTTATTTGTCGCACCTTTCTGCAACTCCGTTAGTTGGCTAACCTCCCTCCGTGCTACTTTGATCTTGCCCTCTAGCCTCCTTCTCCATGGAGGGTACTGCCCCTTGTGGCTGTTCAACTTGTAGCCAAGCATCTCACTGATCACTGCTGCCGTATTGTAGATCAGCTTGTTAGTGTCGGTAATCGTGGTTGTAGGTATTGCCCGTAGTGCTGCATTAACATCATCTAGCAGACCTTCTGAGGGTACTTCACGTAATCTTGGTAACCTGCTACGGGGGATCCAGGTTTCAAGCTTGGCCATGATCCTATTTTTCAGGTCAGTTCCTCTCGCACTCAACGATCCTTCTCCTATCGCACTTGGGGCTATGTACCCAATCTTGGGTGGGGGTGATGATATCTCCCCCCTGACCTGGCGTCCTGACTCCTCCTTGCCGTAGCATTTGTGTTGTACCTCGTCAATCTCTAGCTGTGAGAGCAGTCCCTTCTTTCGAATGTTGGAACACTGAGCTACTAGTTGTTTCGCCGTCATTGTGGATGTTGGGTATCGAAGAATCCATAGGTCCCTCATCCTGTTCATGTAGCCCCTTCCGCCGGGGTTTTCGTCCCTTGCCCACCGATGCCTTCTTGTTCCAGTAGCCCACTTTTCGTCAGGGTGCCCTGGTTCCTCAACACCTGACGCGGACCTTGTTGATCCGGGCGACGTCCGAGCCGGCATGCCTTCATATTTATCTGTCTCGCTCATGTCTGCGGTAGGCTTGCTTAGCATAGGGGGTCTAGCCTTAGGACCCTTACTGGATACAGACGCCCCAGGCAGGAATCGAACTTGCGATCCTCTGTTCCAAAGGCGTGTAGTTTAACCACTACGCTATCCAGCTATATATATATATATATATATATATATATATTAGGGCTGAACGATATATCGCATTTGCGATAATATCGCGACATGATCAAGTGCAATTTTCTAACCGCAAAGGCTGCGATTATACTGCGATTATAAGGCTGTCCAAATTACTACCATATCCCAGAATTCATAGCGCGGCCCAGCCAAACTCCAGTTTCCAGCAATGGCGGCCGCTACTAAGTTTTTTAAATTACTCATACTAATCTTTCTGGGTCACAAAATAAACTTTTAACATATTTTCAGGCGAGAAAGTAGTTGTGTAAACATCAAATATCTGCTCGGTTTATCAAGATATCCCATATTTGCAAAAGTGCTTCGACGTTTTCAGAGGCGTCTGCTACCCACCAGCTCGACAGCTAGCCGGGAGCTCGAGGATTACTGATGCGGCCGAGAACGGCACAACTCCCGGCACATCATTTTCAGATCACCGCGGAGTTTCGCTGCTCGGGTTAAACGTAATATATAAGTCACTTAGACAACCTAAAAATGTTATTGTTGGGCTTTTTTCAGTGTTTTGTTTGTTCGTGAGTAAATCGGTTTGGCTGAGATTAAAGTTATTAGATTAGATAAAATAAAACTTTATTAATCCCCCGGGTGGGTTCCTCCTTGGTTTTCACACAGCTGACTAAACGTCAAACAGAAAACTTATTAAACAGAAGTATGAGACAGTCGAGAATTTACACCAGTGTCTGGTTATATTTTAGATAGCAAGAAGCAGACGGCCGAGTTTATTAAACTCCACCGAGACAGCGGTGACGCTAATCAGAACTAGCCTTCTGATTAGCTAATCAGAAGGCTAGACCGTCCAATTTCACGCCTTTAAACTTTAAAGGCGTGTTTGTGTGTGTGTTTATACAATTGCTATTATGTTTGCACTTTATGTGTAATGTTACTGACTGCAGAGATCAGTAAGATGTGTGTATTTTTTTATTTATTAGTTTTATTTATTTAATATTATTTTTTAATTGAATGACTGTCTAGTAGTTCACAGATGTCGAAAAACTGAGTGTGGTAAAGCCACTGATTTTTTTTTTATGTATATTTCTGCAATCTGCACATTGTACTGACTTTCATTTTAATGTTTACACCAGGGTTCCTTGTCAGCACTTTATGCTCAGATGTTTGTAAGCTAAAAATAAACTATTGTGTATGTTCAAATATACTGTTGTGATTGAAGAAGTTAAATAAAAATGTCAGTCATCAATTCATGCATCACCTCATGTCATCATAACAGAGGTCTGTCTTCCAGGAAAGAACAGTTTAAAATTAATGTAATATAGTATTGGCCATACTATATGATGTATTGCTTGTCTTTGTTTAATAATACAGAAGACAAAGACCTTAAAAAATAATCGCATATCGCATCGCAATCGCAATATTGGGGCAAAAAAATCGCAATTAGATTATTTTCCATAATCGTTCAGCCCTAAAATATATATATATATATATATATATATATATATATAACAGCTGACAGTGAAAAATTATCACACATGAACTGAAATGCAATATACCGCAACTCTCACTCTACCCACTCAAAGTAATGTACGTGTGTGTGTGTGTGTGTGTGTGTGTATATATATATATATATATATATATAAATAACAGCTGACAGTGAAAAATTATCACACATGAACTGAAATGCAATATACCGCAACTCTCACTCTACCCACTCAAAGTAATATACGTGTGTGTGTGTGTGTGTGTATGTGTATATATATATATATATATATACACATTAAATTTTACTCAAGGTGTTCTGAACTGTACCTGGTGTGTCCAAGGAAACCACAGATTGATGGTGTCTCCTGGTGTAGCGGTACTCCATTTGAGGATAAAAAGTTAAGAAGCTTTACGTGAAACAGTGTCTATTTTCCAAAAGATCCCATTGAGGCTTCCACAGAAGTACTAAAACTGATTCAAAAAGTTTAACTCTTTGACACCTCAAATCATGTGTTGTCAAAGATTGAAAATCAAGGCTTTTCACTAACTCCTCAATTAGTCAGTCCAAGCCTCCTACTTTTCAACCGTACCTCTAACTCTGCCCTCTCAGTCAGGGCTCTCTGAAGCTGGTAATCAGCCCCTCTTCTGCCTTGATACCTGAAACTAATCCACAGACAGCTCCTATAGACATCAGCATAAGACAACTCTGTTTATGCAGAGGGGGTGGATGATACATTACCACCAAATGAAAACAGACACTACAATTCCCACAGGATCCATGCAATACGGAGAAAATTCAAAATTTCATTCATTTTGCAGTAAACCAAATGTCCAAAGGTACAGTATGTGGAGTAATTATCTTCCTTTTCCCTTTTAAAATTATTTCAAGAGATGACATTTTGTCTGCCCTTACAGCACCTGACATTCCCTTGTTCTTTCTCATGGTATTTCTTGACTGCCTCTTAAGCTCCTGAGACCCTGAACTTGAGACAAGAGTACAGCAAAGTCCATCCTGGGGTGTATAGTTACTGCATGCAGGGTTACAGACCTCGGCGCTTCCCTCAAACCGACGTCACACTCATACACATTTCAAGTTGAGACTGCAGGCATGGTGTCACGGACAGCCAAGCAACAGGTGAGAGAGGAACAGCTGATATTGCATGATTGATAGAGTCACAGACAAGCCTTTCCACTGTGCCCATCATTCATGATAGATTAGCTAGGACTTTGCTTTGAAGGAGGAAGCAACAAGTTACGGAAAGACGAAAGGTGAAATTTAAGAAAAGTAAGAGAGAAGAAGTAGCTGGAAATCACATCATGTCATGATTCAGCAGAATTTCTCAAAGGAGGAGGGGACTGACAAGCACTGAAAACCAGTAACTTAAAACTGTGTTACAGGACAACATTAGTTTATTATAATTATTATTATTAGTAGTAGTATTATATAATTATACTACTACTAATATTGTTATTATTATGTTATTATAAGTAAAAACAAACAAAAATCTTGCAAAAATTGATTTTTTTGCAAGATAGCATTATTTGAAGATTGTGGGTTTTTTTTAAAGGTTTATAACTTTACCTTTGTAAAGGTTAGAGGTACGAGTTTCAAATACTAAATGTTGTAAACACAGGATCAAAAGCCTCTGTGAGTTTGTTAATTAAGCAAGTCCTTTAATTTTTAATTGTTACAGCAGCAGAACAATGCTGTTTGTTTTTCGTTTTTGTAATTAGCTCCTTGCTAACAGAGACGCACTCATGTATCAGTGTGTCCGACACCTGGTGTGCCACCACCTTCTGTTATGAGATCTTCGTCTCCATTTTCCTTTCAAGGAGTAATCAGAGAATGGGGGTCACATCTTGACTGTCAACGAACTACTGCATCTCAATTTACACAACAACCACACTTTAAGTTTTCTACGAATTTGGGAATTTTCCCCACAACCTGAAGCTAGGCATCAAGGCATTTGTGAAATGTACAGATGGGTTTGAGAGGAAGAAATGTACTTAATAAATGGACAATAACTCTGATTCTGCTGCATTTGACTGAAATACAAATAAGAGTTCTTTAAAGCTTTCACACAGATCTTTGCCTTTAAGTCTTAAAACAATAACAACCAACTCTTCCACTTGGTCATTATAGTTCCACTGAAAGACTTCGAATGGTACAAACTTAAAAATGATGTACATTTAATAGAAATTAAATGTTCAGAAACTGATTGATTTACAGCAAGAACCAACAGAAACCAATTAAGTCTTAAGATTAAATCCAAACAGTTCCAACAGCTTCTGCTGATAACTTAATCATTTTGCTGCAAACCCTCCATCTGTACAAAGACCAGATGTGTTTGAACACACTCTAAAACTGTGCCCTCTGACACATTAGGCATATCTACTCATTATCATTCCCATCCATGGTTATTGTAATAAAGATTTCTCAGCTAACTGTAGTCATATTGTGCTTTGGCATTGGGCTCATTTTGTGGGATCAGCCAGAGACACTTATTGTGTTAGCACCTTCAATTAAGCTGTTAGTCTTATAAATGTGGGTGCATGCACATTATAAATACATTCAAATACATCTTAAATGCTGTTTAAACTTCATATTTGAGGCCAAACTTTTTCTAGAATTGAAAGAAATGATTGTATCAGTTATGACTGGTGCGTCTATACATACATGACCATTAAAATAAAGGTTAGGGTTGTATCCTCATTCATTTTAAACACGAGCTTTAAAACAGTTGCACAAACAACTGCCCATTAGCAAGACTTGCATCCTGGAACTAAATATACTACTTTGTGGTTGCGTCACTATTCCAACAACTAAAGATGCAGTTTACAGACATGTACTTGTCTGTACACGTTCATACATGTCCAACAGATATACTGAGGATCTTCCAGATAATTACTGGGAGTTTTAAAAAAAGTGATTCCACAGGAACCTTTGACCTCCTAATTCTAAGCATCTTATCGCGAGTCCAAGGGAACATTTGTAGCAAAAATATGGAGGTGATCAAAAACCTCTGATCAATAACGTCGAATACTTGCTTACACAATCCAAACGAATCACTTTGCAAATTGCAAGGAAATGCTGTTTTATAACTTGTTACAGTGCCTGAATATTTTGCAGCTGTTTCCACTGCCAGCAATGCAATTCAAGGCCAGGACTGCTCACTGAGATCGCACTTGGCTCAAGATAACAAAACTATACCGGAGTTCAGGAGATTACATGTATCACTGTGCATGTTTACACACATTCTTACCCTGTGTCTGTATGAGATGAAGGATCTTTGTAGTGACCTGTCTTGCTGTTTCAACATCCCTGACCATGGCCTCACCATTCATCCTTTCCAGTTGGCCCAGGAGCATCACTATCCTGGAGTTACTGGGAACCCTTGTAACAAATAAAATCTGTTTTTACTTTTAGAACAATGCATCCAACAGGATAATTCAGTCGTATGTTTAAAAAAAAAATCAACAAACAACAACAACAACAAAACAACAAAAAACACACACACAGGATGATCAACTCAATTATGGGAAAAGGCTAATGTTATTAATCACAATGTGCAGTTGGCACCGGAAAACAAATGTAAAGCATGATCTAATATGTGCAGTGACCTCATATACTCACACTGAGTCAAGTGTGTCTTTGCCCACTTTTAGAAAGCATCCAATAAAAACAGCCTTTTCCATGTTACTTTTAGCAGTGCCGGTGATTACAAACTGGCAGTCTATGACTATATGACTCTAAAATTCATTTATTAAAGCTTTTCAACAAAGCTGTCTCTTTGTGTTTCACTTCATTTCTGGAGCACTGATCCGTCCTCCTCTTATAATCTTAGCGCAGTAGCACTCAGCTGGAAACTCGAGGTTAGAGGTCCGTTGTTGGTACAGCAACGGCAAATACTGGACAGAGAATCAAGACCCTGATTCTACCCAGGGGAGCAAAAATGTCTTATATGTCCTTATAAAGACAGAGAGACAAGAAAGGAGAGAGACAGAGAAAGTGTATGCTAAATACAGAATAGCAAAAAATGTCAGGAGTGAGAGAAGAATAGAGTATAAACAGAAAAAGGAAAACACAGAACAAAAAATAGAAAGCCTAAATTAACATACTACATTAATCACTATAACGAACACAGACACACACACAAAAAAAGACTTTGGAAAGCCAAAATACACCGAAGGTTTTTCAAAGTATATTGCCTCAGCATTAAGGACAGCTGTTATTTTCAGTCTTGACATATCAAATGGCTGTTTCAAGCAAGGTCCGCTAATTATCTACCAGTCTCAGCTCTGTTGCACAAGAAGAAAAGCAGGGTCAAACCCTTCTGCGAACAGTCTTAACAAGGTAAAACAGAACAAAAGTGGAAGTGCATCATAACACTAAAGGCTCACTGAGACAGAGAGAGAGGGCACGAGAGTGTGAGTGTGAACAGATGGCAGTGACAGAGCAGCTTTCAATCAGAAACACATGCACAAACATCACAAACCCCATGCCTGTTTTTGTTCACATCTGTAATGACATTTTTATTTGCTTTCTGAATGCAAATCAACTCACCCCTTCTCTGTGGCCATTTTGGGCTTGTTCATTTTTACTACATCAACATTTCAAGTCATCTGCAAGTGAAAGAACATGTAGATTAGATATGAAGAGGAAGAGGTTTTCAACACCATTTTAGAAACAAGCATGTCAACCTTTACCCCACTGGACTCCCTCTGTTGCAGCCAGGCTTGCTACTATGCCAAACCATTTCACAGAAAAGTTAAGTGTCCCTGGCTACAGTGTACGCATGCCTCGTGAAGTCACCCCACAGACAAGAAGCTGTCAACTTAGGGGACACACTGAGCAGAGAAGCCATTAGTCTGCAAATATGTAGCTGCTCCGCAGCAGACTAAAAACCTGTCCTCTGTGTATCTGCCCCGCAGTGCATGCTGGGACCACCTGGGGGACACATTACCTCTCAACTGATTTCACACAAAACAAAAGGAGCTGTTCAACTCATCTCAGATATCCACACAAAACAGTCGCAGTCAAGGTAATGTGAGCACAAGGTTTGAAAGCACGTTAAACAAGTCAACTTCGTGCGGTATCATTAACCGAAACGGATGAGCAGGTGAATCCAAGAAGACTGGACGAGTTAGTGTGCTGCACTTTCAAAACAGAAGCATTTATGGGCTGAGATAAGATGGGTCACAAACATGTGTTAGAGCGTGGTCATCACTGGTGCCTAATGCCATTTACTCCATTGTTTTTAAACACAAGGGAGTTTTGTAATAACGTTATAATGTGCTAGAAATGTCCACACTAAAACACTTCATTACTTTAGAATTGAAGGTAAATAAGTAAAAAAACACCTTTACTCCTTAACGAGACTTTTGCAAAGCTTACATGCCCATCACCCGTTTTACCAAAAGGATAGAGCCTTATCTAAGAGTGACAGCACAATCTATGGTCACGCCTTTGTTACAAACGGGCTAAAGAAGAGCAAAGATGAAACTGGAGGTCAGACCATGTACACGTTTAAAATTTGCTCAAGCAGTTATGAAACCTGACATGTTATAGAGGTCAGCTTACACAAGACTGCTGTAAACAAGTCGAAATAACCCTATAGAGCTACTTCACAATCCCCGATCCAAAATCCTTTAAGAAACCAGGGTCATTGCTCTCATTGCACCAGCTCATGGGGGTTGTCATGTTAGCGGGTTATTGGTGAAAAGGCAAACAGCTAGGCAAGCCTCTGTACGGTACATGTTTACAAGATGCTAAGTCAGACAGCCTAGCTGAAGCTGGTGGCAGCTGCACCTGCTGGGCTAGTCACTCATTAAGACTGGCTGTCTGCGCCAGCAGGCTAGCTAACTGAAGAATATGCTAACAAAAACAGCACACAGTAGATGTTAGCTGAAGCAGTGGTTCTTTAGAATAGCAACACAAAAGAGAAGCTGTACAAACCTGTATGAAAAAGGAGCTGTCCCGTTTAGGGTGGAGGAGTAGTTGCGAGATAAGAGGCGACAGCTACTGTGCTCCTGAGCGTTGAAACGCCCTGATGATGATGAGATGAGAACAGACACAACTAGAGGGGGCAGTTAGTGAGCACCGCGAGAGTGGTTACGTCTTTGCGCGTGGTGTAAGCGGCATTTAATGCTACGATATGAACATCGTAAATTAGCTCACTGAATCCTTAAAACTCAAAAATCGTTTTATATCATCACTGGTCTGGTTTTAAGCCATAAGCGTTCCGTTAGGCTTGGCGTTCACAGGACTACATTTCCAATCGCTGCTGCTGATGACGACGTCATTCATGTGCGCCAATTTTTACAGTCTTCGGTGGGATCTTTGATTAGCTACATGGTTAATACAATATAGTAAGGTACGTGCTGATTTACAGCGAAAGTATAATTTCTAAGTAACAGTCTTCGTGTTTTATATGCCTGAGTGGAATGGATTAACCTGTTAAAACATCCATAAGCAGCTTTTGTTCACAGAGAACACCCAGTGTCGGCAACATTAGCTTGTTTGCACACGGTAAAGCTAGCTAATGTGACGATTGGTGATAGCTACCTCACACCATCTCGTGTCTTTTAAAATTATGTATCTTGCCTAAGAGTTTTAGTACGCTTTTGAGGACTGTGTAAACTTAGGTGACCTTTTGACATCCATGTTATTAGTTTCAAAAAGGTATATGTTAGGAGACAAACAGTTACTACTACTTATCTCACTGATCATTTAATCGGGTAATATCGATTTCTGATAGGCTTTTTATTCAGGCATCTATACAAGTGATTACCAGTGTTGCCTCTTATATGTCCTCTAAACGTTATATATGTTACAGGTGAATGAACCAATCATTTAAAAATGGTTTCAACTCTCCCTGACCCACATCAGTTCATTAGTGTTGACGGCTGAAACTTTCCAGGGCACTCTGGAGTGCAGTTTACACCATTTTAGGCCATAACAAGCTTCTCAAGTCAGCTCACATGTTAATCTTCTGTTGTTAGCTTAGATCAGCCTCGTCAAACTTCAGTGAGTCAAGATCTAATGTAAACAAAAATGCGTGAAAGCTTTTAAGAACATACATAAATTGACACATTTCCAGTTGAAAAATAATAATGCATTGCGGTTTTAATGCTGAGAAGCAAAAAACAAGCTTTATGACTGATCAATGAATTATATTATTACGTTGGATCACATTCACTTTCTTACTGTACGTTAACTTTGAGCTGTGTTACAACTGTTACACTGCATGATGACGTTTTAAATGTTTATGTTTTTTATTATTAGGCCAAGGTACTTTACTCATACTAACCTTTCATAGCTCAGTAATAAAATTATATTTAATATACAGTATAATATACACTATCTTCAGAAGTCTTTTGAAACTGTAGATTATTCTACTCTACAAGCAATATAGAGCCAATATAGTTTTGGTCAGAAGTTTACATACATTCGTTATGGGCATGAATGTCATGGTAATTTTGGGCTTTTGATGACTTCTTTGAACTCTTCTTTTTCCACTGTGGAATGATTGTACAGTGTACATATTTAATGACTTTAAAACAATTTTTAATTTACTTCGGATTTTCTCTAATCCACACAGGAAATCTATGTAAATATCTGAGGTGGTTCAAGACTTTTATTGGAAAGAAAATATTATGTAGAATTAAATAATGATTCTTAAAGGTCACCCCTTGGAAATGTTATTTATGGTATAACACGATCTATTTTAGGTTCATTACTTTTTTCCATCTATATTAATGACATGCCCTAGGCTGTGTCTCATGAACCTGAATCCTTTACGTGGATGATTTTGCTCATGTAGTTAGTGGAAATACGTCCTGACGATCCATCCATCCGTTTGCTTCCCCTCCTTATCATGGTTGTAGGGTAAGAGGCAGAGTACACCCTGGACAGCTCACCAGTCTGTTGCAGGGTTATCACAGAGAGATGGACAGCCATTCACACTCACAATCACACTAAACACCAAACACCAGCTAACCTAACCCCACTAATCCTAGGGATATTGAAGTTACATTGTCTCAAGAATTAGAATTTTGTTAGCCTATGACCTGAGGAAAATATGATTTCACTTCAGCAAGGAAAACCTAATAAGATAAGAAACCTCTTAATCAAGTGTAACTCTTATGCCATTAGCTGAGCTAATTATAACAAGGACCTAGTACTAACTTTGAGCTAGAATTCATCAGGTACAAGCATGGCTATATCTCTTATTAAAATAATAAATAAATACAAAAATGAGAAAAAATGTTTTTATATAGGAAAATAAATCTTTCTTTTCAGTAAAGGAAAGTGTGGAGACATTGCAGATTTGGAGCTTTATGTGTGTGTGTTTGTTTGTTTGTTTTTTCATATCCTCCATGTGTCTTTGTGGGGTTCCTGTGGGTGCTCTGGTGTCCTCCCACAAACCGTATGTTAATTGCTGATTCTAAATTGGCATTAAGTGTAGTTGTGCAAGTAGAGTTCATGGTTGTTTGCATCTCTGTGTTAGCGCTGTGATGCCAACACAGAGACACAGAAACACAGAGGCTGCTGGCCCCCTCACTGCCTCCCTGAACTTTTAAGTTGGCTAGGCAGTTGGATGGATGACTTAGCAAAATGCTTTACATTGGCATGTAATGGTTAATTTAATGTAATGTTTATCTATGTGCCTTAAGCTGTCACCATGGTGATGAAATCAGCAGTTGATGATGATGACACTGGCTGGGGGCTGGGTATCCCAGAAAAGATGAAGAACAACGCCAACTGGGTTGATATTACACATGAATTCAAAAGCGCCTGCAAAGGTAAGGACTGTGTGTGTGTGTGTGTGTGTGTGTGTGTGTGTGTGTGTGTGTGTGTGTGTGTGTGTGTGTGTGTGTGTGTGCGTGCAGTTAAAAAAAAGGGACTGACGTGTTCCTCCTTCCTTGTTGTCATCCTTTATTCATGCAGATTTGAACCTTGGAGAGTTGCTTCATGACAAGCTGTGAGTACACCAAAGTGCTTTTTTGAGTCCCTCAAATTAGAAACGACCTTTTCATCTTACTGCTGCACAGATCCTCAATTAAAATAGTTTTCATGTCCCAAAGTCATAGTTCAAAACATTGACTGTGCGGAGTAATTATAATGAAAGCTTCTAATGTTTTTGCCACAAGTGACTTTGAATTTAATTGGGTTGATATTTGCATTCATTTTTGGATCGGTCCATAAATATTGTCAGTGCTTTTATGTTTTTATGTAGTGAACACAGAAAAATGTTACAGAGGTCAAAAATGTTTTACTTCTGCTGCAGGTTTGGCTTGTTTGAAGCCATGTCAGCTATAGAGATGATGGATCCTAAGATGGATGCGGGAATGATCGGAAACCAGGTCAACAGGAAAGTGCTCAACTTTGAGCAAGCTATTAAGGTACTGATCTCTTTTTCATGGAATGAAAACAGTATACAGACAGAGATGTAATGTAATCCTAGATGTAATTTTTCAGAGCTTAGTTTCATTTGTTTGTGTATATAAAACACATTTAACCACCTTATTTTGCTCTTTCTTTGTTCCAGGAGGGTGCCATCAAGGTCAAAGACCTCAGTCTTCCTGAACTCATCGGGATCATCGACACCTGTTTCTGCTGTTTGGTGAATTAGCTTTTGCTTATTATAAGGCAAAATTTTGAAAGTTATGTTCAAGTAATGTGCTGCTCCCTGTAATTCCTTTGTACTGCAGATTTTCTGAAATGTGACTGGATTGGAAAAGCTTAATCTATATTCTGTATTTGTAGCTGTTTTAATGTTTTTATGCCATTTTTGTCTTTAGTAGATTGTAAAATTTGAGAAACACAATAAGCTTTGGCGAGATTACTGATACAGGTCGAGCCAGCGATGACTCAAACTGCGGACTCACTGATCAAGACATATTTATGTATGCATGTTTGTGTTTTCTAATATGTGTGTATATATAGATAACATGGTTGGAGGGCCACTCACTGGCTCAGACTGTGTTTACCTGCCTCTATGTTCACAACCCTGACCTGATTGAGGAGCCAGCCCTCAAAGCTTTTGCCCTGGGCTTGCTGAAGGTGTGTGACATTTCCCGGGAAAAGGTCAACAAGGCTGCTGTGTTTGAAGAGGTGAGCAGTTTTCTGCTGTCAGTCAGTAAATGTTTGGTTACTGTGGTACTGCACGTTTCAATGTGGACATAAAGTCAGAACAGATAGCAGGTTAAAATCATGGACCAACACAAAAAAACCCAGGTGGGAAAGAAAAAGCTGTGAGTAAGTTGTGTGTAAAAATTGAGATATCTGAAAGATGGAGCTCAGTGTAGCATTTCAGGACCCAAAGAGCTTTAGTTTGATTGCAAATGTGTGTTGTTTAAATCTATTTGTTTGAAAAGTTGTTCTCGTAGTAGCCCATTTATAAAACTGTCATATGTCTGAATGGTGATTTTTATCTTATATTTCTTTATGCAGGAGGATTTCCAGGCCATGACCTATGGCTTTAAGATGGCTAATAATGTCACAGATCTGCGGGTGACAGGTATGAAGACTTCCAGTCATAACTGAGTAAGGCTCAATATCAAACTCCAACCTAAAGCATAAAAATGAAACTCTTAACAACCTAAATGATACCATTCGAGTGCACAGGATCACACGTTGAGTAAGTCAGTTTGAGGCCTAGGATTGTGTGTTTGGGACTTTTTGTGGGTAATGCCCTCAGGCAGCATCTGCAGAAATGTAGACGTGCAACAAGGTTTAAAAATCTCTGCCAAAGAACACTTGATACTTTGACAGTAGGCCCTCGTGGTTTTAGCATAAACACACATCCAAGTTTATGAAGCAGTGTGTACACATTGGGTTTGGGCTTTAGTCTGCAGCACCAACTACAGTGTAGACAGCTAAAGCAATTACAGGCAGACACTGTAATCATTCATCTCTCATGACGTATTAATCCCTTCAGGTATGCTGAAAGATGTAGAAGATGAATTACAGAGGAAAGTTAAGGTAATTATTCTTGTTGCTTTAAGTAAAGGCCATTGCCATTTCAATGAAGCACTGATAATGCAAAAGCTTTTCTGACATGCAATGTTTCTGGGTTATTTTGTGCTCCGTCAGAGTACGCGCAGTCGACAAGGTGAGCAGCGAAACCCGGAGGTTGAGCGGGAGGTAAGTGAAATCATTCACGCATTTTTGTTGAGTTTTTGCAACAGTTTTTTTTCTAGAGGCATTTTCTTTAACTCCAGGAACAAATTATCTCTGTTTAGCTGTTTCTTTGTAATTTATACCTTTTGAGTCATATCTCACTACCGGCTATATCTCTCTGTCAATAAAGAGTGTGGGACTCACATGACCTTTTAAAGACTCAGCTCTGGAATTTCCAGCTCTTTCAGTTATATAGTTATATAAAGAAAGGAAGGGAAAAAACAAGTAGACCCAAAAATGGACTTTTCTGAGCAGTCTTTAAAAAAAAAAACAGGTGTATTAATAGCTCTGCAATGTTCTCCCATGCTTTGTTTTTTTCAGCATCAACAGTGTCTGGCACTATTCAATAGAATAAAGTTCACACGCCTTCTACTGACTGCACTGATCGCCTTTACCAAGAAAGAGGTAATGCACATATCGACAAAAGCCCAGCAGCAGATAGAGACTGATTCTGTTTACTGTATGCATTACATATAAACAGAGTTTTTCTTGTGACTACACATGTAGCTGAGGTAATGAGTTACCTTATCTAACATTTTTCCTTTATTTCTGAACAAAAATATGAGTAGATGAAGCAAAATATCTTAAAAACAAAACAAAGACTAATGGAGGAAGTTTGTTTTTTAACAATCCTGATGATTTTCTTCTGAGGATGAAATTTTGATGTGTTAGAAAAACCCTGATGTTTAGATATATAACTGTGATATTTACAAACTATATATACTTTTGTTGATAAGGGGGCTTGTTAGTAAGTGTTTTGTTTTGTGTCTTTATCAGACCAGCTCAGTGAGCGAGGCCCAGAAGCTCGTGGCACAGGCAGCTGACCTGTTATCCCCCATTCATTCCAGCATTCAGCATGGCATCCAGTCACAAAATGACACCACTAAAGGAGGTAGCACGCACATTCACGTTTAATCTGTTAAGTGGAGGAGTACAAGTTAAGCCTTTTTTTGCAATTTGCAAGCCAACAGCTCAGCTACAGCTGCAAAAGATATGTTCAAAAATGTGTAATTAAAGAATTTGAGCATAAAATAATCATTCTGAGGCTCCAGTTGTCCAGTTAAGTCATCGTAATGGCAACCTAAAGTCCACACTGGATGTAACTTGTCTACACTAACAGTTTTCCTCACACAGAACTGAAAAAATCAACTTCTTTTCATTTACTTTGGTTTGGCAAGTCCTTAAAGATGATTCAGTTACATTTTTTTTTCATATGTGACCTGTGTTCATGTCTCTAATTTATGTTGTGATTAGTTTTGTTCCCTGTGATTGCTGCAGACCACCCCATCATGATGGGATTTGAGCCTTTAGTCAACCAGAGATTGCTGCCACCCACCTTTCCTCGCTACGCCAAAATCATTAAGAGGGAGGACATGGTGGCGTATTTCAGCAAGCTTATAGAGCGCATTAAGACTGTTTGTGACGTGATCAACACTACCAACCTACATGGCATACTGGTAAATACATTTCCTGAGGTTTGTCTTGATGCATTCGTTTTTTATTAAGTTTTATTATAAACAAGCTTTTCAGGACATTAGAAAGTTTCTTCTAAAAAACTAGGCTGTTTCAGTTATGCACCAGATGCCCTCCCTGAGACAACCCCAAAGGGGATTTGTGTGTCCAGTTGGAAATATGAATTGAAATTAAAGCTGCAAGCAGCACTGAGAGAGCCCGCGCACTCTGGCACCATCGAGCCATGCCCAACACCTCCTGTGCCCACTAGGTGGCGACGAAGTATCCTAGTTAACAGTATGTCACACTGGAACCACCTATTAAAATTTAATCTAGATTTGATAATGATTATAAGCTACTGCGCATTTCCTGTTCCAACTAGGCAGCGCTCAAACTATCGCTGACAAATGGTATATCAATCTGTTCAGAGCCAAACTATCATCATGCCTGTCAAGTCTGGTAGAGTTTGTTCAATCCGTTTTTGAGTTACAGCAGTTTCGTGGCGAATGATCAAAATGTGGCATGTCGCCACGACATCACCCCTTCCTGTTGGGTTTGGGGTGATGGGCCCCTGGACATTTTTGTCCGTCTTTGTATGTTACACGTGTGTACCAAGTTTCATGTCTACAGCTGTTCCAAACCAATAAAATATCTTATTTTTCACCGTTTGCCAAATTTCATGAATTTATGACTATGTTAAGACTTTCAAAAAGGCAATTCATTGGACAAAATAATAATAACAAACAGCCTTCGCACGTTTCGTGCTCGGGCTCTAATTATAAAGTTTCTCCTATGATAACTTAAGGATTGTGTTTTGTTGTTGCTGATGTTTTTACCAGGACTTCTTCTGTGAATTCAGTGAGCAGTCTCCCTGTGTGCTCTCCAGATCTCTTCTTCAGGTAGATGAGTACTTGCTTTCCTAAATCTTTCAAATGTACCTGTGGTTTTATTTTGGTGATCCGTGTAGATACGACCTATGCAAATATGAAAAATACTTGGATAGATATAAATACTCCATAGATACTATGGAGTATTTAATAAAAAAGTAAAATGAAACTACATTTCATTTTTTTTCCCATCAATCCAGACTACATTCCTGATAGATAATAAAAAAGTGTTTGGCACCCACCTGATGCAAGACATGATTAAAGATGCTCTGAGGTACTTTGTCAGCCCACCAGTCCTCTCATACAAGTAAGTTGTGTTTATTTTAAATACTAAATGAGATTAGTCGGTCTGTTGTTTTGTCACTAGCTTAGCTGTGATTTGAGGTTTACAATATGCTTTTACCTGTATTGATTACTTTAACCTTTCTACTGTCAGAGGATAGTTGGTGCAACAGAAAAATATCAGGATATATATGACACAATAATGATATTACTGTAGGCTGAAATGAAACACAGTGAGAAATGAGATATGATCGGATTTAAAACACTTAATAACAATATCCTTTATAAACTAGTCAAATATCGTAACCACGTATTTAACATCTGATCATCAGTGGAAACATTGAACACACTGATATTGTATAATAAATGATAACAAGTGATTAGATATCAACAGTGATCATTTTAAAACCCCTTGGCCTGCAGTTAAGCTACTGGATACACTTACTCTGAACGCACTGCAGTGTGTGAGTTCTGGTTGTAAACCTCAAATAGACAATTCAGAAGCTAAGCTACAGAACAAATGTCCCTTTGTTTGGCTCAGATTGACCTTGTCACATGTGTTGATGTGCCTCTGTCTGTCCAGGTGTTGTCTCTTCAACAATCACCAAGCGAAGGACTACATTGACTCTTTTGTTACACACTGCTCCAGGGTATGTTATTGCTGTGGCTCAAAGTCTCTATATCTAAGTCATCGTTTATTATATTTGACTCCCAGTAGCTGACTTAGAGGTAAATCGTATGAAAGTAGACATAGACTTATGTGTAATAAAATATAAACATCACAAACGTTCATCCCTATAATGGATTATGTTTATGACTGTTGCATGCATTCATTTTCTCTTGCCACTCACCCCCAACCTGCTGCAGGAGATAGCTGCCCTCTCCCTGAGCATGGTTCTGCTGGAGGTTTCTTCCTGTTAAAAGGGAGTTTTTCCTTCCCACTGTTGCCAAGTGGTTGCTCATAACGAGTCGTCTGATTGTTAGGGTTTCTTTCTAATATTATCGAGTCTTTACAATATGAAGGGCTTTGAGCTGACTGTTTTTGACTGAACTGGCGTAATATGAACTGAACTGAGTGTTTTCCCCATAGCCTTTCTGCAGCCTCATCCAGATCCACGGACACAACCGTGCTCGACAGAGAGACAAGCTGGGACACATTCTTGAAGAGTTTGCCACACTGCAAGATGAAGTGAGCTGCAGCTACGTTCATCCAAATTAGCTGTCTTTGCAGTTCGTGCTACAGGCAGTTTCTCTAAATTCATCAAGCAACCTCAGAACTCTTTCTTTGTGCTGTACAGGCTGAGAAGGTGGATGCAGCTCTGCATAGCTTACTGATGAAACTGGAGCCTCAACGACAGCATCTAGCCTGTCTTGGGACCTGGATCCTCTATCATAACCTGAGGATCATGATTCAGTACCTGCTGAGTGGCTTTGAGCTGGAGCTTTACAGCATGCATGAATACTATTACATTTACTGGTAAGATTGCATGCCTCTGTGAATTACTGGTAGAAGCTGAACTCTCTCTCCCACATAACCTGGGTGCAGGTTTGCTGTAAATGAGCATGTGTTTGTTTTGGTTGTAGGTACCTGTCAGAGTTCCTTTATGCATGGCTGATGTCCACTCTAAGCAGAGCTGACTCCTCTCAGATGGCAGAAGAGCGGATTCTAGAGGAGCAGCTGAAAGGGCGCAGCAGCAAAAAGACCAAGAAGAAGAAGAAAGGTACATTTTGTTGTGTTGCTTTTATGTGAAGCGGATAACCACAACATACAAACTGAAGTCTGATCAGAAATGACCACTTCATTGTAGAAGTGGCATCATCCTGTCGATATTTCTTCAAAGAGCACTGAAGTTATTGTTTCTGATTTTCTTCAGTTCGCCCTCTCAGCAAGGAGATTACCATGAGTCAAGCATACCAGAACATGTGTGCTGGCATGTACAAGGTAGGCATAAAAATAATGGCCTTTATTAGGCCACTTTTGGCACAACAAAGTGTAACATGCCCCTTCCCGGCCTTTCTCTTCAGACGATGGTAGCTCTGGATATGGATGGGAAGGTGCGTAAGCCTCAGTTTGAACTGGACAGCGAGCAGGTTCGCTATGAGCATCGCTTCGCCCCCTTCAACAGTGTGGTCACCCCTCCACCTGTGCACTACATCCAGTTCAAGGTACTGTGTCTTTTTATGGGCCTAATTCATCTTTTCTTTTTTAAAATATTCCACTTTCTTTTTAAAATGTTTCTCCTCTTCTTGCCTATTTCAGGAGATGTCTGATCTGAAGAAATACAATCCTCCACCAGGCTCTGCAGACCTCTATCTGGCAGCTAGCAAACACTTTCAGCAGGCGAAGCTCATCCTTGAAAATGTGCCCAGTCCCGATCCGGAGGTCAGAAAGTCAAAATACTGTGAAATAAATACAGCGGTTTATGTTCATTAGCATTTGTTTAGTTAGGAAGTAAAACTCTTGAGATTAAGACTCTCTTTTACAAGAGAGTGCTGAGCCCAGATGTGTAGCACTAATCTTGCATTCGAGCCAAACCTTATTTGGATGCATGCATGAAGCCCTACGTTTAGCTATTACTAGCTAGATAGATGCCCATATGAACAAATGAGTAAATTGATAAAATACTGCTCTGTCAATCAACAAAACTGAAACACAAGCTTCCTAGATGGATTTTATCACCCAGTAAGCCATAATTTTAGTCACATAATTCATCACAGATGCTCCAAAAGGCACCAGCAGCACACACACAGTGCAGAAGGCCAGTTTATAGATTCAAAGTAGTGACGGTGAGGCCTTAAAGATACTGATCTGCTCCAGCTGCCTGTGTCCGAATATCGACACGTTAGCATCATTAGCTCCAGTGACTGTCCCTTGGATTGAACACACTGCTCTATAATGTGGCTGCGATGCATAAAAGCAATGGTGTATGTAATTATCTTGGGGTGGTTTTCAATTTTATACAATGATATCTTATCTGCACTTTTTCTTGTCTTGTTCTATAACCACTCATTACTCTTTAATAACAGGTGAACCGTATACTGAAGGTGGCCAAACCTAATATTGTAGTTATGAAACTACTGGCTGGAGGTCATAAGAAGGAAACCAAGGTAACACATTACTCACATTACTTGTATTATTGTTTGTGTTTGTGTCTGCATTTACAGTTAATACAACGTAGATCTTTTAAGCTACAAACCAAAAGAATCAAACAAATGCATTTGATAATTTAAATAGGAGTAGTTGATTTTTTAAAAAGTACTAACTGTGTACATATTGGTTGCATTGTGCTTCTCTTAATGCAGCTATACATTTCTTTATCCTCAGGTGCTCCCAGAGTTTGACTTCTCAGCTCATAAGTACTTCCCCATAGTGAAGATTATTTGATCCCGCCCCGAGCCACAGGGTGACAGCGTTCCTCACCTGAACGGGTGTGCAGCGGCCCTAACCCAGACCTCGTCCAACAGTTTGTGTGACACATTTAACTGTAACGCCATGCACAGGAGTGTCTGCACTTGACTCTTTTCTCACCTTTCTGAGAGATGAAACCAGAGAACTCACCACTGGACCTCAATGAGTGACAGTATGCACATTTGTATTTCTGTGTGTGTGTTACAGAAGAGCCGATGTGCTTTTGTGCAAAGACCTGGCAGATGGATGCTGCCTGAAGAACAAGTCTTGCAAATGCTTATAAAGAGTGCTGTAATGATAATAGGTTCATATCATTAAATCATATGAAACTTTTTTGTATGTGTCTGCATGTTTATCTGAGGAACAGCGTTGAATCTATAAATGATGTCTTGTTAGAGCTTATTGTCCCTGACTTTATGTGATTACTGGACTAAGTCAGATCGAAAACTTGACAATACAATGTGCAGTCTCTGTAAAACAGGTGTGAAGCATAAGGCCCAAGATCTGACAATCTGGAAGAAAAAAATAATTGGGGTGTTTTAGCTGTATTTTCATAGGTTTTGCAGTTTTGGGAAGGATCCTCCCCACAGCCATGCATACTGCACCAACGTAAATAACAATTTAATAAACAATTTAATGACAGAAAGTTGCTGGGTTTTTTACTCTCTACTATTTAATTTATGTTTTGGGTTTTTTTTCGAATAGAATAGTTTTATTTTGAGGATGTCAAGATAACTAAAATAAGAGAAAAAAGAACAGACAAAAGTATAGACATCAAGTTGTCACAGTATCTCTACACAATGTTTATGCTCGAAAAGGAGTAGGATGAAGTTTACACTGACTTGTTCCTACTCCCTTATTTCAGATTCCATAACTTGTAAATCAGTGTTCAGAGTTCAACATATAATCCCAAAATATGAATGTTTATCTATGAACATGTCTACACTCATACAATATACACACAAAACAACTGAAGCTCAATTCAGTTCAATTTTATTTATCCAGCGCCAAATCACAACAACAGTCGCCTCAAGGCGCTCTATATTGTAAGGTAGACCCTACAATAATATATACAGAGAAAAAACCCAACAATCATATGACTCCCTATGAGCAACCACTTTGGCAACAGTGGGAAGGAAAAACTCCCTTTTAACAGGAAGAAACCTCCAGCAGAACCAGGCTCAGGGAGAGGCGGGGCCATCTGCTGCAACCGGTTGGGGTGAGAGAAGGAAGACAGGATAGAAGACTCACAAACCAAGAGATCAAACTACATTTTTACATTGGCTAAACACCCTGCGATGAACATTCCACTAAATCTCCCCTTTAAATTTGCTTTACAGTGTTTTCACAGAAAACAAAAGACATTCTGTCAGTTAATTTTTTTTTCATTTTTCTATTTTCAGAACAATCTGGGCAATGAGATACCAGAGCTTTCCGTCATTTTAAACATATATTTCTTACAATTGAGAAAATTTAATTTTCTCAAGCTTAAATATTTTGAAGATCTATCCCTCTGTTTGAAAAGTAATGGTACTCCTATTTTACAGGCCAGGAACCATCAAGGCCTACCCCTTTTATTTAACACGAGAACACCACAGCCATCATCACACATCACAAGAAGACAAAAATATATTAATACAGTGCTGCAACAAAGTATTTACCTGCTTCACGATTGATTGATTTTTATTTTTATTTTTATTTTTTTGCACATTTGTCATACTCATATGTTTTAGATCATCAAAGAAATTTCAGGACAAGACAGATTGCCTGAGTAAAGCAATCAAGCATTTGGTTTAACTGACTATGAGTCTTTCTCGTCTCTGGGGGAGAGGGAGGAATTGTGGCCCGCTCTTCTTTGGAAAATTGCCTCAGCCACACTGGAGGGTTTTCAACCATGAGCGGCCCTTTTAAAATCATGCCAAAACATCTAAATCTGATTTAACTCCGGACTTTGATTAGGCCACTCTGAAACCTTCCTTTTATTTATTTTTTTAAGCCATTCAGAGGTGGACTTGCTGCGTAACCTAAGAGTGCTTGAGCTTCAAGTGACAAACTGATGGCCGGACATTCTCCTTCAGGATTTTCTAGTAGAGATCAACATTCATGGTGCCATCAATCACAGCAGGTCATCCTGAAGCAGCAAAGCAGACCCAGACTATCACACTACCACCACCGCGTTTGACTGTTAATATGATCTCAGTTTTATGCAGTGCCAGTTTTACACTAACTAACAGGGCTCAAACCTTCCAAAAAGTTCAGCTTTCTTCGTCAGTCCGCAGAATAGTTTCCCAAAAGTCTCAGGGATCATCGTGATGTTTTTTTAGCAGATGTGAGACGAACCTTTGTGGGGTTCACCTTGAACTGTAAATTTTTAAGCAGCATGGACTTTCAGTCTGTCTGTAATTTAATTATTTTTTGGAAAATAAATAAAAAATGATCATTGTACCGTCTCAGTAAATTGAGGAAGCTTGTTGACAGATGATTTCCTCTCAAGCTTTGTAATCAGTATCCAGGGTGAGCTGACTGCATATCCAGTCCTTGAAAAAATAAAACATGTCTCAAAGACAGATGGCCACTAAGTGGCACTGGCTTCCAGAACGTTGTAGAATTGATTTTAAGATGTTATTGCTTGTGTTTAAGTCTCTGAATGGATTAGCTCCGTCATACCTCTCTGACCTTTTAACTAAAAATACTCCAAATAAAACCCTCAGGTCAGCTGATGTTGCTTCTAGGCTAAAAAACAGAGGAGACCGGGCCTTTGTGATTGTTGGGCCAAACTTTGGAACAGTCTGCCCCTTCATATTAGGATCTCTCCGACACTCGACATTTTTAAAACACATCTGAAAACACATTTTTACTTTTTAGCTTTTAATTGCGACTGAGTTCGTGTTTTATTCTCTGTCTGTGTTTGTTCTACTTTTTACGTTTTTTACTGTGTACAGCACTTTGGTCAACCTGTGTTTTTAAATGTGCTTATAAATAAATTGATTGAATTTAAATTGATAAATCTTATTCAAACGGAGAATCAGGCTTTATTGTAATGTTCGGTTTTGTGCAGAAATATTTTTATTGTGTTACACTTCAGGTACTTTATATTCTAAAATGAGAAAGTGTATTTTTAATAGAAACTACAGTTAAACCCAAATTCTACAGCATAGTCTCAATCATCTTGTATGTTGGGGGTATTCTGGCACATACTATAATCTGGAGTTGTGCTCATTTAACATAAATGAAGGAGATGATTTATTCTGCCGGCACTCAATCAACCGTGGGTCAGCCTGACATTACAGAACGTCTCATATGAAGTAAAAGGGTGCATGAAATTTGAAAGTGATCACATTTTTATGGAAAACAAACATCTGATATTCAAATGCCTCAAACAGACATCAGATAAGACATGAACTTCAGGTAACCACATCATTTTTATTCATAGATGAAAACAGTGCCAAGCTGTTTATATTGCAACCATACTTGGCTTCAGCTTCTCAGGTCTCTGATCTTTTCCAGTTTATTTTAAACTCTCAGAATAAATTAGGAAAAATGAGAAATGACATTTTTAAGGGAAACGTATTTCCTCTGTGGTTTACTCATGGATTGTTCAGCATGGTGTCAGCAATCCACTGTCTGTAGCGACAAATATTCAGCATTACAATAGGATTTGCACACTTATCAACAGGGTTACTGACAATTATTCCATGTAAAATGCTGTTGTACTCCACAGCTGTACCAGCATCACCCTGGAAGACATTCAGACAGAGTTCAGAGGTTAGATCGTTTTAAATGTCAGTGTTTAAAGTTTAATATTAAAACCAACTCGGGGTTAATATATCAAACAGTTTGCTTACAAAACAGGACTCCACGCCAGGTTTATGAGCACACATGGTGGTAGACTCATCACTAAAGTATTTACTATCAGGTTTATCATTCTCTCCACACTGAACTATCTCAGTCATAGCGCACTTTAAATTCTTGGGGTTGCTGGTCTCTGAGGAAATAAGATAAAGCATTATTAAACTTATTTCTATTTCCAAAAACTGGATCTAGTGTCTGAGGGTTTCCTTACTTTTCACATCAGCTGTCTTGAAACCCCATCCTCCAATCTGAACAGGATCATTCATATTTGGTTTTTGACACCCTTCAGCAGGAGGAAGCCTGATAGTGGGAAGTTTAGGATTCACATCCTCATTCAGTTTTATCAGCATAATATCATGGGGTTGATCACCGTCTTTGAAGGTAAACTGTTGTTTAGGATCAATGTTCTGCTCAAGATTTTTGGGGGATCCTTTAAAAAGCTTCTTAAAAAAACCTGTCATTTTTTTCAATAATGGTACTTGGTTGTTTAAGGCAATCTTCACTTTGACCAACCTGCAAAAAAAAAGAAATTGCTTTGTTTATTTCAGTACATAATATAATAACAACAATATTACTGAACAGCTTAAAAATTTAGTCACTCTGTTTTATCTTTGATTTTCACTTCACCTTCACTTCGTGCTCCTGATGACACACTAGCTTTAAACACCATTCCCTCTCATTGGTGAAGTGACTCAACAAAAGCTGCAGTTTCTTACCGTTCGGCACAATGAGAAGCCGTGATGACCCAGCGGGTGTTAATCAGAGCGCCTCCGCAGGTCATGCCCCCCTGAACAGAGTCTATCTGGACATGATACTGCCTGTCCTCATTACAGGATACTCCCCCAACAATCCTCTTCTCAATGTCTCCTGATGCACAACCTGACACGAGGAGGGAGAGAAGGGTGAAAAGTGCACTCGTGCTAAATAATTTCTTCCTTTTAAAAACGTGAACGTAGACAAGAATATGAAGGAAAACAACTCACCAGCGAGCACAAAAACAAAGACAAAGGAAAGCATCATCCTGGTCCCTCTGGATGTGGATCACTTCAGGTGACCAAAAGTCTGATCCTGTGTCTTTTTTATAGCATGAACCAAGTGGTGTGAGATGCCTAATATGGCAGTCAAATGTACCGTTAGGGTGGGACATGCAGAGGATTGGAGAAATGGGAAGGAGTGTATTTAAAATACTGAACAGGTTTTTGCATACCAGCTGCACCTCTGACCTCCTGAACTAGAAGAACCAGTTTGGAGCCCCTTTTTACCTCAAACTAAACTTGTGGGATTCGTTTCATTTTTTAAAGAATTTTTCAAACTTTTAAGACAGGCCTTTTTAAATTTATATCACCTTAAACTCTGCACTTCAAAATAAAATAGTTTAGCAGCCTTGTGCTTTTTCCATGTAACTTAGAGTATATTTATTGCAATATATGATGAATGATGATTTGATTTGGGCTTAAATTAAAAGTTAGTTCTTTATATCATATTGGGTGGAGAAACTTAGTTTCCCACTGTCTCCCTGGAAAATCCTGCTAGAGATCTGGGTCAATTAAACACTATCCACTTATATAAAAATAAAACACTTAGAATTATGGTATATATGACAACATGCTACTGAAGTCATCCTCCAAATGTAATTATTTGTTAATTAATTTTTTAATGCTGTACTGTCTGGCAGCTTTTACAGTCAAAATTCTGATCTGAATAGTGTTGAGCCAAACACACTCGGGTTTTCCAACATGAGCTCTATAAATGTTCTATAGACTGCTTTTGCTCATGTATGTATTTCTTTTAGCTGTTTATTTATTCATTTCTATTAGTGTTAGTTCAATTATTTTACTATATGTGTCATAGTATCCTCCACATGTACAATTACTTTAGTAGAGGTAAGCCCAAATTATAGGCTTACCTTTTATTTTATATTGGAGTTGCCTGCTATAGTTTTATATTGTATTTTAGGTCAAAGTTAAATGGAGCTGCTTAAACAGCTTAATAGCCCAATGTATGAGAATGTATATACAATATTCCTTTAGTTGCTTTGGAACCCATATCAACATATCCATAGTATTTTGTATATTCAAAATCATGAAGAGATACATATGCTTAACCAAATCCTTTGTAACCAAATGCGATCAAGCTGATACTGTTTTCCGTTATTGTGTATTGCTTCTTATTGGACTTTCTGTTGAACTACGTGCAAAAGTTATAGTTAAAATGTGTAAAACATGTTTTTAAAACCCAGTCTATTCAAAAACAGTAATTGTTGTAACGAGAAAACTTGTGAACTTAATGTTTGATGATAAAGTGAAGACTACTCAGTAGCCTTTTGAATATACAGTATACAGCTAAGATACTGAACAGGTCCCGAGGACCCGAGCTTGAAGGATAGACCGCCCACAGGGGCGAGTGGGGAATTATTATATATATATTAAATGACAGTTTCCAGGTTTTATGTTTCAGTTCTTTAATCCACTCCTGAACCTTTGAACCAGCCAGGAGCACAGAAGCTGAAGGCCATGGTGTTTCAGGAATACTTGGAATGGTGACTGTAGCATTATGAAAATTACAGTGATAACACATCTAACATCACGAGCTAATATAGCTATATAGTAAGTTTCTACACAGAGCAGAACATCTGCACAAAACAAAAGGCCACATATGATTCATAATATTCCCAAAATGTTGATTCTGTTCATCTGGATGGAGAAACGTTTCATCATTCACCATAATATTATTACTTATTCTGTTAGTTGACTTTTATCAAATTAATTTTCATTTAAGCTTTCCATTTAAAAGTGTGTCGGGGGATCTTTCACTTGCTGGGTGAATATGTAAACAATACACTCCAGAGCCGCTAAAGCAGAGACTGAATCTGCACAGCAAAATCATTAAGGCAGTATCAGACAGCTGGATGACAGTTTTCAACTACTGACTTTTTTCACTTTGTTGCATAAGCATTGCAGGTATCAGATATTTGATTGCATTCATTTGCATTTTAAGCTCCTTTTACAACCTTCCACTTTCTTTTTCTAAAGCCTCATGTTGCAATCGCAGCTTCATCATTCTTAGTTTCTGTTGTCACATTTATTTCATTCAAACTTCCTTTGTGGAAATTAGGCAGTTCAGTAGCAGCGTTTGCAGCAGACACAGCCAAAAAACAGTCAGTATGCATTTCTCCACCAATCAGTTATTTCGGAATCCATCGTTAACACTAGAAATCATACGTCATTGCTCAGACAACATAGATATTACAAGGGCAGACAGCGCCCCCAGTGGACAGGTCAAATAGTCCCTCCACTCGGTGCTTTAGTCATTGCACATGAAGAGCGAAAATGTCATTTAATTTAATTGCATAGTTCAGTAATCAGTTTAAACAACCCGAGCACGAAGCAAAGCATTTAACATGCACACACAAACAGAAGGGGAAGATAAGGTGTCAACCTATCCTCTCTGCATGCCACCACACCGTGAAACAACTGATGATTTCGCCTTCATTAAAAACCTTAATGTGATATAAGCATAAACCTTAAACCCAGGAATAGATGTGCAACACAACATATAAAGGTTTACAATACTGGGAAATCCCTACATCCCAGTGCCACTGTTAAGATCCTGACGCTGTTATGTACTTTCTGTTTATCTATGGTCATTTGATAAACAAAATTATTTTATTATTATATTTATATATATCTTATTTTCACCCAGTGGGGAGTAGTATGTGTGTGATACTAGAGCTCTAACAGAGCCTGAGGGTCCTGTCAGTATCTTGGCTGTTCCTAGGATTGCATTCTTCTGGACAGGGACCTGATGTTCAAACTGGAATCTGCTGGAGCCACTCTTCCAATTTGGTTACCGCTCCTAATGCTCCCATTACCACTGGGACCACATCTTCCAGCTGCCTACTGGAAGCGCCATATCTATCGCAACTACAGTCCTCTGCTCCTTGTCAACTACCTGCAGGTGCGCCTCCAGATGAGAGTAAGGCAAGTCCAGAGGAGTCAGCTGAAAGGGACGAACAGGTTGATTAAGTTGATTAACACCTATGATGTGAAGATTGTCAAATATCTGGGAGCAGACAGAACCCGCTGACATCAAGACAAGAAAGCTCCTTACTTTGCATGGAGGGTTTCACCCCAAATCCAGCATCCTGAGACTGTAAGCTAAGCAGAAGGAAGGAGGCTGAGGACTGTGAGTATCAGAACCACTATTCAAGGTAAAAGAAAACTGGTAATAGCAGGCCTAGGAACAGCTGAAATACTGTGTAGGATCTTTTAACTCCCAGGCCTCTGGTTGAGGACCCGAGCTTGAAGGATAAAGACCACCAAAAGGGCAAGTGAGGAATTCATATATAAATGTACATACCATATATCAGGGACGTTGCTTGGATGTCTGAATTTTTTTGGATTTAAAGTGTTAAAAGCACCTTTTTATAAAAATAAGTTATTTATTATTTTTTTAATTTCTGTTTTCATTTTTGCAGTACTTTGTTTTTTGAGTATTTTAATAATTACTTTTCTTTTACACCATTTTTGGGATTTCACTGTATTCATCGACACTGACTTACTCTTTCCTACAAACTATTCTGTGTAGCGTTTTCAAATGTAAACTGGATTTCATTGAACATGAAACACAACATAATACATGAACCTCTATCATTTTCCTCTTATTGTGGCACAAGAGCAACAAATTGTAACCAGAGAAATTACAGAAAATGCACTCAAGAGATGGGTTCATATTTATGAAACAACATTAGCGGCACAGTCCTCACATTATTGTGTATGGAATGATGAATTCACCTATTGTTAATGTTACAACAGTAATATGCACTGCATACATATACAGTGTATTTCTTTTACTAGATTACAGTTTGATATCGCACGGACATAATAACCTCAGATCTTTTACTGGGCATCATGAGGTCGGCTCTGAGCAGCTGTGTGATTTTATGTTTACACCATCGCAGAGCTGTAATTATTTCTCTCTGCCCCCCTGATGTTCTCAATAACTTTGTTATGAGTGATGAATTTGTTTGTTGTTTCAGCCTACATGAGAAAATGAATGGATGTGTGACTGAGTGTGAGAAGTGTGTGAATCTGTGGCTCAGTGTGTCAGAGGTGGCAGCATTAACTTTCCTTCTCCACCTCCTCTCACGTCACCTGTGCCCTCGTCACTTTCAGAAAGATTTAGAATGGCTGAAGTGTTTTAGCCAACAAATCATCACCAGATTTACTTGCTTTACAGCGAAAGGTGGGAAGTAATGAAGTAAAAATATTTTGTTACAGTACTTAAGTAGACCATTCAGGTATCTGTACTTTACTTGAGTATGTAGTAAACAGTTTTTAATGAACACTTTTGACAGTGTTACATTGTTAACAGCAATCTAGTCAGTTTTCTGCAGATACAAAAAACACAGCCAATATTAACCCTCACAGTTATATTAAATTTTGACCTGATAATGTGGTTGTATGATGTAAGACACTAGAGCGAGGAAGTCAGACACATCCTGTGCCCCCAATCTTCCTTGTGGCTGCAGCTGAAACTATTTTATCTCTTTTACTCTGCAGCTGGTCGGCTCATACAGCCTACTCTGTGACATGTACAAAGACATAAGTATTGGATTATTTACCACTTTTGTTTAGGCTCATAGTAAAAATTATTTAAGACTGGACAGTGAAGTGTTTGACTGCCCTTAACTGAATTGTAAATGAGCAGTTAAGGGAGCACATGACCCAGGCGTTAACCTCACTGAGAATCTTGGGATGTGCTTTGTGTGAAAACATACAGACTCACTATCGAGATACACAACTGGGAGAAAAATCAGTGTAAATCTGGATGGAAATAAATGTCAAGACCCTACACACTAAGGTTGCTGAAACAATGTCTCTGCAAGTGTATCATCAAAACTGAACGTGATCCGACAAAACAGAATTCTAGCACATACTATGATCTTGAGTTTTACTTAGTTCACATAAATGAAGGTGCCTTGTTCTACAGATTTGTCAGTGCTCATTTAACAATGGGTCAGCTTGATATCACACTATGTGCTCTATGAAGTGGGAGTGTGGCTGAAATATGAAACTTTTTTTTATGGAAAACAGAAAGAAATGACAGTTAAACCCAAATTCTACAGCATAGTCTCAATCATCTGGTATGTTGGGGCTATTCTAGAGCATACTAAAATCTGGAGTTGTGCTCACAAACCCTATTCAGTTTTATCAGCATAATATCATGGGGTTGATCACCTTCTTTGAAGGTAAACTGTTGTTTAGGATCAATGTCCCGTTCAAGATTTTGGGGGGATCCTAAAAAATAGTTTTAAAAAAACTTTAATTTGTTTCAAAAATGGTACTTGGTTATTTAAGCCAATCTTCACTTTGACCATCCTGCAAAAAAAAAAGAAAAGAATAGAAAAAGGAGAGATAAGCTTATATGAGCACATAATATAATAACAACAATATTACTGAGCAGCTTAAAAATTTAGTAACTCTGTTTTATCTTTGATTTTCACTTCACCTTCACTTCGTGCTCCTGATGACACACTAGCTTTAAACACCATTCCCTCTCATTGGTGAAGTGACTCAACAAAAGCGTGAACGTAGACAAGAATATGAAGGAAAACGAGTAGTTTTCCTTCATATTCTTGAGTTACCAGCGCAAAAACAAAGACAAAGGAAAGCATCATCCTGGTCCCTCTGGATGTGGGTCACTTCAGGTCTGATCCTGCGTCTTTTTTATAGCATGAGCCAAGTGGTGTGAGATGCCTAACATGGCAGTTACATGTACTGTTAGGTGGGAGTTAAGAAGATAGGAGAAATGGGAAGGAGTGTACTAAAATACAGGGTAGCGGGGTTTTGCATACCAGCTGGACCTGTGACCATTTTGGAGAGTTATAATTTTGGAAAACTTCTTAAAGGGCACCTGCTATCACATCAAATTTCATCTTTTTAATTTAAGACCACCGGAATAACTTTAATGCTTCACAGTTAAAAACATCCATACATCCCATATATTTTGATATAATTGTTTTATTCAGGGTTGCAGGTTTAGAGTACATTTGCATAATGACTGAAATTAGCACCACTGACAAACAATGGGCTGTGAGGTCAGTTTCTTGATCATTGACATGCAAATTGTCATGGCCATTTATCAATAACCACTGATCAAAGACCATTGATCAATGACTGAAAGAGTCACTTGAACACACACCCACAGCTCTGATAGCTGTTAAACTACTGCAATATTTCAAACAAATGAAGAGGTTAAACATTAACAGTTTCTGTTGAGCTCTGTGTAATGTTTGAACTACAGAAAGCGTTGTGCTGCAGTGCTGCCCAAGATACAGAGACACACCCGATATCAAGATTCACACCTACTTTACACTTTATGTTGAAATTTGATCTGATCATGTGGTTGTTTAATGTGAACCAATAGAGCGAGGAAGTCAGACATGTCCTGTGCCCAATCGTCCTTGTGGCTGCAGCTGACACAGTTTTAGTTCACCTGTTTTTTCTCACTCACTGTGTTTGTGTGCACCTTGTGTTGGCTGCAGGTGTGCTCAGCTCACCTCAGCTGTCTCTTGTAGGGACCTTCTATGAGGCTCCAGCTGAAACTCCTATATTTCATTTACTCTACTACTGCTCAACTGGTCAGCTCATACAGCCTACTCTGTCACACGTACAAAGACAAAAGTATCAGATTATTTATTTCTGTAATTTATTTAGGCTAATAATAGTTTATCAACCCTAATTACTAACATGTTGTTCTGTTAATTAAGTACATCAGAGGAACAGCTCGGGTCAAACGTTTTAGAGACAAAGTTAGAGAGGCAAGGTTTGGACATGTGTGGAGGAGGGATAGTGGATGAATCATGTTAATGATGGAGCTGCTAGGCACTTGGAAAAACTGAAGACCACAGAGGAAATTCATGGATGTAGTCAAGAAGGACATGCAGAAGATTGGTGCAAAGGAAGAAGATGTTATGGATAGGATGAGCTGGAGGCAGATAATTCCCTTGTGGTGATCTCTAAAGAGATAAGCTGAAAAAGATAGGAGTTGAAATTCTGTGAGACGTTGAGAATTCTTTTTGGTTTGTTTGTTTATAGTAAATGGGAAAAGTGCTTTCTTTAAATGTTTTTTTTTTTTTTTTTTTTTTAAATGACATCAGAAACAGCAGTATGCGACATTACGTGATGGCAGAGCTTCAGTTCATCCTTTGTCATTTTTTTTTTTTTTTTTTTTTTTTAATAAATAGGACAGGGGGAATGAATGAGAGAGAGAGGGGGAGAGAAAGAAAGAAAACCCAAGGGGAGAAGAGACGGTGAGAAGGGGGGGGAAGAGAGACAAAAAAAAAAAAAAAAAAACTCCTGGGTCACCTGTATGGAGAAAAAACAAACAAACAAACAAACAAACAAACAGAGGAGACAGCAAACAACAAAGAGCAACATAATAATAGAGAAAACAAAGCACCATCACAATAAACTAGCTAGTCATAGATATCAGTATTTACTAAGTAATAAACGATATTGTGCAGCACGCAAGATAGACAGCGCACAGTGTGCTTTGAGGCAGCAGCCAAGAAAGCTTTAGTCCGCGTCTGTGAATACCCATGTGTGCATACCTGTGTGGATCAGCATGCTTGCATTCCAAAGGTTTCTCCATGTAATGATCTGCTAGGGAGTGTGGGGGGGCCACAGCCCCGTCCTCCAGGGTGTGAAGCGGGTATGGAGGAGATCAAAACTCCAGACATCCAGAGGCCCCCAGAACACAAGAGACCATGGAAGACCAACAGAGGGGCAGCCGCGCCACTGTTCCAGTAAGAGCTGAGGAGAGTCCCAGATGAGGGCTCACTCAGCAGCCGCGGAGCAGAAGCCAGGGGGGGTTGCAGTGACGCGCCCGTGAGCTCCGCCGGCCCCCAGCTGCGCCTGAGTGACCGAGCCCTAGGCCGAGAGGCCGGGGGCACCCCACCTCCAAAGGGGCCCGAGCGAGCCCCAGGCCCCAGGCCCCGACAAGCGGCCGCCAAGGAGTGAGCCGGTGTGTACCCGGACGCCCACCCCCAGACACAAAGAACCACCAACACACCGACACCTGAGGGAGTCCGCCACCGGCAGGGGAAGTGGTGGTGGGTGGAGATAGGCCTCCAAACCTTGGAGGGCCTGAGGTGTCCCCAGAGAGGTGGCGTCTGATACCCAACCTGACATATAGACACAGACATACAGGCACACACAGACACAAACATCCATTCCCACCCTCATGCTCTCATATGCACTCACTCCACACTCAACCAACGTGGAGACAGACATAAAGAGACGCTGTACACACAATCACACTCCCCAAGCGTACTCTACAAACCGGGTCTAGGTACCCTTGCCCCTGGAGGGGGGAATTGCACCCAGACCCAGGTGGTGTTACCCTTTTCCCTGCGGTGGGGAGAGGCAGACCACCCCGACTCCGCAGCAGCAGGGAGGCCCCACACCCCAGACCGCAGTCGGACGGCCAACTCCTCCTACTAGCCCCCCCGCTCCAGCAGGCCGCAGAGAATGGGGGTGGGAGAAGACTCCAAACCTCCCTCCACCCGCTCATTGTAGTGTTGATGCATATGTGTTCTAAGGTGCAATTAAAACCCAGGAGGGCATGGAGCTACCTGCCAAGGAGCAGCAGGTAAGCGCATAGTCCCTCCTGATAGCCCTCAATGACTAAGTGTATTTAAAATTGAGAGGTGGGCAACGACGTCAGGGGTGAGGTATACACCCTGATGGTGATTTGGACTCCGTGATTGTGCCCACCCCCAAGATCCTATATGTATGTGTAATGAGAGTGTGAATAATGTGAATGTCTAAGTTGTGGGATAAAATTGAGGCAGAGGCAGCCAGAAGGGGACAGGGGGGGGGGTAGCCTCCTCTGCACCCTGGTGACATACCCCCACTCCAAGGCCCTGCATGTGTGGGTGGTTGTGGAGGAGCGGGAAGAGGGAGGCAGCTGGAGATGGGGAGGGAAGGAAGGGAGGGGCAGGTAACCCCTCCCTGGGGCCAGCTCCCCCGCTGACCCCAGTAGGCACTCCCACCCTCCGCGACCCGCCAGGGAAGGGGGGCCCAGGCCCATCAGACCGGGGCCCAGTGCAGTAGCGCCCCCCGGCTCCACAGAGCCCTGGACAGTCCACCCAACCCCACCACAGAGAAAACTGCACCCACCCCACCAACCACACATCTTCCAGACTACATAAGACGGTAAACGCCCAGGCTGAGATCTTCCTCCACCTCTCCTGTATCTCCCCCTCCTGCAGAGAGTTCCTGAGAGAAGAAAGCTCCTGCCAGATGTGACCATCCCCCCCACCAGTTGAAGAGCCCCCCAGGCGGCTCGATGCACCGGCGGCACCCTGCTCCAGGGCCGGGGCCCCATGCACCCACCCGCCCACAACCCCGGCAACACACCAACCAGGACCCGAGCCCCCGAGGCCCGGCCCGGGCCCCCGCCCAGAGACGGAGCACCCCCAGAACCTCACGCCCATCCCGGACCCACCCAGGGGCAGCCAGGTTGCCAGGTCAGTAACCCACGTCCGTCAGCACAGACCCTCCCCTAGCCCCGCTGCACGCAGCCGCGAGGAAACAGTTACCTGAGAGCCAACAGAGCCCTCAACCGGACGTGACCGCTACCCCGGTTGAGCCCCCCAAGGAAGATGCTTTCTTTAAATGTTAACAGAACACAACCTCGTGGGTCAGAGAGCTGACCTGTTATAAAGCGCTTTGGGTGCCTTGAAAAGCGCTATATAAATCCAATCCATTATTATTATTATTATTATTATTATAAGCATTCAGCACGGCATTCCAATGCACAATTACACCACTAGAGGGCGTAACACACCCACAGTTGGGTTTCATGTAACCGTACATGCCCTCAGCTACAGGTACAGCAAAAGTTTACAAAGTTTAAAAAAAAAAAAAAAAAAAGTCATACCACCAAGAATGAAAATATACCATATTACGGTATATGCATAATAATTAAATTTGTGGATACGCCATACAAATTCAAAGCGCCAGTCATCCAGTTATCCTCAACTTACACTTTTACAGTACAGCGTACTGTCCCCATGCACAGGTGGGGGCAGGGGTTACGAAATCAATATCAATAGAAGAAGAAATCAATACATTTTTAGGTTTATTGAGCGAGTGCAAGATTGTTCGGGATGTGGTCACTCCACCAACCTTCATGGTACAGTGGGGCAAAAAAGTATTTAGTCAGCTACCGATTGTGCAAGTTCCCCCACTTAAAATGATGACAGAGGTCAGTAATTTGCACCAGAGGTACACTTCAACTGTGAGAGACAGAATGTGAAGAAAAAAAAAATCCATGAATCCACATGGTAGGATTTGTAAAGAATTTATTCGTAAATCAGGGTGGAAAATAAGTATTTGGTCAATAACAAAAATACAACTCAATACTTTGTAACATAACCTTTGTTGGCAATAACAGAGGTCAAACGTTTACTATAGGTCTTTACCAGGTTTGCACACACAGTAGCTGGTATTTTGGCCCATTCCTCCATGCAGATCTTCTCGAGAGCAGTGATGTTTTGGGGCTGTCGCCGAGCAACACGGACTTTCAACTCCCGCCACAGATTTTCTATGGGGTTGAGGTCTGGAGACTGGCTAGGCCACTCCAGGACTTTCAAATGCTTCTTACGGAGCCACTCCTTTGTTGCCCGGGCGGTGTGTTTTGGATCATTGTCATGTTGGAAGACCCAGCCTCGTTTCATCTTCAAAGTTCTCACTGATGGAAGGAGGTTTTGGCTCAAAATCTCACGATACATGGCCCCATTCATTCTGTCCTTAACACGGATCAGTCGTCCTGTCCCCTTGGCAGAAAAACAGCCCCATAGCATGATGTTTCCACCCCCATGCTTCACAGTAGGTATGGTGTTCTTGGGATGTAACTCAGTATTCTTCTTTCTCCAAACACGACGAGTTGAGTTTATACCAAAAAGTTCTACTTTGGTTTCATCTGACCACATGACATTCTCCCAATCCTCTGCTGTATCATCCATGTGCTCTCTGGCAAACTTCAGACGGGCCTGGACATGCACTGGCTTCAGCAGCGGTACACGTCTGGCACTGCGGGATTTGATTCCCTGCCGTTGTAGTGTGTTACTGATGGTGACCTTTGTTACTTTGGTCCCAGCTCTCTGCAGGTCATTCACCAGGTCCCCCCGTGTGGTTCTGGGATCTTTGCTCACCGTTCTCATGATCATTTTGACCCCACGGGATGAGATCTTGCGTGGAGCCCCAGATCGTGGGAGATTATCAGTGGTCTTGTATGTCTTCCATTTTCTGATGATTGCTCCCACAGTTGATTTTTTCACACCAAGCTGCTTGCCTATTGTAGATTCACTCTTCCCAGTCTGGTGCAGGTCTACAATACTTTTCCTGGTGTCCTTCGAAAGCTCTTTGGTCTTGGCCATGGCGGAGTTTGGAGTCTGACTGTTTGAGGCTGTGGACAGGTGTCTTTTATACAGATGATGAGTTCAAACAGGTGCCATTCATACAGGTAACGAGTGGGGGACAGAAAAGCTTCTTACAGAAGACGTTACAGGTCTGTGAGAGCCAGAGATTTTCCTTGTTTGAGGTGACCAAATACTTATTTTCCACCCTGATTTACGAATAAATTCTTTACAAATCCTACCATGTGGATTCATGGATTTTTTTTTCACATTCTGTCTCTCACAGTTGAAGTGTACCTCTGGTACAAATTACTGACCTCTGTCATCATTTTAAGTGGGGGAACTTGCACAATCGGTGGCTGACTAAATACTTTTTTGCCCCACTCTCTAAATGTATAAACCAACCTTTGTAAATGTTATGTAAAGGCTAATGAGCAGTGGACCAAGGACAGCAGCTTGAGGTACCCCTGCCTAAAGTTTTATTTCTGCAAGTCTAAAACTACTAATTGAAGCACATAAACGTCAGTCTTACAATTTGAGAACCTGGCTTGTTAAACTCAATCATGATGCCTTTGACTTAAAATATTTTGATGAGCAGTGAAGCTGAGAAGAGTTACAACTAAATAACTAAAAGTGAGTCATTCTCGATCTTCAAGCTTTAAATAAGAGCTGTGATTAGTTCTGAAACCTGACTGGTACTTATCTAAAGATATTCATTCAATTTTTTATGAACATTTTTTCAAATATTTTGCTGAGGAAAGAAAGATTAGAAATAGGTTTATAATTAGTTCTTTTTTGTTGAGCAGTGGTGTGATTAGAGCACTTTTGAATGAAACAGGGAAAATGGAAGCCTGTAAAGAGCTGATCATTTTTACTGAAGGATTTACACCTGTAAACTTTCATATGATTTGAGCTTTGTGACATATTACTCCCTCATGAAAATGTATCGATAGAGGAAATAAAAACATTTTTATTGTCAATAAAGGCAATGATTTTTTTAAAAATCTTTCACAAATTTGTTCAGCAGAATAAAATAAAATGCAAATTCCAACAAATCAAATTTTAATAAAAGTTAATCTAATTAATAAAAATCATAAAACATTCTCTCAGGCTACACATACTTTTGAGTTCAGTAAACAAAACTTCCTGAAAACAATGCAGTAGTTATCAAGGATTGCAAAGTTAGACGCTGAAACAAACAATAAAAAACATAAATAAAATAACACAATCAAAAAATAAAAATAAAAATCTGTAACGCAAGTTCCCTGCAGATGGGCCAAAAGGGAGACAACAAGGCAGCAAAATTGCATTGATTAGTTTTGAGGAGTGCTGCTGCAGGAGTGATGTTGACTTATGTTCAAGCATGAGATAGTGCTGCTGCCTATCGACTATCATCTCTTAGTCCGTGTTGCTAAAAGGATCAAAGCTATTTGATCTAGAATTTGAAATGAACAGTTGCTTCCCAAGCTCTGCAACCTCTGATTAGGTCAAGAATTTCATAATGACACTTTTTTTTAAAAAAATATTTCAGTCATTTCAAGAAATGATGTAACTGATTTTAGACGGAAAATTATACAGTAGACAAACTCCATCTATGATACCTAAACAATGTTGTATCCGAGAAGCTTTTAGTTTACCTGTGTGTGCTTCAGAGCTTGAGAAACAACTACAGCTCATACATTCCTCCACATATAGTCTGTCTGTGCTTCTGCACTGAAGCTAATGCATTTACGTGTAACGTGAAGACCACATTAATTTGGCGGCTGCACACTTTCTACCAAAAGGCAGATCGTGTGCTTTAAAATCAACAGAACAAAACAATGGTACAGGATATTTTAGGTGCTTGAACTGAAAATAGAAGTTTCTGTGGGCTGAATAACACCAGCAGTCAAACCCATCGTCACACCAGGCAGATGAATGTCACTGCGTTAGAAACCTATTGTACTTTAACCACCCAAAGAAAGAAAAAAATTCAAATTGGCAAATGAAAAGTAGCCTAGGAAGAGAAATTTGCACTGCACGCGTCAGGATACTTGCAATGATAACCACGGTGTTATGAAAATTACAGTGATTACACTTCTAACACTGTCTATAATTGCAGCTCTTTAGTCAATTTTTCTATAGAGAGCAGAGCGCAGACAAACCTGCATACAACAAAAGGCAGAAAATAATCTGGATATAATTACACCTGACATCTAGCTAATATTACTTGACATTTGCCTAACTGCTTCCAAATTAGTGCAGGAGAAATAAAGCTTGAGGTGCCATCCCCGCTCCATGGAAATGCCCTTCATAATGTAACAGCAATTGTCAGACCCCCCCCTTCCACTTATAGACATAATGCACAGTCCATTTAGCCCCGCAGACCAAAGACAGTCAAAATGTTAACCTATGATCAGGTAAAGAACGTACTACGTGTCAGCATTTTCCAGCAATTCCATTTCATTATAATTTAAAACTCACACGTTTGACACGCTGTGATTGAAAATGCAGCTCTGAACAGTTTGATAATGGCGCTTTAGAACTAACATAATTATTAGCATATCTTGACCTCTGACCCGAAAGTCAAAATCATTTCTATGAGTGAGTTAAGGCTTTGTTCAACATGCTGTTGAATCTTGTAGAGCGGCGGCCAGATGGAGCAATTCTGTGACAGAAATTACTCAGATCTTTAAACTTGTTGCAGCTTTTCAAACCTTAAAACCACTGAAAACTAGACAAACAGTGAAAGTCAACACGTCATTACAATGCTTGAATTCCAGGTATTCAGTTTTTCCAAGTCGACAGTCTTGAGACATGAGTTAAATAGTAGATGATAAGAAAATATCAAATTAAAAGATTAAAGAAAGTCATCCAGGAAGCTACTTTTAACCAGTTTTTCATACAGTGAATTCTATTTGATGTTTATTTTCCCCCGAGCTGCTTGAACCTTTACAGCATTGTGGATGTAAAGCAGATCCTGTTTCCCCAATCTGATATCCGGCATCCTTCTCAAGCTGTGCCCTGCAACAAAAATACATTCAGAAAAAGATGCATCAGTGAACGAATGTGCCAACTGTTTCCTTAACTGTCTGTATGCATGATGTACTGAGCTTTTCATTTTCATCTTGGTACTTATTTACTGATTTATTACTACATGCTGCTGTATCAGACTTTAGTTCCCAAGTGTAGCTTTTCCTTTTTATGTTTATTCATGGTTTTGTTTCTGCAGTAAAATGACTGGGCCTGGCTCCAGCCTGGCCATCTCCCACACTCATCACCACAGGATATTTACATAGAACTGTATCATATTTTCTCTTCTTTGTTGCTGGCTGCTTTCCTGATTCTGCTGAGCTCAGTCGGGATGCAGGGGGTTGTCTTTCAAAATAATTATTAGTCTCTCACTTGCTGAACTTTTTGACATGTACAGTTTTGCCAAGAAGTTAATATGCAGACCTTTAGCTTTAATTCAAGGAGTTTAACAAAAGTACTGTGAACTGTTCAGAACATACAGTCATTTTTATACATCATCTCCCATTTTTAAAGGCTGAAAAGCAACTGGATGATTGGCTGATCAACAGCTTCAGGGCCTGGTGACGCCAGTTTCCTTGTTATTCCACAAATAATTAAGCAAATATGAGTTTATTCTAAGTGTTGAACTTGGATATGGTAACTGTTCAACTTTAACTCTAAATATGAGACTCATACAGATGCTGAAGCAAGTGAAGGAGTCCATCATTAGGTTAAAACCCTTAAGGAAGGCCAGATCAATAACTCCAGATGGCTCATCTTTGTAATTTGCAGTGGAGTAATGCAGAATGGGTGGATGCTAAATAGTCGTTAAACTCATAAAATTAAGTAAGCATGAAGAAAATCAAATTCAGATTGCTCTCTGAACAAAAACGTGTGCTTGATACGACATTATTTCAGCAATTACACTGCATATCATGTTGAGTCAGTGTTTTTTTCATCACGACCTGAAGAATAGAGTATGTGAATGCCACGGAGCAAGACAATAGTGTGTGAGTCTGAGTGTATACCTTAGATTTGAGCTAGCTCAGCTTGTTTGTCTGCTTCAGGCTCCCCTTCATTCTCATCATCTCCATTGTAGTCAGCCAGTTCATCCTCCATGACCTTGTCTACCAACAAGTACAACATGGTTATTAAAAAGAAACAAGAACTTTCTAAAATGACAACGTACATTTATTTTTGTAATGATCACTATTACCGGCCAATATGGCCTCAAAGTTAGATCATGATATTGAAAAAAAATGTCTAATGACAAAATAAATACACGAATATCTGAAAGGAAAACTATTCAATCAGATAGTTGTTTGAGGTGAATGAAATACAGCTACACTTTCAAGCACTTTTAAGCACCACATCTGAAATTCAAGCCCTTTTCAAACCTTGAAAAGACAACATTAAAATTCAAGCATTTTCAAGGATTTCAAGCACCCGTACGAACCCTGCAGCTATTGCCTGTGCTTGTTCTGTTGTTGTGCTCGCTAGAGAACATAAACATAGCTATAGTGATTATATTGCCATATGACATTTTACTTTGCATAAAAATTTATACTAGGACTGCCAAGGGCTATACGATAAAGTTTGATTGAAGGACAGTGGTTATCTCTGGCATTCAGAATCATCCTTCCTACTGACATAAAGCCTGTCGAGACCAGAATGCGCTCACTCTCTAAATGCTTATTTAAAAACACATACCTATATTTTCATCCTGTTTGTTCTCCTGTGGTTTTTCTAAATCTTCTCCACCCACGACTTGTTCATCTGCGTCGTACTCTTCTGGTTCCTGAAGTTTCTGACCAGCTTGAGTTTCATCAGCCTTTCCTCGACCAATCAGCATCCCTTCCATTCCAGGGTCTGCTTCTGAAAGAACAAATCACAGATAGAATGAAATACATTAAAAAAGGTATAAAAGATGTCAAAATATAACCATATAAAACAAGTGCATTGTTTTTGCTGAAAAGTCTATAAGAATAGCCTAAAATCTATAGATAGATAATCTCTTGCTACTCAGTCAATGAGGTTGTTGGTAAAACATGCTGGCGAGTTTTCTCACACACACTCCAAGTTATAAATATATTAGCAAAAGAAATTATTATCGTTAACTAAAACTAATCTTAAAAACAAAAACTAGATGTGAAAAAACATTATAGTTAACTCAAATGACAAAAAAACAAAAAACATGTTTGAAAAACATTTAAATGGACTGATTTTCCTGAATCTTGTCTCTAACATATTCCCTCCAAAGACTAATAAATAAAATATTAAAGCTAACACAGAAACTAAGCATTTTCAAACAGTTAAAAACTAAACTGAAATAAGAAAATCAACTCTGGATGCTAACTAAAATTAAAATTCAAAATGAAATAATAAAACCATAATTAGAAAATGAAAAACTATAATATAACACTTGCTTTCATACATGTGCACATGTACAGCAGCTTTTGTGGAGCGATCAGCACCAATATTGTAGGAAGAAGTAGGAAGAAGTTTTAAAGAAAATTACCTCTAATAAAAACACTCTTACATAACAAAGAGGTTCTGTTCACTAAACTGAAGAGTTTTCTCAAATTTTAAAAACAGTAAGAGGAAGTGCTCAGTTAGTACTGGTTTGGGCCCTGTGGTAAAGTCTTTCCACTAAACAACAGGACGTGTGATTGCCAGGCAGCAAAACACAGCTGCTAATACATTAAATCTGTGTGACTATCCAAATTATTTACCTTCTGTCTGAGGATCTTCTTCATGAGCATCCATCGCCTCATTCTCTTTGTCTTCAATCAGATTATTCTCCAAAAGTTTACCAGTCTCTCCTTCCACCTCATCTGCATTGTCAGCTCCTTCTTGTGGCTGTTTGTCTTCCTGTTTCAATGCAGCAGTTGCGGGAACGGACTCTGGCCCTGCTTTGGAGAGATCCTTTGATGTAGGCTGCTCCACTGGAGCGCTGGGAACTAGAAAGAAAATAACAAAAAGCAAGTGCAATGTGAGGTTGTCCACCAACTATGCTTAGACACACAATATGTACAAGTGTATATTTCAGTTAAGCAGACCATTTATGTTTTTTGTCTTACTTATATCCACCATTATTTCATTTGTCAGTAGTTCATGGACTTTATTGCCTTTGGGTTGAGAGAAACTTGGTGTTTGGCTTGAAGCAGTTGCTGGAATTCCATCAGACAGGGCCTTGACTGACTTGTTGATTTCCACTGCTCCAACATTTTCCTGCTAAGAAATTAATATACAATTCTGTGTCACAGCTCCATAGCTCTTGCCATGCAGAATTAGAGGGTTTTTTATTTTTTTGCCTAGATGCGCAAACAAACACGAGCAAAAGGAACTCAAATTTCCCCATTTGCATGTAAAAACAGTAAAATGGTAAAATGTAAAAACAGTAGTGACGATAATCACGTATGGTAGGAAAGTGTTTTAAGACATTAAGATTTTACCTTGTCCTGATTAACATAACGGGGTTGGTGACAAAAAAAAAAAAAAAAAAAAAAAAAAAAAAAGGAAAAGAATCAGGTCCACCCCTCTGCCCAAGTCTCAATCATGTCGAAAGACTAGTGACTTTGCATCTTTTCACATGCTTCGCTGCTTAACAGGAAAGCCAAACCCACCTGTGAGGAGACAGGTGTATGGATGAGCTTCTGCATTTTCTTCTCAGCTTCAAGTTTAGCGGCAGCCACTCTCTCATTGCACAGCTCTTTCTGGGACAGCACCTGGGCGTTACACTGGGTCCTACATACACAACACACAGACAGTAAACAGTAGCATATTATACTGGCATGTGCAGTGATCATACTTTCTTTACAAACAGATGCATACAAATATAAGTGTGTACTAAAAAAAAAATAAAAAAAAAAATAATAATAATGAATCATTTTCTTACATGTCATACATAAGTTTGTTATTAAGTGTGTTGATGTTGCCTTGGCAACTCTGCAGCTCTTTCTCAAGTTTCCCCAGAGCATCATTCAGCCAACTCAGCTGACCTACAGTACACACAAAGACACACATACACATACATGAAATTAACTTCACAGTTTTGTAGCGGCCATGTGATGGTTGTTAAGTCAACGCAACACTTTAATCAAATAAAGGGGCAGAAGCTAAACATTATGTTACCTTTGAGTTCCTGTATGGTTTTTACACTGGAGGAAATGTTCTGCTGCAGTGTGGCCTAAACACAAACACACAACGCATGTCAATACTCACTTATCACACTTATTTATTGTTCATATGAAATTTTTCCCTGATAAAATGTTTATGTGGTGTGAATCGCAACAGTGAGTAAATCAGAAAAGTGTGTTCATTGGCCCAAGGATTCCCTTGTGACAAGAGCTGATAGACAGCGCCTCTGAGGTGGCGTTTGTGCACATAAAGGTTTTATTGTCACCAGTTTTGTTTGTGTGCACCTTGTGTTGGCTGCAGGAGATCTCAGCTCCCTCCAGCTTGCTCTTATAGAGACTTTGTATGTTGCTGATCTGATCCTTTTGTTTCTCGATCACCTGTTCGAACTCCTTCTTCTTCTTCATCTCGTCTGCTCCACGTCGCACCTGGCCCTCCAGCTCATACAGTTTAGTCTGTGTCACATGCAGCAAGATCAGTATCACGTTACTGCTTTTTATATAGACCACTTATTTAGAATTTGTCATGGGTCATGATAACATCCATATGAAGAGAACAAAATGACAGAAACGTCCTGGTTCAGAATGAGTCTTTAAGGGTTAACTATGCATATAGATATATATAGTTATACATGCATGTTTTACCTTATTTCCTGTGTCAATTAAGCTAAAAAAAAAAAGGAGTCTTTCTTACCTTATTTGACAGAAATGTCTTGCCATTTAATGCAATATATTAAACAACAATAAAAACTGGACTGAAAAAAAAACCCTAATTATTTGTCACCCTTACATACTTCAGATCATCAAATATTAAAATTTGATAAAGACGCAGATTTAAAATGATCAATTAACTGAGATTAACCACATTTTTTGGAATACTGATTCAATGTTACTATTCACTATTCACTGTCAGACCTGTTGAATTAAGAAATCAGTTAAATAGAACCTATCTGACAAAGCGAAGTAGGCTAAAATATCTCAAGAAGCAACACATCATGTCGCAATCTAAAGAAAACTCAAAAACTCTTAACGGATGAAATACAAAGTCACTGACATCTATCAATCTGAAAAGTGTTACAAAGCCACATCTAATTGAAACACGGTGAGAGCCATTATCCACAATTGAAGAAAATTTATCATAAATTTGGATATCTGCCGATACCGATATGAATCCGATATAGTGTTTTTTTAATCAACAAAACTGTTTTTTAAATATCTTGCTGCATTTTGTATAAGTTCATACTCAAGTTTAAAACAACAACTACACTAAAGCTATTCTGTTATACCTGTATGCAAAAAAAAATATTTCATAGTTCAGCAATACTGATCAATCTAATAAACTTAAACCTACACCATCCTCCCTATTCTGGTATTTTAAAGAGTACTTAGCATAAATATTAAGCAACCTAACTAATAGGGTTCCAACTCCCAGCAACAACAAAAATAAATAAATAAAAAATAGGGAACCACCCCTCACACTCCACCTCATGATGCTTAATCGACGTAATCAACCTTAATTTGATGCAGTGTGAAAAAAAATGCACAGAAATCAATTATTTTTCAAGAAATATTAAATAGATTCAACATCTTTCTTCAACAAAATTGCAGACTGCACAGATGGTACCTTCCCAAAGGAAAAAGTACTATAGCTTACTAGGGTATATTAGACTTAACAGTTACTATATACAATAATGGACTTCTATACATTTTACATCAGATTAAAACTTTGGGTGTAAGATTCAGATAAATATTAAATAATTAAAAGCTCGACATTTTAAATGAGAATAAGAAAGAAAAGTATGTCTTTGTGCCCCCTTTTCCCTGTTAATGCCCTATCGGCCCCCCTGGCTAAACTTTGCTAGATCCGCCCCTGCACAGTTACAGCCGTCAGCTGCGTAGAAAAGGATCCTGGTGTAGAAAGTAATATTAAATAAATTCTAACAACAGCTGATCAAGCTTAAACGTGCTGCTGTTGTTCAGCCGCTGGTTTCCTCTTTCTGGTGCAAAGTGGGCCAAAAGCAAACAAGAGACACGGACTCATGACAGAAAAGCCGATCAGCTGATCATTAAGCAGTTTCATGATTGAAGTAGCAGCCGGAGAGCGAGAGGCAGTCGCTCGTTAAGCTTAACGCAGGAATGCTTTAAAAACATTCAGAGATGGACTTACACACTTGCTTTACTTCTCTCGGGGATAACTTTGTCGGAGATGAAATGCCGGGTACTATCCTCCTGACTACCAGGAAAAAAAATGTTGTCCAATCAAAAAAAAATTTAAATCCCCCAATGTTTGTAAGGTAATTAGAAGACTGAAATAATTTTTTGGGAAAAAAAAGTTTACATTTTTTAGATATCACATGTCCACTGCAGAGGACATTGGAAGGCCAAACGTGTAAAAATGAACTTTGATGGCAAACATTTGCTTCAACTCTTCACCAAGGAGAAGTTTGAACTCAAGGAACTGTAGTGGTTTCTTCCCCCAAAACTGCAAGTCACTGCTATACTGAAGCCACGAGTTGGTGATTGCCAGATCAAAAAGTAGAAAACTGCACATACTGTCAATTTCTGAGTGCGAGAGACCATCCTGTAGAAACTCAACATTCGGCAACAAGGTCCACGTCACCTATATTGGTAGTGTACTCAGAAATTGGCAGTGGACTTGGCACATGGACAAACCTTTTGTTTTTCTTAGACCATCTTGTGCATCTGTCCTGAGGTTGATTGCCATAGGCAGAGGATGCCATGACAACTGTCCAACCACTTAATGACAGCAAGTTCAGGTCTGAGTACCATCCCTGATGCTCCTCCTTCTTTCTTCTTCAAGGGCTTATTCCCTATGATCTTCTTCATCAGACAACTCAAGATCTGGGTTTCCCTCATCAAACTGCAATAAATTTCTTTCTGCTTCTAAAAAGGACTCCTTTTCTGGTCATTTAAAAAACAGAACAAAATGGAGGAAATGACTACAAATGTCCACTATGGAGGACATTTTTTAAACACTTCAATACTATACTAAAATGAAGTTAGAATTAAGCATACTATGTTTTAATGTGTTATTAAGAGACTTATTTAAAATATGTTAACAACATTTATAGCTAAAAATTGCTCAATAAGAAGTTTTATGCACTTACTTTTCTTCTTCCCATAAAATGTGCTTGCAGCGGTGGCTGCCATGTTCCTTAATGAAAAAACTAAAGTTCCCAAAGCTCCACCCCTTCACATTTGGTATCATTGGAAAGCCCTAAATGTACTCTGTAGATACCAAAAGGAGGCAATTCTGTAGTATGCAGTGCATGGGAGATATTCAGGTTTAGAAAGGTGCTCTACAGAGGACAAATTTGCATTGCTGGTAGTCAGGAGGCTATGTAAGTAATTTTAAGCAATTTGTAAGTAATTTTAGGTAATGCAGCAGTGAAGTTATTAGTATTGCCTAACTTCAGGTATTTTACAGGGAAGACGAAATAATTACATTTTAACCTCCTAGGACAGATATGCTCAAATATCAAAGAGAAATTAGAAATGCATACTGTGGAAGAGTTCGGGTCTTAGGAGGTTAAGTAAATTTAAGCACTGCATAAATTATGGGTATTTTACGGAAAAGGAAATACAGCAAGAAATGTATATATACTGTATAAATTGCATGTGTTGCATAGCTTCCTGGTAATTGTGTGGAAACGCAAACAAGCAAACAATATTTCCCCATCTGTCGTTTTTGGGGTGAGGTAGGGCAAGGTAGTATAAACCTTGCCTAACTTCTAAGCATTTTACAAGAAAGGAGACACTCAAAGTTCAAAGTTATGTGTGAATAGTGATTGTGAAAGAAAAAAAGAATAAATTTATAATTGGTGCAATCATTACAAGGTCACAAAGGCCTCCAAATTATGATAGTATTTATATTTTCTTTTAAGTCGGTAAGCGAGAACAGTTCTTGGCACATTTATATTGGTAAAATAAAACACATGCAACACAACATCAAAGTAAGGACTATTAAAGAAAGATGTAAAAACAAACAAACATGTAAGCACGCAAAAGAAATAAGAAATGAGGAAGAGTTTGAATATTTTTTAACCCACCTCAAGCTCCAGGTTGCGGGAGCTGGACACCCAGTAGTTAAAGCCCAGAACCAAGATACAGGCGATCAGAGCGGCAATCATAAGAGGCGGTGACCTTACTCCACGACGCCCGTTCCCCAGCCCACCCATTGCTGTCTACCAACTGAAAACACACAAAGCACAGCCACGGTTAGCACACTTCATTTTCTAACTGCATCTTTTAAATACATATTTTCTGTGCATTTCTGGCAAAAAGGTGGTGGTTTTGCAAGTTGGTTGCAGACATGTAAAAAAAAAAAAAAAAAAAAAAAGCTCGCTGTCGCTTGTTGCAGCTTTTTTGTCAGCAAAAACACAAAAAGCTTACACAGGAAATGTTATTTGCACATACATACAGACAACAGTATGTTTAGTGATTCTATTGGAAACAACACATGCACAGCTTTGGTGTTATGTTTACAAATATTACACACCTGTACGGTGTCACACTGAAACATACCCAGCACCACAAACAGCAAAAAGATGTCCTCAAAAGTGGTGACTCAGTTAAAATGTTTTTAATTGGGAGGGGAAAAAAACAAGCTAGAAGGACATTCCCAAGGACCAACGGGAGCTAAAATGCAACAACTACACACTAAAGAGCAGCATTACACATCACCGACGAAGTGCCGTATTGTCTAGTTTGTAATACATACTGTCGACGTAAATAATATGCGGATTCCTGCTTTCCGTGTTTCTCCTTCGTCAAACAAATGACCCAAGGATTGCAAAGGCGCAAAGAACTGTTTAACATGTAACAAAACTAACGACCAGCAAACCTTCAATTTAACATCACGTTAGAAAAATCTGACGGCTACTACTAAATCAAAGCACAGGTCTGGAGCCAGGGTATACCTGTGCTGTGTTTGGCAGTATAAATCATAGCCACCAGTATCGTGACGGTTGCGATAATACGGAACTCGAGAAAAAGGGGTCCTTCGTATAATTGATTAGACAAATTCAGGTCAACAGAAAGCAGGAATACTAACTTCGAATTTTTTTATGTATATTGTTTATTAAATGTGTGACAAAGCTACATAAACGTGTAAAGAAATGGCCACATTTATCTGTTTTTAAATTTGGGCCAATGCTAAAAGAAGAAGCGAAGGAACTCAACGTTGCAAGCTAACGCTAACATTGTTAGCAGCGCTGCTCCTTCACAGTTGCTGTTACCGTTTTTAGGTCGCTTAGCTAAAACTAGCAGCCGAACCTACTTACCGGATATGTCTGCCTGTCAGAAATCAGAGCCAAATTTGTGAGGCGATATATGGAGTGACACCTCGTAATATATTCCAACAGCTTTTGTAGACGTTTTGTAACGTTGGACGATTAGCTTGTATCCATCATTGCCACACAGACAGCTCAGTCTGTGTGCTCTGCCTGCTGCCTAGGATTGAAACGTTCAAGTACCTCCCCTGACTGCTGTAAAAACAAATCATATTTAGTTTCACATAATTAAATTAATAGACAACAAATCCCCCTAAAGTTTTTTAAGTATTTTCTAATATCAACTTAAAAACACACAAATTATTACTTTTGACTGCTGTCAAGTAATAAATACTGACAGACTGGTAGTCTAGGCTACTTTAAGATCTAAGAATTTGTGTTTTACGAAGTGCCTAGGAAGGCATCACCGGTAAGAGGTTGATTAACGAAAGATTAACGTGTCATATCATGTTAAATAAAATTTAAATAATAAATGTAGGTATATTGAAAATACTAATACATATAAAAAATAATTACAAATTAAACAATAAAATATTATATTATTTATAGATAAACTAATGTAAGCAGAATAGGGATTTCTCTACCCAGCCTTTCTTTCTTTCTTGGGCCTGATCTGAAGTATGAGCTTTATCATTTAAGTGGGAATTGTATGGGGTTAGAACGATGCCACCTTAAAATAAAACAGAAAAAAATATTGAAACTGAAAAAAAATATTGTAAATGAAATAAATGTACTGAAACATTTTGTATTGAAAGTGAAGAAAAAAAACGATAGTAATAAAAGATTAATTGAAACTGTAAAATTTTTCACTTTCAATATTTTTTCCAGTTTTATTTTAAGGTGGCATCGTTCTAACCTCATAGAACTGGTGTTGTTTTTTGGTCATGCAAGGAAGAGTGCTGCAACCTTTCTCTGTCTATTTTGAGTTACATTTTAGTATAATTTTGTTTTTTCTTGTGAATTGTCTTTCTTTTTTATGGTTTAATGGTTTTGAAACTTAATGAAGATGTTCATGACAAAAAAGAAACAAACTAATAATTATTCTTTATCCCATTTGTCTTTCGACTTCTTTTGAATCTTTTTTTTAATGATACATGTAATATTTTAAAATGAAACAACATTTGTCTTATTTAGATTGCATTAATTGATTTTTCAAGTTGACAAACTTTATGATTATGGCTAATTATAACATAAATATGGAGTCAACGCATATATTTCAACAAGAGATGTAAGATGGTGTGTTGAGAAGTATTTTGAGAAACTGATGAAGAAAAAATGAAATGGGGGACAGATGAAGTTAAGTTAGTGGATCAGGAAGTGCAGAGAAATAATAAGGAGGAAGTGAGAGGAGCTATCAAGAGAATGGAAACAGGAAAGGTCCAGATGACATACCTGTGGAGGTATGGAGAAGTCAGAGAGAGAGGGCAATGGACTTTAACTTGATTGTTTAATACAATTTCAGAGGATGCCTGAAGAATGGAGAACTGCACAGTACTTCAAGAACAAGGATAATGTGAAGAGCTGTATTAACTACAGAAGAATAATGGTAAAAAGCCATAGCATGAAGCCAGAGTGCTTCATGTGCTATGTTTGCCTTAAGAGTGTTGATGGAGATGTATAGAGAGCGTGATAAGAAGTTGCACCCTCTCAGCACTTACGATAAGGTTTCAAGAGATAAATTTTGGTACTCCACGAGGAAGTCAAGAGTGGTAAAGTATATGAATGTGGTGGAGGACATGTATGAAGACAGCGAGACAGTGGTGAGTTGTGTGGTAGAAGTGACAGATGGGCTCAAACTAAGGGTGGGCCTGACTCACAGATTCAGCTCTGAGCCCTTTCTTGTTTTTAATGATGATGAGCAGGACTTATGTTTGCAGACAACATTGTGCTCTATTGTTAGAGCAGGTGGAAGAATGCCTGGAGAGGTGGTGGTATGCATTGCACTAGCAAAAGTCAGGGGCCCAAGGTGGACGTGGCAGAGCTGAAGATCCTCAGGAACAGCTCAGGTTGAGTGGTGTGGAGAAAAAGTTAGAGAGGCAATCTTTTTGAGAGGGATAGTGGATATATTGGACAAATTATGTCATTAGGACATGCAGAGGGCTGCAAAAAATACATGTAAAAAAACAAAACTAAAACTCTGTACACTCATGGAGTTACAGTATAAACCTCTCCATATATTTGCAAACAATTGTCTTGCAATAATTATCTATTTAAAAGAAAAAAAACAACAACCCTCAGGTCATAAAATAAAATAAACATTGTGACATTTGAAAAAAGTGCTATAAAGGACATCTTGGGATGCTGTTTTATATATTTTAGGCCACTCAAAATCCAACAGCAGATAAAGTACAAGCAAAAACATTATGTTTTATTTATACAATAACAATTGAACAGTTCAAAATTGTATAAATAGATGCCTGGAGACTGCACCACATGAAAATGATGCTATTTAGCAGATACAGTTGAAAACACAACTTTAAACGTGTTTATGTTTTTGATATATTCTCTATGACACTTTGCTTTAGGCACAGAAATTGAATTTCAAATTAAATAAATATAAAATCTATGCACATACTATGAGCTCTGTTATCCACCAATTTTATTATAAAACATAACAATATCAAGCATGCATTTGCAGACATGTGTTAAGTTCTTACAGTTACCAATCGCTATGAATACCACCAAAAATGCTTGTGATATAAAACCCTTTATTAAAGTTATATTTTACATCTATTAAACATCTTTACTTTTTTTTTTCTTAAGAGTGAATTATCTGCATTCAGACTTCCCTTTGAAGAAAATGTACCATTTGAATCATTTATTCTATTTGCAGCACATATTAGCTTTTTGATTTCCCTCCAGGTCCTTCGTGCGTCACACGTCGTCAAACACGCCCTTCACTGGAGGTGACAGAGTGAGGTAACTTCCTGCTGTGGATCTACAGCATTAAACACAGTGATACAGTGTGACAGAAAGGCACTGTTAGCATTCTTTTAAAACACAATATTATTCAGATTTATTTTAACACTAACCAACTATATTCTTGGTACTGAATGACATCATACCTTCTGTTGGGCGACTCGTCATCACTGGAGTCTTCCTGCAGTAAGCCCGTCTGCTGCTCGTCGGCCTTTTCGTTTCTTCTGGTAAATGTGACAACTGTGAATACAGAGAAGAAAAGATGCACAACACTAGTAAGCAGGTTGACTTCTTCTACAAGGGGTGGCTATAGCTCCAGAGATAGAGGTCATCTACTAATTGGAAGGTTAGCAGTTCGATGTATGCATTCACAGAAAAACCGTACCTGTATGACTGGGTGAATGACACAAGTTGTATAATGAGTGCTTAAGTAGAGTAGAAAAGCACGATATAAAAACCAGTTTATTTACCATATAAATCATGATAATCCATCAAAACTCCATGTTTGGTGTAATTCAAAACAAAGGGGAAAGGTGGTGACATGTTAAAAACTCTAGAAATGTTCTTCGTAATAATCATCTGCAGCAAAGAAATGACCGTCATCTACCATCTGCTAGATATTTATATATGTAGAAATATATATAGATGTAAAGCAGGCAGTTGTTCATGTGCAGCGTATTAGGTTCTTGCCACATAATTTGAATCAGATTGAGATCTTGAATTTGACTGTAATTTTACAACACTTCGATTCCAACTTGTTGCTGCTGCTCAGAATCATTATCTTGTTGCATTACCAAGCTACAACAAGGCTTTAGCTGTCAGACAGATGGCCTCACATTTAACTCTAGAATACTTTTTGTACAGAGCAGTTTGTGGTCAACAGGTGCCCAGGTCCTGAGGCCCAAATCATTACACCTGCACACCATGCTTGATAACTTGTATGAGGTGTTTTCCTGCTGTGTTTGGATAATAAAATATAAACCAAAGCCATGCTGCCATGTTCTTTTTAGAGAAAAGAGGCCTTCTTGTGGCAGCACTTCCAAACATGCCATACTTGTTCAGTCTTTTGCATAGATTCCTGTATGATAAGTTCTTTTTACTTGTGTCATGTTCATAGAAACCTAAGAATAACTTCCTGTGGGAACACAGGGGTGGTGCTTCTTCCAAAGAAACCCAACCAGGCAAGCTGTAAAGCCTGTATGGATATGTATCTCATGTGGGTGAGGTGCCCTAGGTCTAAAATTATAGATTTTTAGTTTCTTGTATGAGCAGCAAGTTAGGTGGACAAATATCGATTTAAAAAAAAGTGTGAAGAAAATATTAGATAGATGTAGTGATATGAGAAAGAGCCCTACCACTTTTCTTGATCTTTGTTACAGGCTCCTTCTGGTTATCCTTTAACTCAGTGTAACCAGCTCTGTTCCGCCCAGTGGCCCCATCGACACCATACCGCTCCCTCCACGCCTGAAGCACAAAACAAAGTAGGCACACTATACACACAAACCAGTAGAACCGGCAAGCCAATAGGCTGGATAGATCTTCTTGTCTTGAGCAACTAAAGAAAGAAAATATCTACCCATCTTCGATTCTCTCCATCTTCAGCTCTTTGTCTTTTCCTTCTTTCTACAGAAGAACAAATTATAAAACATACAGTGCAAACATGACAAACATACAAAAAAACATTTTTCATAGGTTACTATAATAATGCATGAAAACATTAACTGTAAAAACCTGGATATGTTTAGCTGCCAAAACTGCTCTGATGCACAGAAACTTCAGAAAGAGTAAGCAATTGAACTTGTGATCAAATTACCTCTTTTGATGAGTTCCCTGCCTTCATCCACCAGGTCAGAGATCAAATCATCATCAGTGATGTACTGATGGAAGCCCAAGCGGTTCAAACAGCGAGACCCCAGACTACAAAACAAAATGATTGACATACATACTGTAACACATAAGTTCTTGTACTCAAGACAAAAACGTGATGGGTTTTTCAGAGCAGATTCCTTCTGCAAAATGGCCATTTTATTGCTCATAATTAACCTTCATCTTAAGTGTATCAGAGTAATAAAAAGTATAAAACTACTACATCTCTACCGTGCAATTTGTGATAAACAGGTGGGTAGTGTATAGCTGGGATGATTTTAACCACACTGGATTAAATTGGCAAATAAAGGGCGTGATAATGTGTTTGGAAATGTGTTTGCACTACAGATTCTGGACAAAAGCAGAATTCAGTAGAAAAGCTAAAGTCCTATCAACTCTACTTCAAACAATGAGTCCAACAAAAAATTAAATTGCTATTTTTAAGCATAATTTAAATAACAAGTGTTTTATACTTATACAATATTTTACATCATGAGTCACAAAACCATCAACGCTTCAAGGATTATAGACAAGACAGATTTTTACTCTATTATGAGATAAACTGTAACAATGTTACTTACTCTAACAATATTATTAAAACTTGTTATTTGTTCTATAGCTTTCTTTAAATATATTATAAGTTCTCATATTTCTCATATTTATAGCTGTACTTATACATCTTAAATCAGCCATTGGACTATTTTTAGGTGGGAAAAATACACAAGAATGTGCAAAAGTTGTTAGAGATTGCTGGTTTACTTGTAATATGTAGCAAAGCACAGCAGCAATACCAGCATGGGATAATAGATGTAGAACCCATCTGATATAAATGACAGCAGCTGCATAGAGCCCATAATCTGATAAAAAAAACATAAAGAAAAGAAAAACACACATTTAATTTACAGGTACAAATGTCTGTGTGTGTGTGTTGATACGTGAATTTGTGGAACCCACAGAGGTGTAAGATGTCTGTACTCTGTTCTTGTGTGAGATGGCAGAGTCCATGTGAATCATTCCCAGAAAGTTGAGGCATAAAGGTGGAGTGAGACGACAAAATAACCTGAGTCATACAGGGAAAAAGAGAGAGAATATTAAAATTAGGACAACACAAATTAAGCATACCAGACTGAATTGTGCTTCCTGTTTGGAAAGTCTGACCTGTAACCTATCGTTCCATTGATTTGAAACCAAAATGCAAAGATGTGTTTGACTAACTAACTTTCCATTTCAACTCACTTCATCCCTTATAGTGTAAATATGCTGCACATACATGCCACTGAACAGCAGGCTGTAAGCATCAGTCTGGTGATGTGGAACCAGGTAATAGTAGTTGAAAAATCGTATCCTGAAAACTGTGGAGTAGACGCACACGCACATGAACAGGATACCCACAAAGCACACCATCTGTTGGAGAGAAAAAGGAAACACGTTTGAAGGTTAGGCTTGAACTGAAGAGAACAAAATAACCAACATGTTTATGTTCACAGCAGATTTCTGTTGGTTTTAAATAAAATAATAATGTGGGAGTCCAAGTGTTTGAAAGGCAAACTTTTGTTTCTTTCACCAATTTTCTGGCAAAAAGAAAAAAAAACTTTAAATAAATCAAAATACTATGTCACTCCTTGTAGTAACGTCATTCTAACGGGATTAACGCTGACAGCACTAATACATACTCACCTCAATGCAATGATAGTTGTACCATTTTTCAGCCAACTGAATAAAGACCGCAAACAGAGAAAGGACGGGGTGTGTGCTGAAGAAGGTGCACTCAGACCAGATTACTGCAGCGGAGAGTAAGCACAGGAGGACGGCCAGCAGCCTGCAGAGGCCCTGTCTGAGCACACACTCCCAAAACCACTCTGAACACACACACACACACACACACACACACACACACACACACACACACACACACAAAACAAACAAATATGCGTGTAAGTGCAAACTCACATTTATGTTATACAAAAAAAAATGGTAAATGGTAAATGGCCTGTATTTATATAGCGCTTTACTAGTCCCTAAGGACCCCAAAGCGCTTTACATATCCAGTCATCCACCCATTCACACACACATTCGCACACTGGTGATGGCAAGCTACATTGTAACCACAGCCACCCTGGGGCGCACTGACAGAGGCGAGGCTGCCGGACACTGGCGCCACCGGGCCCTCTGACCACCACCAGTAGGCAACGGGTGAAGTGTCTTGCCCAAGGACACAACGACCGAGACTGTCCGAGCCGGGGCTCGAACCGGCAACCTTCCGATTACAAGGCGAACTCCTAACTCTTGAGCCACGATCGCCCCAAAAAAAGGCACATGACTGCCGCGAAGAATTTATTATTAGACCGAGTGTCCCTAAAAGTTGCATGTTGTTTGCCAGACGACAAACAGTTCAAAAAAAGAGAAATATTCTTGTTGCTAACTGAAAACAAACCACAACTTTCTATTATGGCAGATATTCAAGAACATTTTTAAGGCTGTATTAGATATATCATCAATGCCATAATAAGTTTTACTTTTAATACTCCATGTGGGAATCTGAGAACTCACCTACAGTTGGAGTGTAGATGAACCTACGGATCCAGCCACGGTGTGCTAAAGGGAAGCTGTGGGTGAAGTGTCGGAGCGAGCTGTTCCGGCTTTTTGCTACATCTTCCAGATGAAAGGCCTGCTCTAACAGGATAGACCACTGAACCTGAGTCTGATTGTGTCTTTGCACTGCGCTGACCACCTGAAAACACACACGCAAATACAAAACATACAGGAAAGATGGGCAAACACTTTTTACAGGCATTTTAATGTGTAATCATATTTTTTTGCTTTATTTTTTTTTAATTCACAGTGCAATTTTAAAAAGAATTAATTACTTTTTCATGAAGTTTAACTAGGACTCTTTTGGTGGGAGGGGCATTCTGGTCCACGCGAGAGATTTCCACATTTATTCCCATCTCTTCTTGGTACTTTGTGGGACACTGAAGTGAAATGACACTCAAATGAGCCCAGTGTACAAGCTGAAAATGCACAATATATGCATGAGGAAAAAATTGTTTGTGGAATTTGGTTTCATTTCTTACCTTTGTCAAAATTATGTCCACATACTTCCTTAGAAAGTGGTTTTGCCTGACAGAGGCATGGATGCCTGCAACCTCCTGTTAAAAAAAGCAGATTATTTTTGTAAAGAAAAAAAATTAATATGCTGCAGTTTATTCTTTATTCTGTTTCAAGGTTAACCCTTGCCTCCATGACATCTGCAAGTTTCTCATCTGCCTCTGCCTTCTCAGTAGCCATCTTTGCTACCTTGAAGTAGCTCTTGGATAGCACGTAATTGTGGGAAGATGACAGCCAATAAGACCGTGGGATTTCCACCAAGCCATAGCCTAGCAACAGGACCAGGAGGAAGAGTCCCCAGGTGTTGGCAGCTGTAATCCCTATGGTCTGGAGGTCCGCCCTACATGATTTAAAAGAAAGAAAGTAGATTATGCTGATTATGCTAACCAGAAAGCACAAATTGAAATATAGTGCATACAGTTCCAACTCGACTTACAAGGTCAGTTTCCACTTTAGCTGAACAGCCACATAGATGAGCAGAGCGATGAAGATGAGAAGGTATGAGCCATAATAAAGTGCATTTTCAATTAAAGCTGTTTTGATCTTTCCAACCACTGAGAAAGCTCCTGAGCGTGCATAAGACTGCATAAAGGGCAACAGCAGCCTGCATGCTCACACAGAGAACAGACAGAAAGAAACAGAGAGAAAAGGAAAGTCAAAACATTTTTTAACTTAAGGTAGAATAGTGTGTAAAAAAAAAAAAAAAGAAGAAGAATGAATTAGAGCCCAACTGATATAGGAATTTTTTCACCGATTATTGCTGATTTAAAAATTAAAAATATCAGCTAATATTTTTTGGAGACACATTACAGATAAACACATTTCCTTAACATTTTTAATATTTAGTTAGTTAGTCAGACTCATTACTAAGATAATATGATAACTTTTTTCAAAACAGTCTGGTTTTAATGTCACAACAACTCATTTGCACTCTGCCTAAGCCTGATCAGACCCCATAACCCTTTTTTCCTGAGTGAACATCGGCAGGTCCGTTTTCACATCGCAAAACTATGGCATCATAACAATGTGACTGGTCACATGAAATGATGAATCCAGACCAACAGTAACTATGATGATCCAGGACCAACACCAACACAGAGATATCAGATACACCTATTGCCAACAGGGAGGATAGAGAGTGCCCTCTGGTGGAACACTTAGACATCCTGACTCCTAACATGGGACGATTTATTTATCGTATGTTTATGAGTAAGAGGATCTTACCATGTAAGAAACTGAGACGTCCAGTATACAACTCTCCAAAACACTTCGAGGGTGTCATTTGGAATATAAGTCCAAGGCTCCTCACACTTGCCTGGTGGACTGAAGCGCACACAGAAGATTAAAGAATTAGAGAAAAAAAGCACACTGGAAGCCAGGTATAAAATTCTAAATGCTCAAAAGCCACATGATACATCATCACAACTTTAACACAACCACACCTTGAATCCATAAAATATACACAGTATGGATTTTGTTGCCATTTCAAAATCACTCATTGCCCCTAAAAGGTTCAGTGCCCCCACATTTCATGACAGATTTCTAATAAAAAATAGCTCCAATAAAATAAAACAATGTACGAACTAAATGCGGTAACATTTTTGTAAAGAAGTATTACTCCTGAATTCTAAAACTGTATTTCTCAAAGCTGCGAGAGCCACGAATGGAATTTAATTCACCTCCATTGTATTAGGGTGAAGGGTGAAATCTGAGAGATGACACCGATCAGCCACTGTGTTAGATACACTTGCTCGTTCACGGAAATATCTGATAGGAAGGCAATAGTAAGTTGAATAACTACTCATTTGTGAATTTGGCATAAAATGGTAAAATGGTAAATGGTCTGTATTTATATAGCGCTTTACTAGTCCCTAAGGACCCCAAAGCGCTTTACATATCCAGTCATCCACCCATTCACACACTGGTGATGGCAAGCTACATGTTTATGCCAACATGTATCAACACTTCAGGATGCTGCTGGCTGTGGTGTAATGCTGTGAAGATATTTTCTTGGCAGACTTTCGTCCCCTTAATATCAGCTGAGCATTGTTTAAACAAGAGAGCCTACTGGAGTATCTCAAAAGGTCTCCACAGTCACCAGATCTCAATTCCATTGAGCACCTTTGGAATGTGGTGGAAGGAGAAATTATAATCATGCAAGTGCAGCTGACAATTCTGCAGGAATTATGTGATGCTATCATGTCAGTATTGATAAGAGCGACTTCTTGAATCTATGCCCCAAAGAATTAAAGGAGTCCAACCTATTGCTAACTAGGTGTAACTAATAAAGTGGCCGGTGAGTGTATGTAACACATAAAAATGATGAGTACTGATATCATCTAGGGGAATTACAAATAAGCAAAAAAACGCTGATTCTTAACAGTTTTAGAATACCAAACAAAACAGTAGAGTGACTTGAACTGAGTGAATAAAGTCTGTTCAGTTGTAAGGCTTTACTTGGGCTTAAAGCAATCAAATACATGGAGAAGTCATGTGAAAGATGAGCAAATGAGATTATGAGATCCCCGTGGAATGCTGGCTCCTTTGCTAAACAAACACGGACAAAGTGGATATGTGCAGATCAGCAGATTATCTGCTGTGTTGTGTATAATGCTGCATGGCGGTGGAGCAAATCTGGAAAACTATGGCCCTATTTCTGATCAATCAAAACAACGTCTTTACCTCATAGATGGAAAAGGAGACAAGTTGGCCTCACTCCTACTACTGGGGTTCGTTGGAGTTGCAGTAGTGGTGTTTGCAATGTTAGAATTGCACTGATTGTAGACAGCCTGGCAGAAGAGTAGAGTTTGCACAGTCAGGCAAACACATGTAAAAGTGCAGTGAACATAGTTAATATAAGACCCCAGAGGTGAGATTTGTATAAATAAACACACAGCTCAACCTTACTTAGAGAATTTTTTTCAAAAAGCACATAAAAATCTTACTCTTGCCCACCCCCACCCCCTGAAAAAATAAAGTTACACTAATAAAGAAATTAATGTCTAGTACCATGCTGACATCAAGTGGTAGGATGAAGACGATGAGGAAGCACAGGTACCAGGACAGCAGCGTTCCAAACAGGACCAGCCTCTGCTGCTTCCACAGATCTCCATAACGCTGGAGGAGGTAGAGGGCCAAGAAAAAAACGACCACCACCACAACAGCCAGCGCAGCACCACTCATGATGACTTATAACAAGACAGACATCAAGAGCTCATGACAGCAGACTGAAAAGACCTGGAAACAAAGAGAAAGAGGTGAGTGGTGAAAGCAGACAGAATATCAGCTCTTATCTGCTGGATAACAGAGAGAAACAGACCAGTTGAGATGTGGGGAAACATAAGTGACTAAAATGCAGTAACATAACACACTGCAATGGATTAATTAAAAGAAAGCTTTATTTATTTATAAGAGGAAAAGAAATGAACGAAAACCAGCAGGACCTTGAATTAATACACAAATCTGAAACTCTAGTGTGCCCAAAGATATTCTTTGACATTTCACAAACACTCAGAGAGGTAAGCTACTCTGATAACGTTCAGACCGAACAGAGCGAACAACTGGCTTTTAGAAAGTTTTTCAAGTGGGATATTTTTCACATAAAAAAGCTTTGAATCCTGTTTTCCAGATGTTTTGGAGTGATAACTACTGTTTTCAAGACGTTCATTTAGCTATTGTGGTCATGTTTTCTTTTTTAAAATCCAGAAGCGATGATTTTCGATGCATTTCCGCGCCGTGTTCTCGCACTGTTAACAGTCAATGCTGTGTTTCATTTCATGAACAAAGTAGGCCCACTTTTTATATATTTTATTTATTAGAGCCAGACAGACTCTTACCTGTGGAAGGTTCATTGTCATCAAAAAGCACAAAAAACTTTCTTAACTTACAGTCACATCATATTTCCTGGACGGGGAACCCCGACAGATGTATACAACCTTTGAAACTACGTTGCGTAACTAACGTTCGGTACGCCAGATTTGCTGGAGCAGCAGGGGATTCTGGGTATTGTAGGCACTAGTGACTGCTGAGAATTTCATCGACAACGTAACGCCAAGTGAATCATATTTGATACATGAGTTGTTATTGGGTTTTTTTTTTAACTCATATATGCCAATTAATGTTTATTTACTTATTTGATACTCCATTGTTTTTTTGTTTTTTTTTAAAAAGGGTAATTATTTTATGGTTTAGGCTTCAGAGTAGACACAAGTAACTCTGTATTTTATAAGCATTATTGCATCACTGGGATCCATTCATACAGGTACAGTGTAGACAGGTAGACAGATATGCTCATACAAATGATTGTAGGTTCAAAACCTGAGAAAGATACACAAATATAAACTTTTAAACTGTTGAAAAAGGAAGTAGCTTCATGTTTTTTGTAGTCATTACATTTGTAGCCAGTTTTTTTCTGAACTTAGTTCGAAGGACAGCTACATACTTTGCTAGAATATGTTGTGAGCTGACAATACTATCTTTAAATATACACTGCGTTCCAAATTATCATGCAAATGATATTTTCTCTGATTTTCCTAAATAGTCGATTCAAATGACAGCATGATTTTCGAGTCATCAAGCATTAGAGTATAATTCAAATGTTACTCAACAAACCTCCCAATGAAAACAGTATGTTTTTCAAAAATAAAAAACTTAAAATGCACTGTTCCAAATTATTACGCAAACAGAGTTTCAAAACATTTTAAAGATTGTAGAGAATTGAAAGTGGTCATTTGTTGAATTTGCAGCATTAGGAGATTATATTTACTGAAATCAAAAGCTATTTCAATCAAAAACCTCTTAAAAGGTCAAGTTACATATTAACATAGGACCCCTTATTTGATAGCAGTTTCACAGTTCTTGCATCCATGGAACTTGTGAGTTTTTGGAGAGTTTCTGCTTGAATGTCTTTGCAGGATGTCAGAATAGCCTCCCAGAGCTGCTGTTTGGATGTGAACTGCCTACCACCCTCATAGTTTTTTGCTTGAGGATGCTCCAAAGGTTCTCAATAGGATTGAGGTTAGGGGAGGATGGGGGTCACAATATGAGTTTCTCTCCTTTTATGCTGATAGCAGCCAATGATGCAGAGGTATTCCTTGCAGCATGAGATGGTGCATTGTCTAACATGAAGATGATTTTGTTGCGGAAAGTATGGTTCTTCTTTTTCTATCATGGAAGAAAGTGGTCAGTCAGAAAATCCACATACTTTGCAGTGGCCATTTTCACACGTTCAGGGGCCCTAAAGGGCCGGACCAGCTCTCTCCCTGTGATTCCGCCCCAAGACATGACTCCACCACCTCCTTGCTGATGTCACAGCCTTGTTGGGACATGGTGGCCATCCACCAACCAGCCACCACCATCCATCTGGACCATCCACGGTTGTATGGCACTCATCAGTGAACAAGACTGTTTTAAAACTAGTCGTCATGTAGTTCTGGGCCCACTGCAGCCGTTTCTGCTTGTGAGTATTGGTTAGGGGTAGGGATGGGTGCCAGTATCCGGTGCACCGGTTCTGACATAAACGGTAGTAACCAGACCGAAAAGCAGCGCACATTTCGGTGCTTTTTTTTTTCCTGCGATGTCATACACTTTGGATTCTAGCCAATCATTTTACCTTTCCAAGGAAGTAGGCGGGCCCAGGTACGTACGTTCTTTTAGAGCAGAGCTACAGATTAAAAATGCCCAAAGCGAAGCGCTCAAAAGTCTGGCTGTACTTCACAGCAAAAGATGCAAACTCAGCAGCCTGCAACAAGTGCTTTAAGGTGATACTGTGATGACGGATGATGATGGCAGCAGCAGCCGTTCTTCTCTGAGTGAGTGGCTTAATGTTGTTCGTGTGTAATTTACATTGAGTAGGCTAACCACGTTATTACATTAATGCATGTAAGGTGAACTAGCAAACACCGTTGTAGTTACATGCTGTCTTCTTGTTTGATAGAGTGATACCATATATGCCCTATAGCTGCAAAAAAGGCTAACATTGTTATCTTTTTACAACCCCCCCCCCCCCCCCAAGAAAAAAAAACAACAGCAAAACATGAGAGGTTTTAGGTCAAAGTTTGTGTTTTCCATTGTTTAAGCACCGGTTCCAACCAAAGGAGGTATGTTGTATCAACAGAAAAGGCTAACTTGGTTATCATTTTGCAGAAAAAAAGAGACTTCTAAAAATAAAAACGAGAGGTTTTTGGACCAATTTTGTGTTCTCCTTTCTTTAAGCACCGGTTTGAGCACCGTTTGAGCACCGTTTAAGCACCGGCACCGTTTCACAAGTAACGGTTTGGCACCAGTATTGGCTAAAACCTAAACGATACCCATCCCTAGTTAGGGATTCCCAAATAGAAGGTTTATGCACAACTGCAAGTCTCTGGAGGATCCTACATCTTGATGTTCACAGGGCTCCAGAGGCACCAGCAAATATCTGTTTGCTGCTTTGTAATGGCCTTTTAGCAGCTGCTCCCCTAGTCTGATGTATTTGTTTGGCAGAAACCTTCGTCTTTGTCCCTTTATCTGCACGAACCCGTATGTGCTCTGAGTCAGCCAGAAATCTCTTAATAATGTGGAACATCCTTCTTTAGTGGTTTTTCCTTTAATTGGGCTCAACGGGCAAACTAACGATCATAGGTGTCCAAGGTTGATTTCAGTGATACAAAGAGTCCTGAGACACAATTCCATCCATGAGTTTAACTGAAAAACAACTTATTTCATCTTTATGCCACTTAAACACAATTTGCATAATATTTGTGTAAGTAAATAGCAGAAATAACCAGAAAATCTTTGCAGTAGTGTCTTATGAGGAAACCTCACTCACCCCACTTTTTAGTACAAGATATAGGATGAGGAAAGAGCAGAACAGAGTCAAGAGGCTGGAATGTGGACAGAGAAGCAAGCATATGAATAATGTGGCCATAATTCAGCATAAAAAGACGTGTGGATTGCACAGCATTGAAAGAGAAACATAATGGTGTTCTGTAGAAGACAGAAACAGTTTTTGTCTCCAGAGACATGCATATTCTGTATAGCACAAAGCTACATAAGGACAGGCTGAAATATAACAAATGAAACAGAAACAAATGATGCTGCTTCTTATTATTATACTCCTGATTCTGAATTTAACAGAGTGATACAATTTATGAAAAATAAAATTCATATGAACTTCAAAATCTATCACAGGTTCATATACAAAATCAGCCACAGGCTGATTGAACTTTTTTTTTTTTTTTTGCTTTGATTAAATTGCAAAGTGCTGGACCTGAAAGGAAAAGGTAATTTATAATGATATATTTCTGATATACTACGACTAATGAGCAATATTTTAAAACAGGACATCTTCTTATCTTCTTTTTATATCTTCTTGTGATATCTTCTTTTTCTTTTGCTAAATCAGTAAGACACAATTTTGTCTTTCTTATTACAGAAAGACAAAATTGCACGTTCTTCTTTTTCATATTTTTTAATCCAACATACATATTTTTTCAGATATGCATTCTGATATGATATAAATTAATTTCTGTCTGTCCTTGCAAACTACCTTTTAAATCCATTGGTTAAAGTTGTGTTGGTTTGCATGCACTTCTAATTGCAACACAGGCAAAAAATGCATAAATCTTAATTCTTGCAACACAGACAATTATTCTCTAAACTTGGTGAATCTTGAAAAAGAAAAACTCAAATCACTTTTTCAGTTATGTTTTCTTCTGATCCCGTGCTCCTCTTCTCCTCCACCCTACTCCCTGAAACATTTGTACTTATATCCAGATAGAGTGCTGACTGAAAGCGACACAGAATGCTTTCAGTGCGTTTCAGTTGTGGAGGTACAACCATAAATAAGGGTCGTCAGCGTACATGGGTCCAAGTATGTTTATGCACACAGCTCGGTGCTCCAGCAACAAGTCCATGTGGCCCAGCAGATCCAGACACAGATGTTCAGTGAGATTCACTAAAACGGCCCAGCCTTCAATTGCTCTGGTCACACCCAGTGCATCCAACAAAACTGACCCAAAAATGTCCAGAGAGGCTGGCCAGTCCTCTAGAAGACTGTCTGTTAGCTCCATTTTCCTGTGTCTCGTTTCTGCAGTGCAAGGCTTATTGGCCTGATTCAAACTGTTACAGCACAGATAAAACCCAGTGGCAGGTGCTTAATGAGGCCATCTGTCACACCCCCCCCCCACCCTCCCAATCCTAAAAGGATTAAAATAATTAGGTGCATGACCATTCAAACCTGTTTGAATGAGATTCAATCCTTCAGTCACTGTAGAATATATGTATGTCCTAATCTCATTGATCAGATACATTCTTCAAATCTGAGGCAGAGATTATCCTGATTATTATTATTATAGCATCACCATCTAACTGGAGGCTAAGGTTATGTATGTATATACTCATTAAAATTATTATTAATGTGTAATAAGATCATGTTTTCACCAGGTTATTAAAATGAGCAGCTCGTCTACTCACAGCAGCTCATTTCTTAACCTTATGAAGGGACATTTGCTGATTATAAAGACTAACAACGTTTTACGTCACACATTTTGGACCTGTCAGCAATAATCAGTACTGTTTTTGTTATTTTACAGTTTTTTGTTTAGTTTTTACTTTAATAACAAACAAACAAAAACACAAACAAAACCAATGTTATATACGTACTAGATGAGGAAAAAAAATGCTCCGGACCAATATGTCTTTAACCACTAGATTTAAAGATGCAAAAGAAATTGTTCCTTGGGTGAACTCTAACAGGGGTGGATTAAGTTAGTGCAGTTGTTTCACCACTAGATGGAGGTAGTTAATTTGTTTCTGAAGGTTCAGCTTTGCAAAAAGAGAGAAACAGGATCAAGCAGATACACATTTTAACAATAAATAAATATATAAGAGAAAATAATCTACAAATATCATTTATTTTACATCAATTGAATTTAAGAGAATATAACTAATAAAACTAAAGCACTGTATGTGTGGTGATACAGTTTCATATTGGAATGCCAGGAAGCTGCTGCTCACACAGTCCCAATCGTGATTACTGTGGGGACGGTTTCTCAGGCGATCAGGATTATTTTTTACACCAAATTTCAGTGCAATCTAAATACATACCATTCAACAGAAACATGGAATACGAATGCAGTGATGCTAAAAGACAGTTCAAACCCCCTGTATGAAGATGTAATGAGGTGAGGTACTGGTTATCTCTTCTTCATGCTATTATCTTCTCCCATTGTTACAAGTCTCTTGAATCTTTCACAGGTTAAATTCATGAACCCGTGGTTTTGATACAAAAGACGAGTGTGGCGTTTTAATCTCTGAGAACTTCAAACACAATTTTGAAAACCTTGTCAGGTTTCTGGTCACACCCTTTGGCACAACAGTAAGCAGATTATTTGGGAAACCTTGTACACTGTGTTCTTGAAATGACTTATACTGAAATTATATCCCTGCCACCCGAGCAAGTTTATTCATATTTACTCATTTTAGTGAGATATGTTGTGCTTTTGCTGGTTGCTTTTTTTGTAGTTTAATAAGGAGCATGTGATATTCAGGAAACATTGTTGAAAAACAGATTTTGGGCCCCACTAGTGGAGTGTGGTGACACTACTGACAATTTTGAGAACCACTTTATTTTGGAGGATTTTAAAGGTTGAGCCAAGACCCAAAATCTGAATCGTTGTCAGACTGATGTTTGCATTCAATGAGCAGCTCTAATCTAGCAATTAGAAAAACAAAATTAAATTTCTCAAGTTCATGGGTGCAACTGGGTCAGCTAGATGATAAACTACATTACTTTGGTCAAAACACTGAAGCAAACGTTAACAAGAACATAGTTTAGATACTCAGTTCTGGTGTTCACTTAGTGCTCTGTAATCTCGAGTGACAACACTTTGGTTATATAGTCCTTTCCTGATTAAATAATAGTGTTAATGATAAACTGCAGCTGAAGATGTTGGAATTGTTGAAGAAAGAAGGTAAAAGAAAACCCACAGCTGTTTGTTTTGAATGCAACACTGAACACGACTCAGAGAGACGTGATAAAGTTCATAAATTTAGAGACATCAGAGTTGCTGCTATAGTTAAAGTATGACAAAACAGCAGCAATAAGTCACCTATTTGTCACAGTGCTGACAAATGACAGTTTTTGGTGTCACGTTATTTTCATTATTGTAAAATGGCAACAAACAACATGCTGACTTGTTTCTGTTTCTTTCTTTGTTTTGTGAATTTTAATGCTCACAGAACACATTAATTTTAGTCTTCCTTCCTTTGTTCTTTTTTTTAAGTCAAAGACATAAAGTTGCAACACAAAGTTTTAAGGTCTTAACTATGTTAGGCTTATTTTTTGTCATGATCCGGAGTTTGTGACTCCGTGTTTATGTTTTAGTAGTTATTATTATTCTGGGTTTTGTTTTCATGTTCCTATGTGTACCCCAGTCTGTGTGAAGTTTTTGTGTTGTGTCATTGCATGTATGTGTTTCCTGTTTTATTTTGAAGGTCTGCGTCTTATGTGAGTGTTTTCAGTTGCCTCCCTAGTCTCGTCACGTTAATCACTTCCAGCTGTGTCCCCCACCTGTGTGTAATCTCCCTGTGTTCTCTGAGTGTTTTTAAGTCTTGTCTTTTGTCTTAGTCGTTGCTGGTTCGTCTGTGTTGTTTCCCCTCGGTCTCCCTGCGTCTCTCTGTATGTATTTCCCCGGACCTCCCTGCATCTTCATTTCTGGTTTGTTTTGTTAGTTTTACCCAGTTTAGGTTTCCGGTTTCATGTTCACCCACCATTGCTGTTTGTACCCACTCCTGTAAATAAATACTCACCTGCACCAGAGCTGCCGCCTTTTGGATCCTTTCTACGACTCCACACGTCTGCCACACCGGGCGTGACATTTTTAGTTGATAAGGTTTATCATTTTCTGGCTTAATGTGTAACTATCATTTTAACATTACAGTGGGTCAAAGTAGGGTTAACCATAAATGTTATAACTTTAAATACAACTTTATATAATATAAATGCTGTGTCAAAGTCTTGATGTGGTTAAGAAATGGAGAAAATGTAGGAAAAACCTGACACAGGACCTGAGAGATGCAGAAGGTCCTTCAGTTGAGTCATCTGTTCACTGAAGCCTCAGCAGAAATGGTCTCAGTGGAAGGGTGGAAGCAATTCTAAAGGAAGGGAAATAAGTTTATGAAACTATGAAAAGCATCATCAGATTTTGATCCACCACACAACACCATGTGGAAAGCATCCGATTGCTTCAAAGCGTCAGTTAAAGCAGTGATCTTAAGAATGATACAGTAAAATTATACCAGGGTAGAAAAAACACACCATAGAACATTCATGGATTGGCATCCCCAGAGCCTGGACCTCAACATTTGAAGCATTGTGGGATCATCTTGACAAAGAACGGAATGAAAGTCAGTGAGCATCCAAAGAAGAGCTTTGAATGTCCTTCAAGAGGACTCGAAAGCTATTCCTGAAGACTACTTAATGCAATTACTAGAAAGTTTGCCGAAGAGAGTTAAGAAGAATAAAGGTGGTCGTATCAAATATTGACCTTCAAGCTTGTTGGAATTGTACAAACTTATTTTTTGCCTTATTTACTGTATTTTCATGTATCTTTGCACATGTTTCAATACATGGCTACACCGATTTCCCATTTTCCTATTACAATATAAAGAAATGTAGCATAAAATTGACTTTCCTACTAAATGTAAACTTGCTCAGAAACTCCACCACGGCTGACTAGCACATAATTAAATGCACGCAGTCTTCAAAATGTTCTTATCTATGAAAACGCATCACCCTAGGGACGAGTACAAGATGTACTAGTCTCCAATTTCTTCATCTGTACACTGCTGCCTCATTTTTTGCTATGTGGAAGCATTGCCTCGTTTGCAGTCCTCTTTATCCGTGTGCCAAATACTGAAATGCTGTTTCCATGGCATGTCTGCTACTATTACTGAGTGTCGAGACTTCTTCTTCTCTTATGCTGTAATTAAACACTCTCTCCAAGTGTTCTTATCTGTATGCCTAGCATGTTATGACTCCCTACCATCACACTTCTCCTCTGCATCCTGTTGACAAACCACTGGGACAACATCCAGTGTGGCCTTATTGAGATCAGTGAGAAACGGTGTGTGAACGTCTTCGCCTCCCATCTGAACAACTATGAGTGCGCTGAGACCCCTGGGTTTGAAGTCTGTAACATTTGATCCATGGGAAACCCTTGTGCACAATGATGCCGCTGAACAATGTGGCCCCAGTTCGGTGTGTCCCTAGAGGGCCACTGTAGACTGAAGATCTTATAACCTGTCCTGGATACATCACTCCCTTGGGACCGGACCACTCCCATCTGAAACTACTGGCCCGGTAGTTCAGCCAGAACCAGATAGAATTACACGATAACTGATGCTGAGGCTGAAGGCATGATTTATATGTGCTTGTGTATAAAATACCAGTGTGTGAATGAGTGAGTAAAAATCTAAGCGCTTTTGACATCAGATCTAAATAAGCAAGCAGCTTGCTCATGACATCACTTACTTCTAAAGTTACCAAATAATCGAACTTGTTTTTCTGTCCTTCAAAAACTCCAACTCTTTGTGTAGCCAATTGATAAGAGAAAGCATGGATGATCACTGTTTCCTCTTTGTTCAATGGATTATTAATAAACAATGCTTCTCCTGCTATTCCTGACATTATACGATTCTTCACTTTAATCCCAGAAAAACACAAGATGCCATTAAAACACATGGCTTCTTCAGTGAATTATCAGATCAGGAGTAAATCTATTTTCATCCACATTCCTCCAATAATCTGTTTAAGAGAACTAAGATGAGACCACTAATTGGAGTGTTTGAGGTGCTGCAGTTACCTAAAGAAAGCAGTGATTCGTGATGAAACAAGATGTTAGAAGATTTGTGAAAATATTACACGATGAAACCCGTTCCAACCAATACTGTTCCGTTTTTCTGGCACATCCCAGCTCAGAAACCAAAAAAAGTTAAACCCTCAAACAACAAAAATTTTATCAATCAGTATCAAAAAACCCCCATTTAAGGTGGGTTTTGCAGATGTACATTAAACAAAGCACACAAAAACCCACAGTCATGATAATGAAGACATTTGTATACACACAAGAGAGAATCCAGACTCCAGAAATTTGCCACAATTATGTGTTTCTCTTTTAATTCTGCATTTTATGTCATGGCACTGATTCTTGTTTTCCTTCTTCACTTTACAAATTCAGCTCTTTGGTCCAACCAACCAGCTTTGCCCTGTGACAACAAAGGAGGCTGTTGTTTGTTCCCTGTTCGGTTAGCTGTGTGACAGATGCCATGTGGTTTCTCTGTGGTGAGCACTGGGAATAGTGTAAGTCATTCCAGATGACTTGAGGCTTAATGAGGAGAGAGCAAAAGTTTTGGTATGGTATTACTCCCTGTCACGACTTTGTGTCGCAGACAGACAACATTCAGCCATCCAGTGTGCTTTCACAATAATTAGGAAAAGCAGTTCTACACTGTGACTAAAGTGTGAGCAAAGTGTAACCAAAGCCCTCATGTGAGGGCTGTAGTGAAACATTGACATTTTATATCAAACCAGTTACTGAAGTTAATGAACTACCATTATAGTTTATTTTGAGTATATAACCCACCCCCCTCAAAAAAAACAAAAAACAACAAAATGTAGGAATGCAAATGGGGAACTGTGACATCAGTTCTTGTCCCATCTCTGTTATCTGTTCCCTTTGGTCATTATTGCTTCTGTTCCAAGTCATTTTACATAAGCTGCAAATATCAGTCACTGACCTTTATTTATGATCTTAAATGCTCTGTTTTTCCAGAAATATTTCTTACCTTCCAATATAACTGTATCGATAAAAACTCCACTGCTTCCACTGATTTACATTTGTGTATATAAAGCGGAATCAAAACCTCCCTGAAAGTCTCAACAAAAACGATCATTATCATGCTTATATTTTATTAATGTACAATTTATCATATAGCCACACCTAGTGAAAGTGGAGCTGAGCATATATTTTTCTTCAGTTTATCACATAGTCTTTACACAGATGTAGAAGGACCCAGGTGCTGTGGTGCCACTGAGTGGTCAGTAAGTCTTGTTTGGAAGTTTCAATCTGAACATTTTTGCAATCACTGTCTTGATGTTTTGAACCTGGATGTGAGAAGAGAGAACTGAGTGACACTGAATGCTCATGTGGTAATGACATGCCAATCAAAAAGCAGGTGTACCCTGAAGTGTATCCTTTTTGACTGAAATATGTCCCCAATATAAGACTTTCAATGGAAAAGTCAACACTGAACTGTGTTATCTTGACTGGATTGGGTTACATCTGATGGTTCGGCCTTCGCCCATGGGGTTCAGGCAGGCTCAGCCTGAATGAGTCTCATGGGCCACCCCTCCAGTGGACACCACCTGCATGCAGGAGGGATACAAAAGAAGAGGCCTTAGCAATCAATTACCCAGTTACTGAAAGCTGCTTTGGATATATGGAGCTGTCTGGTGGCAAAAGAGCTAGTTGTTGATATTGAGAGACACTGGCTCACATCATCACATAGCTTGGGTTCTTGTTTTGAAGGAAGGAAGGTTCAGGGCTTAAGCAATCAGCATCATGGGCTCATCCGGTTAGAATAAGAATAAGCAGTCATCTAATTATTCTCAGGGTTTTCCTTTTATTCTCCAAATCAATAAGACAAAGAAGGAAGGAAAGAAAGACACACATGGACTGCTCTCTCTAAAAAGGACAAAGTACGATTTAAGTAACTCAAAATGATACATGAACTCAGGAGACTCAAAGAGAAACTCACCTCAGCTGCCGCCCCATGTGGGAGTGAAGAAAGAGTGAGGGGTAGGTGAGTGCAGTCCTTATATAACGAGTGACAGGTGAGTGCAATTAAGGCCAAGCACCACACCCAATCAAAGGTGAGGAAAAGAAACAAGGTGCATCTGGTGAAGTGAATGTGCTAGAAGGTGAGCCTTTACAACAGCCGCCCCCATATTTCTACTGAGAAATATGTTCAAAGGATTAGAGATGCTCCTTTTCACAAAGCGGGGGCAGAGGAATCAGACATGCTACAGGTCTACTATAGGTTCAGGGGGTCGACCTAGAGGTCGACAATGCAGGCCAGACAGTTCAGGGGGCCGACCATGTAGCCAGCGGTGGCGGCAAAGCAGGTCCAAATGGCAACCACATGGGATGCAGCGGCAGGCCCAGACCTGCAGACCGTTGGGCAGTTTTGCAGGTGCTGGGGCCAATGTACGGGGCTTGGCAGAGGCAGGACCAGGTGATGCAGGAGCAGGCAGCGCCCTGACCACTGGCGGAATGGCAGCCACAGGCGGTGGAACTGGTGATAGTGGCACTGCCGGTGACGACATAGGTACTGCTGATGGTAGAGTATGAGGTGGCTGAATGAATTCAGAGCCATCAGCGGACACAAGGATGTGCTGGAGCGGTTCTCCTGAACCTGAACTGGAAGATGTGAATAAACATTGGGCATGCGTGGAACTGCTCTGGGGTTGGAAGTCTGTGATTGGACCTTGGAGTGTCCATCCTAAGCGGGTTTTGACTGCTGCAGGAGATCCAAATGGTCCATGTCTAACTGGTGCAATAGGCGTAATAAGGTGGGTATGATCAGAGCCTATGAGCAGTAGTGGAGCTGCTTTGTTAGTAAAGGTTAATGGGATACCTTGAAGATGCTTGTATCTCCGTTGAAGAGAGGATACAGGGTAGGTGTGGTCTGAAAGTGCTAAGTGACTTGTAGCGAAGGCATTGTTAATTGTGTAAGTTTTCTCTGGATGTGCGATGGGAGAAATCTGGAAACTTACAGAAGAACCTTTAATAGTTTCAACTTCTTGATGGACAGTTCTGAGTGATAATTTTTCAGCTTTCCCAGTTAGGTCTGGGTCTAAATTTTGTGTTTAGGTAGCAGAAGTGCAGTAGCACTACAGTCAGCTCATTTTAAAAACAAGCGTCACTATTGGAACAGTCTGTTTTAGTGATGGGATTTCCGGCTCTTTTTAGAGAACCGGCTCTTTCGGCTCGACTCACTAAAAAGAGCCGGCTCTTTGGGCTCCAAACCGGCTCTTCAGGTTGTTTTGTTGCTTTAATTAATTTATTATTAACAATAATATAAAATTATGCATCAAAGGAAGTACTAATGTAAAAAAAAGAAGTGGTTTTATTTATATATGTTTATATATAAATATATGCGGTGGCCCCTAGAGACAAAACACGTACAAACTCCAAAACACTTTTCTGGCATGAACTGAACTTCCAAAACAGAGCTACCTAGATCACTTAAATTACACAATTGAAAGCATGAAAGCATATGTGTATTGTTTGTGTATTTATACACAAGCACTCTGCGCCTGAGCATCCTGGAGCACTTCTGTTTTATTTTGTACGTGTTTTGAGTTTTTATGTGCTTCGGAGTTTTTACGTGTTTTGGAGTTTTTATGTGCTTTGTCTGTAGGGGCCACTGTAAATATACTTTTATTTATTCACTCCACATAAAATGTAATAAACAAATCATATAATACAAAAACCAACTATTCACATTTCAACTTTTAACTATTTAAATTTTCAGCTTTTTCCTTTTAAACAAATTTAAAGTGAAACAACACAAAACACTGCAAACCACAGCACAATTAAATATAAATTAAAATATGAAAACAAAAAGAAGATGCATATTCTCTGTCATATGGACCTGCATGAATAAACTTTCTGAATCCTTTATCATCCGCAACTGAAAATAGTTGTGGATGATTACTATACCTTTCTAATGTGATGTTGTTGTCCCTGGCGCTTTCTCTCTCCTTCCCTCCGGCTCTGTTCCTGTGCTACTGCCAGTGTAACTACCGCCCCTCGCCCCTCTTCCCAGCGCAAAGCACAAGTGACTCGGAAAAAAAGTGCAAGAGAGAGGGTGAGAGAAAGAAAAGAAAAAAAAAACCCACGGCTCGCGTCGTTCACGTCAACGAACCGGCTCTAAGAGCCATTTCGTTCGCGACCGACACATCACTAGTCTGTTTCTTTAATGGCCCAAAGCTGAGCACCACTTGTACTATAGCCACTTGGTAAATATTTACCTTCTCTTTTTAGTTTAACAAACTTAAAACTCCACAGGTTTTTAGAAATAAAGGGCAGCCAACCGGACTTTGTACTCAATGGAAAAATGTGCAATTTAGAAAAGACAGGGGGGAAATGAGAGAGACTGAATAATGTGTCTATTGGAAATGTGCCAATAAGAAAATGTATGAATAGGTAATCCACTTCCAGATTTTTTTTGATGGATGGGGCACTTTTATTTCTCTCTTGACTCATTCGCTGCAGGAATCTCCAATCAGGCTGAACTTATCAAGCGTGAAAAACCATGTGAAAGAGAGGCTGACAGAGACAGAAGAAAACAAGAAGGTTCTTTCTCTTTTTCCTACTTGGAAAGCTCATTATTCCTCAAGCTTCCCTCGTCTGAAAAGCGACCCCCTCCTTTACCTAACTTCACTTTTTTTTTTTTTAGTCCCCGCCTCACCTCCCCACAAGCCCACACTATATGAGTGACTAGCTAGTTTTTCTTCTACTCCAGCACCACCTCCATTCTCTCACTGGCTCTTTCATTCCCTCAATCCCACCACTCCTCCCTCCTTTCCTTTTTCCTCCCCTCTCCTTTTTCTCCCTGTTTCTTTTCATTGTTGGTTGTTCACGCCAGCCAGCTGAAAGCCAAAGAGCTCCTCCGTCCGTCTCCCACTGATCAAGCTTTAAGACACAACTTTCCACAGAGAAACTGAGACTTTACTCCAAAGGAAGCATTCACTTGAGTCTAAAGGTACAGAAACAACTTCTACTTTTAGTATTTTATACCAGTTTATGTGTTTGCAGATACATTTACCCATCTAACCAGAAGCTGTGTTTGTGTGTGTGGATGTGTGGGAAACTGTACACGTGTTGAGGCTAGTGTGCATAAGAGGAAGTTTGCAGCCCTTTGCATAGCAGCACATGGGCTTGTCATAAGAAAGCATGTCTCCAAGGAAGGGTTAAAATATTTTCTTGTGGGATGGTGCTGCTAAATTATTGCTGTCATCTGTCAGAAGTTGCAATGGGATATTGTAATTTTTCAGTCTCACTTAAATGTATTTGTTCATCTGCTGTAGTAGTTTCAAACTATGATAGAGTCACTAACCTCTGTTATCTGATTCAACTAACCGCATGACTGTCTAATCTTAATAGCTGGGTAACTTTTAAAATATTATCTTCCCTCTCAACCAGGCAATTCCAAAGGAGAAGGCGTGACAGAGAAGATCAACGGATCAAGTGAATCATCAGCACCTTTAAGGTGTTCCTGTCACAGCTGAGTGGAGTTCAGGTTTTCCCACATTCATAACAGATCTAAAGATTTCACTCGCAGCTATGACTCAAAGCAACGGTGAGAACCAGCAGAAGACCCGGAGTGGTCTCAAACAAATCCGAGCCGGAATCCAGTCCCGATCAGTAAAAGCCAGACAGAAGGTGGAGAACATGACAAAAGACGATGTGAAGGGATTTTTTACCAGAAATGCCTTTGTGATTCTCACTGTTGCTGCAGTTATTATTGGTAAGTGGGGGAGGATTTATTTTTTACTTCAGGCATGTTTTACATGAAGAATAAATCAGTTCATTAAAAACTGAAGATTACTGGAGTACACCACATAGCCCTCCTCTCTTCAAACTTGTAGAGTGCAGCACATTCTAAGCGTCATGCAAATAATCCATGAATTTGCAACCAACAGCTCCACGCTGTACTAAAAAAGGAGGACGAATAAACACAAACTCTCCAAATGAGAGAATACAGGGAACGTAAATTAACTTCTTAACTGGCCTTTGGCATCAAGCCAAAGGTCAGCTCAGTGCTCTAACCTCTGACTCTTACTCAGTAGGATGTAAGCCGGGCCTGCCTGCTGCCTGGACATCTGCAGCCCTGCTAGAATTACACCATGCCACAACAAACACATTTGATTGATTGTTAAACTCCGGATACTCCTCACTTCAGGCTGCAGGGTCAGCCACCTGGGCTTGTCTGCGGATTACTGATGGAGTGAACAAACAGCTCATTGAAGACACAGACTTCACTGAAACCGAAGATGAAAACAGACATTTTAACAAGAAAATCTCATTTTAAAAATCAATTAAAGCAGGAGTTGCAACCATTGCGCAACTACTGGTGTTTTGAAGAGTCTAAACGGCACATCAAGTGCTTTTCACTTTCAACACTATAGCACCACCTACTTAGATTATCTTTTTTTGAAAGTAGTCACAAGCATTATAGCCTACTAATAATTTTAACTCATATTAAGGATGTATTCATTCCTGTGTTGGAGTTAAATCTAGGACTCTACTAAGCTCATGTTGTCATGTCAACTTAAAATGGTCACATTAAGTTTCTGCTTTGCTTCTGCTTCACACTGCAGGTATAATCCTGGGATTTGCCCTTCGGCCATATAACATGTCTTACCGTGAAATTAAATTCTTCTCTTTTCCTGGAGAACTGCTGATGCGAATGCTTCAGATGCTGGTGCTGCCCCTGCTGGTTTCCAGTCTCATTACAGGTATGGGCATCAAAACATTTTTAGAGCAATGAGGACACTAAAAGATACAGATGCATCTCCATGAAAAATACATAGACTACTCGCTGTCAGAACCTTGTTTTATTCTTGTTTTAGTCACAAGTACATCAGATTAGGAGGTCAGGGAACTAACCCCCATCAACAACAACAATAAAAATAGTCAAGTTTTAAGGGTTACTTTAAATCGTGAATGATGACTTAGAAAAAATGTCTCAAATAGAAATGATTTAGTTACTCTATGAGTAATTGCGTCATAAAGTTAAATACATCTGACACACCCAAGGCCACATTTTTAATCTATTATTAAGGTAAGTAACTTGTAGTCATTGTCTATTTCTGGCTTACCTCTCAGAAACGTACACTTGTATCGAACAACAATATACCCAGCACTTTACTCCCAATATCATAAATACATAATACTACCCTTTGTCTTAGCCACACATCCACAGCAGTAATTCAGAGTGCCTACTCAGTATGTCTCCACAGCTTTCTTCAGATTTTGTAATACAGTATCTAGTGTAGAAATGGCCTTCTAATGTGTACTCTGAGTTCCTGCTATCCTGTTGTGGAAGTGCTGCAACACATCAGTTTTCACATACGAAAAAAGAGCACATGACTCTGTTTTTATGGGATTTTATGTATGTGGATGTCTTAAAACTCGTCCGTGTTTATTTTAAGAAGCTGATAGTGTTGTTTGCTGTTTTGTGGCTTGCTGACCAAAATAACCCTCATGAGTGGCAGAGTGTGTTCACCTAGTGGTGCCTGTTTCTTTTAGGCCTCACGGTAGATGTGTTTAGAATGACCTCATAAGAGAGAGAGAGAGACTCAATCACATGCTTGATCATTGTAGTAATGCTCTAATCTTGCAACAGCATGTCCACAGCAGTCACAGTACATTTTATTTTATTTGAAGCCATTCAGAATTAGTTTATGCAGCTCGTGTAAATTTTGTCCAAATATTGCAGAACAATAACAAAACAAAAACAAATGACATAAAGTTTTCAAGTGTTTAATGCAAGTCAGACACACGTGAGTACTCGATTGTAGCAAGTGTAAGAATGAATCAAGTTATGGAACGTGTAAATTTCCAAAATACGAGTCAACAGCATTGACGAAATAGATAGGAGGGCCTAACGCCCAGTCATTGAGCACTGATTGGAGGGGATCGGAGGGGCCAGTCTCCTGAAGGGATGACATAGACAATTGTCCGATAATAACCTTCTTTGTGCTTCAGCAGGGCGTAACAACAGCATCCTCTGACATCATGTCACATGACCAACAGCATGTGGTAATCAAAAAAAAGAAAAAGGATTCTGCCTTAGTCACAAACTAATGCAAGTTATTAGACGCTATTCAGAACCAGAAACAGTCAAACACTACACTGCTGCACGTAGCCGATGCTGTAACAGCAAACATCATCGGCATGAAGAGATAAATAGTAGCACATGGAAAACAAACAGTATAACAATAATATGCAGAAATCTGATTATTGTAAGTTAAAAAACAACTATCACTTCATTCATACGTTTTAAATACAAATACTTTGTTTAAAAATAGACTTTCATGCATGTTCATAAAACCAGAGGTTTTTTTCTCATCTGTTTTTGTCTCTTGATCATTCAGGTATCTTTATTATTTTAATGGGGTAAAGTTATTGCATTACAAGTTCTTTTAGAACACAGTTAAAAGGTGTCCTACTCTAGTTGAGCTAAATGTAACATATATTTCATCAAGTATTTTCATTATGTTCTATAGGACTGATTGCTTTGCATACTATCATGACTTTGAGAATAACATATTATAGAGCACGGGAGCCTCACAGTCATGAGTTGTCTTTTGCAAACCTGTAGCCCTGTGCAATATGACTGTCACGCTCCTAAGACTGGGTAGAAAAGGATTTGGCTCTGAATTGATCTCTTCTAAAAGTGAAGTAGAACTCCAAATCAGTTTAAAGACCTCAAAGGTCTTTTAAACAAAACACAGAGGAGAAAGGACAGGCAGGAAGGAGAAGGCTTATCAGAGAAAATGTTTTTTAATCATAGAATAAGAAAGAGAGAATACAGAGAATGTTTCTTTTTTTCAAAATTATATTTCATTCAGTTTTTCTCTCTCTCTATAGCTCTCTTTTACACGTACTCCTTCACTCGCCCACTCACATAAACTAACCTCTCAATCCATATTGTCCTCAGGCATTTCATTGTGAGAGCCAACTCCACCACAGAACCTTTATACAGCCAAGAATGGGCTGGATAGGAACAAGAGACACGGGCAGTAAAAAAAAATGATGTGAAGGGATCATGAGAGGGAAGTCAGAGGAGGTTTCTGGAAGAGGAACATAAATCAAATCTTTCGAAGTGTGATTTTACAAGGAAATAAAGTCCAAGAGTACCATTGCAGGTCTCATAAGAATGTTCTGCAGCATCATTTTCCTCCTCTGTGCTGTCCTGCATGCACATAAGAATTTTAGCTACATGGAATAAGAGGCATTGAAAGGTACACGATCTCATCAGCTAAGCTGCAAGTTTAAAAACACCAATCTAAATATGAAGTGCCCCTTTCTACAAACCTACAGTCATTATGTCTATTTGCAGTTACTGCACTAAAAGTAAGTTGTTGGTATTTGTAGTTATACCCACTAAGGTGCAGAGGTATTGACTGACCATAAACTGACAGGTAAAGAATTGCTAGAACCGTGGAGTTTGTCTTTGCATTAAGGGCCGACCTCTTGGAATTGCAATGTCCTGCATTTCAACTTCCTCCCCAAGGCAGGCCTACTTTTGTATTTGATGAACATTGCCCATATGAAAAAAGAAGGTCATTGTCCTTCCTCTCCCTCAATCTTTCGTTCTTTTGAAAAGATGGAATTGGTACGGCTGTATCCGCTGTTGCCTGGACAACAGGCTGGAGATCATTGTGTGCGTCTGGGACTAACTAAGTCAACAAGTTTTCCCAGGGCTGTCAGAAAGGGAATTGGGGGAAAGCAAGAGAAGGGGGTTGATTGGGAGGGAAAGGGTGGCAATGAAAGAGGATTGAAGCAATAAGATCAGTCTCCCCTGAAAAAAAGGAAAAAAAGGGAGAGGGGTGAGGTGAGATGTGGGTTTGGAAAGAAGGGAAAGCAGGGGAGGTGTACTGGGGGACACTCTGAAATAAGGGGTCATGATGGAGGGGTGGCAGAGAAAGGAGGCGAAGAATTTGGGAGAAGAGAACGAGGAAGGGGAACGGTGAGGAGGGAAGGAAGAGGATCAAAAAGAATCGGATAAAAGCTCAAGTCTGGCCATGTTAAGACAAGAGGTACAGAGAGGGCCAAAGCAGGGGCAATAGCTACACCCACCCACCCACGGACAAACAGAGACACACACTCACAATTGTGCTCTTTGTCTGAATGCCAACTGACATAATCCATTTGCTGGCATCTCACCGTAACCTTAAACATCACAACTAAATACCAAATGACAACCTTTAACCCAGCCTTGATCTATACCCAGTATTAACCTGACCCCTATGACCAAGTCTTAGCCCTCAATATAACTTTCAAGGCTGTGTCATTAAATGAGGACAGACCAAAATGCCTTCACCTCCAATTAAAACTCAAACTGGTTCTCACACACACACTGTGGTATAGACAGTATCAAAGTGAGACATGCGAAATAAACACATACATCTCCCATCACACAAAGCTTTCTTTGCCTTCCTCAGCTCTGAATAAAGATAATGGCCATAATAGGACCTGACACTTTAAAAATACAACACCACTATCGCGCCCATTGAAGCGCCTTGTCAGTTTCTAAATCCAGCTCTCTGAATGGCTGTATTTCTTCTTGCTGCCATTATCCCTACAAAGTCTGTTTAATGCTATTAGAACTGTGGAGGACAGTTTAGCCTCCAGGCGCTGCGACTCCCTCACAAAGTCTTTCCGGCGGCCGTTAAACCTCATTTATTCTGCAGCATCAATTTCTTTCTGAGAACCAGATATTTCTTTTAAAGTTTCTTTCTGAAGCTAAAAATAATTTTGTTTATTTGCTTTTATTGTAATTTTAGTGTCGGCGTATCAAGCTCTATAAAATTTATAGCCTATAAATGTAAGTGCTAATATTACATTTAAATAGCAGAGGTACCTGTCTGGTTGTCATGCCAACATAGCTGGTGGAGGTATTACACCTTTATGCTGGGTAGTACATACCATAAAACAGAAAAGAAGAAGAAGAAAATAACACAGTAACTTGCTGATTTTTATGGCAGTAACTAGCTACACACACACACACACATACACAGCACACAAACCTTGAGCTGACGTTAGACTGCTTATCTGCAACCAACATCTCTACACAGTGTGTACACAGCAAACTAATGTTCGCGAGGACATGTAGAACTTTTTAGCAATAAAGAGAGTTCACGGAACGACGCCAGCTCTAGTTTTTAATTCAACTGCCAATTCATTTTTGCAGAGTTTATCCCCCAAATTGTAATTTGCAACTTGTGCAGTTTTGCGTATTACAATTTTCCCCTCTGTGTGCTTTAGGTGTTGTTTTTCCATCAGGAAAGGTCAGTCAGATTGTGTTTCTTGCCACTTTTTGTTGTCACAGATAGTAATTCAGATAATCCAGGTGGAGACATTTGATCTATAATTACAGCCTCATTTCCCAAGCTAACCGTATGCTCACAGGGATAGACTTTAGTGATGCATCAATAAAAATCCCTGGGCAGGATTACTGCATTATTCTTTTAATAGAAACCATCATAAAAACAGGAACATGCTCTATCTTTACAAACTTCACTGTAGTATTATTGCACCCTATTTAAAAAATAACCACATTCTTTTTATTCTACTATATACATAAAGAAATAATGAAATATTACAGTCACGAACTCTGCGGTGACTAATTTACATCATGCCCAACACAACCTTTATGGCACCGTTTCTTCATTAGTATATAGGAGTTATTACAGCATGAGTCACTCCATGCTTCTTCCAAAAGTACAGCTGTCAGTGAATGTGTTTATTTATTTTTAAAACTCTGCTCATATGTTTATGATTTGTCATTTTGCAGGTATTGCTGCTCTGGACAGCCGTGCTTCTGGTAAAATGGGAATAAGAGCAGTTGTCTATTACACCACTACAACCATCATCGCTGTTTTCATCGGTATTGTCATGGTGCTCATTATTCACCCTGGAAAAGGATCAAAGGATGAGTTCTCCAAGCAGCAGCAGATAGAGCAGGTCAGCGCTGCTGATGCCTTTCTGGATCTTATCAGGTATACCTTTATGCATTCTGACCAAACAAGCGTTCTCACAAGATCACTCCAGTACAATGACCGAATCAGCAAAAATGAGGATTCATAGTCCCTTACTAATTGCCCTTTTGATATAGGTCACTGAGATGGAGGTGTTCAACCTGGGAGAAGGATTTTTAAGTTGTTTTATCTTTTAATGCTGCAAAATGCACTGCAAAATCACACAGTGGTCTTAATATTCTATACAATTCCTTTTTGATTGTTTGATTGTTTTTTTTGTTTTTTTATCAATATGCATTTGTAGTTTGTAATTTATTCATTCTAATTTTTAAATGTACTGATTTTGTTGTGTTTTGCAGGAACATGTTTCCACCTAACCTCGTGGAGGCTTGCACCAAACAGGTAATTTTTCCTCCACACATTTCCCGTTTTCTTCTACACTTACAGAAAATTGATTATCTCACAAAGATGTCTCACATCTGTACCTGAGTGCACAGTTAGCATTGTTTACAAACTCACAGTTAGTAATCCTTTTCATATTGCCATTGTCATTTCTGACCTATGCTGCCAAAATAAACAGTGGAGTTAAATTCCACGATTAACTCCTTTGGTAGCATCCTTATAAAAACACATTAGACATGCTTTATTTATCTCAGTCTTTGGTAAGGTGTGCATTGCAAAACGTTATTAAAATAGACAAAAAGTATTTTGGGACAGTGATGGCACATCCAGCAAGCCATTCAAACACATCTCCACACAACACGTTATCCTATTGTGACTTTTGCTTCCTCATTTGAACACAATTTAGGTACGCTGAGATGTGTTTGTGGGTTGTTATATTTTGTGAACATTTGTGAAGGTTGCTTTTTTTTTTCTAGAGTTGATTCCACTCGCTATTTTAGTGAGGTCTGCAAAGATCTTGTCTTGCAGAACCTACACAGAGGACCTGAGGTCAGTCTGCTGGTCTGACCTTGGGACCTCTGCTCTGGCATCTCCGGCATCTCCGCCATCTGATCTTATATTTGCTCTGGCATCTTCTATCTGGGCGGTCTGAAGGATCAGACAGATGTGTTCCCTTATAGGTCATTCCATCTCAAATAAGCAAATTGTTAGAACATTTCTATTCTACCCTCTTTTATTTGCATAAAAATGTTATTGTCCAAAGTTCGAATATAATGAGTTCTGTGACATTTTATTGTCATAAATCAAACACTTTAGAAAAGATATTTTTTGAAAATGGTCAGTCAAGCCACTTCAGGCCATTTTCTTTGCACATTGAATCTGAGGAAATGTTTGAGTTAAAGATAAAAGCCTGAAATTTTCACTTGTCTTTCTTATCATCAAAATGAATCCAGCTCTATAATTTGGGTAGATGCATCAGAAAATGTCTGATAACCAGAAGCTTGAAAAAATTCAAGCCTGTTAAGTCTAATATTTGTGCATGTGCTAATAAAAAAACACTGTAAAAGACCATTAGTGACATTTCTGAATCTTGAAAAGTATTTGATATATAAAACGAAACTTTCACAGCAATAATTGTATATGTCGAGAACAAGTCCCATGTTGATTTGAGCTGGCCTGACCCTTCATCTGTCTTGACTGACCCCACTCATCTTAAAGGAAAAGTAAACCTAAGAAAGAATGTTAAAGACTATTGGTGTTAGGGTACATCAGAACTGGATGGCTTGCATTTGCTGTTGTTTCTCTACATTTTATCTAGAACAAATTTATCCAGATTTATTAAGATGCCAGGATCATCTGGCAGAATTCTTATCCAAATACTCATTTTTAAGTTGTATATTACACATCAGTTTCATAGTAATCTTTAACGCTATCTTTAAGCTAAGCCATTTTTTTCTTTTTAATTATTTTTAATTACTTTGCCCAGATATTTAGAAACTACTGTTTGAGAGCTGTCTTCTTTCTTTGCTAAATTCCAGTTCAAGACACAATACGCCAAGCGAGTAGTCCATGTGACGATGACTATAAACGACACGTTAGTCGCACCCAATAGCAGCCAACAAATAGAGGAGATGATCCCTGTGCCAGGATCGGTAAATGGAATCAATGCACTCGGGCTGGTGGTGTTCTCCATATGCTTTGGTCTCATCATCGGGAACATGAGAGAACAGGGACAACCACTAAGGGACTTCTTTGACTGCCTGAACGAGGCCATCATGAGGCTGGTTGCCATAATAATGTGGTAAGTACCACAAAGGATGGTTATTGGATGGATGAATGACGTGTTTAGCTTACAAATTCATAACAGCCATCTTTCTTCAGGTATGCCCCCATTGGTATCTTGTTCCTGATTGCTGGTAAGATTGTGGAGATGGATGACATTTCGGCTATGGGTGGCCAGCTGGGAATGTATACAGTGACAGTCATTTGCGGGCTGCTCATCCACGCCATTTTTGTCCTGCCCACTCTCTACTTCGTCATCACCAGGAAGAACCCCTTTGTCTTCATTACTGGCCTGTTGCAGGCGCTCATCACTGCTCTAGGAACATCATCCAGGTAAAGAAGCATCATCCAAAAGCCTTTTAATATTATTCACTTTTGTGTTGTTTTAGTGATCTGGAAAGAGATTTTACACGTGTGACACTAATGTCTGTGCTGTTCCCAAATGAGTTGAAAACAAACTGCAATAACTTTTATTAACATGTCAATCAGCAAAATAAATTGTGTCAGATTAATAATATTAATAAATTAATTATTACACCACCGTCTCTTGCTCTTTCTGTCGTCTTGCAGCTCTGCCACATTGCCTATCACCTTCAAATGCCTGGAGGAAAACAACAAGGTGGACAAACGCGTGACCCGCTTTGTGCTCCCCGTTGGTGCCACCATAAACATGGACGGCACTGCTCTGTATGAAGCCCTGGCAGCTATTTTTATCGCTCAGGTCAATGACTATCAACTTAACTTTGGACAGATTCTCACCATCAGGTATGTGCTGTACACTGCACTCTTTTATCAGATTTGTTTTGTCACAATTTCCCTTAGATTTTGTGTGCATTTACGCATGGTGTTTCTTTGCCACCAATTAGTTGGAGAGGAATAAATAAGTAGTATTGTAGCCAAGGGAATACATTTAAGTCACCCTCTTCAGTGTTATTACCATAGAATGACTTAATATGGGGACAGAAATTGAATTTCCAGGTAATTCGCTCCATCTGCCTTTATTTGTTTTAGTATCACAGCTACTGCAGCCAGTATTGGAGCAGCTGGAATCCCTCAGGCAGGACTGGTCACCATGGTGATAGTGCTAACATCTGTAGGCCTTCCCACAGATGACATCACACTGATCATTGCCGTTGATTGGTTCCTGTAAGTATTGGCTTTATATTGCTACAAAAAAAACACACACACACACAAAAAAAGCTAATGTTCTTCTGTGCAGTCAGTAAAAAAGGGAGACTAAGCCAGGCTTTTTCACAATTTAGCTGTGAAACTGCATCACTCACTGTACAAACTGGAAATAGTTTGGTATGAGGGAGGAACGGGGAGGATTTAATTTTGAGAAAATAAAATGTAGTGCTGCTGTGTGGTATGAATTCAATCAATTTGGACCTAGTAGAAATATCTGTTGTGCCTTGCACTCTTGATTAGAAGATAAGAGGACAGCTTCCAGAGACACTCCTTTCACATTCCACGATACGTAATCCATCTGGATTTGATTCAATCCACAACTATCTCCTGCGCTAGCCCCTTCTTCCTCCCATCTACTGGCTGTGTACATTCAGTCTGAGGATAGCCTGAAACAGTTCTAAAATCACGCTTACAATTTTCTAATTAAATTTATTTTTATGAACACATGTCGGTGTGCTTTTTTTTGTTAAGTTTAGCATCTTTTGTCCTGTCTTGCTTTGGTTTGTTCTCTTTTGTTTCATGTCTAACCTCCTGTTGTCACCTGTCTTTCATTAGGGACCGGTTGCGCACCATTACTAATGTCCTTGGGGACTCCATTGGTGCAGGCATAGTGGAACATCTGTCTCGCCATGAGTTGCAGAATACTGACCCCGAGGTGGGCAACTCAGTGGTGGAGGAGTCAGAGAAGAAGCCATACCAGCTCATCAACCAGGAGAATGAGTACGAAAATGAGCATCCTGTCAGCAATGAGACCAAGATGTAAAGACAGGGTTAAATTTGCTGCACTGCTTTGAACCACATTTTCAACTCTCAAAGTCCTTTTGACTTCTAAAGTTTTCATCTGATGAGATCGTATGATTAAAGTGATTTACAGCTAGAATCTATTTCAGCCAAGTGAGTTTCACTAATGTGTGAGGCTTCTCTCACATCCCACACACTTGAAGTGATTAGTAGCTTTGTGCTATTCCTAACAGTACTATATGTTATGCCAGAGGGTGGCAGCTGTTTACTATTAAGAATGAAAACAGAGCCCAGTGGTCCATGGCGTGCATGTTATCCAACTTCTCCCAGAACTGTGATGACTAACCTTACCCACTAGAGGCCAGTATTGCTGTATCGGGAAAGCAGCCCACTTGCACACATTTTCTGGCTTTAATTGTTTTTCATTGGTTATGTTTATGAGAAATGTTGTTAAGTGGTAGTAAAACTCTATCAGGAGACTTCATGCACATGGACTAAATGGCCAACATTTTTCAGCCTATATGGAGGAAAAAGTGCTACTACAACTTCTGTACAGTCATTTGTGACTTTATTTTTTATGATCATTGTACAGATATCAGCTGAATGAATGATATATTTACAAAAAGTCTTTTATCCCTTAACTATCCAAAGCAGTATGTGCTGTCAGGCAAACAAAGCTCTCTCTCTTTCTCTCTATAACTATCACCTCAATCACTATAATCATAAATAGTGACATAAGATAAGATAAGATAAGATAAGATAACCTTTATTAGTCCCACACGTGGGAAATTTGTTTTGTCACAGCAGGAAGTGGACAGTGCAAAAGTTATGACGCAAAAATTAGAATACAATAAGAATAAATACAGTACACAGCTGTACAGAATAGAATAAAATAATATACTATATACAGTAGAATAAAATAGAATAAAAATATACAATAAGATAAAAATAGAATATGAATGCTATATACAACTGAGTAAAAATACAACGATGCCAGAAAAGATTATTGCACTTAGTGTTATTGCACATGTGTGGATGTGTGTTTGTTCAGTTAAAGTCTTTGTTGTGGAGTCTGACAGCAGTGGGGAGGAAAGACCTGCGAAATCTCTCCGTCCCACACCGTGGGTGCCGCAGTCTCCCACTGAAGGAGCTGCTCAGTGCTGTCACAGTCTGCTGCATGGGGTGGGAGACGTTGTCCAACAGGGATGACAGCTTAGCCGCCATTCTCCTGTCACTCACCACCTCCACTGGGTCCAGAGGGCATCCTAGAACAGAGCTGGCATACCAAAACATACCAAAACTACTAACTCATGTTTTCTCTCTTTAAATCTGCTCAGCTGCAGATTCGAACTTTAAGTCCTTTAAGATTTTTTTTAAACCAAAAAAGGAGTCTGTAATCCAAATTTCTCTATAGCTTAACAGCAACCAACAAAACATGGTGCTGTTTCAATATAAAGACAGTAATAATGTGGTGACTGTAAGGTGGCGCCTTCAGACTGAAAAATAATTGCCTGGAAAAAAAGAGTTAAATGATAGGTTGGATGTTAAATTTTCATATTTTTCTAGAAACATTATGGTGGATTTTTCTGAATTCAGTTTGGCGTAGAAAGTACAATTTTATGTGTACACTTCTTTGATTTAGATAGAGATCTAACAGATTTTACATCAGAGCCTTTTAGTTTAATGCTTAGCTTTACATTTGAACTAATTCAATATAAAGGACATATAGAATGCATAGCAGATTCTTTGTATAGAAGATCCATCTGAATATAATGTAATTGTATAGGGAAATGTAGATAAATGTGTATATTAATTGTAGCTTAAAATGGCAAAAGGTTACTTGAGGATTGTAAATGTAAAGACGCTCTTACCAAACTAACATTTCCTCTAGTTCCTCTTTACAAATGCAAACGGTGCCGGATTAAAGGACCAAATGTTTCTCTTTACACACTTGAGGAAAATGAATAGATCGTTTGTTTACAGTTCCTGGTGTCTCTCTTGATATGATTTTCTCATTAATTCACAGGTACGCATACACACACATGAACAGGAAATAATGAGAGTTGTAGTTTTATCTTGCATGATTATTTTGTTTTTGTTTTGCTTTTTTGAATAAAAAAAAATAAAATCTTTGGTTGTGTGTTTATTGTTTGATCATGATTATCAGAAATGTGAAATAATCAGTGAATTCTTAGCTTTTGGAAATCGCATATAAATTGAATAAATCTTTGAAATCCACTTTTAGCAGTTGTGAACATACTGTCAGGAATGCATTCATTCAAGGTTATAGGAGGAAGAAAGCAGACCTTGATTCAGTTCTTTATACATTACATAAATTAAAATAAAACATTTAATCCTGGGCAGGTCTTAAAATAAGGCAAATAAAAGTTCAGATGAATTACTAAACATGGCATATCAGATAGTGTCATTATTTATGTAAGAAAAAGATTTGGTCAAAAGGCAGAAATGGAGTATAAAAAAGGAATTATTAGGGTAAGTAGCAGCAAGGAGCTGCTAATCGAATGAACTTGAATAATCTGTCATCAGCAAGTGTGAGGACCCCTATAACAGCAGGTTTTGGCAGTTTGCTGGTCTGAAGCATTCAGGTGTGTTTACACAGTGCCCAAGAAGAAAGCCATCAGCAATGATCTTCGAGTAGAAATTGCAGCTGCCCATCACTCTAGGAAGAGTCTTAAGGTCATTTTCCAAAAATGTCCCTTCTTCTACAGTAAAAAAGATTATTCACAAGTGAAAAAGACAGGTGTAAATGTTCTAAAGAGTGGACATCCAACCAAATTCACATCACGTGGGACTGTACAGTGCTCAGTGAAACGGCAACAAAACAAAAACAACAACAACAACAAACGTACATTTCAGACTCCGCAGGTCTCAGTTAGCATGTTCAAGTTCATGACAGCACATTTTGAAAAAGATTGACCACGTATGACTCATTTGGTAGGTTTGACAGGAGAAAGCCTCTTCTCTCTAAAAAGAAAGTGGCAGCACATCTAAGGTTGCATCTGAATAAACCATAAAACCTCTGGAATGTCCTTTGTACAGATGAGATCAAAGTGGAGATGTTTGGCCATAGTACACAGTTCACATGTTTGGAGAAAACCAAACACAGCCTATGAACACACACAACTCATACCAACTGTCAAGCATGGAGGTGGAGAGCTGGTTATTTGAGCTTGTTTTGCAGCCACTGGACATTGGCACCTTACAGTTGTTAAGTGATAATGAACTCTGTATAGCAAAAGAGTCAATCAAGGTGTTGGCACAGTCAATGACCATACATCAGCCCATTTGAAATGCTGTGGAGGGAGCTAATGAGAGCTGTGCATAAATATATGTTCAGTTATCCTGGACAAGACTGTGCTGAGCAGGTTAAACAGATTTTTGTAAATCAGTTAACATGCTTCTCATCCTAATGTAACTCAACAGACACACAAACAAACAAAAAGAAAAACAAAACAAAACCCCACATGTATGAAAAGGGAAGCGACGCAAAAAAAAAGGCCCGTTAAATTTCATAGCCGCTAAAGTAAAGTTAATGTTAATGTAGTAACAATGAAATAATATGTTAACACTCTGAAAGAGGTATGCTTCACGAGTAGTTTTACATCACTTATTAATCTGGTATTCTGATTCCAGTAAAGTATTCCTGCTTTGACTTTAACACTTTTAATACAACCAACTGAAATTATTACAGACCGGTGCACTGTGTATATTTTTAAATGCATCTACATAAGCTACATGTATGGGGGAGCGGGGGGTTATACTGATATATTTGTGGTAATTTCATTGGCTGTTTATTTTTCAAAAAATATATTAATAATTTGTTCATATGGGTGTCTGTAGTATATTTACCAAATCCAAAATTTATAATTGACTGTAAAGTAAACAGGCCACTGAAAAGAAACTTGTCTTACAGCGCTCCCTAGGGGCAAAAACACGAAATGTCGCATGGCATTTTGTTTGGCGCCGATGGAGGGAGTCACTCCTGAGATCTTTGGTCAGTCAGACGGCAGAACTTCCGGTCGGCATTTTGTTCTACGAGAGGAGAGCCTCTTGATGATCGCAACAATCGTCATATTTCTCATTTACTGTCGAAATTGGCTGCATTCATTGATTATGTCGGCGCAGACCGACTGAAACTCCGAAGAACGAATGTTTCCCCATGATTGTACGCTGAAATATTCACCCTTGAGTGACGGAAGAAGAACGAATCAGCCCGACCCGGATTATTGTTGATAGCTAGCAGGCTAGCTCATCGGCTAGTTGGCAAGCCACTAGAGTTCCTTCTGGAGGAGCTGCGAGAGAGAAGAAAGGGGGAGCTAGAGATACGGACACAAACCAAGCTAAAACATTCCCCTCCCTTTGAACGCAACATCCGAAGGTAAATATAATCACACATCTGTATCTTTAATCCAACTTTTAAAATTCCGACTATTATCAATAACGTTGATAAATGTTCTGCCGCGAGACCACCTACGGCGTCGTTAATCGTTGACCGGGAGGTAACGGAAGCTAGCGAACTAGCCAGCCAGGCTAGCTTAGGTGTGTTTTTGCTGTGCCGAGGCGCACGGCCTCGACTGGATGTCATTTGTCGAGCCCGAGGATTGGGCCGTTGCCACGGAATTAGGAGTCTGTGCCGTTTTCTTTACATCTATTTACAAATGCGCCGTTTCCTCCCCGAACAAAATGGAAATTTGCTAAAAATTCATAAACCCCTAGTAACGCTTCCTTGTATTATTTGCATTGCCTTCCGTTTATTTGAACGAGCAGCAGCATTAGGAGCTAACTGACAACATTTACAGCTAGTTAGCACAACTGGCTAGCTATTAAAACACGACTATTGTTGTTAGTGAATGTTGGGCAGCTAGCGTTACTCATCTTAGCTGCTATACTCAGTGGTAACACTAGCTTCACGCTTAGCTCGAACGATCCAGACAGTCAACTTCTTGGCAGTGCAAAGGTTGGAGAGGTTTTGTTCGCAAGTAGCGAGCTGCCGCTTGCAGTTATGCTAAGATAAACATTGAAATTGATGGTAATATTAACTGCACGGGAGCTAACTTTTTTGCTGTTATTATTAATGCTGTTTGACATCTTAGCCTGTGTTTCGGGTTATTGGAGCCTTTGGCAGGGCTAGTAGTGGTTTTGGTGGCGAACCTGCTGTGAAATATTTTGACTATGGTTCGCGCAGAAACATACTCTGCCCCTGCTCTTCCTTGCTTTACTGTTTGAGTTAGGTATGCATGTTGTCAGATATTTTCCCCCTTGACCAGAGCCAGTACAGTTTCGTTGGCTTTCTCGAATTAGCCAGTGTGCAGAATGTGCACGGGGGCTGGCGGCTTCTGGAGGATGCAGCCCCCACTACTACCGCCACCATCACAGTGCATCTGTTCCTTTGTGCTGCCTCCTGCCTGTCAGTCTCACAGCTGTCAGCCAAGCCCCTGCATGCATAGGGAAACCACTCTACCACTGAGCATGCTAAAGTTGCCGCGTGCTAATGCACTGTTTACAGTGTCCGTCTGTCGGTACCCTGCAACAGTTTTGCCGCGCACGATAAGTTTTGCCTATTAGGGATCGCATGCTTTCAGTTCATGTCGCGTTGCAGTATGTTGTTTACATATTTGCATGGCTTTAGTGATGTGCGGAAGTCGATCAAAACTTGTTGCTCTCTCTTAGAAGCCAGTGCCACACACTTTTCATTCAATTTTACGGATAATGTAGTGTTAACGAGATGTTCATAGCAAAACAATAATGCAGGCACTGGCATTATTTTACTGTTTTGGTTTAGCTCCATTGGCTAGCTGTAAGCAGAACTTCTTTTGAAGTCTTTACAACTAAGAGTAAAATGTAGGTTTAGATTACAGAGTCTGATGCAAAGCTGTTTTCTTTTTCGGCAGATTGAAGGACTTTTTTTTATCTGAAATGTCAGTGAGTCCACAGGAGACTGCACAGAGTTCGTCAAAAAGGTATCATTAATTTATATTTGCAAAAGCTTAAACTACTTACCCTTTATATTGACATTGTTGTTATTTCCTGTCTTGATTTTAAAAATAGTGTAAAGTGCAAAGTAGCTTGTCAAGAGGTTTCGGCTGCATTTTTTCTTTGCTTGTGTGCCCCACACACACATTTGTCAGAGGTTAAGGATCTAACAAGCAAAGGGATTTCAATCCAAAAAAAGGGCCACAGGTTTTCAAGGTTTCTCACAGCGAGCTGTATGGTTTGAAATGAGTGATGTTTAGGTATCAGGCAATGTAGTTAAATTGTAGTAACACAAGATGAATCCCTATTCAGATTAACAGTGCTTTTGGTATTAGAAATGGTTGTGGCTCATTTATGGAAATGCATTATCTTGAGGCTGTATAATATTTAAAAACGTGTGCTGAGGGGCAGTCATCCCGTGTCAGTCTTAGTCCTTTCATTTAGCTGAGTAAGGCAAGCTTTTAAAGTTTTGTTGATGTTGTCCTATTGCATTTACACCCCTTCCTCAATATTTGTTTGTGTATATTTTGCATTTCTGCTCTTAGGAGAGGTGTGAATAAAATACAATGTCACATAAATCAGTGGTTCTCAAAGTGGGGTTAAGGACCCATAGCCAAGTGCTCTGCCAAATACTTTTTACAGAAAATATTGCTCTGTGTCATTTAGAAGCATGGATTGCATATTTACAGTTGGGAATCATTTGCAGTGTGTTCGCATTACTCCCTGCCTCTTAAGTGTTGTTGTTTTTTTAACACAGCTACAACTGTTAAGATTTGAAATTACATTAACCATTATTTACCTGTAATAATAGGCTGGAAAAAGTTAATATAGCAAGAAAAAAGTTAAAGTAAAACAAAAAGGAGGACAGAACCTGGCAGGTGTTAAAATGTAACACAGTTAATGTTCAGGTGCTAATATCTGTTGCAGTTACAGTAGGCTCAATCATTTTATACGTTCTCTCCCTCTCTCTCTCGTTTTTTCTTTTTCACCTTGCACTGACAGCAGTGTGTGTGTGTAAAGTCTGAAGCGGTGAGAGCTACACCTAGGCCTTTGTCACACAGCTGTTTGACACACACACACAGTATGCGGTGGTGCAGGTGGATAATGCCCTAGTAACCTGCAGCAGTTCTGGGTTTAACAACATTTCTGTTGGAAATCCAGCTTCACTTTCTGTGATACTTGGGAGACGGGAGCTGCTGGTAGCACCCACAAATGTACAAACAGCTGACTATTGAATAGCACTCAGAAAGTACTATTGCCTAACCAGATAACTCAGTAGTATTACTTAGTATTATGTGGGGATTCAGGAAAAATTTGTAGTGTATTTTTAGTGTGACATGTATGTCATGTAACAATTAGTTGTGTTGATGTGTAACTTTGTGACCTGAGGGCTATACGACAAAGCAAGTACACACTCAGACACAAAACTAAAATTATGGATATCCCAAAAGTCTCTGGCAACTTTATGAAAAAAACTTTTGTTAAATCAGGCTTTTTTTCACAAAGAAAAATCTGACTTTGCACATGTTTTCATAAAGAGAATATACTGATACACATTATGAAGAATAATCACGAATTGCAAACAAACTGCAACGTGTCTGCAATTAAGACAAGAGAAGAATATTCACTTGTATGTGCTTATTTTACCACTCAATGCACACTCGGAGCTTGTTTTTTTTTTCTGAAGTGAACACTTTACATTAGAGCTCTTAACCTTAAAAAAGTGATATATTTAACATGATTCCCAGGAAGTGCATTTAGGTCCCAGACTGTCTCATGTTAAAGCACAGGGCAGTGTGGAAAGCACTTTAGTTAATTGACTTAGCAATTAAGTTTTTGTTTTGAATCATCTGTGTAATAAACAATAGTGGAGTGAAATTGAGTACTAAAAATGTTTTTACATCACAGACTGTATGCTTGTCGGTTTGTGATGCGTACAGTTCGTGCTACTGTACCTGCTTGGCTTTGTACGATGGCATTACGGCTCATTGGTTTTGCATATATAACGCGCTGTCTTCCCTCAGTTGAGAATATCTGTCAGCGAAAGGGTTGCACATGTTGCAACCAATTTTACTCAGAAACTTTGAATATAAAAATGAGAGATTATGAGGCCAGATTGAAAGAAAGCCACCCTTGTGACATTGAAAACTTGCCACACACACAACATGCCTCAGTAACCATTAATCACGCCTTGTGGTACATTCCTCAGGATTCAGTTCTCGGTGCTTTTGTATCTGTGGGGCATTTCTTCAGTGACACAACTAACCTGCGCTTGTACTAGCTGCATGGCATTACTAAATGCTGTGAAAAACGTAAGATCATAATTGAATAACCAATGAAGAACACAGCATTTTATTTTGATTGACACGCTCTAGCAGGACATTTATTACAGCGCACACCATTGCCACATGAAACGCAATGTCAGCATAAAGGCAGACAGAAAAAAACACAACAAATATTTGGGTCTATTTTTATATTTAAATAATATGACTAATTATAGCATTTTTGTGTTAAATAATTTCTTTGTATACATTTTTATGACCATTAACTCATTTTGTAATTCTGTACTGCAGCAGTTCTTTCTCTCTTTTCTTGTCCATCACTAAAGCTGCTTTTGTCTTTCTCTTACCGACCTCCCTGTCTCTGCTAGGTGCCAGGAGATGTGAGGACGGGTGTCGTCCATCGACCCCCTGATCTACCTGTGTATCAACACACTCCCCCACCCTCACCTTCAGCATGAATGGGGATATGCCTCATGTTCCCATCACCACTCTTGCTGGGATCGCTAGCCTCACAGACTGTGAGTGTCACATAGTTATGTTACAAACACAAGTTTTCACAGTTCTGTTATGTCTTCTCTCCCAGTGTTAAGTCCTAAACTGCAACATTCGGTCTGAACAGATGTAAATGTGCAATAGTGATTACATGCACATTTTTTTTGTTTTGTTTTTGTTTTTCCCCCCATTTACTTCTGCGTCTCTAAACTTTTCTGAGACCTTATGTCCTGTATTGCTCACATTTTAACTCCTAAAATGTATATTTGCTGAAAACACTCTCTTCTTGTATTAGTGTTGAACCAGCTGCCCCTCCCTTCTCCTCTACCTGCCACCACCACTAAAAGCCTCCTATACAATGGGAGGATTGCGGAGGAAGTCACATGCCTACTGGGCTGCCGGGATGAGAATCTGGCCTCCCAGCTAGCCCATGGTCTGAACCAGGTCTCCACAGAGCACATGTGAGTATATAAGTGTCTGTAAGACAATATGCTGTCTGGATGAACAAAGACAAAAGGCCAACTAAAAAAACAAACAAAAACCCCAACATGTTTTCATGGAAATGTTTTGGCTGTTAAAGCTCAGACGTCAGGATAACTTGGCTTTAAAGCTGATTTAAAGCAGAAGAGATGCTTTGCATTGCTTAATTCTTTAACTAATTAAAACACAAAAGATTAATTTTTAATGAATCTGAGAGATGAAAGACTACCATGAATGTTAATGCTTCCACTGCGGGAAACTTTTCTAGGTGCAAATACTACACATAAAAAGCCAAAAACCCGTGTACTGAAGAGAAAACTATTTGTGTTCTCTCCAGGTGCTCCAGTTTCCAATCCAGTTCAAAGATGTTCATGTTATCTTATTTGCTGATTCCGAATTGGCCATATAGTCAAATTTCTGTTTACTGCTTAAAATGTATTCAGCATTTTCTTTCTGCTTTTGACATTAAATCTGACACTTTTCTAATCTGCCTCATTGTTTTGATGTGAACTCGTTTTGTGTGTTTTCAGAGAGCTGAAGGACAACCTGGGTAGCGATGAACCAGAGGGAGATGCACCACTGTTGCTGCAGACCATGCTGGCCAGGAACCCTGGCATCTTCAGGGAGAAAAGTATGGGCGCAATTACTTGTTGCACATTAAGTCGTTATGTTACTAATATAAAAACAAAAAAATCAAGCTTTGTGTTTTGGGTTTTTTTTTCTATAAAGGTTATTCATTTCAATTCTCAATTTTGTTTCTAAACAGATGTCATGCAGCAGCCAATGGTACAACCTTTTAAGATGAATTCCATGCATAGCCCTGCCCAGTCTGCAAACTTCCAGCCAGCTGCGATTTCTCCCAATCCACCAAGGTAAGATTGACAAGAATCTGGTTTATTCCAACTTTAAATTTTAAATGTTAATTAAAGCACAATACAAATACATCATGTTTGAATTTAAATAAATGTTTGGGGTTTTTTTGTTTATGCAGTGTGCTTCTTCTTATTTTCTGTCCTTACATTTTCTCTATTCTAGCCGGTTTGTGACACCTCCGACGGGTTCCAGTAGCCGGTACATGGGCCAACAGAACAGTCCAGTACCCAGCCCATACACTCCTCAGAGCCCTGCCACAGGTTACATACAGCAGTATCCCCACCAACAACCACCCAGCTATAACCAACACCAACAGATTCAACAAGGTGAGAACCTGTGTTTAATGTTAATGCGCATGCATGGAGACTCAGAACTCATCATTAATTTTTTTTCTAATGTTAAACTTGCGACTAAGTCTGATGGCGTCTTTGTTTGATTTTGTCAGCCATATCCGTAGCTTTGGCTTCTGGAAACTCTGTTCCCTTTGGATTGAATAATAAGCAGGGGTTTGACTGAATTCATATTCTTCATACATAAATCGAATGTACACTGAAGTTCTCACATCAGATAATTGTGGCTCCTATAATTAAATATAATTTGTGGAAATATTTATGTTTTGTATTTACAAGGCCATTGCTGGTGTACACAAACATGACCTTTTTCTGTTAATTCTACGTGTGTGTGTGTGTGTGTGTGTGTGTGTGTGCGTGTGTGTGTGTGTGTTAACAGTGTTGTTCGATTCTCAAATATTATATTTGCGCTTATACACAAACAGGTTGACTATACACTGATTAGGTACACATTTTAAACTGTGCATATTTTGTGTTGTTCTCTCTTGTTCTGAAATAGCTCTGACACATCTGGGCATGAACACTGGACCTCTGGGTGTCCTAGTGTTTGACACATTTGGTCTGTGGTTTGTGGGGTGGAGACTGTGGATCAGCTGTGTTTTGGTGCATCGAGATTACATTCTTCGTTTATGCCTTGGAGAGTTATTATAATTTTTTTTTTTGTTGTTTTTTTTTTATCTTGACATTTTTCACAATTTAGCGTAGTTTCAGTTGGTTTCCAAAAATATTTGTTGTTTAGTTTTTATTGTTTTAAAATGTTTAGTTTATTGGTTTCTGTGCTAGTTTTAGTCGTTTTGATTATAACTGTATGAAAGGCATATGTCAGGAAAAACCTTTTGAAAGCGGTTTCACCAAACAGCACAGCCTCATCAGGCAAGTTGAAATGTAGTTTTTTTTGTTTTGTTTTTAAGTTTGATTAAAATTAAGGCTAGCTTCTCCAATTTTTTCTAATATGTGTTTTTTATTTTTAGTTAACTCAAATCTTTCTTCATATCTATTGTTAGTTTTTAGATTAGTTTTAGTAAGGTATAATAACCTTGATGGCTTGGGCTTTTATTCACCTTCTTGTTCCATACTTGAACAGTATTTATGGTGTGGTGGATACATTGTCTTCCCTGGGGAGGAAGTTGTTGGGGAGTGCTATTACAAAAGGGGGCACTCGAAGTCAGAACTCCAGTTTCTCCGTTCAATTGTAACAAAATCACGAGTTATTTACATGTCAGCAGGTTTAATCTTGTAGCTCATTATTTGTATATGAAACCTAACTTCTGATTGCCTTTCTATATGGTCCTGATGGTTGAAATTATTGATTCACTTATTTTTTGCCTGATGAAATCTCTTTGAGGAACTTCGAAGCATTTAAAAAAAAATCACTGGTCATATGCATACTTACTTATTTTATCAGCAATTTTTGGGTACACCTCCACTTCAAAAGAATTGTATTTATTTTGTTTTAATCAGCAATGTTTGTATTTCCCTACTAGTGGATAATAATAAAATAATGTCTTTTTTCTGCTAGTGTCTGTGGCCAGTCCCATGGTTCCAGGTGGGATAAGAAACATCCATGAGGGCAAAGTAACAGGGCAGATCCCTAATGCTGCCAACCACCACTCAGACAGACATGGTACTGAAGATTACCTGAACATTGTACATCGACTGGGAAATGAGGTACAACTGACACCGTTTTTAAATAGATGAATGTGTATTTACTACATACCACAATAAAACCCTGAATATATTTATCTGGTACAATTTATTTAGGTCTTAACAGTAGCTGTGTTGATATAATTGAGAGAAATGTTGAAAGTTGAGTGTAAAGGTGTTACATGCTAACTTGTTTGTATTGTCTCTCTTTTGGAGGAGGGTGATTCTGCCATGAGAAATCCATCTTTTCCTCTGAGGTCTCCACAGTCAGGCTGCTCGCCAGCTAGCAGTGAAGGAACGCCCAAACGTAAGGACACTCGAAGTGGAAAGGAGGCACTACAGTGCATACACTTTGCTTACCTTTTCTTCATTATGGGAGAAGCTGCTACATACTCTGAAACACTGCGGCTGTTATCCCTCATCAGAGAGAGATGTCTGTATTTGTGTAGTTTAATGTTTTCTGAAGAATGTCACTTTTTCACTACTCTTATCTCCTCTTCCTTGTGTTCTTCCTTCTTCACAGCGGGTTCTCGTCCCCCACTGATTCTCCAGTCACCACCCCCGTATGCACCCTCACCAAGGGAAGGAGTACCTGACCAGAAACAGCAGCTACAGCAAAGAAAGAAAGTCCCAATAGTAAAAGAGGAGAAAGATATGTACGACATTGTTAGCTCTCCAAACAAGGACTCAACAAAGCTCACCCTCAAGCTGTCCAGGGTCAAGTCAAATGAGTCGGATCCCCCAGGTGAGATGTTGTTTTTCTCCATCAGTTTCATAGCTATTTGATCTACTAGAAATGCTGATGAGGTACATCGTGATGCATCATTTTAGATCAACAGGACTACCACCACCCCTTTTAAATCCAACCATGTAAAGTGTTTCTGTTAATATCTCAGGTGATGTTATGCCAGGCATGGATCAGAACTCAGACAATATGGAGGCAGAACTGGGCTTTCAGCAGGTTCCTGTTCTCCAGCAAAATCTGGGAGCGCGGCTGCAACATCAGCAGCAAGTAGGTGGTGCCAGTGGACTTCAGCCTCCCAGTTCCCCTTATGATGAGGCAGAGCTGGATGCACTTGCTGAAATTGAAAGGATAGAACGAGAGGCTGCTAGTGAGAAGTGCTCCAAGGAGGTGCAAGATAAAGGTGTGTAAGAGAAGTTCACATAGAATTAACATTTACATATAACTCTACAGCTAAAAAATGTTTTGCTTTGAATTATAGCATCTTGTCATAGTATTTAATTTTAATTACTTGTCTCTCTCTTTACAGACAAGCCACTGAAGAAGAGAAAGCAGGACTCCTTTCCCCTGGAACCAGGTGCAGGGGGACCAGGTGGGCCCACAGGTGCCCCGGGCAGCGGATCAACAGGAGGGGGCAATGCTGGCAAACTGACTCCGCAAGAGGCCACTGCAGCTGGGAACGGTGCCAGCCGCCCTCCCCTCATGGTGAGCATCGACCTCCAGCAGGCAGGCCGAGCTGACGGTCAGCTCGACCCCTGTCTGGCTGCCCCTGTCCCTGCCCTTGAGGCCCAACGCTGGCCTGAAGAACCAGCTAGTGGGCCAGCTGCTGTGGAGGGTTCTGACACAGTTTTGCGATTGAAACCAGATGGACGACCGGAAGTCATCAAGAACAGGGTCGATAAGCATGACAGCAGGAGAGAAGGTCGGGAATCCTCAAAGCACAGACATGATGAGAAGTCCTCAGACAGACGTGGAGAATTGCCCAAGTCGTCAAACAGGGACCGTGAGTCTGACAGGGATAGGAGGCATCGGAGTGAGACTGGCCGAGACAGGCGGTCCCCTGATTCTCGCTCCCGAAGCGATCGAGATAGGTCTGGCTTCAGGGCTTCCTCCACTGGAGACCCTGGTCGGAGCAGCAGTAGACAAGATGGTTCCAAACTCCCCTCGTCAGCTTCTGGTGCTAAACTTCCAGATTCTTTCCCTGCTCAGCTTCTGGGAGGGCATAGTGGCGCACTGAAGAACTTCCAGATCCCTAAGGTGATCTGGGCTGATCCAAAACAAATATCTACCCACCTACCAATCATTCAGCTGTCACTGCCTGCAATCTCACAAAACCAAATCATACCATTATACACTCTTTTGGTTTTAGTTTCCCATTTGTCAGCCTTTTTTTATTCTCGGTGTTGGTCTTTAATTTTCTTTAACACATTAACCACACTTAACTGTCTTTTAGAGTAGAAAAAGTAGAGGTAATTATTTTGTTTATCTTGTATGAATGAAAGCAAGCACATTTAAAGAAATCTTCCACTGCTGTTTTTTTGTGGGGGGACTGCATGCAAGTAAATCATTTCTGTAAGCACTTCACCTGGTTGAGTGTGACCCCTCTGCCAAAGGTTTTGTCCTTCCTGGCTAGTCCTCTGTTTGGTTATGTACTAGGCCTGACTTTCCTGTCCATCTTGACTGGCGATGCCAAAGAAAAAGGGCACAAAATGCTTCAATTTCTATGCTTAAATTATCCAGACATAATCAAACTATATATGCACTCTCTTCAGATTAGAAGTTCAAATGGTTGAAGTTCAAGAGCTCTCTGTGGTTAGGATAGAGGCGAGGCTAGACTTGGAGGTAGAGCTGGACAACACCAGTGGTTCTGTAGTGAATAGACATCTGGAAGTTCTTAGTAGTACTTAGCAATGATTTAGCTGGTAATTGACAGAGCATGTCTGTCTGTGGTTGTGTAGGAAAGGCTGCCAGTGCAGTGTTCACTAAGAATTTATGACTGTCCTCACAACGGGTTGACTGTGAGGACAATCATGGGAAAAATCATGTTGTAAGAAATTTTATGCCCAGATTGTTGACATGACGTTGAAGATCAAGAGTGGTACGATGACTGAAATGATGTTAAAAATAGCTGGTTAGGTATTTAAATGTTATTCAGTTACTAAGGATTTGTAGACTTGACAAAGCTTCTTAAATATATTCTTAATGTGAACAAAGGTTGCATCAATGAGCTGCTGCTCACTCCCACTTTTCACTTAGCACAATTAGCACAAATTACTTGTTGCACTGCAAGCGCAATACAAGTGGGAACATCCAAAATTGCATCCTAAGTTTTGGCTAGTCACTCCCAATTAGAAGTGGGACTGCACTGCAGTGTCGACAACACGATGTGTTCACTGTTTGTTCTACAAGTTAAGACCTGGATATTTTTGGAAAAACAGTGGAATATATCTTTGTGCTTTGCTATCAAGACACTGGAAACTAACATCAAAATCACCAATTTCATTTCAGTTTGAGTCATTATTCACACCTTATTTTCTGTTCTGAATGAAGCCCATGTTTTCTTTCTAATTGTGTGAAGTGTGGAACATATTGATTTTTGAACTTGACTATACTGGATGTTTTTTCTCACTCCTATCTTATTTTTTCCTCCCAGATCAATCGTGACAAGGAAGGCAGTGGATCGACTGAAAGTCATATGTGGGGCCAGCCAAAAGTTAAACTGGAGAGGCTGGGATTGGTGCAGGACTTGGAGAAGCGCCCCAAGCCTGTAGTGGTTCTAAAAAAGCTATCAGTTGACCAGATCCAGAGGATCATTCGGCACAGCAAGTCTGGAAAGAACCGACTCTCCTCAGGAAAGTCCGGCAAAAGTAAGAAGCTGTTTTTAAATTATATTTACAATGTGTTTTTTCACTCTATACCAGTGGTTCCCAAACTTTTTTTGCTAGGCCCCCCTTTATTTTACAAGAAAAATGTAAAGCGCTGCTCCCGACGAAGGAAAAGCCAATTCTGCAGGGGAGACCTACCGTGGCACTTGTGCAGGTGAAACCAAAGGGCAGATATGTTTCACCATATTTTCTAGTCTTTGGCTTAGAATGAAGTTGGTTTGGAAACATATTCACTTATGCTTCATCTCCTGCTTTGCGTTTCTGTGGGCGCCCCGCGCTAGCAGTGTCCAAGCGTTTTGTTTTTTCCCCCCCCTTTTCATATCGCGCCCCCCCACCATGGCTCTGCCCCCCCCTTAGGGGATGGGCCCCACACTTTGGGAAAGTCTGCTCTATACAATGAAATTATTTTGCTAATAATTGTATAATATTATTGTCAAATTTTCAGGTGGTATGGACCCAGCAGTTTTGAAGGAGCTGCCCCCAGAGCTGCTGGCAGAGATCGAGTCTACCATGCCCTTATGTGAAAGAGTAAAGATGAACAAGAGGAAACGAAGCACAGTAAATGAGAGGCCCAAATATGCTGAGGTCAGCTCCGATGAAGACTATGACGCAACTGGAGAGTGTGAGTCAATTCATTCAATTCTAACTTATACCAAACTATTTTTTGCAGGTTCTTTTACTAGATGTGAGAATTTATTTATTTTTTTAAATTTAGCTTCTTTTTTCAGAGTTTAGGCCTTATTATTTTATGCTAAATCTCTACAGCTGCAAGGAAGCGGCAGCGCAGAGAGAAAGACAGAGCTTGGGAGTTCGAAGAGAGGGAGCGCAGAGGGTCAGGGGAACACCGGAAAAGTGGGCACCGAGACAGCCGCCGAGGATCAGGGAGCCGCTACCGAGACTCATCTGAGGAAGATTCGCCGCCTCCGAGCATGAGTGAAGGTCTGTAATTTAAGTGCTACAAATGGTCTTTGTTTCCCTTCTGAAACATGTGTAGTAGAAGAGATTATTATGCCTTTGTTGGGTGTTCAAAATTAAATCAAACTGCCATTTTTGATTGTGGAGTTGGGTGTTTACATGTTTAAATGCATAAAAACACCTTAATTTTGCTTAATAGTATCAGGTAAATCTGATATGTGAAAAACTTGACAGCAGATTTTTACAGTAGATTTTTTTCTTGCACACCCCCTGAAAAAAAAATTTAATTTTTTTTTAATTTTAATTTTAAAATTTTAATTTTAAAAATTAAAAAAAAAATTTTCTCACACTTAGTTGCCAGAAAAATGAAGATGAAGGAGAAGCAGAAGAAACGGAAAGCTTATGAACCCAAGCTGACCCAAGAAGAACTGATGGACTCTTCTACATTCAAGAGGTTCTTGGCAAGCATTGACAACATACTGGAAAATCTGGAGGATGTGGATTTTACTACTATGGGTAAGTATCAGTACTGACTGTCAATGTGGGTATGTTGGTTTTCTTATATTTTATTAGAGTTTAGTCCTAATTTATTGGTTTATGTTTTCTAGCAGGAGACGATGATGAGATACCTCAGGAATTGCTGCTTGGTAAACACCAGCTGAATGAGCTGGGTAGCGAATCTGCCAAAATTAAGGCCATGGGCATCTCCAGCAGGGTACTATATTCTATTTATTCATAAAAAAACATCATTTGGGATGTTGTGGGTTTGTAATGGTTCTTCAGATGTAGATCTAAAAACCAGTGTCTGTTCTTACAGATCCCATCAGACAAGTTGGTGAAGCTTCTGAATATCCTTGAAAAGAATATCCAGGATGGGTCCAAGCTATCCACCATGATGAACCATGTGAGTGCCCTTCCTCCCTTTTCCTATTTTTCTTTATCTTTCAGCATTACTTAATATCTGGAGTATTTTTCTCCCTGCAGTGATGCACTGCGGAAATCTATATACAGAGACCATGAACAAAACATAATAATGCTGAAATAGCTGACAATCATAAAAAAATACTCCAGATTTCTTCCTGAAATACATAATAGCCTTCCTCATTCTGACACTGGTTTATTGATGTTGAAAGTGTTCACATTCTTTACTTTTTAACCACAGGACCATGACGCTGAAGACGAGGAAAGACTTTGGAGAGATCTGATAATGGAGAGAGTCACAAAGTCTGCAGATGCCTGTCTGACAGCTCTGAACATTATGACCTCAGCACACATGCCTAAGGCTGTCTACATAGAAGATGTCATAGAGCGGGTGCTGCAGTACACCAAGTTTCATCTTCAGAACACACTGTATCCACAGTACGATCCAGTCTACAGGGTGGACCCACATGGAGGTACAGGAAGAATTCTGCATTCATTTTTCTTTATTAACTTTAGAAACGCTTCATAAACTTAACATTAGTAGTAGACCAAATGATAAATAAGCCAGTGCCAGTTTGGCAAACTGAAATAGATGCTTGCTTTATGAAATCAGGAACAGTTTTTTTTTCAGCTTGCAAAATTATAGTATTTCTTAATTTAAGATTTTTAATTTTCTTATTATGTTCATTATCTTTTAAAAAATTACTTCTGTTGTTTTTATAGGTGGCATGTTGAGCTCGAAGGCAAAGCGTGCAAAATGCTCCACGCACAAGCAGCGTGTCATAGTCATGTTATACAACAAAGTGTGTGACATTGTCAGCAACATCTCTGAGCTCCTAGAGATACAGTTGCTTACAGACACCACCATCCTCCAGGTAAACGCTAAGAGTGTTGCACTTAGTACATTAGTGTAAGTCAGACATGCAGACATGCGTGATTTCTCATATTGTGCATGTCCCGTTCTTCCAGGTTTCTTCTATGGGAATCACTCCATTCTTTGTAGAGAATGTCAGTGAGCTTCAACTGTGTGCCATTAAACTAGTTACAGCGGTACGTCTGCACAAAAATTGAGTGTTTATTTAAAAGCATCCTTTTAGGGCATTTGGTCCAGAATGTTATTTTGCAATTTTTATCTTTTTTACATTTTTTTTTCATATTCTGCTGTATACAGGTGTTCTCACGTTATGAGAAGCATCGGCAGCTGATCCTTGAGGAGATCTTTACCTCTTTGGCCAGACTGCCCACCAGCAAACGCTCCCTCAGGAATTTCAGGTAACCCATTTTCCACACTAATTCACCTAAATTTGAGGCTATTCAGAGTTGCCAGGTTAATGCATGAATTGAGAGCTTTGAGAATTGTCTGACCATCAATGTAGAAATAAAAATTGTTCAGACGTGTTGATGTTTTGTTTTTTTTTTTACTGGATTGTGCAATGCTAGTAACTTGTGATTTATCCTGACCTTCTGTGTTTTAGGCTGAACAGTTCAGACCAGGATGGAGAACCGATGTACATCCAAATGGTAACAGCACTGGTTCTGCAGCTGATCCAGTGTGTGGTCCACCTACCCAGTGACAAAGATGTTTTTGAAGAGTATGACACCAAGGTAGGTGCACAAGCTGACATGAAAACCCATACAAACATCAGCAAATATAGTTTTATTCAATACAACATGCAGTCAGACACACCATTTGCTCAAGATTTTTTTTTCTTCTTCAGGTGGATCAGGACGTGTTGATAACAAACTCTTATGAGACGGCAATGAGAACTGCGCAAAACTTCCTCTCAGTCTTCCTTAAAAAGTAATTTCAGATTGTTTTCTTCCTATTTATACTTTTTGATGACACTGTTGAATGTTGCTAAGATCCCTTTTGTCATCAGTCAACATTGAGACAAACTAGGAACGTTTTGAAGTAGCTGTAACTCTATAGGATTTTCCAGATGTATTCTGCCAGCTTGTTCAGCCGTATTAAAACTTCTGTCTTAATTCTGATCGTTGGCTGTCTGACCTTGATTATAATTGTTACCATTAATCATTTCTCATTATGCTCTCAGAGCATAGTTATTTTCCTGTTATTTATCCCCTTTCTTCCTTTTTTTGCCTCCCTCAGGTGTGGCAGCAAGCAGGGAGAAGAAGATTACCGTCCATTATTTGAGAACTTTGTCCAGGACCTACTTTCAACAGTGAACAAACCAGAATGGCCTGCTGCAGAGCTGCTGCTCAGTTTGCTTGGGAGACTGCTGGTTAGCATGACTAAGATCTTTCTTTAAACTGGAAATGCAAGTATTTTTCTCAGTGTTTCTGAGAACAGATGATCCAGATTAATAGCAAGAGATGACTTTGTTAAAAGTCATGGAGGCTCCAGGAAAGCAAATGTTCTTATTTTATACAATATTTTCAAAACATTTGTGTCACAGTTGATCAAACTTGACTTCTGTGGTTTATGAAAATCAACTTTATGACAGCAGTTTTTTTTTCAGACACACACAATGAGAGTGTTCTTGTGTTCATCCATTCCTGTGCCTTTTTCTCCTATTAGGTACACCAGTTCAGTAATAAGCAGACAGAGATGGCTCTGAGAGTAGCATCTCTAGACTATTTGGGCACAGTGGCTGCACGTCTGAGGAAGGATGCAGTGACAAGCAAGATGGACCAGAGATCAATTGATCGTATCGTACAAGAGGTAAAAGGACAGCTTTGAATTTAATGATTTAGGATACTGTTTTCTTGTTTTTTATGGGGACAGAAATGAGTAAAATGCAGAAAATGTGTTCTTGCTTGATGATTTACATTCCTACCATTTGGCACAATAAATATATTTTCCCACTTATTCTTCCCCGTTTAAAGTCTCAAGGCAGCGATGAGACCCAACAGCTACAGAAGGCTCTGCTGGACTACTTGGAGGAGAACGCTGAGACAGATGCCTCACTGGTGGTGGGTATTTTCATTAGGTTGAATGTGGTGAACTCTTTAAGGTTTAGATATAAGTTTCACATTGCATTTGAACTGGCTTTTGAGGAATCTGTTGGAAACTACCATATTAATAAATCTTTCTTCTCTTAAATAAGAAGACATATCTTAAATGGTTTAAAACAGTATTTGCTCATGTTATCTCTGTGTGCAAATAAAAATGTTCCTTACTGCAAGTAATTATTTTCTTTGAATGCTATGAATGTAATACTGAGACCTGTTTTGCATTCTAGTTTGCTAGAAAGTTTTACATTGCTCAGTGGTTCCGCGATGCCACCACCGAGGCTGAAAAGTCCATGCGTAACCAGAATCCAAAGGACGAAGACTCTTCAGACGGTCCGCAACATGCCAAGGAGGTGGAAACTACCGGAGAAATTATGCAGCGTGCTGAGAAGCGCAAGAAGTTCCTGCGCAACATCATTAAGACCATGCCAGCTCATTTCACCACACTGAAGTAAGAATGTGCGATATATCAGCAGTGTACTTTCTTTTATTTGCACAAGTGCAGTTGTGTGACTGTGCAAGTCTGTAACCTGCTTCTCAACAGAATGAACTCTGACACTGTGGACTATGAAGATGCCTGTTTGATTGTGCGTTATTTGGCCTCTATGAGGCCGTTCGCCCAGAGCTTTGATATTTATTTAACACAGGTAAGAGTGTGATTTTCTTTTTAGCAAAAGCATTTCAATCCCCCCCCCAGAGAAACATAAACATTCTTTGTTCTTTACCAGATTTTACGAGTCCTTGGAGAAAGTGCCATCGCTGTAAGGACTAAAGCCATGAAATGTCTGTCTGAGGTCGTGGCTGTTGATCCCAGCATACTGGCAAGGGTATGTCTCTCTCTGTTTATAGTAGCAAGTGCATTAATTGTTAACATTTTTTTTTACTGCACATGATGCTGTCTTAACTTATATTCTTTGTATGGCTTTGCTCTTTCAAAATGTACTTCTTATTCTGCAGCATTCTGTTCAGAAGGTATCTTGTAATTCTTGTAGCTTGCTATATGCTGACTGATTGCTCTCTTTGTCTGCAGTCCGACATGCAGCGTGGTGTCCATGGTCGTTTAATGGACAACTCCACCAGTGTGAGAGAGGCAGCTGTAGAGCTGCTGGGCAAGTTTGTGCTCAGCAGACCCCAACTCACTGAGCAATATTACGACATGCTCATAGAGAGGATACTGGTAAGTTGTCCAGTCAGTCACTTATTCCCAGTTATGCTGTGGTTTGCATATAGGTGCTAAAGGCGCAAAAGCAAAAACCACAGCTGTGACTTCACATGCTAGGTCCATCGTGTGATGATGTCCACCACACCTTGAGTGTGACATTAGGATGCTGGGTTATAATAGCTAACATTTTTCAATTCTGTACCAATTGATTGATTTGGACATACGTGATGTTTTTCCATAGATAATGAGGAAATATAGCATTAGAATTATCATTACTATAATTATTTTAGCTTTTACACTGTTTTGGCATATTCATCATTGTACTGTGGGCTTTTAGGCTATGTCCACACGTACCCGGGTATTTTTGAAAACGCAGATTTTTCTATGCGTTTGCACCTTTCGTCCACACGTAAACGGCGTTTTCTGAGATTTTTAAAAACTCTGGCCAGGGTGAATATTTTTGAAAACTCAGTTTTTGCATTTACGTGTGGACGAGAAAAACGGAGAAAACGCAGCGTCAAAGGTGTGCGCCTTTTTTGACGTCACACTGTGCGCCACGTTATTGTTTCGGTGAAATGAATTTCTACAATACTGTTACTGTTAATTGTACTCTCTGCAGTGTTTAAATGCTTACATATACACACACAGTTACTGTCCCTTCACACATATGACTCGGTTCTATGCCCCATCTTTGTTTACTATTTCTAGACTTCTGATTGGCCAACATTTCTACACGGTTAGGAATATATCACCACCTGTTGCTTTGGCATGTTCCTAGCAGCGTTTTCCTTCATTTCTGCCTTTACGTGTGGACGGGATTTTTTTTTAAAACGAAAACGGAAAATCTCAGTTTTCAAAAATACCTGTGTACGTGTGGACGTAGCCTTAGTTGGTGTGTTTTTGCTTGGCCCTTCACTTGTGCTTTCATTGTTAAGCTGTCCCTAGCACCTGCAGGATGGTTTCTTACACAGATCAATACTAGTAATACTCATGTGTCTGTTGATGAACTGCATACATGTAAATATTGTGTTTTTCTCTGATTGCTGCACACTTCTTCTGGGCTAGTAATGCGGTTGTTGGCTTGTTTTGTGTTTGGTTGGGGTTTGTTTTGTTTTGTTTTGGAGGGGGGTACACCAAGTGTACATCAGAAATGTATTTGGAGAGTCCTAAAAAAATGGTTAATAGGGCACTTTCGGGTTTTCTATTGCGTAAACTATTTAAATCTGTTTTCCAGCAGCAGTTTAAGATTTTAGGATTAAAAAGCACACGTGACAACATGCTGTTAGTACTAAAATTCAGGTGAACTCAAAGTCTTTCTAGTTACTCTCTGTGCTTAGCATCTGGGAAGTGAACAGTTGAGATTGTTGTCCCTGTTGTCATGGAAATGTTCAAGTGGGTTCATGAGAAGTTCACTCTTCATTACAGTCTTATTCTGCCACCTGTGGGTGAAAAAATGCTACTACACCAAATGCATACATTTCTCTTTTCTCTTTTTAAAATTCATTTTAAAAATTATACTTCAGTTTATTAATTTAATTCCTTTTTATTTTAGGACACTGGTATCAGTGTGAGAAAACGGGTGATCAAAATCCTCAGAGATATTTGTCTGGAGCAACCGACCTTCAGTAAGATTACTGAGATGTGCGTGAAGATGATCCGCAGGGTCAATGACGAGGAAGGAATTAAGGTATGGATCTGCTTACAGATGGTTGTTAAGACGTGGCTTCCATTCTTCATAGAATTCGTTGTAGATATTTATTATTTCATTTTTTTATTATTGCATTTCTTATTTATAGAAACTGGTGAATGAGACATTCCAGAAGCTGTGGTTTACTCCAACTCCAGCCCATGACAAAGAAACCATGACCAGGAAGATTCTCAACATCACTGATGTGGTACATTTAACTGAATTACCACTTTGTTGAATGATTTAAAATTATAAATGTAAAAAAAACCGTAGGGTGTCAGTTCTCAACCAGTAGTTGATGATTGCATATTATTAATCATTTCCTCTGATGTCTTTAGGTTGCAGCCTGTCGAGACACCGGCTATGATTGGTTTGAACAGCTTCTTCAAAATGTTAGCATTTGAGCTTCATTATATAATAGATATCTGTTTTGAGATCTGCTATTGTTTAAAACCTTATAAACATTTTTCTCCTTTCTTTAGCTCCTCAAATCTGAAGAGGACGCATCATATAAGCCAGCCGAAAAGGCTTGTGTTCAGCTCGTCGACAATCTGGTTGAACACATCCTTAAATATGAGGAGTCTCTTGCAGGTATGTTTGGATATATATTGGTTATATATTTAAATGTAAACGTATATCCTTGCCTAAGCATTGTACTTGTACTGTAATTTTGCATGTATTGTTAACTCCTTTTCCCTCTATAGAGAACAAGGGGGTGAACTCAACACGGCTAGTGGCTTGTATCACCACCTTGTACTTGTTCAGCAAGATCAGCGCCCAGCTTATGGTCAAACATGCTATGACCATGCAACCCTACCTGACGACAAAGTGTAATGTAAGTTGTTTCAAAATTACTAACGTTTTTTGTTCTTGAAGAGTTATTAATGTGATAATGTTTACTAGTATATACTATAACTTTATATTGTTGATTTGTAAAGATAATTCAGTTGTTAAGTTAATGATTCGATTGAAAGGGAGAAGGAGTACTTTCTTTGAGTTGATTTTTCCTAATATACTTTTATAACATTCATATTTTGTTTCCCCTGCAGACTGCCAATGACTTCATGGTTATCTGTAATGTGGCAAAGATTTTGGAGCTTGTGGTTCCTCTGATGGAGCACCCCAGTGCAACTTTCCTTGCAACCATTGAAGAAGACCTCATGAAGCTCATCATCAAATATGGCATGACGGTGCGTGGCAGCAGTGTTTTAACAAGTTTATATAAGTTTGCCCAATTTAAGTATATAAGCTGTAACCAGTTTTGTTAAAGAGGTAACATGATGGTTTATCTTCCTGTGTTCAGGTGGTCCAACACTGTGTGAGCTGTCTTGGAGCCGTTGTGAACAAAGTCACACACAACTATAAGTTTGTGTGGGCTTGCTTCAACAGATTCTATGGTGAGAGATGCTAATGCCTGGAGTAATAATGTTTGTGTTTTATAGGGATAGCATAGCTCTGCTGAAGTACCACATTAATCCATTCAAAAGCCAAAGAAATGTAACTATTTATATCCCACTGTTTCTTCAGAAGAGTGGATTTAGTTTAGCCACAAGTTCTCCAAAAAACATTGCAGAAGGCCTATAAAATATAAAATTGCATTTTAAGCAGTCAGAGTTTGAATGGAATTTAAAAAATTCAATTCAAATGTTTTTTTCATCCCCTCTTAGGTGCGCTTAACAGGCTGAAGGTTCAGCATCAGGAGGACCCAAACGACACAAAGTTGGTAGCAAACAAGCCTTTCCTGCTGCGATCCCTCTTCACCGTGGGTGCCCTGGCCCGACACTTTGATTTTGATCTGGAAGAGTTCAAGGGCACCACCAAGGTAGGGTAGTAGTTAATGATTAATTATTGATTAGAAATGAACATTTCAAATGAAAACTGGGTCTAATTTTGGATTACAGCTTTACGTCCAGTTATCTTCTTCTTTGAGGATCTTGTCCACAACCACGATTGGCTATGATGAAGCAGCTCATTATGCAACTTTATGATTGCTGTTTTAAAAAATATGTATGAAAATGTCTGCAGTTTCGTAATTATGTGTTGACGTGTTGTCAAGGTTGTTATCAAGGAGAAAGTTCTTGAGCTGCTGCTATACTTCACCAAGCATGAAGATGAGGAGGTCAAGACCAAAGCCATCATTGGCTTAGGTAAGAACATAATGTTTTTTTTAGTGTGATTAGACTGACTCCAGGACCTACAGTGTCATTTTACCAGCTTATAGGACTATAATATAAAGACCAGAGATGAGCAAATGATTCCCTGGCCACAGCAGGTTGAGATCATATAGAAGGATGTGTCATTTACTTATTTTTACATGTATTTGATCTTTGTTATTCTTTTCACGCAGGTTTCCTTGTGATCATGCATCCCAGCCAGATGTTTATGCAGGAGGTGAAGTCTTTGTATAATGGCATCCTGGCTGACAGTGGCTCCTCAATTAACCTCAAAATTCAGATCCTCAAAAACCTCCAGACATACCTTCAGGAGGAAGACACGCGGATGCAGGAAGCAGACAGAGAATGTAAGTAATTTGTTTTTTTAAACAGCTTTTAGACGTCACAGTGAATAATATACTTGTTATAACATTTTGTCAATTCAAGTGATTTTATTACTTCACTATATAAAAATGAACATCGTCTAGAAGGGACAATCTGTATATTTTATGGTTTTTTTGTACTTGTAGGGAAGAAAATGTCCAAACAAGAGGATCTGAAGGAGATGGGAGACATCTCTTCGGGGATGAGCAGCTCCATTATGCAGCTTTATTTAAAGCAGGTGTTGGAGGCTTTCTTCCACACCCAATCCAGCGTACGTCACTTTGCTCTCAACGTCATAGCTCTCACGCTCAACCAGGGTCTCATCCATCCTGTTCAGGTAATTGAAAGCAAGAACTTGTCACGTGTCATTATTATATCACTATCAATAAATAATTGTTTGTGTTTGGTCTATTGATAGCACTTTTTTTCCTCAAAGTAATTTTTGTATGCAAGCATCTTAAAGCTAACCAATATTCATTAGTTTGTAGTTATTGTAAAATCACTAGTTACTTTCATTTTAATCTGTTTTCTCTTTTTTTCATGAACAGAAGTAAAATGCATATGCATGTGAACTTCACTGCTTTTATCCTGTCTGTGTAGTGTGTACCCTACCTCATTGCAATGGGAACAGACCCAGAGCCCAGCATGAGGAACAAAGCAGACCAGCAGCTGGTGGAGATTGACAAGAAGTACACAGGATTCATCCACGTGAGTTGGTGTTTTTCATTTTTTTTCGCATTCCAGATTTAGGTCTTACCTTGTTACTTTTTGGGGTTTTTTTGTCTTCTTTTAACCCTCTTTAACTTTAGCACAAACAGCTGCAAAAAACAACCAGAATAACAGTAATACAGTATGGACAAGATGAGCCTTAGATTTGTGACAAAAAAATCCATCCGTGCATTTTCTTAACTGCTTGTCCAGTTCAGGGTTTTGGGGTGCTAGAGCCTATCCAGGTGTGTCAGGGCGAAAGGCAGGGTACACCCTGTACAGATCACAACATTTATTCTACCCACTGCACCATTTAATGCCAGAACAGTTTCCAGTCTCTTGAGAGATCATGTTCTGGATCTTCTGCTGTAAAGAAGATCAAAAAACATAACATTCAGGATTTTGGTCTAATCTAATGATAAATGTACCACAGCCATTCATTTATTCACTGTTCTTTTTAATAAAGTGAATGTACATGATACTTTTTTTAAAAGGAACATTATCAGTACAATAATTGTCCCAGTAGTTATAGAAATGCTGTGTTTCTAACACTCGTCACCCAATATATTTTATGACAGATGAAGGCAGTTGCTGGGATGAAGATGTCATACAGTTTGCAGCAGGCCATTAATTCATCTCGTAAATCCATCATAAGAGGATTCAGACAGGACGAGACCCACTCGGCACTCTGCTCCCACCTCTTCACTATGATCCGGGGGAACCGACAACACCGGAGGGCTTTTCTCATCTCGCTGCTGAACCTCTTTGATGACAGTGCTGTGAGTTAATCAGCATTCATCTTGGCACATGTTATGACTCCTTAGTGGCAAATGGTGTTTCCTAATTAACTGTATGCAATGTAAAAATATACTTTGAGTTCTTTGCTTTGTGGTAAGTGTAATAACAGGTGTGTTATGACAACTCTTAAGGTTAGAACTAGCCTGACATCATTATGCAAATGTTAATTAGTCTAGAAATGCCGCTGGTTACAACTAGATAGAATTACAACAAATCAGAACAACACAATGTGTACAATAATACCCATATTAGGCCAAATGTAAAGAGAGAAAAGGGAATCCAGACAAATGAAAACATGAGCTTTCAGATTCCTCTGGTTGCTGAGCTTGGATAACACTGATCTTAAAGGAAGACCTTTTTATTAAGCGACAAATGCTGAAGTTCAGTCTACAATATTACATCTTTTCTGATTTCACTATACACAGTTAACTTTTTATGTATGAGCATTTGAACTCAAATTGGGTAATATTGCACTGTTATTTTGTACCAAGTGCTAACTTTTGATCAAGCTCCACATTTCTTTTCTTTCTGCAGAAGACGGACGTAAACATGCTCCTGTTTATCGCAGACAACCTTGCTTGTTTTCCATACCAGAGCCAGGAGGAGCCTCTCTTCATCATGCACCATATAGACATCACCCTGTCAGTCTCTGGCAGCAACTTGTTGCAAACCTTTAAAGAGGTGGGGAAGACCTGAGATTTATTCTTTCTTTTTTTTTAAATCCAGAGAATTACACTGCTGGAACAAAAAAATATTAATAGATTGTCCTTTCTGTCCAGCTTCTTCTAAAGGAACCAAGACGTAAAGAGAAAAAGGTCAAGAAAGAGTGGAAGAACTCATCAGATGGAGAGGATGATGAGGAAAAGATGAACTGCGACTCTTGGAGGAGTGAAGATGCAGAGAACAGCAACGGTGAGGACAATGAAGACACTGACGACGATGTGGTACGACGGCCAAAAAAGACGAAAAAACCTGTTGCAAACTCGGAGAGCTCGGAGTCCGAGTCTGATCTGGAGGATTTGGATGTGGACGATGTGGAGAAAGTAATGAGGCTCCTCCCAGATAATCCCACAGGTCTCTTGGACTTTGCAAACGCAGTTCAGGGCATTCTGCTTCTGCTGGTGCTCAAACAGCATCTGAAAAACCAATATGGATTCTCTGACAGGTTAGTAATTGTGGATTGATTTAACAAACTCAGAACATCTGCCAAAATGGGACCTTGTGACTTCTACAACTGACCAAAAAATGTTTTGTCTTCCAACAGTAAAATCCAGAAATACTCTCCAACAGAGTCAGCCAAGGTGTACGACAAGGCAGTGAACAGAAAAGGCAACATTCACTTTCACCCACGACAAACCATCGACTTTATCTCCAACAACATGGCTCACGCCACGCTGACAGATGGTGTAAAGAAGCAGATAGTCAAACAGTATCTAGATGTAAGTAACAAAGCTTAATCAGCCTGACTAAAGTGTTTTGAGTTCACTGGTTTATATTATTGTCTGTCCTCTAAGCAGTTACACGAGTTTAGTGTAGAATTTAATTATCACACAAAAATGTTTTTTAATAATTTTTTCTTACTTACTGAACTTACTAAAATATGAGTTTTGCCTTAAATTTGCGATTCAAACTAGAGATGGCACGATACCACATTTTATGTCTGATACCGATATTATAAATTTGGATATCTGCCGATACCGATATGAATCCGATATAGTGTATTTTTTAATCAATAAAACTGTTTTGGTTTTTTTGGTTTTTTTTTATATCTTGCTGCATAAGTTCATACTCAAGTAAAAAAAACAAAAAAAAAAAACCCTAAAGCTATTCTGTTACGGCTGTATGCAAAAAATACAGTGCACCCAAATTATTTCATAGTTCAGCAATACTGATCGATCTAATAAACTTAAACCTACTCCATCCTCCCTATTCTGGTATTTTAAAGAGTACTTAGCAGAAATATTAAGCAACCTAAGTAAGAGTTGCCAACTCCCAGCAAAAAAAAAAAAAAGGGAACCACCCCCCACCCTCGCGATGCTTAAACGACGTAATCAACTTTAATTTAATGCATGTGATAAAAAAAATAAAGGCACAGAAATCAATTATTTTTCCACAATAATTAAATAGATTCAACATCTTTCTTCAACAGAACTGCAGACTGCACAGATGGTACCTTCCCAAAGGGGAAAGTACTATAGCTTACTAGGGTATATTAGACTTAATAGTTACTATATACAGTAATGGACTTCTATACATTTTACATCAGATTAAAACTTTGGGTGTAAGATTCAGATAATTATTTAATAAAAGCTAGACATTTTAAATTACAATAAGAAAGAAAAGTATTTCTTTGTGCCCCCCTTTTCCCCGTTAATGCCCTATCTGGCCCCCTGGCATAAGCTTGCTAGATCCGCCCCTGCACAGTTACCAGCCGTCAGCTGCGTAGAAAAGGATCCTGGTGTAGAAAGTAATATTAAATAAATTCTAACAACAGCTTATCAAGCTTAAATGTGCTGCTGTTGTTCAGCCACTGGTTTCCCCTTTCTGGTGCAAAGTCGGCCATAAACAAACAAGAGAGACGGGAGTTGCTACAGAAAAGCCGATCAGCCGATCATTGATCAGTTTCATGATTGAAGTAGCAACAGGAGATGGAGAGAGAAGAGGCAGTCGCTCCATAAATCGGTTGTTAAGCTTAACGTGCGAATGCTTTACAAACATTCAGAGATGAACTTACCCACTTGCTTTACTTCTCTCTGGGATCACTTTCTCGGAGATGAAATGCCGGCTTGGTAGCAAGGATCCAAATGCTCAATCAGACCGCTGACAGGTCTCGCACGCCACAGCCTCTCTAATCACGTGATGCATACTGCTCCGACGTGCTAAGGTTATGAGCTGAGTTTACACCATGTCGCAAGTTTTGTGAGGTGCTTTCGTGATATTTAATGGATCGGATTAGATTTTTTATTTCTCACCGATATCCGATTCAGTAATTTAGGTCCGTATCAGACCGATACCGATATGTAATACCGGATCGGTCCATCTCTAATTCAAACAGACTGCAGTGAATATGAGTTTTGCCCTTTATTCAATATTTGGTTTGCATGGTTATAACTGCTGATTAGCCTGAAGCTTCGTCTCAAAGTTGGTTTCTTTTCTTTTTACTTTTCACAGTTCAAAGTTCTGATGGAACATCTGGACCCAGATGAAGAGGATGAGGAGGGGGAAGCATCTGCCAGTGCGAACATCAGAAACAAAGCCATAAATGCTCTATTGGGAGGCTCCGGCCCCCTGTCAGGACCGAGTCCGCGCAATCAGGCCGGACCAGAGACGGATGATGATGATAGTGATGGTGACGAGAGGACCCCAGGGGTGAGATAAATGGATACACACTCTTTTTGTAAAATGCTAATTAAAAGCAATTGAGGAAATTTCTTTAAAAAAAAATTTTTTTTTGTTCTTTGCTCTCTACAGTCCTCTCGAAAGTCAAGGCGAGCAGGTGACTCCTCGGATCCTGGTCGGATGAGTGAGACAGTGGAGGTTATGGATGTGATTGCGCTTTGCTGCCCCAAATATAAAGACCGGCCGCAGATAGCTCGAGTCATCCAAAAGACCTCACATGGGTACAGCATCCACTGGATGGCTGGTTCGTACTCGGGGCCCTGGGCAGAAGCCAAGAAACGTGATGGCCGAAAACTGGTGCCTTGGGTGGACACTATTAAGGAGTCGGACATCATTTACAAGAAGATTGCCTTGACCAGCAACCACAAACTGAGCAACAAAGTAGTACAGACTTTACGCTCACTGTATGCAGCACGGGAAGGAGGGGCTAGCTAATGGCTCCAATGTGGTGGGGTTTTTTGTTTTGTTTTGTTTTTTTAATTTTTTTTTTTTTTTGGTTCCCCTGTTCCATTTCTACTTTATTATAAATCCTCCTCTTCACTGCTCCTGCTCCTTCTCCTCCTCCTCAACCTGCCACCTCCAACAACACAGCCAAACTTCACTGGATTCCTACCCTCCCTCTCTCCTTCCTCATTTTTGTAAGAAAACACGAGGGCAAGAATATTTGACACTACATACTTTTACATGAGTTATTCTTGCAAAAATGACACAAAACATAAGACTTATATTAGAGGGACTGCTCATGTTTCGTTTGTGTACAAGTTCAGAGGATAGAATCCTGAAGGCATTAAAGGAATAATACATCCCGATTATCCCTTAAAAGGCTATCAGAGACGAGACCTGGAGGGAAATGTTTTGTCGACATTGTTGTGGGAGCTCCTTCGCTGTTGTGCAGCAGATTCTAGTCGCTCATTTCTACTCCCACTGTATCATAGTTTAACACGACAAAAAATTAAAATGTTTATATCTCTGAAGACAAAAAAGCTGTAAAAAAAAAAAGAATAAAACCTTAAGTGAATGTTGGAAATTAGTCTTTTTGATGTTCTTATTAAAGTGTTTTTGGAGTTTATTATACTACTAGCAACCGGATGGTTTTTTCCTTTTAGCTTTTAGATATTTGAGGAAAAAAACAGATGACAAAAAACAAACAAAAAAAACAAGAATTTTTATTTTTGTTCACTTTTATTTGTCCATGCTGTACAATGGCAGAGTCCTCTGAATATAATTTATTCTATTTCGAACTACGCATGCAGTATATGTGGCCTATTGCAGGAGGATATTTTGTAAATGTAGATTTTGTTGTATTAGGTCACCCTAGTAATAAGAGGAAAGGGGATTCATACCCTTTTGGTGGAACAAATACTGCAATAAATTTTCTACTTCTCTTTGTCACTTGTCTGCTCAAACTGTTGATCCAATCTGTTCATCTTGCCAAAGTGAAGAAAATCATTGGACGGATATGACTGAGAGAGTCTTTACATGATGTCAGATTATAGGATTTTTGTCCAAAGGATGATCATTTTATCACAGTTTTTCCTAAAGTGTGCATAAGGTGATTTATAGTATAGTTTTTGATTTTGCTGAATCATATTATACAAACCTGTCAGGCAACTTAAGTATTAGAGTCGAAAGTTGTCAGAGGACTTTTCTTATATTTTTTAGATCTCATCCTCATGTACAAATGAAGCATTTTTACATGCATATGAGAGTGCTGCTGTCCTTACATTTGATAAGCATATATACACTATTCCACCACATCCCAAAGGTACTCTGTGGATTAAGATTTTCTAACTGTAGGGGTCATTTGAGTGCAATGAACTCATGTTCAAGAAAGCAGTTCGAGATGATTTGGGTTTGTGACTTGGTGCATTATTTTGCTGAAAGTGGTAAACTGGTCATGAAGGGATGGACATGGTCTGCAGCGGTACTCATGTAGGCTGTGGTGTTTAAACCATGGTGGTAAAAACTGGCTCAAAGGGTGACAAGAAAATATACTATACACTATTACATTACCAGCATCCTGAACACTTGATAAAAGACAGGACAGCTCCATGCTTTCATGGGGTTTTTTTTATCAGAAATTCTGACAACCAACTTTATCTACCGGTATATAGTGCCAAATCACAACAACAGTCACCTCAATGCACTTTATATTGTAAGGAAAGTACCCTACAATAACATGGACAAAACTTCAACAATCAGATGACCCCACCTATGAGCAAGCACTTGGCAATGGTGGGAAGGAAAAACTACCTTTTAATGGGAAGAAACCTTTGGCAGAACCAGGCTCAAGGAGGTGCAGCTGTCTGCCAGACCACTTGGGGATGAGTGGAGGGGACACGAGAAACGGCACGCTATGGAAGAGAGTCAAGTCGTGTTGTAATCTATAATAACTACGTTTTTTAAATAAACGCAGAAAGTGAAATGCAGCGAGTAAAGAAGAAACACTCGATGCATCAGGGGAAGCCTAGGCCCTTTCCAATCTTCTGTTGTCCAATTTTGTGCCCTTGGGAACTGTAACCCCCTTAGTATCCTGTTCTTAACTGATAGCAGTGGTACCTGGTGTTGTCTTCTGCTGTAGTGTGTAACCTATGCTGTATAGACTGTCTATACCAACAAGCTTGTAAATAGAAAAAAATAATATTGAGTTGAACTGAGTTCCGTTTGCCGCGATCCACAACAGTTCCGGTTTTTGTGTGGCTTCTTGGTAAAGTTGCTCTTCTGCATACATTTCTTGTAACAAGGCATTATTTGAGTTACTGTTGCCTTCATATCATGCCAAAGCAGTCTGACCATTCTTTGACCTGAAATGAACTAGGCATTTTCTCTGCTGCTCACTGGATATTTTCTCTTTTTTGGATCATTCTCTGTAAACCCTACAGATGGTTTTGCGGGAAAATCCCAGCAGATCAGCTGTTTCTGAAACACGGAGCACCGTTTCTGGCACTATCAATCATGCCGTTCGGAGTCACTTAAAGCACCTTTCTTTCCCATTCTGATGCTTACTTTCAACTATAGTATGTCACCTTGAGCGTGTCTACATCTAAAATATCTAAAACCTGCAGGACAGGCCTGGAGTTCCCCAATCCGATCGAATCCATAGACGCGGCATCAATCCGAGCGGAACTTTCTTGGACTAAATGGCTCTCCGTACTGCTGTGATGTCACCACCCTCCAGTATTTATATGGTTTTTTTGGCGGGGTGAGCAAATCTGCTCGGAAGTTCTGTTCATTTTGTAAACACAAGTGACAAAAAATGGAGCGGTAAGTTAAACTTTGGCCAAGAAAATAAGTGCCAAACAACATTCTGACAAAATATAATGTTTCTGGGCACCTAAGCTAACGAAGTTCAAATTCATTTGCTGTCATTGTTTGCGGACGTTAGCGACCGTTAGTTTAAACGTTGTCGCAGCGGTTAATTCAACAATGTTCACAACTATAACACTATTTATCGAGTAAAACACGACGTATTCGTGGTATTGGGTTAGGTCTAGTGAACTTCGACTATCTGAAATATTACAGAAGTTACGGCGCTAGTTAGCAAACAATGCTACTTCATTACGTTCCTGAAGTGTATGTCAACCTTAACGGAGAGTTGTCATTCATTTACAAATGTGGCCAACATCCTCTCCTTAATGGGCGGTGTTGTGTACTCGGCGAACAGTTGTGAATCACTGGAGTGTCTTTCATAAAACATGTTCCCATTTTGTGATACTTTCTCCAGTGTAAGGCTGAGTCGAGTCAAAGGTAGCAGACCATCGGAGCAGTCGCTGCGAGTGCAAGACAGCAACAGGATGAGCTTGATGTATACGACGCCTCAGAGGTTTGTTTAAAGAAACTTGACCTGTAATAAATTCAGCTCTACAATTACACTACTTAGTTCACTCATCTATTTGATAAACAGCTGATTGTTGTAACCCAATGCTTTTAATAAGGGGTTGTCTCCACAACATTCAATTAACATGGCTTAATTTGGACCACACAGTCTGTTTAGAAATGCGTTGTGACAGACTGGGACTTACTGGTTTGGGTTATATGATATAATATTGATATTGTGATATTGTATACATGGGGTAAAGCAGGGATGGGGAAGTTATATTTATTAACTCATGACGAAAGATGGCTCACTAGGTATTAGCAAATTAATTATTCAAGTTTGTTTTTTTTTTTCTTCTCAGTAAACAGCCTTCATTTGGAAAGCTCAACATACCAAAACCGCAGTCTGGGACCTCTGAAAGACGGACCAGTTTCTTTGGTCCGAGGTATATCTGAATTTTCCAAAACTCGGTTACACTGTTGCTACAAAATGACTACTTTTGTAAAATCCTCAGGTGATTGGGCTTAGATATTAGCTTAGATATTAGAAATTTGAAAATAAAATGAAGATTACAAACGTTCCTAAAACAAGTAAAAAGTGGAATAAGTTAATTAACCCACTCAGGGTAAAATGACTGACGTATCTTAAATTTAAAAAATATATTTATGCTTTTTCATTAAAAAAACAAAAACAATTCTCTGCAATGCCTTGATTTAAGTGTGAATATATTGTAACTCCCTTTGTAAATTAAAAAATAAAACTGCTCTTTGACATTTTAATAGGACTAGTGGAGTCGGCATGCCTCGCAACAGCACCATGTCAGGGTTTGGAGGAACTGAGAAGATAAAAGATGCTCGACCTCTACACGATAAGTCTTATGTTCAGCAATGCATCAGGCAGCTGCACGAGGTAAAAACATAAACTGTGTCTGTGTAAAGTGGACTGTGAAATAAGGGACTGCAACATGCACCTTATTTCATTTAGCTGCTTAGCATTTTTACCACACCTCTGATGGATAACTTTACCACACAAGGGGTCTTAAATGATTGCAGAATAAATTTTAGTTTGTATTTTAACAGTGTATTTCTTTCATATGATCTAGTTCTTGACAGAGCAGGGTTACCCGGGCACTTTGTCATCCAAGACCCTCCAGTCTCCATCCACCAAGGAGTTTGTGAAGATGTTTGAATTCATCTACTGCCAGCTAGACCCAACCTTTGAGATGCCAAACTCAAAAGTTGAAGAGGAGGTTCCTGCTCTCTTTAAAACCTTGGGGTAAAATGTGTACTGTTAACAGCTGTTGTTGTTGTTGTTAAACCCCCTCCCCACACTTAAAAGAAAAAGTTAAAGGATATATTATGAAATATCTTGTCTCATTTTCTGTAGTTTAAGAAACTTTCCTGACTTGCTCTGTTTTGGCATCTTGTTTAAGGTACCCATTCGTTCTCTCCAAGTGTTCCATGTATTCTGTTGGAGCTCCCCATACCTGGCCTCAGGCTCTGGGGGCTCTCATGTGGCTTATTGATAATGTCAAGGTGAGAAATGACATTAAATCTCCAAGTACATTGGATCGTTATCGTTTAAAACAAAGTTCACATGCACTAAATATCAAATGCCCCACAAGAAAATGTGGAAGCTAAAGGTCAGCATGTTTTCTTTATTTTTAATGTGTTTCTGCATCAGATCAACTGGAGTTTGAGCAAACAGGAGCTGCTGTTCAGTGACTTCAATGAAGGCGAAAATATTGAAGAAGGTTCTGAGTTTAACAAGGTACAGGAACTTTACAGTGTGAAAACTATGAAAAATAAAATAATGTATACTGACAGGTTAAGAAAGTGGTGTAAGCCCACTTTATATAGTTACTGGCACTGTACATTTTGTAGCCAATCATGTGTCGTGTCTGTGTTGTTCAGCAAAGCTAGTGTGATTATTATATTGTAAGTTTGTCTTAATGTTCTTTCTTCATATGTAGCTCTTCCTGGACTACACAGCTGAGACATATTCCAAGTTCATGCAAGGTGATGACACATTTGAGGAAGAAGATGAAGCATTCCTCATTAAACTGAGTAAGAACAACATCTCTGTGTAAAATTATTCTCCGTACAAAAGGAGGGAATATGTAATTGTCTGTGGTTGTTTTTCTGTCTGTTTTTTAGCAGTCTGGTGTCCACAGTCGTCAAGATATTATTTTTAGATTTTGTAGATACCAATAATAGCTTGAGCTCTTTTATTTGAGTGAAAATTGGATAAAGGTCACACTAAATGATGTGAAAATTGGTAAAAATGTTATATTAACCACTCTTTATGGATCTTCTTTAAACTTCACAACAGTATACTTGGCCTTGGGGGACATGAGTACTCAGGTTAGCTAAGCATTTGGCCTTGATTTTCCTGTTAACCCAGGTGGTATTCTTAATTCAGTGACATTTGTCTAGACTGCACCTACAAAAAGGCAAAAACTGTGTCTGATTTAATTTGCCTGTTATCCCCTTTAATGCACTGCACCAAGTGCTGTCTGAAAGGCTTTTAACGAGGATAGTGTTTGCTTGTGTTCACAGAGAAGCTTTACAACGTTGACGAGGCCCTGCTGGTCACGATGGAGGAGAAACACAGAATCCTTACTGATGAGGTTGAAAAACTGGAGAAGGAGAGTCAGACTGTAATAATTTTTCCTTTTTTTCCCAGTATTTTGTCTTTAGGCTGGAATGAATTGTGTACCCAGTTGTGTTGACGTGTTCTGTGTCCTCCTGAGCAGGACCGTCTTATGACGAAGAGGATGGAAAAGATGAAGCTGCAGGCAGATCTCAAGAAACTCCAGAGCTATCGTGCCAGCTTGGATTCTTTTAAAGACAACCTGGAGAAAAAAGACTCAGAACTGAATGCTGAGCTGGAGATTTCTAGTAAATAACACATTTGATCTAACCATGTTAGCAAGCCACGTCTTTGGCAAAAAGCACTGGATTCTGTGATTATGCGATTATATCTGGATTAGTCAACTTAACAATGTTTGTCTTTAGAGTTACTTAAATTAAGCAAAGACTGCACAGTATTCAGGTTCAAAGTGGTAGATGGTTATTGAAGGTAAGATAAGAGTGGTGTGGTCAGTGGGAGTTACTGACTCCTGAATATTAAACATATAGTGAACATTTTTTGGGTATTGTTTTTAGTCAGCCACCTGGAAACTCTGAAACATGAGAGGAATGAACTGCAGCACCTCCTGCAAAATCAGAAGTTTACTCCAGCTGATGTTGAGAGGATCAACAGAGAGAAGAGGGAACTTCAGCAGACCATCTCCAGTCTCACAAAGTCTCTGGAGAACGCTGAGCAGCATAAGTGGAATGAAGAGATTGCACTGGCCAAAGTGAAAGAGAAGGTACTATTTACATCTTGTATATGTGCAAAGAGGGGCAGCTGTAGTCCTGTTTGGTTAGCTGGTTTTGAGTAAATGTTTACATTTTAGGAAAATATTATTTAGTGCATCTGTGTCAGTGTTCTACCCATTTTATAGTCTGGGTAGACTGTTGACATCAAACATTCATCATCATTTTAAAAACGGTATCTGTGTTTTTTTTACTTTTTTTTTTCTCTTCCTTTTCTTTTCCATCAACACCAATCGTCTGTGTTCCAGGCAGAGTTGAAGCTGGCAGAGTACCACAAGCTGGCACGTAAACTGAAGCTGATACCGATTTCTGCAGAGAACGCCTGTGGTCACGATTTCGAGATCCGGCCTTTTGAATGTGGAGCCGGCAGCATGGTTCAGTGTAAAACACAGATACAGGTGACTCCAGTTAAAATTCTGTTTACGCAGCTTTTTACAAGAGCAAATCTTAAGAAATTCACCAGACACAACTTACTTCCCTCTAATTAAATATACTTCCATATTCAGGTTGTAGCTTTACATGATGGTGTTTCTGTGTAATTGTTCTGATCAGATGCAACTAAGAAAGTTGGTTGGAGATGTTGAGGAGGAGAACAGTCGATTAACCAACATGAAACTCAGTTTGGAGGAGTCTTGTGAACAGGTAACAAAAATTTGATAGTGCTGTATCATATCTGTTTCTGGTATTTGTGAAGTAGTCACATATTAACCTGTTTGCACGGCAGCACTTATAATTTGTGTTATTTTTGTCTGTTAGGTAAATTCTATCATCACGGATAAGACCAATGATCTGAAGCAGCTGAGAGAGCAGATCCGCAAGCTAGACGAACGATTGGAGGGAGAAAAGCAGGTATTGTCCCGTATTCTGCAACACGACAGTGAAAGTTTCCACTGAACAAAATTATACCCACGTTAATAAAATATAGCTTTGTAACTCCCAAAGAGCTATCAACGCTTCAAACTAATAAACCCATTCATAGTGGAAAAAAGACACTTTCTCCTAGGAGAGGGAGGAAATATTTTTTTCTTCTCCTGGGCAACAACCTAAGAAGAAAATGCACAGTAGTTTTTCATAAACATGTTGCCGTGTTGTATGTTTGTATAGGAGCTGGCCCGAGAAGAACAGGAATGGGCGGCAGAGATGGAGTCTGTGGAAAACCACCGTAAACTTCTCGAGAAGAAAGTTAATTATGGTTATGACGAGTCTGTGCAGCAGCTGAAAGCAGCACAGCAACAGTAAGCAACAACAATATATGTACCATATTTCTATTTCTTCAAGATTCTTCTTGCTATAGAGATTGACAGACCACGTGACTTTCGCGCATTGCTTTGTGGGTACCCGTGGCAACAAAATCAAAACACTGCATCAAGCGCTAGTATTTCCAGCACCGGTAATCATTAATTCTGCGGTTTTAATCCCTACTTGCATTTTATTTGGCCCCAAGACAGTTATCTACAAAACGACAGAGAACACGGCAGGTCCATACAAAGACAGACTTGACGAAAAGGCAAAAAAAAAGTATGAGGAAAAAAATCAAAGGAGTGAAAGGGTCAGACCCATACGAGCATACAGAGTGGAGTAAGGATGTTAGCGTGCTGCCCAACTTTCATCACACACATATTTATTATTATATGGTCCTAAGTTTTAGTGCATACACTCACAAAATGTTTAGTAACTTCAGACCCCTGCAACAAGCAGGTTGCAAGGTGATTTGGACTATTCCATTTCACAGCTGTTGTTAATTTTTTTCCCTTTATCTCCTGTCCAGGCAAATGCAATCTATTTGTCTTTTCAGGTTGTAGTATTACACAACATTTTCAGATCTAATAGAAATAAAATGAGTGTTTTGTAATTCATTCAATTTATTGTCTTTATTTATAACTGGCATTATTGTTTCATTCTATTATAGAATCTTACAAGAAAGAGGCATTGTATTCCATTGTGCTTTATTAGCTGCTTCGGTAAAAAACTAATCAACAATGCAAAAAAACAACAACAAACAACAACAAACAATGCAAAACAACATACTGGAAAACAGTTATTCATCACTTGATTGCTTCAATACAACACTTGGGCACATATATGTGGGGCTTTCTCTCTCTCTCTCTCTCCCCCCCCCCCCCCCCCCCCCCCTTCCGATCAAATCTCACTGTGGTAGCAGCTCTACACTCCGTCTGACCCAGGTTGATAGAGGGGGCCCACTCTGGATCACAAAGCCACAGTAAACAAAGCAGCATAGCACAACAAATTCAGTTCAAATCAATATAAGACTTATTTGTAACCTACATCGACAATTATGTTATGATAAATTGTGTAATAACTACTACAAAACATGCTTGGAGCAGACTAACATGTGAGCTGGAGTGTTCTGGGACGTTATATTTGGTCTTTGAATGGCTGCAATCCAGGCCATCCGTCGGCTCTTTGTTACTTCGGAAACGTGGCTTAAACAATTTCTCTTCCACGATGTAATCCGATAACAACCGATCTCTTTATCCGTCGGCTTCCTGTGGCTGTCATGCGACCGGCTATTGTAGTTAATAATACAACAGCTTCTTGCCTTTTTTTTGTGTGTTTCTTTTTATGGCTGTGTGACTGTTTTCATGTGAAAGCCTGCGTGCGCTAGTACCGCTTGCCACTCGCTCCCAGAATCCTTTGCCGCTTTACCCCTGAATGACGTCACATTTTATATCTCTATATATTCAAAATCATCACAAGTAGTCCTGAAAATACAGATTCATCATTTAATGAAACAAAGGTGAACTTTATTGTGAATGATGTGTCTGTTTATTCCAGTTGATGAGATTTAAGACTTGTTTCTGTCACAAGGTACCACCTCGTGCTGCAGGAGACCAATGAAGAGAGGCGAACAGTCGCTAACAACCTGGCGTCTGTTTTTACCACAGCTGCCAACCACTTGTCAATTACAGAGGTAACGTTCCTACAGCTCTCTCTTGTTCTCCACAAGAGAGTGTCTCAGGACATGAGCTTAAATTTACACAAAGCTGTGAGTTTCTGACAGTACAAAACATTCATTTTACATCAAAGTAAAAGGCAAAAGCACTCTGATTTTAGGTTTCCCTGCCGTTCTTCCCCAGAAACATCACAGCTATAGGACAGATTAGATTATACTTGAAGTGTTTGTGCCTTAAATTTATAACAATGGATAATACTAATACTGAACTTCAATTTGATTTGTACTAAATGCATAACAAAAAAATGTACAACTACAAAGAATCTGTATAGAATAACTGAACTATCTAAATCTGTGTTTCTGAATTTGTATTTTTGTAATACTTTTATATCTTACACGTGAATTATACTTCTGCATCAGATCTACATCATAACTCTCGGCATAACCGGAACCCCATTTTAGTCCTGCTACATAACCTGATGTGCACCTCCTGAAAAATGCAACTACATGTTGGGTCAACGCATACCTCAACCACTGCAATGGTGTGGAAGGTTTAGGTGTGGGTATATAAGTTTCCGGTTACCACGCAAGTTAGGATGTGCATTTCTGGCAGAAGTCTAAAGCTGTAGACCCCAATCACACAATTCTAGAGAGACCAGTCAGTGAACATCTGGCAACATATGGCTAGAAAGGGAAAATGTGTGTTCCATAGCAGGTTGCCAGTGATTGCTGGAGTTTAATGGCTGTCCCAAGTCCCAGTCACACAAGCCTAGAGATCTGTGTGATCAGTGACCCCCTGGTACCCAGCAAAAAATGCTGACTTGTGTGGAAACACTTACATTATTTGCCAAATTGTAATGAAACTGAAAAGTGCAAACTGGCAATGGTGAATGTAGAAGAAGCTGCACATCGAGAAATGTGTTGCTTTCAGCTGTAATGCACAGCTTTTGCTTTGAAGATTAAATTCTTCATTTTTCAGTTTGCATCACTTTTTTTTTTTAGGTTTTATTACAGCTTGGAGCGTAAATAACAAGTTTTTGTGTATAAATTGGCATCTTCCATGCAAACTACAGGCAGTCACAGCAATCCACTGGGGGGGAAAAAGCAGGTTTGTAGTGCAGCACCTTCTTTGCAACAGATTTCTGGAAATGGCCACTTGCAGGCATCGTCGAAAACACATTTTTCTATGGCAATGGGGGGGGGTTGCCAGGGTTGCCGACCAGTTTCTAGGCCTGTATGGCTGAGGCCTTAATGTGAATCTGTAAAAAAATGCAGCAATATTTATGCTGCATATTACTTTGTACCCTCACCGCTGTCTCCTGTGCTTCCTCTACAACAGAAATGCCTGGAGGATCTGCACAGCAGAGTGCAGCGGATCTGCTCAAAGGCTGTTGAAGAAGACGAGGCTGCCATTCAGAAGCTCCAGGAAACTCTTAAGGACTTCATGTCCAAGGCAAAAAATGTATAAAGGTGGCATGAAGATGGCAAGCAGAGATGATTATAAGTGTTTGGATTTCCTGTTATTTGTATTTTCAGAGTGTTCAGATCTTAGGACAACAGAGAAATGGAGTTATTCATTTGGACTTGACGAACTTGACAAAGAATATAAAATGGGTTAACACATTTTTACAAATCTGAATGATTAAAAAAAGATTCCAAGTTATTGTGTTTTTTTTTTCTTTTTTTCTTTTTTTTCTCTCAGTAGTTATCCATGTTTGTGTATTACCATATGTTTGCGTGTTCTGTCTTTCTATATAAATGTTATGTACACAGTCAAGCTTAATTGAAACCCCTAACTTTTTTTATTATTGTAGTTTGTTTGAGGGTTTGTTTGTTTTTTTTGTTTTTTTTTTAAACAGTAATTGACTATTTTTAGATAATTATCGTAGAACCTACCAAAAGGAGAAAAATGTCTTCCATCTCATTTGTAACACAGCCTGATCAGCATTCCAGACTGATCAGTTGTCTCGCTTCATGTGTGACTGCATCGCGTTGTTTCCGGTCTCGCACATTGAGATAATGTCCTGTGTTATGATTGGCTATAATTTATCAAAGACAACCTGCTTGAGTCCCACAACAAAGTTGTAGCTCAAGAGATGTGATGATTTGTGAATGCATCCCTGCTGAAACTACAGAGCAGCAGCTAAAATAACAATTGACATTTTAAAATAGTTGGGATCGGGCGGGGGGGTTATATAGATTTGCGATACTGCAAATAAACTTTTAGCTCTTAAGTTATATTTGATATAATAAAAGATGAAAATTGAAAAGAAATGTAGCGCTTGTCCTGTGCTGAATCTGTAATCGACATGTAGAATTTTAGTCCTCATTGCGATCATGTACCTCAGAACTTATGTTGTATTGAAGCCACTAGATGGCAGCACACACCAGCTGCTCAAATGTTTCAAGTTGCTTCTCGCCTGACTGAAAAAGGAGATCACTAAAACAATGATGATTTTATATAATGGTGGAAAAACTGAATTTCTTACCTCCATATTCTAGTGCGCTTCAGAAACACTGACACTGTGTAAAGGCAATTTCTTCAATACAAATCTAAGTAATGTTAAGTCTTTATCGATTTTTTTGGTTAATATGGATAAGATAAGGAAATGAGCATGCGTACTCTGTTTATTTGGATACATTTCTATTTTACAAACCTTTTAAAGCGGTGAATTTCCAGTCAGATATCGGATCAGGAAATAATTAGTTAATGGACAAACATCAGGAATAGTTTCCATTTGTGTCAGACTCATTTATTCTATTTTTTACCGAGCACATTAATGTATTTAGGTTCCACATTATCAGCCAAAGCCAAAACTGACTGAATCATTAGTTAAACGTTTGTTATTGAAGTGAACATTTTCTGCTCTTCTGGCAGAAGCATTTATTGCAAATGCTGAAGCAAAGTTGGCAGTGAGGACACAAACAGGAAGTGGTACATATCTCTCTTCACTGCTTTCTCCAGAAATGGTCAGCATAGCTTAATGTACCTGTTTCCAATTAACTACATACTTGGCATCCAAATATTACTTTTATTTTTTTTGCATCGATACTTAGTCCAGATATTAAATCCAGATACCCTGTGGCAATCTGCATACTTCAAACTGCAATTCTGGTTTACTTTAGGTTTTGAAAACACATTCTGAGGAGCTTAAAATCTTTTTCTATGGTGTAATATCGCTCGCGATCCAGGATTTGTCAAACTGTCTCAAAGCTTTAGCGTTTACAGACTCAAAGGATCCTTCTAAAATAAAGATGTCTGTTTTTCTGATTCACTCTCCCTTGCTGCACATGTTGGTGTTGATTTATGATTTCACACACGCACATCTTTTTCCAGTTCTCATGTTGTTGTGAAACCGAAGCTGCATGTGTTGTTCCTGGTTTGTGGGTGTTTTAGTGAAAAACTTTAATGGTTCTGTAGCTGCTGAAAAAAGGAGGTGGCATCTGTGTGTGTTACTTTTGGACTTGTTGCTCTAATTCTGAGTGATGGCTAGTTCATTAAAAAAAAAAATCACAAATTAAAACAATGGTTTGTTGCAATCGCCCAAAAATTCGCCACCCTTTAACAGCACAGATGTCTGAAGTATCATCCACGGAATTTGGGGTGACGCCGAACCCTGAAACTCCACATCGTGTCAATACAGTAAAGTCAGAGGTGGGGTTTTTGTAGAAGGGAACGTTTGAAAACCTTCAGCACAGCAAGCGTGAGAGAAATGTTTTGGCAGATGTGATAAGAAGAGATGAGGTGATTGTGAGGGGCTCCATGGAGAGAGGGAATGAAAAATGTGATGGATAACTTCCACTGCTTGCAGAAACAATCCCAAACTGAGCGTGTGTGTGTGTGTGTGTGTGTGTTGGGTGGGGCGAGGTAGCGGAGAGAAAGTCACAGAGGCTTAATTCAACTAAACATGAAAGGCCTCGGTGTGTTTATCTGATCCCATACGGACAGGTGGCATCCATAAAAGCCATTTTACAGGACTCGTCTTAGCATGTGTGAGAGAATGAATGTCATGACTTGTGTATCTTTCTTCCCCTGGAGGGATGTACGCGGTGGCCCAAATGTGTGTGCGTATGACTCGGCGCGTGGGAATTTGCGTGCTTCTCTCTCTGCAAAAACCTGTGCTCTGTGTTTGTTTTCATGCTTCTTTATGCGTTGTGTGGCGCTTTCGTGAGTATGCGTGTGCATCCATGTTTACTCCTTTACTGGCTGTGGCTCTCAACCTGTGTCGACCTATTTTCTATCGTGGATTGTTGCAGTCAAAGATGCAAATCCCCCATGAATTCTTAATACACTGTATGCCCTGGCTCTCACACAGGGGAAGTCAATGTAACCTGGGTTGAGTGCTAAAGCTCAACATTGTCTGTCTCAGTGAGAGTGTGTTTGTGTCTAGCTCACAGGGCCTGTGATTTTGGGAGACATGTTAGAAGGATTGCATACGATGGTGTGGAAATACAAAGGTTATCCTGGTGTTTCCTATAGAAGGTGTGTGTTGTTACTTCGCAAGTCGTACAAGACTTCCAGCAGGTAATTCATCATACCAGAGACTTGGAGATGGAGCAGAGCACTGAGGTGTTAATGTGGAGTGTTATTAGGGGTTACTCTCATCCATCCGCCACTAGTATGATCTGTTCTACAGATGTGGGGAAATGGGTGCTGAGAAAAGGGGAAAAGAAAGAAAGAAGCATGCTCTGCCTTAAAACGCAGGCAAGCTCGCCCTTCTTTTCTTTCTCCCTGCTCCCTGTCAAAACACCATTGTTGTAGCTGAAATCTGTCTTCCTTAGACCTATATTATGACTAGCTCTGGCATTTTGATTTCTGTTCCAGCGGCTAATTGTCTCCAGATTTAGTAGACAAATCAGCTTCTGCTATATATGTGTGGCAGACGCATGCAGTAGTGATGCAGAGAGGGAAGACAAACTTTACCTTCTATCTTCAGTTTCTAATAACAATAACACAACCAGTTTCAGAAATAATTACATGAGCTTTTGTTGGTGTGAAGTGTAGTGCGTGAGATATTTTCCTTTTACAAACTGCTTCTTTGAGCAGTTTTGTAATGTGCTTGAAATGCTGAAAGATATAAAGCAGGAGGGCCGTGGTTAAGGTTAGTTTATTCTTAGCATCCTGGAGAATGATTAATGTCTTGTCTACGTGAATTTGAAATTAATTATAGATGGGAACTTACTGGCAGACACAGAAGTAATGTAGATTATGCTGCTTTGCGTACAAAATGTTTTTGGGCGGACAGGTGTGCTGCATTTTCATCTGGAGTGTAGTTTTCCAACTCTGGAAAACCTCTGGCCAATTTTTATTTGAAGTATTTCACTGTGCTGCTCCTAATTTGTCTGTGGTTTTTAACAAGATTTTTTTCATATTGTAGTTTCTATTGACTTGTATCCTTATTGCAAGTAATCACAGGGATGGAAATTATTTCCATCAAAGCACAGACACACACACGCACACATACACGCGCTGTCATGTTTTCATATCTTAGTGGGGACATGTAATTGTCTAATTGACGTAATGCTTTCCCTATCTGCTTACCCTAACCCTAAAAATCAAAAATGAATGCCTAACCCCGACCCTTAGTCTAAACCTAACCATAACCTAATTGTAACCCTGACACTAAAACCACATTTTGAGTCTCAAAAATGTTTTCAAACTCGTGGCGGCAGGCATTTTGTCCCCATAAGGGTATCGCAAGTATACAAAGTATCGACCAGAATAGTCTAAAGCAGGGATGTCAAACAGAAGGTCCAGGGGCCAGAATTGGCCCAACAAACACTCCAATCTGGTCCAGTGGACGGCTCTAGAAAATGTGCGTACAACTTTTCCTACGCCCTTTCTGGGATAGTGTACCAGTTAAACACATCACAAACCTCAAATCTTGAGCATGACAGTGAGAGAATGGCAATAGGATCCATCATATCAGTCCAAAAGATTCATTTTGGGATGCGGTGGAGTGGGAGATTAACATCACGGATGTGTGATGCGTGATGCCATCATATTAATATCTCTGAGGAATGTTTCATACTTGTTGAGTTTAGCTCTGCTTCTCAAACAGTGAAAACTGTTACATAATTGCTCTCTGCTGTTGTGCTGGAGGACTTTGGCAAGTCAGAGAAAATGACCCTGGTGATATCATGTATTACACAGTAAAGCGTTGAGTTTGGAAGATGTGGGAATTTACCAGTCAGGGTGGATCTATTAAAAAGATGATGGGAACCGTAGATCCAGTGTTTTTGTAGGATGAGTCATTGTATGGATTAAAACAATTTTGTGATTCAACTACATTTATGGAAATGCGACGCAATCTTGCTGCTGTACCTGATTAACAAAACCTTTAACTAAGCTTGCTCTTCAACAGTGACGAAGTCTTTTATAGTTGGGTGAATGGTGGGTGGTGAGAGAGCTGTGTAGAGCAGCAGGGCTTCACTCAGCCTGTCATGATAGGAGGAGACGGCTCCATGTGCACGTGTGAGGGCGCTTCCTTCTTGTTACGGTTCTCTTGACGACAGCGTGGCGACAATACGGCAGCTTCCTGTGTGACTTGACTGTGTGACGACAGATCCCCGTGTGTTCAGCCTCAGTGTGAAGTGCTACAATCAGGATATCTTTCGTTGTATAATAGATTCAGTGAGTGACCAGCTTAGACGCAGCAGGTTTTTCCATTTAAGCTCGCTCATTATTCGACGTAGCCGGTCCTCAAATGTTTTCCTTTCGTGTCACAGCCATTTATCTACAGTGTCCACAGTATGGAAGCTCCACCGCAGATTTATCTACAAAAATAAGGCAGAAAATGTTTCCCACAGTGATGCCAGAGTCATGCAGAGGAAAGAGAAGAACAGCTGCAAACCTTCGTGAACTTCACACCAAGTGCTGTTCTGCGTATCAGGATGTTAGGTCGTGTACTAAACATGATAGGATACAACATCATGTGTGTGTTTTCAACTTTTTCTGACTGTAGGTCTGGATGTTTTTAGTCAAAGCATAAGGCATACATAAAGCTTCTAGAGATTAAACAAAAAAAATCAAAGAAGAGCAGGTGACACTTAGATATTCTGACTCTGGTGGTCAATGATATTCTGTGATTTCTGTGGGTCTACTGGGTCTGCTTAGGTCTGAGTGACACAAATGTCATCTTAAGTGAGGCTATATCCTTCTTAATTTGCATTTTTATAGAAAACTACAACAGGAATAACTAGTTGGTTATGTGATATTGGTCATTTTCAACAAAGTGAATACCTCTCGCTCAGAAGCATGAATGCAAAAACTCAAAAAAGCCTTCCATAAAATCAGAATTTGGACAGTCTCTTCTCAACTACGGTAAAAAACAGGAATTAAAATTATTTTTTGGCTTTACTTGAAGAAGCCAGTGGTTTTTTCCTGTCAGTGTGTGATGGAGTTGTTTTTTAGACCCTCGCTGCTGTTCTGTATGCCAGAATCAATGTTTTGTTTTCTCTTCTTGTACTATCATCTGAATATTTGCCTGCGTCGTAGTGACGTAAACCACTTTACTTCAAGGTACAGGGATAAAAAAGGGCTTTTACTGCATCTTTTCATCCACTATTTACACACTATGTGTGTGTATATGTATATATATCTGTAAATATATCTCTTGGTGTGTTACTGGGATTATACAACCAAGTACAACAAATTGTAAGGAAGGATTTGTAAGGATTTAGGAAGTTGTTGTTGAATTGGCATTCTCAAAATAAAGCCATTTTACCATTGCCATTACTGTATCATGCAACCAAAGCAAATCAAAGCATGAATAATCATGTCATCTGTTATATTCATATAGAGAAATGTATCGCTCATACAGACAGTTAGTCATCAGTCAGCGTGTGTCTCCGTTTGTGCGCGTGCCCATGATGAATGTCTGAGCGCTTGCATGTAGATTTTCATGTCAGAAGTTGACAGTGTGAGTGAATTACAGAGCGAGGGGGGCATGACAGATCAAATTTCCATCAGTTTTGTCTGACTCACTCAGGCCTGAATGGGGGTTATTAAGGCATTGTGAGGGGTCACAAGAAGGTCATTTGAGGCTATGAAAGGTTGTAAAGGGGCTGTGAGTCAGAGGTTTGAACTGCTGGCTCTCTGTGAGTCATTTTCTGGCTTAGTGGGATACATTTCAGGGTCCGCTCACCTCAGGGGGGAAACAGATGTCTGTTAGGGGATCAGAGGCTTATAAATACTTGTGTAGGTATTTTTGGGATCTCACACACTAATGTTTGGTTTGGATTTGATCACAAGTTCTGTTATTAACAGTAGTATTTTTGGTATTTTAAAAAAAAAGTCTACTCTCCATTCACGTGCTAAAGTGCAGTTTGTGCTCTGCACAAGCACTTGTGTTTAACATGAAATGTATGCACAGCATTCAAATGTGCAAATAGGGTGATGTGAACATGTGATCATAATATTGTGAAGATATTTGAAACTATCCTTGTCTGCAAACTTTCTGCTACTAGTCAGTTTAGTAGAGGTTAACATTGTCATAAAAGGGTGACCATTAGGTCAAATATATATGAATATATATGTAATATGTACTTCATTTTAAATTTCATTTAAAAATGAATGCAAATGCAGTCCATATCGTTTTCTCTTTCCCTGATAAAGGACAAAATGAGGACACACTTGTGCAATGGCGGAAGAATGCTTGCTTGGTTGGGAAGCACATATTGTTTTAGCATCGTGATGAGCAGTAGATTTATGTAGGCACATATGGTCCAGTGGTACTGTATGTCAACTTTTGGCATGCTCTGCTGTTGTTTTTTCCATGTGCTTCAAGCTTAGAGTGTGGTTGTGGCTTTTGTTAGAAGACAAGAGTACAGCTCATACATGTCTGTATTAGTATGTTAGCCATCCATTATCTTAGTGATGAGCAGTTTAAGAAGATCAGTGGGAGGACATTTCTGCACCTAATAAGAGTGCTGTTTCGGCCCTGACTTGGTTTTAGGGTTAAGGTTATGTCTAGGCCAGTCTAAGGCTGACATAAGGGGAAAAGGAATGCATTAGACCAATTAATTTCTTCCCAATTATAGCAACAAAAATGTGTATTTACAAGTGTATGTATGTATAAATCTTTCTGTTAAATATTAAATGCAACCTGTTTAATATGACAATGTCTCTACAAAGCAATCAAACACATGTTGCATTGATTTAGAAGGAAACTTCCCCTTCCTACCGTTGCATTTTGTAATTTTCCTTTACATGTTTCCAATAACTTTGAGCAAGCTGGGGACTTTTCAATGTGACTGATGCAAATTTGCAAATTTTTTGAAATAATCAACTTTTCTTGTTATTTACATGCAATATATTTATGTTAGCTCTGGGCTTTATACCCAAGGTTTTGTATTTTTTGGAGCTCCTTGTTATGGTATTGACAGCGTGTTTCATCTTTAGTTCTTTCTGCTTTTGTTTTCTGGTTTCCGTTAATGTTAGTATAGTTTTTATCTGGATCTGTTAATTAATTTAACCATCTTTGTATCCACCTGTGTCATGTTAAGTCTATATGTCTCTTTGTGATTCCTTGTTTAGTTGTTTCCTGTTTTATTTTGAAAGCAGTCGATTTATTAGGTTAATTGTCTTCTGCTGTCTTCTCACCTGTTTCCCTTCCACTCCTTGTCTTGAGTGTATTATTGTCTGAGTCTCCTGGGGTTAGGGTTAGGGTTGTGGTTTGGACAATGATTTGGTTAACAATTAAAGGCGTTTGTAAGATTTTTAGTTTAAAATATTACAATCATTTTTAACAAATCATCAAAGACACCAATGCATTTTTATGTTTGGTAAATCTCTACTGAATTTGACACATTAGCCATTTAGGGTCCACGTGTACCAGTTTAGGTTACCTGAAGATGTGACTTAAAGCCATTATTGTCGGAAGAAGTGTAGCTGTCCAGAGCAAATTTTTCTACCATGATTCAAACTTCACTCAAAGACAGGAGGTCACTGACTAAAAACTGAAGTTTTAAAAAAGAAACATGGTTAACAAGAAAATCCACGAGCTGGAGTTTGTTTCATCCCAGCATTGTCCTGTTGCGATGCTTCAGCTTGGTTGCTCACTGAGGACTCAAAGCCTGGTCCCAGCGGTAAGCTGAGATTCAGCAGATCAGCAATTTGTCATGCAGCATTGTGTAACAGAATTCGCTGATAGTAGTCACAAGCAGTGCTTGATCTTGTGTCCAGATGCTGTACAAACTACAATAAAAGGCTAACCTAGAAAAAATTAAAATAGTTCAAGAAATATCCAGAAAGAAAACACAGTAACTTAGATTGTTACATTTGTTTTAACACTCATTAATTGTGTCAAATCAGTTTCCTATTAAGTATGATGCTTTGAAAAAAATATTTAGCAGTTCTTATTCTGTGTTAGTGTATTACATTCTTTTACTGAAGTAGAGTGGATTGCTTTCATAAAGGTTAATCCAAGATTAATGAAATGAACAATCCATCACCCATTACAGACACAAATAGACTGACTTCAGTGGCTAAATGGATTCATCTCTAGTTCTTTCTTTTTAAGCTGAACAAAAAATTTAATAATTTTTCCTTAATGCCCATTTAACAAATTGCAACAACTTATTATTCTTATTTAGAAATTATACCTGAGTTACAAAGGCTGAAAAAATCATACATCCTCACTGCAGATCTTTTGCATACCACCGAGGTGTTTATGGAGGAAACGAGAGGTTCCTCCCTTTAACATCAGGGATATACAGACACGGAGAGAAGTGTAATGTGGATTTACACTCACATACACAGGAGGCAGCGAAGACACCAGGCCAGGTTTTGCATCTATTCTCAGGGCAATAAAAAGTACCAGAAAACAGAGGAACAGAGAGAAGAACTGGGAGGGTAAGCAGAGATGTGGGAGGTCGTGAAGGATGGAAAGATGGAGGGATAGTGAGAAGTGGGGAAGGGATAAAGGGAGGTCTGCTGCTTCCTCATGAGGGAGGATGAATGGTAAGTTGGGGGTCTGGTTTGCCTCCTGGGTTTTTAGACACACACACACGCACACGCACACGCGCACACACACACACACACACACACACACACACACACACACACACACACACACACTAGTGTGTTTACAAAGGAGAGTATAACGGTTCCACTCTGTACCTCAGTGTAGCTTAGGTGCTCCAGGGCCACATGTGTAAACGATGAGAGGAATGCACCACTGATGTATTGACATTGTGTGTTATGGACATTTTGTAACATTCATAACCTTTATGACCCTGAAGGGAACAGCTGTAGCATGTTGTCATGTGACGTCTAAGTTCATGTTTTATTTTATGTGACACAGGGCGCCTCGTGGATGGAGGAAACAACATTAAAGGCCTGCAAATTTAATTATTTTGTAAAAAATATACACATGTATATCATGGTTGTTTAAAGTTAGCGTTTGATGTTGTTTTTCGTGATTCTCATCTTTACAGATTTAAACGGTTTTGAGCCAACCGCAAAATCAGATAAAGAAGTTATGAATGTGTTATTTGTCAATCTTGAACAATAAATCCAAATCTAAAAACACTGTATAAGTTGGGAAGGAGTTCACGTTCTGAACCTTAGAAACAGCAGTTGACTTTTTTATATAATATCATGTGATCTTCTGAAGAATCAAAACTTTCTAATGAAAGAAACAGATGTACTTGAAAATATATGTTTAATATACTGAACACAGTCAAGGTCAAGGGTTAAGACTGAACTGTAGACTGTATATCAAAGAGGGAAATAGCTATTGTGACATCAAGCACCCGCCCCATTTGAAGGCACGCTGAACATTTCGTGACAGTGTGGGGAGTCTGTGGTTGATATGCTTTTATTCCCATGTGAAGCACTTTGAAATAACTTCCTGTTTTAAAAAGTGCTATATAAATAAATTTTACTTACTACTATTTACAAAATTTTCTGCAGTTTTGCAACCGGACATGATGGTCAAGATTGGATCTGTCTATGAAACTAAGAAGCGCTCCATCTGCATTGGCTAATGACTTATGATTGACAGGTCACTAGCCAATGGGCATGCCCTATCTGACCCTAATAATGACCAAAACTTGCAAAATAAACTTCATCTTGCATTCAGCGTGACTTCCTACTAGCAACTGAGCCCATGGGGTCATCATGAAAGTGTTTATTGAGGTCACAGAGAACTAGAGCTGAGCACTGTTTTCCCATGAACTTCGATATAACTGGAAGTCTTTTTGCAGTGCCCCCTTCTGCCCATTAAAAAGAATGGAGGTTTTAAGGTACTTTCAAATGAGTGCCACTTTTCAGATGCAGAAGCACAGACAGCTGAAAAGACGGATGTAGATACCGTTGGTTTTTGAAGTCTCAAGAAGAGCCTTATCAGCGCCAACTTCATGAAGTCTGACCTTGAAATCGCATGCTCATTAACTTGTGACTGCTAAGTCATTATAACCCAGATAATGATCCTTTCTAAAACATAGTATGACCAATTTAAAAAATAGATGTAACATTTTATTCAGTATGGCCTGAAATTAGGGGCGGAGCCAAAAATTGCTGTAGGAATGTGTTTTTAGAGTCTAAGCCAGAGAACCGTCGTCTCATAGACTTCTATAAGGCCTGAAATATTTTTGCACTAACAGGTACAGAAACCTGGTGACCATTTAAAAACTACACGTGTGAGGCACTTAAAGCATGGCTTAAGTCCACCTCCGTCTTTTATTTACAGTCTTTGGGGTCAACTTCTAATGGTTTCTTTAAGCATGTCGTCAAAATGTTAAAAATAGAAACTTGTCCTTCTATATTGCTGAAACTAATTTCTTTAATTGTCATGTATTCATCGTGGAACAGTAAAGCAGAGATTCAAAAGGCCCCGATGTTAAAACGCCCAACTTAACGGCAGCTGTAAACATGTTTTTTGCCTGGTGAAATAATTGGTTTTGGTCTTAATAGCTTTGTGATTTTAGATACACAACTCACTCATTTAGATGGTGCTCGGGACCTGACCACGTGGTTTTCCACTAGCTTCTACTGATTTGGTACAGTGCTAAATTATTGCTACACTTTGTTAACCCAGGCAAGCTAAAATGAATGTAGATCCGAGCTCTACCTTCTTGCTGAAAAATGGACATGTCTGTCTCTGTGTTGTCTTCCCAAAAAATTCCAGTTTTAGAACAGGGGTCGGTGATTAATTAATTGTGTTACATCTAATCTTTTGAGGAGTTTATAGCATTTTATAAAGAAATTTAATTAATACTGACCAGAATAGATTTCAGCTTATTAGTGCGGCCCTCCACAACAGTCCCAGTTACTCATGTGACCCCTTGGGAAAATTAATTTCCCACTCCTGATTAAGAATACACATTTCACTGTAAGTAATTTCGAGCTGGTCAAAAAAAAAAAAAAATCAAATGTAACATCTTTGCTGGTGTGTATCTTTGGCAGTGGTCTGTCTGTCACATCAGCTCAGCAGCTGCCTCTTTGCTGGATGTAGTGTGTCACATCGGAGCAGACAGTTTCCACTCCAGCAGGGCTACTGTTTGCTCTGCCTGTGAGCTGTTTCTTACCCTTACACTCTAACAAATACAGAGGCCGACAAGAGAATCACGTCATTAAACAGCCTGTCTACAAATCTTCAGCTGTGCCTTCTCGAGGTGACAGCGTTCATTCAGAAAAGGATTTGCGCACATGAGATCCCGAAAGCACTTCAGTGAAAGCAAAACGGAGAAGGTAAAATGTTGTAAAGGATTTGCTGAAATGTCTTTAGAAAAAGACTGTTAAGCTGGAGAACACAATAGCTCAGAGGGCTTAATGATTTATGGTCTTTGATCACAAATGTAATTGATTTCTTTCTTTATTTTTGTGGTTTCCTCGTATAGTCCACAGATAAGTATGTGTAAATGCCATCACCCCATCAGTAGCGCCTAACTGACCAAATATGAATTGCTCAATAAAATATGATGCATGAAAAACCTAAGGAGAGCATGTTTTCCTGTTTAATGATCCAATTTTCCCTTTAAAATATTACAAATGGTACTTAAAAAAAAAAAGAGAGCAAAATTATTTAACTAATATGCCAGAGATGTAGACACATGCACTTTGAGGCATAGATGCATGCACACACAGAGCAGGTGTAAAGGACATTCTCTGGTTACACCTGAATATTTAACTATCTGAACTAACACATTCTCACACAGCAACACGCAGGTGATAGTGTTGCATTCACACCTCTCATCACTTCATATTGCAGGGCATCAAGTCATGTTTAAAGCTATAATATTTGCTTAAGATCAAATGATTCAGACGTATAAAGACTATTAAATGAAATTAATATCTGTTTTTTTAATGCATTGTGCCACTGACGTTACAGAGTTAGAAGCTGGTGCTGTCTCCCTCTTGTTGGCAATTGGCTGAAACAGTGCATGTTCCATCTGCAGTTCACTGCAGTGATGACTGATAACACGTGTCTCAGTGTGTGTGGTAACAGTGATGAGTGGGGAGTCTGTGGTTGGTGGTCCAGACTGTAGGTTTGATGATAAGCCAACTGATGATCGGTGCAGTCCGGTTACAGCTCCAAGTTAATTCCCTGCGCCTCTGCTTTGTGTTTCAGCCAATCCAGTGATGCACAGCAGTGTTTAAACAGCACTGACAGGGTGGCAGGCCTGTTTCTTGTATCAGAAAAAAATACGAGTGATTTAGTTTTTTGATATACTTTGTACTGTCTATTTTGATATAGCAGAACTTTGGCACCAAAACTCCAGCCCTCTCTTCCTCCCTTTGTGTTTTCACTTGTGAAGCAAGAACTTCTCATTAAAAGACTCATGAAAGCTACTTTCATGAGTCTTCAGTGGCGAGTAAAAAAAAAGAAATCTTGGAGCTTCTTTTGATCTAAAACAACAGGGTGAGACAGCATCAGTATTGTGTTGTCATAATACATCCTGAATTGGTAGCTGTATTATTTTCATCTATGATGACTCGCCTTTCTCTTTCTGTGGTTGTCTTTGCAATTGTCTTGTCACGTAGCCTGAGTCATTCTGACAGATTCCAGAGCGGTGGCACAAAGAGCTTCTTTTAGTTTGACAGATTTCTCATGAAGACCCCAGACATGCTTCATCGAACCATGATTACATTCAGGTTATCATCTGTATCTTTTCTCATGCCAGCTAGCCCAATACTGACTAACAAGACTCTGCCCACAATTGCTTCCTCTTGTAAACAACAATAAACAAGATGAGGAGGGAATATGTGCTTCCAATTTCTTATAAAGTAAATCTTTAAGGAAATTGGAAGGTTTGAGGCTGAGATGCAAAATGTTTTTTGGTTTATTTACAGAAAAAAGCAATTTCAAAAAAATCAAAAACTACCAGGGTGAAAATTGTTAGCCCGCCTGATGCTAATAGTCTGTTGCATACCCTTTTTACTGGATAACAGCCTGCAGTTGTTTGCTATGGTTTCAACGAGTCTCACACACATCTCCTGAATAATCCCAGGCCATTCTTCTATTCTCCTCCAGATGTAATGGTCTTCTGACACGGACCTTTGTCTTTAGTTCATCCAACAGATTTTCAGTGGGAGTTAATTCAAGGCTTTGTGCAGGCCAATCAGTAACGTTCACTCTGGTCTTCTGAAGGTAATTCTTCACCAGCGTCTTGTTGGAAGAGGAAACAATGACCCAGGCCCAATTTTGCTGCTGACTGCTCTATTTTACATCCACCATTGTGTATCACAGTGTTTTAATATATTCACTGGTCATTTCATTAGGTATAAAATGATATAATGCTGGTACAGGGTTTGACACTCTTCCTATAAGCTAATCTTTAAGTGACCCACCCTGACTGGTAAGTTCCCAGACATGTAAAATCACCAGGATTTTTCTTAGAAGATAAGAAGTTTTCCAGACCAGAGAACAGTGATCAAGTAGGAAATAAGTGGTGCCTTAGTTTATAGTTAGTTATCACTTCTTAAGTTACAGCTTGTTAGTACTGGGTTGGACCTCCTTTTGCCTCCAGAGCTGCTTTAATTCTTCCCAGCATAGACTGCTATATGATTATAGGCTTATAGGATATTAATTTATAAATCCGTCTTTTAATTTTTCAAAAATATATATGCATCTTCAAAACCCCACAATATATTATTTTGCAGTCATGTTTTAAGACATCATTAGGAGGTTGGATGGTCGAAATTTGCTTTGAAAAGTGGAAGCTAACCCAAATATAAAAATAAAAAGAATTTCTAAATTACAAAAATGGTCTTATTTGTCCAAATTTTCAAGCTCAGAGCCTCGGGGATTTCGCTCGCACTCACCCAGTGACTGGGTCTTTTGCTTTTTGTCAACAGAAGTAGTCTGGAGAAAAACTTCACATTTGGATATGCCAGGTTTCCCATGAGCCAGGATATTTTAATGTTTTTTACAGCAGTGAACAAATGGGTGAACAGTACAGAAAAGAGGTCTCATGTATGAAAACTATGTCAACACTTGTAGCTCTGCCAGCATTTAGCACCTGTTTGGAACACCGCCCCTTTAAGCATTAACACTTGTGTTGTATTACACTCGAGCGGAACATTATCCCTCATTACAAGCTCCTCTAACACCGTGAACAAAAGAACAGAACACTGGCCTGACTGTAATGACACTGCCTGCTAGGTGTCATTTGGCTCTAATGGTTTCCTCTGTTGTCTACGACTATAGCACTTGTTATTTATACTTTCCATAGTGCAGCTAGAACAGGTTGCTGTTGCCATCTTTCATGGTTACATTTAATTGTGCACATTTTCTTCATATTGTCCATCAGACTATATTTTATTATAGTGTTTGGCAACCCGAATGGTAATTACTACAAATATTTATACACAAGGCTTTTTGAGTGCAACTTGTTCATGTGTGGCTTGGACACTAAAATAATTCAAAGTAGACATAATGACTGGAAAGTGACTCATTCTGTTTACTCATCAGATCTTAATATTGCATAACTGGCTTAGTAGAAAAATTACTAGTTGCCAGTTTTTTAAATATATGGTGATTTGTATACATTTGTTAGTTCAAAGGACAAATGGAGGGGACAAAAACGCCTTCATTACTTCACGATTTGACCTGTCGTCCTCATTTTGGGCTCCATAGTCTTATTTTTGTACTCTGTTACAGTAGCTTTGGTTAATTCACATTTAAGTAATCCTTACTTCTTCTATACTGGGCCTCGGTGCAGACTATCAGTTCATCCTGTCTGAAACAAGCTATTTTAGCTCGTCTTGCTTAAAGGGCACCTCTACTTTAACCCAACTTTGTTTCTGATTGGATGCCTCTTGCAAACAGAATGTTTGAACAGTAGACAGGTGCAGTTCACAGCGAGACCTATAACCATTATAAAGGACATCTCTTTGACATCTTGTCTCCAAAGCAAAACAGTGGAGCTACACATGTCTGCCTCTAAAATTCTAATCAAAGCAGCTCTGAGCATTTCTGCTGTAGGGCATGATTTTTCACACAGAATCACATAATGGTATTTATGGATGAATACGACACTTAAAAAATGAAAAAACTGAATCTGTAAGCTGGCGTATGCCCTGTAGCTTTTGAACGAGGTTGCACTGACCCAAAGTTCAGGAGAGGAAGGGCTGTGAAATGTGAGATAAGAGGAGTGGATCAGATAGCGGCCACACACATTAGTTAAACATCTCCCTTCTCATGTTCTCCAATCCCCACATCCTCGTCCTCATTACTGTCTTCTCTGGATATTTCCCAAATTTTTAATAGTCTTTCCTTTCTTTTCCAACATACACTTCAGCTCTAAGCTCGCTGCTTATTCTTCCATGCTATTTTGCTCGTGTTGTAAGATCTTTTGACACCCCCCGCCACTTTGATCCATCTTCTTTTCATCACTCCCTGTCAGTCCCACCTTCCTTTTATCCCTGTACTATAGGTATTGTACTATCTTGTCTCTCTTGTGTTTATTGTTTCTTCTCGTCATTTGATAACATCAGATTCTGTTCATCTTTTATTATTTCTTTAAGAACCAAGGCCCAATGCTCAATTACTCGTGTCTTAGGTAAAAAGGGACTAAAACAAGATTTATATGAAAGCATTCTGGGATCAAATTGCAAATCAGAATGTTTTTCTAAACTTTCTGAAGGTTGGACAGACTTAAAACAGTATGCTGTTGTCTTCTAAGCTCATTAACAAAGGAATGGGGTCATTTTTCTCCTTTTTTCATTACAGAATACAGTACACTGTAAAAATGCATTTATTAACATTAAAAATAAGACAATTTGAGCACACATACTCTAGAACGTATAGCTGCATGTTTGTTTTTGAGGTGAGCAATTTTGGTTTAATTCAGCTGAGAGGAGGAACGAGCTCTAACCATGACAAGAAAATGCTTTCGCGTAGCTTCAATCAGGAAACAGTCAAATGAGCTACTTGTACAAAGGCAGAAAAACCTTTAAAGCTTTCCTTGGGGAGTTTTTGATGAATTGAAAACACAACAGCGTGATGTTTATGAGAACAGGTCTGCATTCTGTTTGTGTCGTGCACACACGCACGGCACAGACAGATGCCGTACAGCTTCCTACATATTTAAGATGCTCTGCTGATCAGTGGGAGTAACAGAAGTAAAGAAGCAGGAGTAGAAAGGACGAAGACAAATAAGCCTAGAAGCTAGTGAACATGGATGTAAACAATGTTAGACTCGAAATGTGTGCTGGCTCATTTGCGAGACCTCAAAGGCACCCACACTGTGTTGTGGTGAGAAACCCTGGATGCACTCTTAACATTGTCAAGACAACTCAACGGGGTACCTTTAAGATTAGATACTGATGCGTAAAAGATGGTATTGCAGTGTACTGCTTTTATATCAAAATAAATCATATTTGATTTAAATCTTTGGCACACTCCCATAGATCTGATCACAGTAATAAATAACATTTATTCATTACAAAAAACAAATAAATATCAATAACTTAATATATTCAAGATTTCATAAATACATCTCATATGCGTGATGTTTTGTGTAACTTATGTGCTGTACAGTAGACAGTGAGTTTGCTGAATGTGTGACTGTGACTGAGTATAGATGGGAATATCAAATCCCACATAGCCAAGCTGTAGGCTGTAAAGGAAGTCATAGAAGCTGTAACCGTGCCGAGGTAACTCTTAAAAGTAATTTCTCTGGGGTGAAAACTTGTGTAATGCCACTTCCTGTTTATTTACTCCTATACTGCTAAATCCAAGTCATAAATCACCACATGCCAAAAAAGCTTCTGTGAGTGAAATCAAAACAAAAGAAAAAACACTTAACATTATACCACTATAGAGTGGGAGTATAAAAAGTTTAAATTACACAAAGCCTGACAAGTTGCACTCCCTACACGCAGCCACATCTTCTGGCGGAGTGCTTCCTCACGGTGTGGTAAACCAGGCTGTCGTCCAGAAACGAGAGATCGTCGTCGAACGCTATTGGCCGACAGCAAGCCTGAGGGGGAACGTCTTTGGCGGGAAGCCTCCTGTTGTGAATGAGGTTGTAAAGGATTTTGTCGTAGTTTGTCTCTGACTTTCTGCACGGTCCTGAGCAGTACCTGAATATCATTTCCTCACTGGAGCGGTAGCCCAGACCGAGGTCAGACACGTTGAGGTGGATCTGCTTTAGCACGCAGCCCTGTCCTCTACCACCGCCTCTAATCTTCCCACCTGCGCCAGCACCTCTAGATCCCCCTTCTCTTCTGTTACTGTTTCGCTGGCTTGTCCTTTTTCTCTTTCTCCTTCTATGTCGGGTCCTGCTGTCAAAGTTATCTTTGGAGGGGGAAGAGATGGGGACGGCAGCGGCGGTGGTGCTGGTGGTGGAGGTAGATGAGGACACAGTGAGCGAGGAGGAGCGACGCATTCTACTGATGGTTACTTTGATGAAGTTCACCACATCTTCAAACTCATTTGGGAGGGGCTCCTCAGTGGTGTCTGAAACCAATTAAGAGACATGCATAAGGCTGGACAGAACACACTGTTTCACTTCTACACACCCCACTGGCTATTGAACACATGCAGTGCTGTGTCACTAAACTACACATGCACATCTTTAAATGATACAGAGGTCTCTTCTGTGGAGGCAATACTGATGGGGTGGATTTAGGTGTCTTACGAATGAGTCCCATTGTCACCAGACGCTTTTACGTTTAAGTGGGATTAAACAATGAAGACAACACAGCTACTATGTAGCCTCGTGGCACAAGTTACTTGATGGAAAATGAATTCCTAATTATTACCACTTGAAGTTATTCTTCTGAGGGGAAAAAAAGAGGCATTCATCTGCCAATAAACTGAGTATGATGAGACGTGTAACTGCAAAGGTTTTAAGACCATGATCAATCTGAATCAAATATTCGTTCAGCATAAAATAAAATAAATTTTAAGTATAAGCAACTTAACTGGTGACCACTTACACATGTTTTCTATTTGTTGTTAGGTTTGCCAATTTTTGATTTTTTTTTTCTCTTTCTGGTGGACACATCACCATCACGTTTTAAGCAATTCACACAAATCTCATTGCAAATGACATATCGGGTTTGCGCACTTTCGCTACCCTCACATTTGTCTCCTCCAGCCAGCGTTTCGTCCCTGTTTGCGGTATCCGCGCGGCTCATGCTCGTGGAAGAAACAGACAGGCCGATCTGAACGGGCGGGAGCTCGGGGGGACTCTCGGCGACGCGCCCTCTCCTCTTGGTGGACGTGGGCTGCTGCGGGCTCTGGAGCAGCGGGCTGGCGTAAACGGCACTCAGCAGTATCAAACAAGTGGTTAGACTATCCCATAACTTCATTGTCCACTTCAGTCCGACAGTAGGACATGGCGCGATGCAAAATCAACAGGTATCATCTGGCAAAAGCGCTCCACGGACGTGTAATAGTTAGACTCATCAGAGCTGCTGCCAGTCCAAATGGTGGTAATCGACCGTGCGCACTGCAAACTGCACGCAATCACTCACATGCCAGCTGGACAGCGAAACGCAATGTGGCGCAACATTCAGGGCACAGACGCGCAAACGCAAATCAGCGGCTCCTCTCTGAAGTTGACTCCAAAACGGGTCCAACAACACTTTAACGATGAAAACCTTTTTTTTTTTCAGTCCTTCACTGTTTTCATTCAACACAGTTCCTGCTGCTGACTTCGGGCCATCTCTCTCACCATCAATCCTGACTGAGCTGCGAGGAAAAGCGAGAGAGCTGGGGAGTGCTGGTGACGTGCGACGGTCCATCCTCTGCTTCTTCCTGTCTCCACCCCATGCATGGGAACTATGCAGAAGGATGGAGGCCACAGACAAGACAGAAGCTGAAGTGTGGAGTTGGTGAGAGTTAAAGAGTTATATCACCAAGGAAATCCAGAAATGTGCCTCAGATGGGCGGGAGAAGTTCCATTCTTTCCGAACCAGAATCCCCATCCTGCTTTTCGACTTGGGTTGATATTGGACGGAAAACATTTTTCCAATTAGCCAGTCAAAACAGATCGAATAGATTGTGTCGCTCCTGATGAAGACCATGTGCTTGAAATCCCACAGTTCTCCACTTAATGTACTTCAGTGCTATTTAACTTCTAGAAGTTGATGTGACAACCCTTAGGCCAAGCATAACTGCGCCAGTAATTTCTTGTGTAAACCCTTTTCTCTCCCACATTAAGAGCTAAAATATGTCATTTTTAATCACGTTATGTCCGAGGAAAACTGTAGATTTCTCTTCCCATTTGTTCCTTTGTTGGTTTGTTTGAGGCAGATATTAAGAACTAATGGTCCAGTAGTCCAAAAGAACAGTTAAAAACAAATTGTCAAACATGTATGATTAGTAATTTTGTTTATAATTAATGCAGACATATGTGGATAAGCTAAGTGAGTGGAGTAAGTGGGTCAGGTTGCCTCCTCCACACTTCAGTGAAAATGCGGATAAGAGAAAGTCGGTTTTCATATCTGTTCGTTTGTTAGCTTATCCTTTTGAACATTATTATTAAGTGCATAAGGAACAGGGAGTTGATGAAAATCAGAATGATATCCAGTGACTTGATCTGAGAGCTTTATATGTGACGTGAAACACTCAGTGAAGCACTCAGACAGCTGTGATGCTTAAAAGCTCTTTAGTAAGGATAAATGTATAACGTAAACTGCATTTTCTTATATGATTCAAAGTCCAGATTGAAAATTTTTTTTTTTTAAATTATAATGGGGTCAATAAATGCTTTAGTTGGATTCAAACAGCAATCCTTTGGCTCAAGTAACCTTAGAGGGTGTGTGTTTTATTGTCAGGGCTTACATTTTAAAGCAAATCTGCTTTGTTTCTTCACTATCATGCATAAGAACATGATGCTTAGAATATAAATTGCAGCCTTATTGTTCAGTTTCTCAGGTTTTTTTTTAAAAATAATCATTGCAGATAAATTGTAATCCCCTGGTTTGGTACACACAAGGTTTTTCCAAAAGAACATCTTTCCATTTCCTCCATCCCAGGTAGGCCTTATAGTTTACAGCGGCCCATGAACAAGGCTGACGTGAAATACACTTATCCGAAGCAGCATATGCAGATGTGTAAACATGCGTACGGGTCCGTGCACCCTTGAACTGTAGTGTTTCATGATGAATCATGTCTGTGTCAGTGTATGCCTGCGACAGCCACATTGTATTGTAATCACTGGACTACAGTGAACATGCAAAAGCGATTTGAGCATCTGAGTATGCAGTAACTGTAAAGTCATGCACAATAACAATCTTCTTCCACTCGTGTTTTTAGAAGTTAGCCTACTAATTACTCAGAAGAGGCTTCCCTTTCCACTGACTTGCTCACTTAAATACCCTGTCCTCAAGCAATTACGCTCGTGCCAAGCAACAAATACATCAAACAGATGTTCATTTCCCTTCTTGAAAGGCATGGGGGCTGCTCTGTACTCAAATCTGTCAGCCATTTTGAGAGTTTAGTTCGACTCACATACAATAAGCTAATTGTGCCGTGTTATTCCACCCATCATTGCTGGCCGAGGTGAAACTGAGGCCCCAAAATGGCTCGTGATAGCAAAACTTGTTTTAAGTAAGAAGATATTATATTAATGTACTTAGATTTAAAATTTTAAGAAAAGACTGAGTAATATACTGGATAAAGGCATGTGTTGCTGTCTTAATGACCATTGTTTTCAGCTCAGTTTAGTTGTATAAGTTGAACTAATTCATGTCTCCTATATCAGTTTCTCTTCATAGGTTCCCTGTTGAATCCAGAATTGAATTTAAAATCCTTCTCTTCACATACAAATCACATACAAATCAAATTATGAATCATGCCATATTCAGAAGTTTGCAGATGACACGGCCATCATGGGGTATATCTGGGATGATCAGGAAGAGGAGTACAGAAGTCTGGTGAGGAACTTTGTCGCATGGAGTCACACAAACCACCTGCAACTCAACACCTCAAAGACTAAGGAACTGGTTGTGGACTTCGGGAGGTCCAGAGCAGGTCCACTGCCGGTTCAGATAGAGGGGGAGGAGGTGGTCAACAAGTACAAGTACCTCGGGCTGTGGGTGGACAATAAACTGGACTGGTCATGCAACACAGAGCACCTGTATAAAAAAGCCCAAAGCCGACTGTACTTCCTCAGGAGGCTGAGGTCTTTTAACATCTGCAGGAAGCTCCTGAGGATGTTTTACCAGTCGGTGGTTGCTGGAGTACTTTTCTATGCTGTGGTGTGCTGGGGGAGCAGCACAGCAAAGAAGGACTCATCCAGGCTGGAGAAACTGATCAGGAAGGCTAGCTCTGTGGTCGGCATGAAGCTGGACACTCTGGTGACAGTGGCAGAGAAAAGGACATTAAAGAAACTGATGGACATTATGGACAATGCCAGGCATCCTCTGCACACGGCCATAAACAATCAGAAGAGTCTGTTCAGTGACAGGTTGCTTCTCCCCAAGACAAGAACTAACAGACTTAAAAACTCCTTTGTCCCACACGCCATCAGACTGTTTAACTCCTCCCTGGAGGGGAGAGGGAGGGGAAACAGGAGGACAAAGGAGGGGGGAACAACTAAGCTGTAGTGCCTCTTCACCTCACTGTACAATACCTTGTGCAATACTTTTTGTAAATAGTCAACAGTGCAATAGACTCAATACTTGAAATGTGCAATTCACTTGTATTTTTATTTTTTATTCCTATTTATTCTATTTATCCCCTTTGTATATTTTATTTATATTTGTCTCTGTATTTATATATGTGTGTGTGTGTGTATATATATATATATATATATATATATATATATATATATATATATATAACAATTCTGTAACTGTAACTTCGGTCGTTGCTGTGCTTTTTGGAAGTCGAATTTCCCAGAGGAACCCACCCGAGGGATTAATAAAGTTCTATCTTATCTTATCTTATCTTATCTTAAATAGTATCATATCGCCCTAAGAGAGCCTGCAGCTTGCTTGTGGTTCCTTTGATATTTCAAAGTACAATAGGAGGTAGAGCCTTCAGGTTTCAGGCCCCTCTTCCGAGGAACCAGCTCCCAGTTTGGAACTGGGAGATGGACACTTCTCTGCTTTTAAGATTAGACTTAAAACACAGATAAAGCATATAGTTCGGGCCGGATCAGATGACTTTCTAACACAATAGGTCTTTTATTCTGTCTCTCTCCCCTCAATCTGCTGGAGGTTTCTTCCTGTTTCTTCCTGTTTAAAGGGTGTTTTTCTTTCCCACTGCCACCAAGTCCTTGCTCATAGGAGTCATCTGATTGTGGGGGTTTCCTCTTTACCTTACAATATAAAGCACTCTGAGCTGACAGTTGTGATTTTTTGCTATAGAAATGAAATTGAATTGAAAACAATATTGACTTACATCCCATTTAATGTAATCCATCCATCCATCCATCCATCCATCCATCATCTTCTTCTGCTTAACCAGGGCTGGGTCACAGGGGCAGCAGCGTAAGCAAAGAAGCCCAGACCTCCCTCTCCCCTGCCACCTCCTCCAGCCTTTCCGGTGGAACACCAAGGCGTTAGCTGATAAATATCCTCCTCCGGGTGGGACATACCCTGAACACCTCACCAAGGAGGCATCCTGATCAGATGCCTGAACCACCTCACCTGGCTCCTTTTGATGTGGATGAGCAGCGGCTCAACTCTGAGCCCCAGATGGCTAAACTCCTCACCCTATCTCTAAGGGAGAAAGCAGTCAAACTTCGGGAAAAGCTCATTTTCACTGCTTGTATCCGCAATCTCTTCTGCCCAAAGTTCCTGACCAACGCTGAAAGTGGGGATGTAGACTGACCAGTAAATTAAGAGCTTTGCTTTTACACTCAGCTCTCTCTTCACCACGATGAACCGCTATAGCGTCCACATCACTGCAGCTACTGCACCAATCTGTCTGTTTGTGAACAAGACCCCGAGCTATTTAAACTTCTCCACTTGGAACTTGTCACTGATACGGAGTGGGCACTCCACCTTTTCCAGCTGACGGCCTCAGACTTGGAGGTGCTGATTGTCATTCCTGCTGCTTTACACTCGGCTGTGAACTGCTCCAGTGTGAGGAGGAGGCTGTCACCAGATGAAGCCAGAGATGAGTGTCTGAGACCACCTAAGTGAAAGCCTTCTGCCAATTGGCTACGATAAAAATTATGAAGAGATTGGTGACAAAAGGCAGCCCTGGCGGAGTCCAACACCTATCAGAAATGAATTATTGCCCTGTGGACTAAGCTCTTGCAAAGGTTGTATGAGGATTGTATGGCCCGTAGCAACAGGCCAGACACCCCAACTCCTCTGTCAGGACACCCAGAGGGACACGGTCGAATGCCTTGTCCACGTATCTCCAAATATAGATATTTGGAGATACTGTCTCAAAAGAAGAAAACAGGCCATGCATAAGTCAAAATTTCGCGTTGTCTTAAAATTTCAAGTTATTTTCTTAATTTTGGGTCATTTTCTCAAGAATTGAGTGAGTAAATTGAAACTGAGATCCCTAACTCTACTTTCTTTTTTAGGCAATTTACTTTACTGATTTAGGATACATGCTGGTGCAGAATCATTATTTAATTAGAGAATTACTATCTCTAAGATTGACAGGAGGTGGACAGGAAGTTGTCCTTCAATCTGTTTTTATGCATTTACAAGTAGTTTATTCTCCCACTTAAACAAAAGTTGTTGTTGTTGTTTTTTTGCTATAGCAGAGTTCTGTATCTTGTAACAAATACAAGATACTATTTGGTTATGTGTAAACATAACCAAATCGTTTTTAGTGCCTAGACCTAAACAAGCAATGCGTAAAAAACAAATTAAAAAAAGTGAAAAGTGAAAAGCAAAAAAAGCACAATGCCCCCAAAACAGCTGACAAACAAACTCTACTAGGACCTCTAAGATCTCCTGACACTGACTTTTTAGATATTTGAAGGAGCTCTGCTGTCACTCTAGGTGCAGCCAGTGGCATCAGAACCAAAGGACACCCTGTGTGTATCATTGTGACACCAACAGCATCTGACAGAACAGCTGTATCGGACACACTGTGACTGAAATATTTCATTAGCTATTTAATGAATTTTGGTAAACATACCCACGAGGACCAGATAATATTGACTTGTGCTGTTGGTGAGCCCCATATTTCATCTAGCTAAAACATTTTTTTTCCTAACATCTCCAGCATCAGCATTTTGTGTTTGTAGTTAATGTTAGCATGCTAGCACACTAAGATGATGTCTTACATGCTAAATATCAGCATCTTGCTCTGCTTGTGTAACAATGTTAGCATGCTTACATTACCTATGGGTTTAACGTGCTATTTAAAGTTAAAGTTTAGACTCACATAGTTGCCAACACTCATGTTTTATATATGTAAGGTAGATATACACTGATGGGGCAGGTTGTGTAGTTTCTTATTGCTAATGTATTCATGAGCATCCTTTAAACTCAATAAATGAGAGACGACCACTTCACTTTTCGTTCTCTTTATTTTGGAGATCACCATTAGACATTTCCAGAAATAAAAAAAGGAATAAATAAATCAATAAAACCATACATCAGACATTTCATTGATCGAGTATTATGCAAATATATTTCAAGTTAAACTACACACTTTTGTTCTTCAAAACCAGCTCACCAGTTCTGTTAAATGTTTAGATTTCAGGTCAGCACAGAGAAGGAAAAGCTAAAAACACTTCAATTTTCACACTGAACACACTTCTGCACACTGATGAACAAACATCAGACACAACAACCACGTCAAAGTTAATTCAGTCTGCTGAATTAAACCTTTATTTTTTCACAAAATAGCCCGTGAATGAATGTAGCCCATAATTATCTTGCACTTATAGGAAGATTATAGAGGACTTTAATATTTCAAAGGACGTGCTACATTAGAGCTTGTTGCCCCATCCGAAATACAAACAAACAAAAAAATTTTCCCTGCTGGTGATGTTACATCTACTTGTACATTTGTGTGGTGTGTAAATCATTGAATAGGTTGTAAGAAGCACCCCCTTGGTGAGCCATTGCAGTGTTTAGAGAGTAATCTACACCATATGTAGTTCGGTGCTGCTGCAGCCTCGGGCTGCGAGCGATCAGACTACGGGAGCTGTGAATGTGGATGCTGTCTGCTGAGCTGAACCGCAGGGACTTGGCTCAGAAATGTTAAAGTAAGGTCAGTAACAGTTATTATGCTTAAGCAAATAAACCATTTACTCTGTAATTGTCTCCAGTTTTGTGACTGTGAGTTATTGTGAAATTGTTGTTTGCTGCAAAACCCAAACGTCTGACTGCATTTTGGAAGTTGGAATTTCAAGTACAGATATGAACCGGTGGAACAATGAACCCAGATGTTCTGGTTCTTTACACACTTGCATGCAGGAGTCTGATCCTGCCACTAGTGGACACTGTAAATCACTGCTATCCACATTAAATATGGTACACAATGTGCAAGTTTACAGCATATTTGTAAAACCCACACTTTGAGTATTCTCTTCTTTTCTTTGTTTTTTAATTATGATTTCCTGAAACATCTCGCAGACTCCTGAACGATCTCCTTTTCTGAAACACAAACAAACAAGCAAAAATCATATTCTGTTGTTGTAAAAATACAAGTAGTGTAATATAGTTCACCAAAAAAAAAAAAAAAAAAATCAAAAGTATATGCCTGATTAATTTTCCTACACATTTTTAATAAAACATGGCAATAAAACAATGCTTCAACAAGTGTAACTGATATAAATATGTAAAGGTGGATGATGACAGCACCCAGAGGTGTTGGGGAACTTAAAACTTTGTTTCTATTCAAAACCAAACTGAAATTAATTTGTATTGACATTTTAATGATCTTCATGGTGTGGTGAGAAAGAACCAATTAGTTCCTCTAAAACACGTCACGGTCTTTTGACTTCAGGGCAGCCTACTGTTTTTCTCATTAAGCTCCGCAATTTTCTAAACCACCAGTCTGGTTGATTTGCTTCTACAGATTAAAATGAAGAGTACGAAAAATAATTTCTTGGAACAAGGCTAATGTTAAGGCTATCTCGTCTCTTGTCTGTCATAGTCTGAGTCAGCCTGGTGAGAAAGAGAAAACTTACCTTGTTGATTAGTTAATATATTCATTAGGTTATTAACAAAACATTAATTGATGACAGTACTGAAAAATCTATGGCTTTGTTAGTGGCTGCTGCTGTTTTATTCTCATTTCTGTCTCTCTAACTCGGTGTTTTCCTGTGTATTTGCATTTGTCCAGGAGATGGAACCATTGAGTTCCTCACTGGGCCAAACAAAGTGAAACCTCACTATCCTCCCCAAGCTTGGTGATAGGCGTTTTAGGCTTTAGTGGCAATGTACAGTATAACTATCAAGTAGTTTGAAACTTTTATACTGATTTATAATGTCACAACTCGAAACCTCCTTTGGATTTTGCCTATAATTTCACTTCTTTCAGGACTGAACTAAATTGTGATCCTTGAGCCTCATTATGCAGACACCAGACTTTATTGCAGTTCAGCTTATTTTTTGCTGTTTACAAGCTCTACTTATCCCAACTGCCAACCCTGACACTGGTTAGGTTTGAAAAGAAGCTTTTGAATCATCTAAATCAAACTATTTTTTTTATTATGTCACAATGGAAATATAGTGCAGAGAATTAAGATTTCATTGATAATATTCCCACACAACCATAGGGTTCACAAAGAATTGCCCAAAACAGAGAAAATCTACAGTTCTATGGGCAAAACCTTGTTGATGTCAGAGGTTACAGGGGAACGGTCAGACTGCTTTAGAAGACACATGTGGACAACTTAAAAGAAAAGGCATTAACTCAGCTTAGATTATGGATTATTAGAGTGTGTATTATTTGGAGGCCTGTGATTCAGACTCGACGCATAATCAGTGATAAACTACATATTATGAAGGGAAATATGCACAGAATAAAGACCTGTTAACTCGTCAGAGTGTATATGTTGTTCTGATTGTGTTACAGAGCCACAACTTCGCTCATTAGAACTGAAGAAGCGTCTGAGATGAGAGGAAGTCCAGTTGCTTTTCTCTCTGAGCTCCTTAGATTACCATCACCTGGATGACTGAGACCCTACAAAGACATTCCTTTAAAAGGACTGCCACTGCTAACTGCATGCAAGACTTAGTCAGCTGTCCTCTTTGAGTGAGATATGAGAGAGGTATAGGCTTTGCAGTGGTATATCGGTGCAAAATTTGCCTCTTTGTCATCATTTCTTTTTGTCGGCATGCATACCTGGTCCAGCGTGAGCTCCCTTTGACGTTGTCAGAAATGTAAAATGTAAAAAGGTCATTTCTTCCATCTTTGACAGCCCTCTTTGTTACATAAAGTGTGGGCTGGAAGTAAGTAACATACGACGTAAATGTCAAATAATTTAAAACTGTGTCACCTCTCCATAACTGCATTATTTTCTAAGTTGGCAGAGTGGTGTATTTTCTCTTATGCACAATCAAAACACAAACAAATTAATTAAAAATTCAATCACTGAATTAAAACTGAGCAGTAAAGTAGGTTGTCAACTTGTTGTTTTGTCCGCATGTTGAAGTGTCTGTGGGAAAGATACCGTGTGAGTTGATGCATGATAGGTAGAAAGGATTTAAGGCAATAAAGAACTGCATGGATGTGCATAAATGGGAGAGGGTAGCTGTTAGTCTAAAAGCACTTTGAGCAGAAAAGCATATGTCTCATATAAGTCACAGTCCATTTATCATTTACAGGTCCCCTTTTGCATGAACACGGTTATAAAATTCCTCAGTTCTAGACCCATAGGCTGTGTCTGCCTGCACGTTTACATCACGGCTTCACACAGAACCATTTTCAGGGCAACTGTTAAATCTGATCGTGAGACCTCACAAAAATGGAAAAAGCTGAGTGAAGATTGGTGACCAGCTGAAAGTCATTAGAAAGACGGTCTCAGCGGTAATCAGGAGGTGTAGAACAAGCCATCAAAGCCATAGCCACAAAATGACACCGCTGACAAAAACACAGACGGGCAAGTGATTCACACTTAGCACAAGAGTTTATGTGAGATTTTGGACAACTTCTGAAGATTATCCAAGTTACAGATACACTTGCTTGCAAGAGCAAGAACACATAAATATAAAAAGATATATTTTGGGAAAATAAGAGCACTTATTCATCTCAAATGGGTTCCAGTGTGTGTGCCACAAATCAACACAGCCATAACAAATGTAGTCATAGTATAGAGGTGGTAGTGGTGTTGAATAGATGGCATTTATAGATTGCACCATGAGTGCCTGTGGCCTTACCAAAATACCAGCTGACCAGATTAGTCTCCAGAAGCTCACCAGAAGAGGAGGATTACAGCATGATAATGACCCAAAGCACTTTGGGTCATTATCACCCAAAACTGTAAGCTGAGCAAGTATACTACCTGACTTGAATCTAATGGAACATATTTCTGGCATTTTGAAGATAAATGTAGAGTGGCATATCCCCTACAGAAAGGGGCAGCTGAAAATATTTGTAAAGCATCTTTCCTAAAACCTGCGCAAGGCTGGTATCCTCCTTCCCAAAGAAGACTGAACCTTCATGACAAATAAACATAGCTATATGAAGTATTAGATAAAAACAAAAGATATAAAGGTGCATTTGTATTGTTGCAATAGCACAAAAATAAACCTAGATGTAACAAAATTACTACAAGGTGGTATAGTTTTTAATTATGTGACATTTAATACACAGGGACCTCACTTCTGTTGTACATTGTGTTATAAAACCGGTCAGAAAGTTAACACTTGGGTGCAGTGCAGTAATTTTCATTTTTGATGACAAACAGTTAAAATTCCATCTACCAAAGTCTGAACTGAGCTCTACCTTGTTGCTGAGAGCATACAATCAATATTCCCATACTGACTGAGTGAATAAGAACTGCTGATTTGTTGTAAGGTCTGCTTGCTCTTTTTGAACTTCTACTAAAACAACTGTGGGCAGTTGTGGCTTGATATTCTCAGATTTTTTGTTTTGGTTTCTTTTCATGTTAAATTGCCCTTGGGCAATACACCGAACCCCAGGTTGCTCCCAACAGTCAGTCAGCAGCCAACCAACGTAGACGAAAAAATCCTGTGTCTGCAGGTTACTAACCCTTAATGAGTCTTGGCTATTACTGTAATATTGCTTCTACAATTCCAGGTGTCTGGGACTCCTTTTAAAATGATGAACTGTGTGAATGTCAGGGTAATTTGGGGCTTCTAATGATTTCTTTGAACTGTTGTTTCTCCAGGGTGGAATGACTGTACGCCATACATCTTTAATAACTTTAAAAAACAGGAACTAGGTGCACGCAACTTTGAATTTATGTTGGATTTTCTCTAATTGACATACGGTATACCTGCAAGCTCAAATATATGCATACACCCCCACTAATATTTGGTTAGATATACGTTAAGTTGCATCTTGGCCAACTACCTTTGTAATATAATTCTGGCATTTGATGGCACTTCTTGGCAGAATTAGTAGAGTTTATGTAAATTTATGGCTTTCTTGACATGGACCCAGTTTTTAAGCATAGTCCCTAAATTTTCAACAGGGTTGAGGTTGGAGCTTTGGGATGAAGCTTAGTGTTCGCCTGCTTTATCCTTTCCAAAGCCAGTTTTGATGTGTGTTGGGAGCGTTGTACCAATGGCAGCAAAACAGCCCAACATCACGATGCTACCACCGACGTGCTTGACAGCTGGTGCAATGTTCTGAGGTTTAAAAGCCTCTCCTTCAATACTCCAAACGTCCCGTTTGTCACTGAGGCCAAACAACTCAGTCTTTGTCTTGTCTGAACACATAACCTTTATCCAGAAGGCACCTAGCTTGTCCATGTGGACAACTGCAAATTTCATTAAACCTTGAAGGTCATTTGGCTCAGGGGCTTCTTTCTTGGTCAACACCCTTTCAGTTCATGGTGACGGACTTCACTGTAGACGGTGATGCTAGTTTGTCAGCAGTTTCCAGTTCATGGGAGGCTTGAGCCTAACTAATTTCCTCTTATTTGAGGGTGACAGTTTGGGCTTCTTCCAGACCTTGCCAACATGGTGACATATCCAAAATAATTTGTACTTAATTCTTTGAACTGATGATCTTGGAATTTGCAGTTGTTTAGAAATGGCTCCAGGAGGCTCCATTCGTTGGACTTTACTATTATTTTGAGTATTGATGAATCCAGTAAAACAAACCATTTTTATGCTGGCAAAGATAAACTACCAGTTGTGGTCAGTCATGATAATGGGAAGTTAACAGGTCTTGGCCTTGTATAGTTAAAAGGCATTGTAGAACCTTCGGCAACACTTGTATATTTTAACCTGATATTATGCTTTGACCCTGTGCGGATCAGAGAAAATCCCAAATAAATTCAAACTTGCACACCAGGTCTTGTTTTTCTAAAGTCATTAAAGATGTTTGTTGTGCAGTTATTCCAGCTTGGTAGAAGAACTGTTCAAAGAAATCATTAAGAGCAAAAAATAAAAATAAAATTACCATGACAGTCATACCTATGATGATTGTATGTATACTTCTGACCACAACTAAGTGTAGTTTATAGGTAAAACTATGTCTCTGTAGGAATTTATTTTATGCCTCAAATATGCATTTCCTATTTCCCACAGGATACATTTTGCGTGTGTGTGTCAGGAATAAAATACTAGATCAAAATGAGACAAAATTATTTTCAAATTACCTCGCATGGCTTGAGGGATCATTGAATTTTTCATACCTTTTCTGGAGGTGGAATATGGCTGGCAGAGAAAATTAAGCTGAAGTAGATGAGCAGCAGTGAAAATGAAAATAGCCTAACAAATCAGAGTGGTTCCTAGCTGTGGGTTAGATTTTTATCTAGCCTAACTAATATAACAAAAATGGACACCAAAATGGAATCAAGTTACAAAATGTGTTCCTCCAGGTGGATAGTTCGGGTTAATAGGCCCACTGCTGCTGCGCTGACACTAATATGTGTAGGACATGTAATGGATGAAACTACATTTTCATTTGCACTTCATCAGCACCAAAAAGTGCCTTGTATTATGTGTTCTATACTTATTTCTTTTTTAGCCCTTCTTGCCTGCCTCCACCACCAGGGTTTAACTCATTCTCTCTCACTCTCACTCTACCTCTCTCCACCGCTCTCTCTCTTTAAATCATACAGAGACCCTTCCTCTTGATTAGATTTTACTTCTTTCGGGCTGAGACTCCTATGAAGAACATAATGAATGGGTATTCTCTCGGTAATTTAGTCACACATTAATGGATAACTAACCGTCTCTCTCGCTAACATTATTAATCAGTTAATTTATTCTCTTTGGGTTTTGTTGTACACACAGCCACTCAATTACAAACGCACACACACGTTATTCATATTGAGTGTCTGTTGCTTGAGCGGCTCCCCTGCTTTTGCGTAAAGACACGCTCTCCATCTGTGTCCAGTGTGCGGATTAGACGCTTATTATCCTCTTAGCTCTAAATGGCCCTACGTTCTTGCACTTCGCTGTCCATCTTATTTGTTGTCTACTACTTGGACTGGAGCGAAAGGAAATGGATCTCCACCAGTAAAAAAGAATCACCGTGGCCACCGTTCAGTTGTGCGCATTACGCGTGAATTGTCGGAACAGCCCTCTCCATCGTCTGTCAGAGCGCCTGTCAGAGCACCGTGGCTGCCCGTCCGTCCGCTAATGTGTCCCTCCCACTGATCTTTTGCAGATTGTAATCTTATCAGTGTCAAACCGTAGATGCCCTCTCCTCTCGGACATACCCTGCACGTCTTTGGATGGCGTTCGTCCCCAAAATTTGGATGAAAAACGTTTGTTTTTAAGAAAACTTTTATCAGCGACGGGATTAGCTGCATTTACATGTGCGTTTGAATGTGTGATAAAATGAACATTGGTCACTGGTTTTGAAAATCTCGACCAAAACAAGACATGGAATCTAAGTGCAAACAAAGAAGTCTTTTGTATCTACTTTTCTTTGCAATTTGCATAGCCAACGTTTGCTTTTGTGCAAGAAGATCAAATGCTCGAAGGTCTGGTAAGTTCTGCAGCTAAAACCAGCTCCGACAAGGTGTTACGGTTATAACAATAGCCTAATCATTATTGATTTTATTTTAAGTTGGTCTTTATAGTGAAGCCTTGTGGATGTAATCACAGTATTTGTATGTGCTCATCATGTTTGCTGCACTACACCAGTAACGTTAAGTCTGCTTTAACCTTACACAATTTTATGCAAAGTTTTTTCCATCACACATAATATCTTAGTATTACTTTAATGTCCCTAAGAGACCTATCCCTTTCATATTTTTCCATACTCATAAAAAACCTAGTTTCATTACAAAAGATAAATGTTACTTGAATTTATTATCTGCTATTTAATTTCAAATTACACATGCTTAAGAACAGTGCCTGAAGAGCAAGAAATAAGTAAATATTTATGGTGTGGACTGTAAAACCAGATAAAATGGAAATTTCTCCTCTCAAGGCATACTTTATGATGATAAAAGCTGGCTACAAGTTTTACAGAATATGTCAGCTGGATAGAATGAAAGAAAATGAAATCTTCAGCTTTACTGGAGCAGCCATCATTAAACTTGCCAATGTGTCCTTTGGACAGAAATCCCTGGATGTTGATTTCATGATATGCGCACAGCCTCCACTCCCTCACTCTTTGTCCTTCTTTTTCCTTTCCTTGCTTTGGTCCCCTTTCTTTCCTTTTCGTTTTCTTTCCATCACTTCCCTTTTCTCTCACTGTCACTCTGTCTGACTCTTGTATTTCTCCCGCCCTCACTCTTACGGGCCCACAGGCCACTGCAGACTGACTTTCACATCTGTCTGTCAGCACAATAAACTCACCACAGTTTAGACTGCCAAAAACAGAATGATTTTACTTCTGTCTTCATGACTGCTAGTGACAATTGTACTTGTTTTTGTTCTGAGGTCTTTCAGACCTCATTCTCAGGGAGGGGGGAATGTCAACAGGACTCGGTGTCCACATGAGTCACATCTGTCTTTAATGAAAACACTTAAATTCAAGCTTAAAAATAAAGCAAGGGTCCACAATGAATGACATCCAGGTGGTCTTTCTTTTTCAGGATTTTGACAGTTTTTGCCCCCTCTTAAAATACACATTAGTAACAGAACAAGTGAAAATGTTTGTTTTTTCATTTTCCCCATTTTTTTTCCAACATCTTCCATCACCTTACACATGCATTAGATTTGATTTGATTTTTTTAGTAATTGGAAAAAGATTTGTGTAATTATCCCTTAGATTTGTTGAAGAGAACCATAAAAGCCTGTGTCTTACTAAAAATGATCTCTGAATGGCTCATACCTGAAAAGAGCTGCATTTCTTCATAATTGGATGATAATCAGAGGGAATAGGTGGCTTATTCAGAAAGAAAATATCTGAATATAAGATTTGATAATTGCTGACTGAGTGAGAGTAAATATTATGAAAGCAGCTTTTTGAAAGTGCACTAGATCTTGTAGCACATGAAAAAAAGACTTTATATTCACACATTTGAAACTGAGGAAAGTCACATGTTGCTGTGATGCATGGTACAGTTTGGACTTAAAATAAACAGTGTTAACTTATGCTGGATATGCTGGTTTAACTGTATGCGACAGATGGAAACTTTGATATCATACACTTACCAGCCAATTTACACTTTGCTAGTACCTGATTGGAGCTTATTGCCTTCAGAATTGGTTTAATTCTTCACTGGATAGATGCATCATGGTATTGGAAACATTCCTCAGAGATTTTGGTCCATATTGGCATGTTATAGCAGTTACTGCAGATTTGTCGACTGCATCCATGATGCAAATCTCCTGATCCACCACATCCCAAAGGTGCTCTACTGGGCTGAGGTCTGGTGACTACGGAGGTAATTTGAGCACACTGAAGTAACTGTCATGATTGAGAAACCAGTTTGAGATGATCTGAGCTTTGTGACTTGGCGTGCTAACCCACTGGAAGCAGCCATAAGAAAATACATCCCATTATGTCTGTGGTCATGAAGGGATGCTGCCACCAGATGGCTAGTTCACCACTGCTACCAGCCAACCAGGCAGGCTGTATCCATGTTTCCATGTTGTTTACACCAGGGGTAGGCAACTCCAGGCCTCAAGTGCCAGTGTCCTGCAGGTTTTAGATGTGTCCTTGATCCAACACAGCTGATTTAAATGGCTAAATTACCTCCTCAACATATGTTGAAGTTCTCCAGAGGACGGTAATGAACTAATCATTTGATTCAGGTGTGTAGACCAAGGGTAACATCTAAAACCTGCTGGACACCGACACTTGAGGCCTGGAGTTGCCTACCCATGGTTTACACCAAATTCTGGCCCTGCCATCCAAATGTAAAAGCAGAAATTGAAACTCATAACACCAAGCAACCAGTTTTCCAAATCTTATATTGACCCATTTTGGTAAGGTCGTGAGAATCAAAGCCGAGTGGGACCTGGTGTGGTCTTCTGCTTCTGTAGACCATCTACTTCAGGCTTGTTCATTGTTCATGTTGTCCATTCAGTCTTGATTGAATCGAGTGGTTATTTAAGTTAGTGTTGCCTTCCTATCAGCTCAAAGCAGTCAGGCCATTCTTCTTCGACTTCTGGTATCAACAAGGGATTTCTACCCAGGGAACTGCTGCACACATAATGTTTTCTCTTTTTTTGTATCATTTTCTGTAAACACTAAAGACGGTTCTGCAGGAAAGAATCCCCGTATATCAACAGTTTTGCAGAAAATTACTTAAAACACATTTCTTCCCCATTCTGATGCTCGTTTTGAACTTCACCATGTCTTCAGGTTGAAAGCAACAGTTTGGCTTTTCAAATGGAAATTTTACTATTATGCATATTCATTAAAAAATATGTTAATAAGAAGCAAGTCTGTTACTTTATCAAGAGACAGTGAGAGTGTGCAGTTTGTAGACATTGAGGTCTTTAACGTTTGGCCATACTCGAATGTGATCTCCGATATAGATATGATTGATCAATATTTGTTTTGTTAACATTAGTTTCAGAGAGGACCACACGCCAGACACCCATAAATCCTCTTTCACAAGTGGCACAGTAACGATTCGGCCACTTGAACTGCAGAGTGGTTATTTTGGCTAAATCAACTGTCAAGGTTTGTGTGAGTCGGTGCTGAGTGTTTTTAACACAGCTTCTCTGCGCTGAATCAGGCACCTTGAGTAGCCGTGAATGTGCCCAGAGATGAAGACTTACACATGCTGCAGAGCACTTCTGAATGGCATCTTACAGAAAGGCTCTGCAGGTTGCTTCACAGCAAGGTTTTAAATATTAACCGTAATAGTGTTTCATTTTTTTTTTTTAAAAAGTCCAAACCTCTATGTGTTTGAAAGGGAAAAAAATCAGGCTAGTGTTGCATGGAAGACAAATAGTAACTGCTATAAACACCATGAGTGTCAGGTGGCTATATCAAGCTTTTCTCGACACACAATTAAGTGCAATAACAGTTTCATAGCAGTTCATTCAAAGGTATTAAAAGTCACATCGATCCATCATGTAGTTTGTTGTAAGTTTTCAGACATACAGTTAATGATTCACAGAGACCCCTCTCTCTATCTCTATCTGAAATCTGTGAGTTCAGCGCACCCATGTGTTTGCTTGGAACACACCCCTGGGGAGAGATAAATGATCAGGGAATTCACCTGACATGTTTCATTATCCACTCAGGTGAAAGAGCAGAGACAAGGGTGCGAGAAAGGAAAAGAGATGACGGAAGAAGAGGGTCGAAGTGGGTAGGAGTAAGGTCATCCTGAGAGGGAGAAAAGGGTAGTCACGGGAAAGAAAATACAGGAACAGTGGAAAAGAGTTTCTACATGGGATTTCAATTTACAGCACTCTGCTTTGCTATATTTATGTTTCTTTGATTTCAGTACCAGTTTATAGCTGTAAAAGCCAGCACAAACTGTCAGTCAGACAGAAAAATTGTGGCTAATATTTTTAATATTTGAGATTTTGAACCAAACGCTCGCATTTCATATTTTTTAATGAGGGAAATCTATCTGCAAGCACACTAAAATACATCATAAAATATTGAGGTGCTGTACAGCAATATTTAGCATTTTTATGGCAAATATTCACTATATACAAATATTTTGACAAAAAAGTGTCCGAATATGAATCTGTAAACATTGCTGTCTTCTCATGCTTCTCCACGTCACGTCACAGGACATTAGAAGCCAGTAGAAGTCCTAATGATCGACAGCTGCGTAGCTGCTCTTTCTTGCTCTTTTAAGAACTTTTCTAAGTACTGTGTTTTAAGGCCATAGCTGAACACTGGGAAGGCAATTACATGCCTTTGTAGTATCTAGAACCATGAAAAAATGACATGTGAAGTCAGAGTCAGTTGATATTATAAGCTAGAAGTGGTCCATTTTTTCACCACTCAAATGCACTCAAGTGGAAAAGAGTGTAATTTCTTTCCAGACTAAATGTTGGGAAATATGTTGCAAGAGACTTTATTTTGTTCAAAACTGGCAGCAAAGCACCAATCCAGAGGTTAGGCAATGGTGCACACTTTGCAAGAAATCCTCTGTATTTTTTTTTTCTCCAAAAAACAAAAACAACAAACAAGTGCTTGAATAGTAACACAGAAAAAACATTTCTGTACCACTTTATTGTTATTATTTTATTATAACAATCCATGAAATCCTGGCTTTTTACTAAGGTCTTCAAGCTTACCTTAATGATTTATTGATCAAAAATTATAACAAGCATTGTAATTATGATTCTTAAAAATATGGTGTGCATTGTCAACATGTAGAAAGTACTAAGTAAAGATTTAAAATATCACATTTGAAATCCGCATTACAACATTTTTGTAGATGTGAAGACTGGGAAACAGCCTCAGAACACAACACTGATATTTTGTGGTGAGCATGTTAGCTAAACAGCTAATGATTTAGCAGACACGAAGCAGCATTCATGTTCATCTGAAGTGTTGCTTCTGGCCACAGTGTAACTGTAACTGAAATAGTTACATTTAAGTTTATTGAGTTTTGGTCTATAACAATTCCTGATGAAAATATCTGCCTGATTGGCTGCTAAGCCCATCAAATCACACCTACAGGGAGGGTACTGTACAATAACACACTGATGATGATATTTCTTCATCGATTTGTTTGTTTATACATTTAACAGAAAAGTGAATTTTGGAATTATGCTTAATATGAAAATTTTTATTTCAGCAGCTTTAGGTTTATGTTGTAAATTACATTTCATCACTTACTGAACCGTGCTGATAGCAGGACATCAAGATTCTTTGTAATGAAATCCAAAATAATTCCATAATGTATCTGGTATAACATTATTTAAGTCCAAAACTAGGTGGTCACAGCTTTCTAATACAACCAAACTTGTACTTTCCTCCCTTGTATATCTCCTCTTTCCCTTACTGATTATATCTGTCACTAAGTGTGTCGTCTCTGTTTAACCAGATCGCCTGAGTCCTCCATTAGACATCCAGCTGGAGACAATCAACTGCACTGCCTTCAGTGTACGATGGAAGATGCCCCGGAGACATGTTAGCACCATCACTGGATATAAGGTAATTAGAGACACATAATGTAATTTAACAACTGAAGCAATATTTCAGCTTTTATATTACATTATGTCACTAGGTATGTTGGTAAGGGTTTTTTATTTTATTTTATTTTTTAAATATTTGTATCAGCATTCTTCCTGCTTATAGGTCGGATTCTTCTATCAAGTCCCACATTACAAATATACAGTTTACGCAATTTTAGCATTTGCATTGTACTTTTACTCTGGGGGGAGAGGGGGCAAAAGTTAAACTTCCACCGGTTACACATAATTGTTTTGTAATGCACAACTGCCAGAAAAATATCAGCAATGATGAAAGGAACTGGTGGTAGTGCCAAACCAATAGAGAGGACAGATTTGGAACCAGTTATCAACCTGAAGTACTAATATGGAAGTTTACCTAAATTGATATACTAACATATATTATTGCATAGAGTTAGTAATTCTTACACCAAAAGATGGCAAACTACTGAAAAACCAAGGCCTGAGTAACCTGCCTGATCCCAGGCAAAAGATGTGTGTTCTCTGAGCAGCTGAGACGTGGAGGTGTCACTGGTTGAAATCAGTTGTAAAGAACCCCCTTGTGACTAGTTTTCTCCTTGTCTTTCCCATAGAGTCACACTGAATTAAAAAAACAACAGCAAAAACCATTCAGATTGTATTCAAGTTCGTTCCTCCAGAAATGAGCCGCCGAATCAAATAAAACTTAAGAAACTGGTCTCACATTATGGATTTAGAGCAATTTCAAATGACTTGGTGGCAGTTATTTCAGGGTATAAATCTTTTGCTTTAATATTATTACCTTTATTTCTGGCATTAGAAAATTACTTTTTCCAAGTTATACATTTTTTTATTGAATCTGAAGTTTATAAAATTTGGTTGTTTCTGTATTTTATTTCTATTTTTTGCCTGTACTTAACCAGTGTGTAGATTTGGATGTATATATATATGGATATGTGCTAATAATTTATCCAACTTATGTTTGACTACTGTCCTTCTTGGCCAGGACATGCTATTAATCTCAAAAGTTTATTTTTCCTGGTTAATTAAAGGTTAAATAAAACAACAACAAATAAAAAATAGGGAGTGTAGAAGAAGAGCGTTTCTCGTTTGCGCTGCACTTTTCACAGTTTAACTACGACTTAAAGAGTAGTTTGCAAGTGTTTGTAAAGCAATAGCATGGAAGTTTTGGTGCAGCACCATACACTTCTTTGCAACTGATTTCACACTAACAACCGACAACAACCTGCAGCAACTACTTGCCAATCAGTTGCAGAATACACATTTAGCACCGTAGAAACAAGTGATTCTCCTGGCTTGCATGGCTGCAGCTTTAGACATCAAGTAGATAGCGACAGTCATCACCCTTCAACAGTCACTTGCTACCAGTGGTATCTAGATGGTCACCAACCAGCCTATAGACCATGTGAATGGAGCTTTCACACCCTTGTATCACTTTGTTGTTTTCTAACATCACATCCAATCAGTAGCTAATCAACATGAAATTGTCTTATTTCTAGGACATACATGTTATTTGTAAACTTTATTATTTATAAATTGGGCCAAATAACAACAACTCAAATGCAATCTTGCGCGTTCCTGTCCGTTAATGTCACTAGGTTCAACCGTGTTAGATAGGAGTCACAATTTTATTGGAAAAATGACATACATATGGAAAAGTTCATACATAAAGGGGGAAGCTGTCAGATTAAAGGAAAGGCGTACATGTCTGAATGGGGCAGGAGAAGCAGCTGAAAGACTTTGTTACTTTTTTAATCAGATAGACTACATCTGCACATTTTATCTTTCAGCATAGTCTTAGTGTTTTATTAAACTCTCAGCTGCTTCATTTTGCTCTGTTTGCTCTGCTCCATTAGCATCCAATAGCAAATGATTCTCATGTTCTGCTGAACTTTTGATTTTTAAGAGTAGAAGGTGGTGAATGTTTTTATGAAATGAGTCATACAACAAAGTTGCATCACAAGTTTAGAGTAGCTAGATATTTAATGTTGGTGAAATGAAACATTTTACATATCTTTCATAGCAAAGTCTTAAGCCAGATGTTAGCTACCTTATTTATAAAAATTGAAATCCTGTTATGTTTGATTGGAATATGGATGTTTCATTGTAGAGGACTTCTTTCTAGTTTGAACCATTTTTTATTTTTTGAGTCCAAGTGTCCCAGAAAAAAAATTGTTTAAAACCAAGAGAAGTGGACTTACATAACTCTTTCAAGAGCCCTTTCAAAATGCATAGAAAGGTTTTTCAAACTGGCAAACATAAAGAACAAATTCTCTGATATGTCACAAATCAAATTGTCTCTCTTTTTCCTTTGAAAAATTTTTCCATTTCCTTCTGCACACCACTGGCATGAGTGTCCCCCACTTTCTTTTTTCTGCTTCTAAAGTGCTGTCATCTCACTGCCCACTAAGAGAGCCTTGAGCACTAGATTGATATTTGAAAGTTCTGGTTTTGGGGTGGAACCCTTTCCACGATATGACTTTTTAAAGTCGGCCTGGCTTCTTTCAGTTTCCGTTCAGTAATGAACAAAAAAAAGTTGCAGGGAAGTTTTAACATAAAATCGACTGACTGCAAATTTTATTTATTATTGAGCGACCAGTACATGCCTGTATCCATGTCCTGTTATATTATATATACATATTATATACATGTTGTTTTATATCATTGTTAAGTAATTTTAGGAAGGAAGTGATATCATTTTATATCACAATATCCAGTTTGTGTTGATTTAAATGAGATTTTAAGGTTGTGAAATTAAAACAATGCGCTACTTTTATAAGGCACTGCAGGTGCATCAATACTAAGAGTAGGTCATTCTCAGCCCATTGGTCTGTGCTTGTTGGGGAATACGACATTGTAATATCTGATTTAGATAAAAAAAAAAGGTAATATTTTACATTTTGAGTATGTAAAATGTCATAAAATTACAATGAAACAATGCTGTTATAAGGTGTATATATGTATATATATATATATATATATATATATATATAGATAGATAGATAGATAGATAGATAGATAGATAGATAGATAGATAGATAACTCATATAAAATCTTTCGTTTTAGCCCATTTGTAGATGGTTTCTAGGCAACATGATAACATGGTAACATCTGATGTAGACCTTCAGGGGACTGAGATGTACCTGTGCTGCTTTTTGGTTGCTCAGCTCCTGATAGAAAGTCATCAAAAAATAAACAGATAGAGATTCTTTTGTAACACAAGTCATAATTTTAGTTTTTCCTCTCTTTGAATGTGGTATACTCTAAGACAACCCAAACCCTTGCTTCCTTCCTTCTTCCCTTGTTTTTGTTTTGAGTCGCCCATTAGCAATTTGTGGATCAGTATGACTGCGTGTGCTCTGCTTTTGACCATATGTCTTCACTAAGAGGATTAGTCAACTACAGAGCTACCCCATAAACATGCGGGGTGGCCAATTGTTTTAAGTTTACAAACAGTCTTCTCAGTTTCCTCATAAATTTTTTCTAGCGATCCCTCTTTTGACATTGTTGTTGCTATGTCTTTAAAACGGAAAGGCAAAAACCAAAGAAACCAAAAACTCATTGCATTTTATGAATGTTTGTATCATCCAGGTTTTCTACACAGAGATGAAGAATGGCCGTACAGTAGGGACCGCGTCTATAATGGAGGTGCCGCTCAGCTTGGACATGCTGACTACTGTTAGTATCCAAAGATACATTCACCTGTAATAGGCGTTGCATTTTTAGCAGTCACTTGTAGACAATGTGGAATTTGCTTAGAGGAAACCTGAATGGATGTTGCAGTTTGAACTTGTTATTAAAGTCATAACACCGTGATTTTCTGCAAACATCTGTTTTTTTCTTTTTCAAAGGGACAATTTGATGGACAAGCAAGCTTTGTAAGTACCGTGCTAGCCACTGCTTTCCACATTATGCATTTTCTCTATAAAATTATACGCTTCTCCTGCTTTATTGTCACGACTGACATTTATTTGTGAACCTGATATTATTTCCGCTCTGATGCTGAGAAAATCCCTAATTAATAATGTCATCCCTGCTTTCTTTTCTTCTATTTCATCCCTCTCTCTTTCTAATCATCCTCGCCTTGCTTCTTAACGGTTTCCTACATTCACCTTCTAGGATGTGGACATCAGTAACCTGAAGGTGAACACTAACTACAGAGTCAGTGTTGGAGCATATGGCTGGGCAGGGGAGGGAAGACCCAGCATGCCCAGAGACATCGGCACTGCTTCACAGGGTAAGAATATGTGAGTAGACGGAGATCATTTTACAGTCGATGCCAGTAGCTTTACAGTAATTCGTTTACACCATTCGCTGACTACAGTTTTTTCCCCTGGCATTAGAAATGTGCATGCCCCCTTCACCCCCCTCCAAGCCCACTGTCATGGCCGTATCCGACACAGAGCTGGCGCTATCGTGGCAGCAAGGCGAGAGCGATGGAAGCGCACCTGTTCTTCACTTCCTGGTGGCTTACATCAGGTCAGTCAGAACTGACCGGTTTCATCACTGCTGACTTGATGTTAATACATAGGACACACGCAACAGCACAAACACCAGTCACCTCTTTTACATCAACACAACACCAGAGCTGGTTTGGAGCTAGTTCTGGCTTGCTCGCTTTTGAAAACCAGCCAATTTTTTCTGACAGTTTTGAGAGCTGAACATTACATAAAATAAAAATAGTGGCAAACGGACTGTGCAAACTGCATCCTCCATAACATCAGCAGTTCCAACTTTAGGAATAGTAATTTTACGGTGCTGTACAGCTGTCGACTTCAGCACTAGAAGGTCTTTTTTGAGTGGAATTGGTGCAAAAGCAATTTATGCAAGCACTTAAAAATCAGCTCACATATGCACTTAACAAGTTAAGACTGAGTGTTGTCGTCATGGAGGAAAATAGCAGACCTAAAAGGACAGTTCTGCAAAATCTTCTTATTTTCCATTTTGCTAGGAGTGTTAGAAGATCAACTTGACTTTCATGTCTATAAACCAAATGTGAAATGTGTTTTTGATTTTCAGGTACACCAGCAATGACAAACCCTGTTGCGCTGATATCTAACATTTAGCCAGGCACTTTCCCTGCTACCCAGCTGTATGCTTTTACTTCACACCAGTTACATGAAGTTATCTTACAACACCTCAGGGTGTCCACCCTAAAGTTAAAAAACACTGCTTAAAAGGTTCAAAACATAGCTACCACAACCTCTCATTCTTTCCCCGTGTGTTTTATCCTTCTATGGGCTGAAATGTAAAAACAGCAGCTTCTGATTGCAGATTTAATTAATCAGATACCTTGAGTTGATTTTGAAAGAGTCACTGCCACTACAGTGCTGCAAAGCAACCTGAAGTGATTCTCAGTAAAATCAAATTTTGTTGCTTGCACTTGTTTTTTTAGGACAGTGGTTTCCCCAGCTTTCAGTTTTTTTGATTTGCTTCCTGAAGTTGCTCAACTCCTCAGCCCTCAGTCTTTTGAGGCTCTCAACAAGGAACAAGCAGACGCTGGACACAGGACAACATCTGTACACTTTTTAAAATAGTAAATAATTGGACTATGTTTTCATTATTAGAAGTTATTAACTTCTAGAAATAGATCAATAATATACACTGTTAATCAGTAACAGTTTTGAAAGCTAGCAGAGTGCTAATAATGCACTATCTTAAAAGAAACCATATTTCAAACAAAATTCAGTTGGTTTGCATTAACGGATGTAGAGATCTGCACCTACTCAGATTCAAATAACTAAACAGGGCACACACAGCTCTCTTTCACAGTGACTTTCATGAGGCTTTTCCTGTCTGTTCAGTGTAAGCTTTTGTGTTTTGACATAAGGGTCAGTTGTGACATGTGAAAGAATGAGTTTCATTCTTTGTTTAGTAATGTTCAGGCACACGCACACACACGCACGCACACATAGAGGCACTCAGATAAAGAACCTCCCATGTCTAGACAAGTGTTCTTCCAAAAAAGTTGAGGTCAGAAATAATTTGTCTCGAATTGTCTGATGATTTGCCAGATATTTTTTTTCCTGTGAAATATCAGATGGTATTTAAAAGACATGTCTAAAAGCAAGTCATAAAAGAAAGAAGAGTTTAAAAGCTATAAAAGGAAGCAAACTTTAAAAAACACAGCAGTGTCGCCCTTCATGGTGCAGAATCAACACCCCGCGAATGAGCAAAGAGAGGAGAGATGGGCGGGCTGAAAAACACTTACTGTGAGCAAGCAGACAAGAATAAGTGTCTGTGTTTGCATGCGGGGAGATTTTCAACACAGAAGGATCATCTCAGAAGCAAATCTTTCTCCCCCCTTACATCAAACGAGGCCTCACTGAAGAGAGTGGAAGCTGCTGTTGAAGATGCCTCTGTTCAAGAGAGAGTTATGGCCCCAGGCTGCCTGAGTCAGGCAAAGAAAGGAAGCTGGAGATTAAGGAAAAGTTCAGGACTTCATTGTTTTAGTTTTTTCATGACTTTTACGATAATCAAAAATGTTGTAATGTAAGGATGTCCAGAGTGGTAGTACAACAAGAACAAAAACAACAATGAAACAAATAATCAGTTAAATAATCTCTTTTTTTATTCTTTGGAAACTCTTTTTACAACTTTAGTTATTCAGATTCAATCTTGACACTGTACTCCATGCCGCTGCTTATAGATGTTTTTTTTCATTAGGGGCAACACAATCAAGTGGAAGATTACATCACAGTTTTGACCCCTCACAAAAACATACCGTCATTCTAAAAACAATTACTTTGGAGAGATTTTGAGTGTAATCACCATTTTTTTCATTGATTTCTAAAAGACAAAATAACTGAGGAGTAAAAAAAAAAAGATAATTGATGTCTTTGAAACTATCAAACATCAAATGTGTGTCAAATTAATCTTCTTATATTTGTATCTTTATGCCTGTCTTTTCTTTTCTCAGGCCTGAAATGGACACAGAGTGGACATACATTCGTGAGCCCATTGAGACTAACTCCATGGTTCTAAAAGGGTTACTTCCAGAAACAGAGTACCAGTTTGTTGTCAGGGCGGTCAACAAACACGGAGTTAGCCCACCCAGTCCTATCAACAATCCCGTGCGCACGCTCGGTAAGGCCGAATGTTGATATCTGAGCCAGAGTTTTATGTCGTGGTGGCCAAGCGCCCTCATTACTCTTTTTAAAACCACATTTTGAAACAAGCTCTCTTTCAGTATAGTTTAAACAATACACCCACGCTAAATAAAACAGACTGTGCATATTATTGCATTACCAAACTAATCCTCATGATTTACAAAACACCCCAGTGTTCCTGTGGAGTCAGTGAAATTCTCTCAGCGGTGTGCAGCAATAGTAAATCATGTAACAAAGGACCAAAACATTACAGATGACTGTTAAACACATTATTATTAACATACTCTATCTCCTGACCAACGGTGCGTGAGTCTACGGATCTGAATGAAACTGGCCAATATATTATATTCGCAAATATTTTTCAAATCTCTTAAAAATGTAGCTTTTTTTTGTTTGTAGCTTTTTTTTTGGAGGCCAAAACCTCCTCAAACCTCATGTGACGTAAAAATGATTTACCTCTGGTAAGGCTTTGGCATGGAAACACTGTGTGCAGGTTGAATGTAGGACAGCACCTGGCAGTGTGTCAGTGGGTATTGTGACCAAAGCCTTGGATAATGGAGATACGCCGCAACAAAGTCATTTACATTATTATTTTTGATGTAGCCTCCTGCTGGGGGCAAGATAGGGTTGGGGGGATGGAAGGAGCTGATTGATATTAAAACGCACACGCATTCATACAGGTGTGTATGTGCTAGACACACAAAAATGTGCAATAATAATGTCAAACGTATCGAGGATGAATTCACCTAGAGATTAATGGGCATAGCGTTACGCTTGTATGGGTGAGTGTGAGCTGCAGTCCATGTCGGGCTTCAGCTTTTTACATCTATAACTACTGAAATTAAACAGCCATGTAAACACAATCACATTATCCAGGTTTCTCTTCTGTGACCTGCGGGCGACACCGCTTCCAACGCTGTGTTAGCTGTCTGATTGTTGTAAACTGCTCTGATTGAAACAAGAGCCTTAAGTCCTCAGAGAGACAGTGCAGGAGCGGCAGACAGGGAGACAGATTCAGTTAAAAAGACATTGTTAAGAATGATGCGAAGGAAAGTTACACGAACACCATGCTGTGGGTGAATTGCAGAGGCAGACCGACAGAAATTGCGGGTCTAGAGAAGCGTGGCTTCTCAGCAGGGGATAAAAGCGGGTTACGTCCGAGTCTCATCAGACAGGATTAAGGATGGGATGCCAGACCCCTTCTCTGCCCATGCACATGCCTAATGGATGCACACACACATGCACACAATGCACCACTGCTCCAGTGAGCAGAAGGCTTGACTGACTGACATACTTTTTTTGCCGCTCTTTCTGCAGCAGTTCTTGTTTGTGTGGTCAGAGTGGTTAGAAACAGGGTGGTATGGTTTGAGGGGGACTGTTACACAACAGCAGATTAGTTTGATGAGAGGTTTTTTTGGGCATCCCCCCTGCCTCTGTGCCAGCACTTGCTATTCAGTGGATTTAATGTCATTAGGCTGTGCTAATCACAGTTTAAATCTTGGCACTGTTTCACACTTAAAAGTCAAGTTTTCTTTCTGTTTAGTTTCGTGAACGATATAGTCAATAAATTTTATATATATATATATATATATATATATATATATATTTTTTTTCAATTGTGCATAATCACTCCACAGCAATACACAAAGGTTTATGATTTTATCCCTCAGATTCCAGCATTTTCAACATTTACACAGTTAAGAGGAATGAGGGGGGAGAAGGGCAAGAAGAAGGGGGAGCAGTGGTTATGTAAGCTAAGATTAAGCTTTCTCAGAGTAAGAGGGATGGGTGTGTGTGTGTGTGTGCTATGTTGAACATGCACATATTGTTTTTGTTTGCTTTTCCATTCTAGTGTGTACAAAAGACATCATGAAGCTCTATACGAATATAAAAATGCATATTGATTATCTTAAAAGCTGATTTATATTCCACCTCAAGTTTACATGTATTTTATTGCTATTGTGAAATAAATTTGTAACAATTCCCAGGTTTTATTGGAATCCAGGTATTTACTGTCTGGCTTTGTCTTTGCACACTGTGAGCTTCTTATGGCAGACTTCTGAACGGAGGAGACACTTTTCAGTATGTGGTGCAGCAGCCTCGGTACAGACTAACAGGTAGACTTACTGGGCTAGCATCAGCTGGATTACTATTGTCACCATTATCATCATCATAATATGAGAAGTATGATCACATTTGCCCCTTTGTCACAGTCATAACCAAAGACCAGAGCTTCTTCTGCCGTGAAACCGCCGTTATTGTTTGTCATTTTGATCTTATTCACTGTTGCTACCAACTAACTGTACCATCACTGTCATACATGGGAAAGAGACTGCAAATATACATATTTATTATTTTATTTTATTTTATTTTTTTTATGACGGGACAGTAGAGCAAACAGGAGAAGATGGACAGAGAGTGAAATAAAACCCAGGCACCTGAAGTTGCCTTTAAGGCTATTTGTTGCTCAACCCACTGAGCTAAATAGGCACCCCTGGATCCTGCAAATATATAATGAAAGAAACCACTGGTGGCCCTCTGTGTTCATGCAAAATGACTGACACATTTTATAATGGAGACTCAGTGATTTTATGAACACCAACTTGCCGTATTCAAAAAGAAGCCAATGAAAGAGCAAAATGGAGAACGTGTTTATAACAAATAATAAAAAAAGCGAAAAGAAATGAAAAATATTCACTTTCATATGCTTCTTTTTCATTGCATATAAAGAAAAAGATTTCAAGCATTTCTTTTTGAAATTTTTATTACATGGTTTATAGCTCATGAAAGTCAGAAAATCTATGTCAATGAGCACAAAATGGAAAGTCAAGCAGTGATTGTGGTTGGACTGAACTAGGCCAAGAGATGCATTGTATTTATTATACTTTACTAATAATGGATGGATTACCGTCCATAACTATCAGAATAAAAGCAGAAAAATGCTTTAAACTGTGTCTGAGTCTAGAATATATTTCATTTCACTTTCTCATATTACTGATGGAAAATATTGAGCTTTTCTCCAAGAGTCAAATTATCTGTTGTACAAAAAATAAAGATTGAAGTTGAGCTTTACTGTATATTTGCAATCCCGCTTTCATGTCTTCAGCTTTTCCAGCTCATTGATTCTCTGACCTGCGTTCACTGCATGGAATTCATGATTTGTGTTTTACCTAATAACCTGTTGTTGTCCTTTTGTACTCATTGCTCTCTTTTGTAATAATTATCAAGTCATATTCCTCTGTGGTGTCTGTAACAGGTGCATCAGATGTTGGCAGCGGTGATTATGGGAGTTACATCACAGATCCTCGGGTCAAAGATGAAGATGGCTTTGACATTGATGACTCTGATTATGATATCTTCATTGAAGAGGTGTGTTTTTTACAGTCCAGAGCTAAACTGCAACCCTATTTTCTGTTGGATTATCACTCACTTCACTTTTTTTTCGCTGATTTTCTCTCTTTTCTCTCCTAGTTGAAGCCATTTCCGGGTATAAGTCAGGACAACAGGAAGTCCCAACTTCGTTCACACTCTGGTCCCCCATCTGGTCGAAATGTTGTTTACCGTATGAACACCATGACTCCTCCAAATGTTACAGCTGCACCAGTTTCCACCACCACATCATCCATCTTTTCAGAGTTTACAGATCTGCTTTTCCCAGTCACTTCACAGCCCAGTAGCACTCTTGAGACCAAAACTACTGCCCCACTCACCCCTACCAGGTAAGACTGATGTTAAAATGATTATTTAATTTAATATCTGTTTTCCATCAAGGATTTTTTTGTAATTTCTTGTTGTTGATGAGATTTCAAAACCTTTTAAAGGCAAAATTAGCCACTTATAGATTGTTCCTCGTGAACAGAAAATAAATCTTTTACTGCTCTTATGCTCACAGTTTTTCTCCTTAGTCTGTGATTGTGATTATTATATTTCCATCTCTCCTGGCTTTCTGCTTCCCCCCCTTACTAGCTACCTAGAACATGTCTTTTTGTGCTCTTATACTTAATTATTTGATAAAGATAGCGAATGGAGCAGTGAAATGTCACACATGTCTGGTTGTGATGTACTGTATGTCATTATCTGCAGCTATATATGGTGGCTTGGCCCCTGTTCTGTTGATTTTGGGTGAGCACTTTGGGCTTTTTGCTGTTTGTTCCTTTCCTTCAAGCAAAAAAGGAACAATTTACAATCAAATGCCACCTTTAGAAGACATACCTGATGAAGGTGTAAATACACGACAAAACATTGCCTCTTAGGTTACTGTAACCCCAACTAGCAACAGATTACTAAAGTTCCTTATCTTTCTTTCTCTTTTTATCCTCCAAAGCATCCCTTTGTCGACCACCACTTCTACTACGACCACGTCCCCCTGGAAAGGCGAGGTACCTCGTGTGTACGACCTGAGCTGTGATGATACTGTGTGTCCGCCCGACAGCTTCTGTCTCACTGATTACGAAAGCGGCGGTTCGCGCTGCCACTGCAACCTTGGACGAAGAGGGGACACGTGCTCTGAGGGTAAGAAAGATTTCTGAATCTCTTTTTTTTAAAAACATTTTATGTCAGCTGTGCTCTGATAGTGTAGTGGCTATTTTGTCAAGGTTGCAAGAAGTGGCCTTTTCTTCTTCCAACCCATGGGTGCTCTTACTTCTCATTTGTCATGATTTTTCTTTTCATTTGTCCTCCTTCAGCGTTATCAGTGAAGTTTCCCAGATTCCATGGCCACTCTCACATGACCTTTGAACCCTTAAAAAACTCTTATCAAACCTTTCAGATTACTTTGGAGTTTAAGGTAAGATATCACGTTTCATATCTTTTTTTTTTCTATCAGTGATTAAAATAGATTTCAGACGGTTTCTCTTTGGTGCAGGCAGACTCTGAGGATGGGTTGCTGCTGTACTGTGGAGAGAATGAACATGGCCGTGGAGACTTTACTTCTTTGGCTTTGGTTCGGGGGAAGCTTCATTACAGGTGAGGAACATGTCAGAATAACATTAGCTATCATGTACTGTTTATCAAAAGAAATAAATGTGCACTGTAGGGTGCATAAGATTTAGAGATGGGATTTTTCCTTGTCTGTAGCTATGATGCTTACCTGCTAGATTCTTGTCTCTGCAGGTTTAACTGTGGTACAGGAGCAGCTCAGATAGTCAGTGAGAGCCGCATTGTTCTCGGTCAGTGGCACACAGTAACTGTCTTCAGAGATGGCATGAGTGGCTGGCTCCGTATGGACAACGACACACCCATATCCGGACGATCACAGGTTATAATACAAAGAAAATGAAAAATGTCAAATTGTTTTTTTGTTTTTTAAAAACATATTTTAAGTTAAACAGTGATTTAAAGCATACTGATACAAGATGTCTCATCAGTCAGGTGTAATGCTACAGTCAGTCAGTGGCTGGAGACTGCAACTCTACTAAAATTAGTGCAGTTGTGTGCAGTGAACTTGCAGTCTTGTTGTCTTTGCAATGGTTGCTTTGAAGACAGGGACCAGGTCTGCAACCTTTTGCAGTCAGTTGTTAAGTGATTTTGGTGTATAGAGACGGCGATCAGTCTGCTCAGTCGGCTATCGAATGGGATCAAGTCGGCTATTACACGCACTCTGTTTGTGTTTTCCATCTAGATGCACAGAAACTCAAATTAACTGCTTGCATTCTTGGTAAATTGGATGGTAAATTGACACAAGTGCTCTGCAGGTTTGCTTTTATATAGAAATATAACCAAAATACAACCAGTTTGGAGACAGTTGAGTCCACCATTGCAAAGAGACTTGCCCCAGATGAGTTGCAGTCATTAGCACAGACTGACTAATGTTGATTGCAACATGTTGGCAATATGTCCGAGTCAAACTCCTACCAGGCAACCTGTAAAGTCACCGTGCGAATAAAAGTGATTGCCCAGAGGTTTAAAGGTGCTACACTTTCATCATCTGGATAACCAGTTGGTTCCTGTAACTACTTGCACCAAAACTGTTGGTGCATATTGTCAAATATTGTCTTACAAGGGGTCAGACTATCCTTAAAATATAAATAAAGAGGTTTTAATTTCTTCATCTTGTCCTCTTAGGGTCAGTATAGTAAGATCACCTTCCGCTCCCCATTGCATGTCGGTGGATCTCCAAGCGCTTACTGGCTGGTCAAAGCGACAGGGACAAATCGTGGCTTTGTTGGCTGCATGCAGAGTCTGACCATCAACAATAAGGCTACAGACATCAGGCCATGGCCCCTGGGCAGTGCTCTGAGTGGAGCTGATATAGGTAAGGAAGCACACAGGATGTGAGAGAATTTGAGTGATGAATGTTATTTTAATGTGGCCGCTGCCAGTGGCACCTGGCTCTTATCCATATTACCCACAGTGCACTAGGTCTCCTGAAGTTTTGGTGCTCGGTTGAGTAGCTGAACAGTAATTCTAGAGTTTGGCTGTTTGGTTTTCATGCATACAGTAAATAACTATAATCATTAGTGGGCATAATTTGAATATGGATGACAGTGTTTATTCATCACACCACCATTTCACTTTGCTTAAAAGAAAAAATGAAAGCAGACCATGTCGTGGTGTATAATGAGAGCATTAAAATATCTGACATTATCAAAAAAGACAAATCCAGTGATATAAGAAAGGAATTGTTGCCATTTTAGATAATTTTCTGTCACAGCGACAGACAAAAATAGCTTTTTAATAACAGGGTTTTAGCCAATATGTCACTGAAGCAAGAAGCAGATTGTTTTTGGCAAATTATGGAACACAAAGGACTTTTTCACAACATGAATTTATGAATGAGGTAAGAATATTAAATAAATTTTGCAAGAAATTAAAAATCACTGAAAGTTTTTTTTTATTTATAAATATACCCCATTCATACAAAACAAGCAAGCAAACAAAAAAAAAAAAAACTCATATATTTTGATTGTGCGTGTTGTGTGAGTGTTGTACTCCTGCTCACTTTTAGGAACAATGCAGTCATGGAAACTGTATTTATGTTGTAAGTGTGTACAAACATATGCAGAGTACATATGCTGGCTTTGTCCTAATGTACCAGGTGAGTGCAGTGACAATGTGTGTGACCTGGTCAGCTGTGCCAATGGCGGAGTCTGCTTTGCAAATCGTGCTGATGGCTACATCTGTCTGTGCCCACTTGGCTTCAGAGGAGCACTTTGTGAAGAGAGTGAGTCAACCATTTCCCCTTTTTCCCCCCCTCACACCTGCAAAAGCGCGCACATAAGCATCCAGTTTACAAGGAGAGTTTTGAACAGCTGTGAAAAAAGGAAAAATAAAATCCCTGCCGTTTCTTCTTACCTGCTGACTTCCACGTATTGTCACATAAACCTTTCAAGGTAATTACTCAGCAGTTGAAGAAAATGCCAAGAAAATCGATTGAAGTAAGAAATATTTCTCATATGGCGGTAGAAGGATTGATTGCATGTCAGACCACCTTTCACACAAAATAGCCTTTCACTTTTTCCTCTCCTTGATATATCTCTTCCTACAATCTCATTGTGTTGTTAGCAACTGTTTTCCTCTTCTTTACATTTACTTATTTTCTTGTGTCTTTTCTCCTTTTCCTCAGGTTTCTCACTGTCCTCGCCGCTCTTCAATGAAACAGTGTTTTCATATGCCGTCATCCCATGGCCTCAGTCCTCACAGAGTTACCTGTCCTTCACTGAGTTTGAGGTGACGTTTCAGCCGTCAGCCCCTGATGGAGTGCTGCTGTACAGTGATGACGCAGGGAGCGGGGACTTCCTTGCTATAAACCTGGTGGACAGATATGTAGAGTTCAGATTTGACTGTGGCTCTGGAGGAGCTGTCATAAGGTGCTGGATAGAGCCAAGTTTCGAATCTTCTTTTCACATTGGTTTTACATTATCTAACTAGATTTACTAAATGTGTGTTACTGTGTGTTTCAGGAGTGAGGAGCAGATCAGTTTGGACTCATGGCATGAGCTAAGAGTATCACGTACAGCAAAGAGTGGTATCCTCCAGGTGGACAGCCAAAGACCTATGGAGGGGATTGCTGAGGTACATTAAAGTCCATTAGAACCATCTGCAAAAACTATGTTATGTTATTATTAGAAAATAAATATATTTATAGAAAATATACTTCACAAAAAACTCAACTTTATAGTTTAACGGGAGAAAGAATCAAACCACAAGATACTAGAAGCAAGTATAAGTACGAGGTCTTTATAGTCAGGGTAGACTTCATACATGAGAGGCAAGTGACAAGTGGCCAAAAATGCACACAGCTGGTGGGAAACTAACCAGATACAATAAGTAAAACTGACTGAAATACACAGAATTGGGGAATTTCAAAATAAAACAGGAATTAATGACATTAGAAACCTCAATGCATGATACGCACACACCTTATTAGTTTCTAAAACATGTTTAAGTGACATTTGTATTAGAACAATCACCTGTCAAAGTCAACTCTTGAATGTGCAACACTTAATCACCTTTTAGCTGTGGTTTGGTTCTTAAACTCCTGAGAAAAATATCAGGCTCTTTTTGACCAAGCGAAACACATCCAGAGTTATAGATTTTTAAAACATGTATTTATTTAAGTGGACGTGCGGATGAATGGTTTGACATGACTCACCTGTTTCTCTGCTGTATTTATGTTTCAGGGAGCTTTCACTCAGATCAACTGCAGCTCACCTCTCTATATTGGCGGCGTGCCAGAGTACGATAAAACCAAGCGGACAGCAGGTGTAATAAAACCCTTCACTGGCATTATTCAGAAGGTGATTGCTTTTTTTAGATATGCCAACATCAGTGATCTGCAACACAGTTATATTTGCTAGATTGTTACTCAGTCATTTCCAATCCATCAAGAGTGACACAGCAGCATTACATTATATATGATGTATACTGCGTACAATCTCCAAGCTACTGTGGCAGGTGTCTGATTTTAGTTTGGTTTTTTTTTTTTTTACAGTCGCGCTCTTTCATTTTGTCCTTTTCCTCTCTGTGCTCTTTTCTTTTCACCCCCTCAGCTAATACTCAATGATCGCACCATCCCTATAACAACTGCAACTGCTGGTGGAGTTAATGTAGCCAATTCTGCACACCCATGTGTGAAAAGTCCATGTGCCAATGGAGGATCCTGCAGGCCAAAGTGGGATGAATATGAGTGTGACTGCCCTCTAGGGTACGACGGCAGGCATTGCCAGAAAGGTCTGTTGCATGTGGAATTGTTCTCATCGACAGATGAACTCGGTTGATGTGCAATTTGGTGCACGTCACAGAAATCAGCAGGCTGTTCACACGGTGCTAAGAATAAAATATGCTGATGTTTTTACATGCTACATGAAATATTTTGTGCTTAGTTTTATTTTTTATAATGCTTTCTGTTTTAAATCCACCAATATGACAGTTTTTTCTCAAGGAAACTTAGTCCCTTAAGTTTACTTTTTCTCTTTAATGCTTTCATGGAACAGAGTGTGGGAATTACTGTTTGAACAGTAAGTCTTCTTCTCTGATCTCAAAAAGTAGATATTTTTTTAATTTTCTTTCCTTGTTTGGAAAACACGTAAGATTTCTTTCCCTTCACACATTTTCCACCGCAGGATCAGATTTGGTCTTTTCTCTTAGCTGTAGACATAAGTTGACACGTGCTGATGCTGCCACCTTGTGATGATATGAAAGGAGTTCTTGTTCTCTTCCCAGCTGTTACTGAAGCCATAGAGATTCCACAGTTCATCGGAAGAAGTTACCTGACCTATGACAACAGAGATATCCTTAAAAGGTTGGTGGGGAAATTCCTGTGTGTGTGTGTTTTTTTTAATTTCTAGCTTTTTCATGAAGTGCATTCTACAATCTTTCTACAGAGTATCTGGGTCCAGATCCAGCCTTTTCATGCGCTTTAAGAGCACAGCTAAAGACGGATTGTTGCTCTGGCGAGGAGACAGTCCAATGAGACCCAACAGTGACTTCCTCTCTATGGGTCTTCAAGATGGCGCTCTCATCTTCAGGTATTTATCACTGTAAAACATGAACGGCACTATAAAAACAGTAAAATATGTTATGATATCTTATAATTCTTAATCAAATGTAACTGGATTGTAAAGAAATGTTTTTAGTTAAAGTGTAAATTCTAGATGCCATGTGTTTGCCCTTTCTGTGTTCTCGCGCTGGGCAAAAAACGTCATAAAACACAAATGGAAAAAAAAATTGTGCACAAGAAGGACAGTAATAATTGAGTATGACTGCCGATGCCATCAAGGGGTAGTGAGCTACAGTGGGGCAAAAAAGTATTTAGTCAGCCACCGATTGTGCAAGTTCCCCCACTTAAAATGATGACAGAGGTCAGTAATTTGCACCAGAGGTACACTTCAACTGTGAGAGACAGAATGTGAAAAAAAAAATCCATGAATTCACATGGTAGGATTTGTAAAGAATTTATTCGTAAATTAGGGTGGAAAATAAGTATTTGGTCACCTCAAACAAGGAAAATCTCTGGCTCTCACAGACCTGTAACGTCTTCTGTAAGACGCTTTTCTGTCCCCCACTCGTTACCTGTATGAATGGCACCTGTTTGAACTCATCATCTGTATAAAAGACACCTGTCCACAGCCTCAAACAGTCAGACTCCAAACTCCGCCATGGCCAAGACCAAAGAGCTTTCGAAGGACACCAGGAAAAGTATTGTAGACCTGCACCAGACTGGGAAGAGTGAATCTACAATAGGCAAGCAGCTTGGTGTGAAAAAATCAACTGTGGGAGCAATCATCAGAAAATGGAAGACATACAAGACCACTGATAATCTCCCTCGATCTGGGGCTCCACGCAAGATCTCATCCCGTGGGGTCAAAATGATCATGAGAACGGTGAGCAAAGATCCCAGAACCACACGGGGGGACCTGGTGAATGACCTGCAGAGAGCTGGGACCAAAGTAACAAAGGTCACCATCAGTAACACACTACAACGGCAGGGAATCAAATCCCGCAGTGCCAGACGTGTTCCGCTGCTGAAGCCAGTGCATGTCCAGGCCCATCTGAAGTTTGCCAGAGAGCACATGGATGATACAGCAGAGGATTGGGAGAATGTCATGTGGTCAGATGAAACCAAAGTAGAACTTTTTGGTATAAACTCAACTCGTCGTGTTTGGAGAAAGAAGAATACTGAGTTGCATCCCAAGAACACCATACCTACTGTGAAGCATGGGGGTGGAAACCTCATGCTATGGGGCTGTTTTTCTGCCAAGGGGACAGGACGACTGATCCGTGTTAAGGACAGAATGAATGGGGCCATGTATCGTGAGATTTTGAGCCACAACCTCCTTCCATCAGTGAGAACTTTGAAGATGAAACGAGGCTGGGTCTTCCAACATGACAATGATCCAAAACACACCGCCCGGGCAACAAAGGAATGGCTCCGTAAGAAGCATTTGAAAGTCCTGGAGTGGCCTAGCCAGTCTCCAGACCTCAACCCCATAGAAAATCTGTGGCGGGAGTTGAAAGTCCGTGTTGCTCGGCGACAGCCCCAAAACATCACTGCTCTCAAGAAGATCTGCATGGAGGAATGGGCCAAAATACCAGCTACTGTGTGTGCAAACCTGGTAAAGACCTATAGTAAACGTTTGACCTCTGTTATTGCCAACAAAGGTTATGTTACAAAGTATTGAGTTGTATTTTTGTTATTGACCAAATACTTATTTTCCACCCTGATTTACAAATAAATTCTTTACAAATCCTACCATGTGGATTCATGGATTTTTTTTCACATTCTGTCTCTCACAGTTGAAGTGTACCTCTGGTGCAAATTACTGACCTCTGTCATCATTTTAGGTGGGGGAACTTGCACAATCGGTGGCTGACTAAATACTTTTTTGCCCCACTGTACGTGCTCAGCAGAGGTAGAGCTAAAAACAAAAAAAAGGTCTGTGTGAGGACCATGATCACTAAGAGAATCAGGATTAATCAGGCTTGTACCATAAAAATGTAATTCCACTGCAGTCTGCTGTACGTGTATGCATTTCCATGTTGTTGTAGTTACAACCTGGGCAGTGGTGTAGCCAACATTGTCATCAACGGGACCTTTAGCGATGGAAAGTGGCACAGAGTCAAAGCTGTGAGGTAAGCTCATGAAATCCTGTCAAGTGGATATCCAGTATGTTGATCACATTCCACTGTGGCTCTTTACTTTAAATTGCCTCTCTTAGTCTTTATAATAACATATTGCATTATAGCCTTATTATACCATTTATAAACCAACAGATCCGGTAGAAGTAGCAGTTGTAGGTCATTCTTTACAGTCTTTTGCTACCGCAAATCACCTTTCAATCCCTGTGTTAAATATAAAATCTAAGGTCAATATTTTATTTTTATATATAACAAAAATGTTATGCACAAATTAAAAGTTCAGTTTCTCAGTTTGACTAACTGATTTACTGTATTCAGGGATGGCCAGTCAGGAAAGCTGACTGTAGATGACTACGGGGCAAAGACAGGCAGGGCGCCTGGTAAAATGAGACAACTTAATATCAATGGACCCTTATATGTTGGTAAGTGAAACCTCAAATCTCTAAACCCGTAAAATGATAAAGATTAAGAGATCATTTTCACATCTGTATGTTTGCGCTCTCTCTGTTCTTTGTCTTGAGGTGGCATGAAGGAGATAGCGCTTCACACAAACAGACAGTACATTGGAGGCTTGGTGGGCTGCGTGTCCCACTTCACACTGTCCACGGACTATCACTTAGCGCTGGTGGAGGATGCTGCTGACGGCAAGAACATCAATACCTGTTCCAACTAGTGAATGACTTCGGCAGATTGAGATTAAGATAAGATTTTCCAACCGAATCATCTGATTTGTCATCTTAAAGCTCACTTACCAGCAACAAATCAGTAAAAACTTAAATTATAATATGTGGTTGTGTTTTTGTTTTTGTACCAATTCAGATCTGATGACCCTGAGAGGATTTTTAGAAAGCACAAGTACTTTGTGAAAAGAGGGAGAAAAAAGCAAAGTGTTATGTTTGATGAGGATCTTTAAAAAAAAACAACCCTTTGAAGGACTTTTTCATTGGATGACTCTATTTGTATCTTTATTTCTTTTCTTTTTTTCTACTGTAAATCCTTATTTGATTGCTGGAAGAACCAAGTGATCCAAGGGATCAAAAGTCATCATGAACCTGACCTAGAACAGCGAGCAGAGATAAACTTCTTTTAGAGGATTTTGGTTTTGGTTCTAGGGGATTTCTGTTGTCTTTGTTGTTGTGGCATTTGTATTCTTGTTCGTGATGTCTTATCAGTCTGTAGACAGATATTTTCTAAAATCTGATGGATGTCAGTTTTTAACAACGTTTCTAGTTTTGGAGGGTAAATACGTCAGCTACACAAAATGTTGGTTTTAACTTTCTTCTTTTAGTTCACTTGGTCTTTCATTTTGATCTCCCAGATGTTAGTAACATGAAAGTCTAACGCTGATATGGTGAGGCAGATCAAATCCTCAGTAAATTATGTGTGACATACTGTTGCTGTCATCTGACACAAACCACAGTGCTGTGGACATCAGCCTTTGAATTGTTGCTTGTAACTCTTGATTATATTATCAAAATGATTGATCTCCTTATTCTTCATGCCTGAACTTTATCCTTTAAAAGGGGCATTCTGGGAATACTCCATTTGCATCTTATGATCTATTCTTGTGATGGTCACTCCCACAAAACCAAGACACTGTTGTCAAAAAACACTGGTTTTCCCACGAGAGATATCCCCTTGTTTTAAAGAAAGTCTGTGATGCTAATCCTGGCGTTATGAAAAGTGTTTCAAAAGAAGCAAAACTAATGAAATCACCATGTGACTGTGAATGTCAGCGGCATCAGCTGACTTCAGCCTCAGAATAATTACAATAGTTTGACTGTACAGAACATGTAGTATGTACCGGCTGACTTTAAAAGCTAAATAACCATAGATCGTTGAAAAATATTAATGTGTATGATCCCGGATGCTGTGTCTAAATGTCCATTTAAAGCTTTAACTTTAAATTGATGCTGCCGTACTAGTCAGATAGTGAGGGCAGGAAATGTAAAATCAGTCTTTAGGCCTGACCTGTGCATAGCCAAAATGAGAGAAGTAAGACGGACATCGCGAATGAATGTGCACACAAAGAAAACGTACTACTCAAGCCTTAATGTCTCCCTAATTATGTACTCCTGAAAATGAAAGCAGACAATTAAGTGCATCAAAGAGGTGTGTCAAGAGGTCATCCTTTGTTATGTGACTAGAAACTGATTGTTGGCGCTTTGGAAAGTATGCTTATTCGGGCTTGTAGACTTGTCCTATTACAAGATGATGAATTACGTAAAGTAAGCCTGTATATGTTTTGGTATATTGTGACACCCTCTAAATAAAGTCCAGTCAAACAGATTAAACAACTTTCTAGCCACTAACTTTTTGTCATGGTTGATAATGACTTGTTGGTGCCCTTGACATTTTATTTGGGAAATGGACTTCTTTTTATAATGATACACTGTACAAACCATCTTGTGCTGGCTACTGTGCTTGTTATTTGATCGCGTTGTACGTGTACTTCATTAGTCTGCATTTATATGATTGAAAACACGGATGAATGAATAACTTAAGTCTTTCATTCATTATTATGTGTGCCATATCCACAGTTGTTCCCAGCCTACATAGACTTCCAAGACACCACCGATTCATATAAACATGGTTTAGGGTGCTACTCATTTTCAAGAGAAGTCCAGAAACCGAGAAACAGTACCAGAAGCTATTGTACAAAAAAGTGAGAAAAAGCTTTCAATTTAACTTTGTGCACACAGAAACCTAAAAAAACCCATGGCAATTCAAACCATTCCTTCAGTACAATTCAATATTCATAATTCGTATATTACAACCCCCTCCTCAGTTTCACATTCTTAAACATTCTTGATGAATAACTTATCACATTAACAAAAAATACAAGCTGACCAATGACTGTAGAATTGACTGTTTTCTGCAGTAATTGAAGCTGACCTGCAGTCAGCTTCAATTACTATTTGACCTAAAAAACAATAATATGTGTTACAAATAGAGACAGTACTGCACAGGAAGAGCAAAAGACCTGCCACCAGGGAAGGTAGGCAACTGCTTGGAGGATCCTGAGCTTCCAGTAAGCCACTGACAAAGGTAAGACTGCAGCAGTGGGTTGCACTGACAGCGGGAGTGACCTGATCTCTGTAAGGTGCTCCCATCAAATTCCACTCACTCCCCTTGCAAGTGGTGCAAGATTCTGTTTAAACAAACCTGATTAAAATGTGTTATTATTCTGGAAGTGAAAAAGAAGAAAATAAAACTAAGTGGATTATAAAAAAAAAAGCGAGACAATGTTAAGTGGAGCAGATAATATACAATGCTAAAAAAACTAAATGCTGCAACTCTGGTCTGAAATAGTCAGAGCCACTTGAATAATTAATCTTCCATTAGGAATTCCATCACATTTTTTTTATTTTGTTTACTCTGACATTTAACATTAATTAGCTAGTTTTATAATGTTTTAACTCTCATTTTATAGAACAATCGTTGTGGTTGGTGGTACCAAATTATTTTATAACATAATGGTGATTAATGCTGGTTGGAGGGACTTCTGTTCATTTTTGACTAGGGCCCCAATGAACACTTGAATCACCACTGTAGGCACTCGGGATGTCCTAAAGAGAAGCTGCTGAAAGAATGACCTCAGAGACCTAGAAGAGAGCTGTATAGTTAAATAAATCCTTAAAATATTGAGTTGCTAATCCATTTAACCCTTTAAAAACAAAAGGTAACATCCAAACAGGATTGATATGTTGCTTTTTTTTTCTGTACCACTTAAAAGTCTAATCAGGTCAAGATCCAGTTTTAAAGTAAGAGGGAAAAATAGCACTTCTACACTGTGCAACGAAGCAATTCTGTTTCAAACGTGGGGAAATAAATCGTTTTAATGTCTTGAAAGAAATCAGACTGCAGTCTGCTCACAGATGTGTACAGCGAGCACGGAGGTGAATCGGCAGCTTTTCAGTTTTTGTTTTTCATATGATCTGTGTCATCTAGCCTTGTAAATAAAAGTTCAGTTAAACATGCTGTGTGGTTTTTTTTAGAGGAGAGAATGCCTCACCTGCTACGTTAAGGGAGGCTTATTCTAAGATAAACATTTCATTGCCATTTGGTTTCTAGTATAAAGTACATTAAAACAACAACAATTAGGATTTTTATATATATATATATATATATATATATATATATATATATATATATATATATATATATATATATATACACATACAGAGACAGTCTTGCTTGGTTGTAACCATACTTCTGTGACCAAACTACTCATGGGTAATTTTAGACGCACTCTATCTATGCGGAAAGCTTGTGAAGCCACAACAAAGACTGTGAGAAATACACACAACGCTTGGTAGACGAGTGGTGCACACAAGAAAATATGTTTTTGTATTTTCAAAGCATGTGATTATTACCCTTTTCTGGAGGTTCTTTTCAATCACAAGCAACACTACAGTGTTTGACGTTACATTTCAGGACATTCAACCCATTATGTGATGTCCGTGTGGCCATGATGTGGTTCTATTGTGCTTTGAAAATACGGCAGTTTGGACCATTTTTCTAAGCTGTAATACAACAAGCTAAACACAACATATGTTTGTCTGTTTTGGTTTGCCTAAAGTTAGAACACCCCATATGGCAGAATTAGATGCATCTACCATAGACTCAGCTGTATCCAGATTTTGTAATGACCGTCTCCTTATCATTGTTTATTTCGACTCACTAACTGAGGGGCATTTTCTTGCTTAAATTCTGTGGGATGTAAGCTTACCAACAGCTGACTTTCCTTCATGCATGTGGCTTCACCAGTGTATGACTGTGAGAGTGAATGAATAGTGGTATTGTAAAGCGCTTTGAGGGGTCCCGAAAAAGAGCTATATAAAATGCAATCCATTATTATTATTATTATTTATTTTACGCTGGTGGAAATCAGAAGACACATAAGTACCAAATTATTTTAGGTTGCATTTTACTGCTTTTCTTTTACTGCCGTTCTTCTGGCCTCATTTTATGTCAAAGGTCTGTAACTTCAATCTTTCCAGGGCAATATTCTTTTATGAAACTTACATAAAACCCTGTAGTGTATCCAGAGAGGCCTTTAATTTAGATAAAGCCATTAGACACCACATCATATTCAGGCATCTTATCACAATGTGCGGTCAAAGGTAACCAGTGGACGATTAGCTTAAAGCTGCCAAATTCAATTCAGTTCTGAGAACAGGAATGATAAATGATGGGCTGTAATTTGGTTTTATCTGATTACACTGCACATCACTTTTTATTGATGCTGTAATTACAATGGTCACCTTACCCGAATGTATTTCACTGACTTGAATATACCATAACAAGTTATATCACACCCTAGAAGCATTATAAACCCATTCAATTCAATTAAACTCAACTTTATTTTACATTTTATTTCATTTATATAGTTAATAGTTATATAGTTTAGTTAAAAGATTAACTAAACTACTGCAGCACAACGTTGCATTTGACATTAATACCTTATTACACACACATCAGCAATGCATTAGTCGGGTGAAAAATGAAAAAACAAAAAAACATTATCATTAAACAAGAAGTGAGTCAGCCAAAAAAAGAGAGATTAGACTAAAACACTTCTTAAATTAATACATTTTTAAATGTTTAATCTCATTATTAATGTTAAACAAGCTCATCTTGACCAAGTAAAATGTAAATTTAAGCAGGTGAGAAGGTCAGTGAGCACATATAGTGGAATAAGATGTTCTCAGGAAAGTGTGAAACCCAAAGCGCTTTTTTTATGTACACATAGAAGAGTACATTAAACTTTTATTATTACAAATGAAAAACTATCCCAGTTTGAGTGGTAGAATATTGGCCCTCATAAATGTTATAAATATTCATTGGGGTTTAATTCAAGCAAGGAAATCCATGACTGTTGCTGTCTTTGTGAAGCTTTGAGGGGTTTGGGGAGCGAGTTTGTTTGTTTTTTGACTTTTAGCCCGTTTTCTTCTGAATCGCTCACCTCAAAAAAATAAATAAGTATGGGGCATGTTTCCTAAGTAGGACGAGGTTTCTAACTGCAGAGTATCAACATACATGCTCTTGTTTGCCTCTTTCACTCTTCTCCTACTGTCATAAGTATTAAGTACTAACCAGCGCAGTAGTGTGCCACTGTTATTTATAAACCACCAAACTTTATGATTATTTCAATTATGTATATATGTATATATATATATATATAAAAATAAAAATGACAGAGATAAAAAGAGAGAAAAAAGCACTCAAAAGTTTTGTGTATTTGAGAGCAGAAAATTTTTTCTGCCTTTAATTGCAGAAATATCGCAAGATCTTTTCAAGAAATCATGTGAGCTTTGTGAGAGAGAGCATGATTAAGTAAGTAATAGCTGCAGAAAATGTAATTTTTTCGGTTGCGTGACTCAGCGGGAGTATTTCTGACTCCATCCCCTGACTCCTTCCAGGGTATAATCACACACCGCTTGCTTCATAGTTTTGCTTGCACAGTGATTGCTCCTCATTCAGCCTGATGGAGCTCCTTTGGCCTGGGTTGCTCATACTCCAGATGTTCTGTTTTATTAACGGCTATCCCAACGGTGCTCCCTCCGGTGCCTGTGAGGATATGTTACCTCGTCACTCTGGGGTGCTGCCTCAGCCTTCACCAGCACCCTACACTATTCTCACCAATGCCAGGGTGTTTCAGCCAGGGAAGCCCATTACAGGTAAGATGCTCTTCACTTCTTCTACAGATGAACATACTTTTTTTTTGTATAAGTCTGAAGCAACACGAGAAGCTGGAGAAATACCAAGGGCTCAGAGAAGAGCTCGAGAGGATGTGGAAGGTGAAGGTAACGGTGGTCCCCGTGGTAATCGGAGCACTAGGTGCGGTGACGCCCAAGCTAGGCGAGTGGCTCCAGCACATCCCGGGAATAACATCGGAGATCTCTGTCCAGAAGAGTGCAGTCCTGGGAACAGCTAAGATACTGCGCAGGACCCTCAAGCTCCCAGGCCTCTGGTAGAGGACCCGAGCTTGAAGGATAAACCGCCCGCAGGGGCGTGCTGGATGTTTTTTTTTTTTATATATACATATATAAAGAGTTTATCCATTATCCATTATTGATCTAAATATTACATTTGAAATGATAAACTACTGTTTATTTTATATATATAAACACTGAGGTCTTTGTTGTGCTAACTGCAGTGACCATCGTTGGACCAAAATACAGAGGAGTGCTTCTGGAAGCTCGAATAGGTGGAGGCCTCAACGCTGTGGGGACGTGGAAGCGCCCTCCTCCAGACACTAAATTCCTTCAGGTGCATTTTTCAGTTAAGCCTATGTTGAAACCTGAGCTGCAAATGGTCATAATGTTGTTAAAGATGCCAAAAGTACAATAAATAAGATTGTTCCCAAGAAACAGTGGATAGGTTCTAGGTTTGAATCTACTGGCCAACTGGGGCCTTTCTCTGTGGAGTTTCTCCCCATGCCTGTGTGGGTCCTCCCATAGTCCAAAAACATTGGACTGTGGGATGACTGGATTGGATTGAATGGGATTGTGAGCATGAATGGTTGTCTGTTTCTCCTTTTCTGCTCGCCCCATGATAGACTGGTGACTGGGGACATAACACTGCATTTGATTAGAAGAGAATATATGGATATAAATCAGCAGAGTAGAATTAACAGCAATTTCCGATTATTGTTCACAGTGCGCGCATAATCCTCGAGGTGCTGTCACTCACTCCAACACCAATCTCAAGGGCAACAGCACTGTGTACAGCTGGATACCGCCTAACTGTGAAGGTCCTGTCTACTTCATGTAAGACAAATATACTTTGTTAGGTTTTCTGTGTAGATCCAAATTGTGCTATATATATATATATATATATATACAGTGGGGCAAAAAAGTATTTAGTCAGCCACCGATTGTGCAAGTTCCCCCACTTAAAATGATGACAGAGGTCAGTAATTTGCACCAGAGGTACACTTCAACTGTGAGAGACAGAATGTGAAAAAAAAATCCATGAATCCACATGGTAGGATTTGTAAAGAATTTATTCGTAAATTAGGGTGGAAAATAAGTATTTGGTCACCTCAAACAAGGAAAATCTCTGGCTCTCACAGACCTGTAACGTCTTCTGTAAGAAGCTTTTCTGTCCCCCACTCGTTACCTGTATGAATGGCACCTGTTTGAACTCATCATCTGCATAAAAGACACCTGTCCACAGCCTCAAACAGTCAGACTCCAAACTCCGCCATGGCCAAGACCAAAGAGCATTGTAGACCTGCACCAGACTGGGAAGAGTGAATCTACAATAGGCAAGCAGCTTGGTGTGAAAAAATCAACTGTGGGAGCAATCATCAGAAAATGGAAGACATTCATGGATTTTTTTTTCACATTCTGTCTCTCACAGTTGAAGTGTACCTCTGGTGCAAATTACTGACACACACACACACACACACACACACACACACACACATATATATATATATATATATATATATATATATATATATATATATATATATATATATATTAGGCTGTTCAGTATTGGTTTGTCTTTAGAAACTGAAGCTTTTGAAATAAACCAACTGCAGTGTTACTTCTGTGGTTTTGCAGGGCCACCGTAGCTCAGCAACGCACAGTCTTCTGGGTTAACATAAGGTCCATGGATCTGACCAGAGGTAGGTACAGCCTGGTGACAAATCAAAATAAATGCAAAGAGACAAATGTTTGTGATACTCGTTCCTTATCGGTCTTCTGCTTCTCAGGAAAAACAGGCGGTCTTGATCTGGCAGTAGGTGCCAGCGCTGGAATGGCTGAAGGCAAACCTCTGCTTCCCTTAGTGATATGTTTTCTGATTTTAAACATACTGGCATGAATATAAAATATGTACTGCAGTCTTCTTGTTATATGTATATAATAAAGCATTTTGCAGTCCTATAGCTACATATCACATCTCAGTGAATTTTTCTTTAGCTATGTAGCTCATATATATTAATGCAGCCCCCACGCTTGATCATATATCAACTGACCTATATCTACAGGGCTTATCTGTCATAGACATAAATGATAGATATACCTTCATTGCAAATGCCTTGTTTCATCTCGTTCCCAGCTTTTATTCGGTGTGTTCTGTCACATTTAATATAAATCTATAAAAGAAAAGTCACCCCTCCAAAAATGCATTAAAGGGTTTCAAGACTAAGGTATGAATATGCCAAGATATGACTGTACTGAGTCAGTCCCTCTTCTATTAATACTTTATTATTGAATAAGGAATTTTAAAGCAAGTATAATTCACGCCTATTCCCTCATTGTACTCAACGAACACGTCTATATATATATATATATATGTTTGTTGCTCACTCTGTCATTGCTTTTGTTTTCTGTCACTAGACTTTGATTCTCTTCCCATATCTTGTGTATCCTAATTGCATGTATGCATATTTACCGAACCACCCATTACAGATAATAAAATGCTACATTAAAGTGTGTTGTGTTATTTTTATTGCAAGAAAAAAAATACAAGCAGAGTGATGAAAAGAGGAAAAGACAGAGTGTTAGAGAGAGTGTGAGAGAGAGCGGCATAGAGTTCAGCTGTTGTGGTTTGTTATTGATCGAAATTCATTCCACTCATTGAAGAGCTTGTTATGACCTGCTTTTTTCACATGGTTTGATCTATAACTTAGATTTCCAGTACTGCAGCAGCTAGCTAGCACACTAAAGGGGCTTAAGACATGCATTACACACGGCTCACATGTCAAGCCTTATATGATATCATTGATTCCTATTTGTGTACTTGAACCCGTCCTGTGTTGGGGTGAATAAATGTTAAATGTTAAATAACATTTACTGTTTGAATATAATATCTATGGAAGCACACATCTCACTATCAGCATTTACAATTCTAATATTGCTGTTGATTAATCACATGCATATTTAAAAAACAATGTTTAGCACTGTGTTTATGTTTAGAACATAATTAGCATTTAAATGAGTTGTCTTTGTAGAGAAGAAAAATCCTTAATATTCAGATGTAGAAACCAGCAGCAAAAACATAAATTAATAAATAGATAAGAAAAAAGTATGTAATCATGTAATAGGTCAAAGCTCCCAGTATCCATGTTTTAAGCAGGAAAACTGGGACAGAGTAATAGACCTGATGGTTACCCTGTTCCTGATGCTTTTTTCTTTTTTACTCTCTACCATAACCTATTTGCCTTTATGTCGTGAAGTATTGAACTCCAGCTGACTCATGTGCCTGAGGTTGGAGCCGTGATCAGAGCGTCAGCACAACTCAATAATAATTAGTCTCTTCCCCTCTGAGCCAAAAACCGGCTATATCTTTAACAGGAGATACAAGCTTAGGAATTAAGCACCAGTGCTACCAGCTGGTTCAATAGTCTTCCATTGTCCAGATCACACTCTAAATAGTCCACACCACTGATCATTATTCAATCACGACAAGGTCATTTATCCAAATGGTATTTTGAAACAGAGATTCTCCATATACAGCAGCCATTATGAAGATCATCTTCCAAAACTGCCCTGAAATAGTTGTTCTGAATCTCTCTCTCTCTCTCTCTCTCTCTCTCTCTCTCTCTCACTCACTCTCTCTCTTGTTCTCCTCAATGTGTATTTAACAGACCACTCCACTAATTAAATATCTATTTACTCTTTTTATTGTACAGTATCTTGTACAGCATTTCTTTATTTTTTAACAAGTTTTTCGCTTTTCAAAATAGCACAACGTGCAGTTTTATTGCAGGTTTGGTATGCAGGTTTATTCATCTACAGTTAAAATCCAGTATTTTGTCTCTATTTGTATTTGTTTACAGATTATTTGGGGTCAGAAATCCCAAAACCCAGTATATACAAAATATATGTAAATCTAAAGTAATAGTAAATTGTAGTAGTAGTAAGAGATATTTTAAACTGCGTGTCCGTATTGTGTTGATGTGCAAACAATTATGTTATAGCAGTGGAGTCAAGAGGGCAGACAACGGTACGTGCTGATAACCTCTGCCATGTTTAGGTCATGGCATGCAGTATATGTATTCACAAATACATATAGATGCCTATATAGCCAGATATGAATGCAGGCACATGGGCATGCGCAACAACAACAGACACACACATATAAGTTCCTATTGTATGCAGATCAAACACTGATCCACATGCATGCACAGAGTGCAGATTAAGACTACCCCTTGCCGTAAGGGCTTAGTTGACATCTCTGTCTAAGCTCTACATTCTTCACCTCCCTCTTTGCCCTTCCTCTTCTTTTAGCAGTACGTTCAGCACCATAAAAAGCAATAACCATCTGATGGTCTCTTCATACCTGTGTACTTCTGGCACTCAAGAATGCACAGTCCCTATTTGCTCCATCAAACTGATCTGATGAACTGAACACCATGTGAAGTTAAGACTTTCTCGCTGACAATCTGCAGTCTTTCTCAGTGATACGCAATAACTGAGCAGTAGCAGTGTGCCTTGTTTAATGACTGGAATGAATTGCCAACATTTCTTCAAATTAGTAACCTGTAGAGCTTAACTGGAGGTATAAATATTTGAAGGTCTGTGATTTTGTCTTCAATAGCCTTCATGTTGTGCTCATTGGTCAAGGGAGATTAGTTTAATTCTGTGAGTGATCCTACAGAGCCTGTGCATGCCAGACTCTGTAAAATCACACAACGAGGTCACTGCAGAGCATGCATCATTTGGATAAACACACGCACGTCAGTATTGAGCTTGCGTGACTACTCGCATGCATTTAAATACGGATAGACTATTCTGCATAGTAATGGTTTCTAATGACTTGCAGTACTAGCTGGAATCAATGGTTGTGAAATGTTACATGCACTGTGCTCTCATCTAGTTTGCAATGTCCGATGCATTTCCGAGCTCAAATGGCTTTTGGTGCAAGTATTCGACATGTTTGTTATGTAAGAAGCTGGTGGTTAAAGGGATAGCGCTCAGGGCTGGGCCATATTACATTCAGGACGGGTAGGGCATGTGAGAAAGAGCAGAGAGAGAGAGAGAGAGAGAGAGAGGGAGAGAGAGAGAGAGAGAGAGTATGACAAGGGAAAGGTTGAGAGAGCAACACAAAGCTCCATGGGACAGTGAGGGAGAGGCACATTTAGAGAGAGATGAGAGGTTAGAAGTCACTAGTTCACAAGATAATGAGAGACAGGCTACTGATTCAGATCTTGGTGGACAGCTGGTGCAAAGGCTGAAGACGCTGCAGGCTAACACTGAAAGCAAAACAACTGTGGGATTTAACAAGAATATCGGCAGCTTGCTACAACAACAGGAAATACTTGGATACAACAGGTGAAAGACACAATTTTGAAGCAGACCTGCAGTAAATAACAGAAAGTACATTTGGAGACAACATCTGAAAGGATATGGACACCTTGCATCATATACCACTGGACAAAGAAGTAGAAGAGGAGGTGTTATATTTTCAGTGCTTTATATTTTATTGCAGATATTTTTTTGTAAATCTTTCCAGATTGGTAGTGTAACTGTATCATACTGTGCAGCTCTTCCAGCTTTCTCTCCTAAACGAATCATATGCACTTAGTTAGATTCAGCATTTCACAAAGTGGGGATCACCTACTTCCTCTGATTTAGTGCTTCGTATACAATGGGAGGTGTTGAAAACATGCAGCAAAGTTAAAATTAATCAAACCTCTGTATACTTCTCCGGTGTTTCATTTTGTGCACATGCTACAACTATGGATGTTCAGCATGAGCAAAGTCAAGTTAGTTACAAACTAGTAGATGTAGCCCAGCCCGCCAGACTGACAGTTCTGATGAGGTGTTTGAACCATGTGGTCCACTGAGAGCATGGAGCCAGAGAAAGCACACAGCCAGAGAAGCTTCTTCAACAAGGTGGACGTGCCTGATCATGTTCACTACATTGTGGCTTCATTTGTCTTCATCATTGGGGCACTGGGCATCACTGGAAACTCTCTGGTTATGTTTGCCTTCTACAGGTAGGTATAAAACTGGCTTGTTTATTTAGATTTTTGTTTTTAATAATTGTGCATATCCCTTTTTTTGTAGATAATCTGAGCTTTTACCATTTACAGTGTGCAAGATGTGATGATCTCTCGTATGAACTCTATTATACTATACTCTTTGTTTCTTTATCTGTACTTATGAAGCAAAACAATAAAGGTTAAGGGGTTTTGACAGTGCATCAAACAAGTTAGTGATTACAAGTAAAAGTAATCTTTGCATCACAGTGTCCAGAAGGTAATCTTAGCTAAGTAGCATCAAATTAAAAAATGTTTTTTGAAAAATCAATAATTAAATGCTGCGTGCACAAATACCTGAAAATAGATTAATGGTTGCATAAATATACATGGCATTGAAATTAGAATCCAATGTACCATGGAGTTCAAGTCAACCATGAAATCCACACTGCTATGTAATACCATTTACTGCCATGTAATGCAACAAGTCAAAAGTAAATGACACCTGTTAAGGTTGCATGCCACTGATGGATCAGTCTCGTAACATCACAACTGTAAACTTTCTTTTAGAAGTCAAGGATGGAAGAATGTGTTATGTGTTGTGTAATTCAGAGTACCATTTAAGTTAAATGGTACTCAAAAACTGGGTCAGTGTGTGTGAGTGGTGCTGCTGTTCTGGGGATTGTCACAAGCTTTCATACTCCTCTGTCCATCATCACAGACAGATTAGATGGATTTTCCATTGTGTTGCTCTCATAATTTGCGTTTAGTGAATCAGAAATGCGCATGATGTTATGGGTTCCAGGAAACACACAACTCGCACACCCACACACACAAACACACACCTAGAGCTTGAATGAAATCGCAATCAATATGCTGATTTTTGGGGAAATGCTTTATAATATTCACGCACACGTTCAATATTCTTCAATAATACAGTATTGTTTGCAAAGGCATCGACTCAAACAAATTGGGTGGAATACGTTTCATTAAAACTGCAGGAAAAAAGTTAAATTCAGGATAAACAGGAACAAAAAGCTGTGACGGAAGAAGACAGCAGGTCAATATCCTGGGTAATCAAGCTTGAATACAAGTATACCAGTTCACACATGGTCGAATAGTTTAACAAAGAGCTTGTCTCTGATCAATATTGACCAAAATTATTTAATTATATTATATTGAGCTTTACATGCAAAGGAAATACATGTGGAGTAGGCAAATGTTTTCAGTGTTTTGGACCTGCCAAAAATATAAATAAATAAACAAAAATAATTCAGGATATTGAATTTCCTATGGTTTGGTGAGATCCTCATCCTGCACCTCTTCTAAGTTGACCTTTGAAAGAGAATTTAACCAGTTAAAATGTGGACTTGCAGTTGCAGAAATTGGATTCAAATACCATTTGAACCAAAAGAATCTGCATTGATTTAATTTTAAGTATGACTCAAACAGTGTTTTTCAAAAATGAGTATATATGTATAATAATTAGACGATGAAATTACAAAATTATTGTCATTTTAGTCATCTGAGGGATTATACTAATCAAAACACATTAAACAGTCTCAAAGATGACTGCTGTATTTGAGGACTTTATTTTAGCTTTCTGATCACTGCGAGAAAGCCTCAGAATGATTAATGTTGTCATTTTTAATGCCACTGTGCTGTATAACATACGATTTTCCATACATTCTGTATGTTTGTGTGCTTTGCAGCAGCAAGAAACTTCGTAACTTGCCAAACTACTTAATCATGAACTTGGCAGTCAGCGACTTCCTCATGGCTTTTACGCAGTCCCCCATCTTCTTCATCAACTGCCTCTACAAGGAATGGGTATTTGGAGAGATGGGTAATTGTCTCCTTTGTGTTCTGATACAAAGTGAAGTGTGTGTGTGTGTGTGTGTGTTAAAGTCATATTTTTGTTTACAAATTTTTACATTCAGGTTGTCGATGTGCTGTTTCTTGCAGGATGTAAGATGTATGCATTCTGTGGTGCCCTGTTTGGCATTTCCTCAATGATAAACCTGCTGGCCATCTCGATTGAACGCTATCTAGTTATCACCAAGCCTCTGAGGGCCATCCACTGGAGCTCGAAAAGAAGAACCACTCTTGCCATTCTCGTGGTCTGGCTTTACTCTTTGGCATGGAGTCTAGCGCCCCTAGTTGGCTGGAGTGAGTCTCCTCAAACTGCATGTCTTTTTACTTCTAGTAAACACAAGTCCAGACTAGTGTTTAACTATTTTATTATGATTACTGAAAACTACTGCTTTCTGTGATTTTGACATATTTTATTTTCACTTCTAGGCTCCTATATCCCAGAGGGCCTCATGACATCTTGTACGTGGGATTATGTTACGTACACGACAGCCAGTAGGAGCTACACAATGATGCTGTGCTGTTTTGTCTTCTTTATCCCACTGGGAATCATCCTTTACTGCTATCTTCTAATGTTTCTGTCTATAAGGAAAACTGGGAGGTATTACAGATCTTGTGTGTTTAATATGCTGCGTGCTTGTATATTTATAATATTAGATTCTGTGCAACATCCAGTCTTACAGAGAAAAAACAATGCAGGGACTAACTGTGCATGAACTACTTACTTCTTTTAGTTTAATTATTATGTTCTTATGAGTTCTTTGGTGAATTCTGATGTTGCGTGTGCTCCTGATACACTTAGTATTTTGTATCTTATTATTATATCTTGTGTTTGTAAATGCACAAGCCTATTCCTAAAGCATATAGTGCACTGCTCCTCCACCTAAGCTGGAAAGATACTCAGAAAAGGAATTTATGATAAGATACAACCGTGTTTTCAATAAAATGTGGAAATACTTCAAGATAACCTCAGTCTTACACACTGTAGTGTTGGAGGACAGTTAATTTGGATTCAAAACACATGTTTTACCTCATTATCTACCTCCTTTTAGTTCAAAAGAGGCATCCATTGTGTTTTTAAACATAACAATTGCTTGTGTTATTGACCTGGAATGACCAAGGGCTATTTCCATCTAAGCAGCAGGTGCAGTGAACTTCATGCTTCAGGGAGAAAGGCATGTGTATTGAGTGGGCAATTTTTTTAAAGACACTATCAACACAAATGTAGAAAATAGGTATTTTGTGTTCAGAAATTAATCAGAAGGTTTTAAAAAAATGCTTATTACTTATAATTTGTGGTAACAATAGCACTTTCAGATGACTGTAGTAATACTTAAAGAGAGAGTTACATCCCCAAAGAAAACTGAGGTTATTTATGTGATACTGTAGTCTTTTCCTCAGTGCAGATATTCCTAAAAGATCTTCTGCAATAATATTGAGCATGGAGCAGTAGCCATGTAAAGTTAAAAAGAAGAACTATATAGTATGAATATATTTACCACGCTGTCCATCCTGCTCTATTTACAGGGAACTAGAACGTTTGGGGACTCAGGTGAGAAAATCCACTCTCATCCAGCAGAAATCTATTAGGAGCGAGTGGAAAATGGCAAAAATTGCCTTTGTCGTAATTGTGGTCTACGTCCTCTCCTGGTCTCCATATGCCTGCGTCACACTAATTTCTTGGTCTGGGTAAGATTATTTTATCTGTTAATATTGATGATTGTGTACTTTTATCCCTTGGTAATGTACATAACAGATTCATGCATTTGTAGATTGTTCATTTGAAAGCATACCTGTCAGAAAAATCAGAAAAAGTCAGGTTTACAACTGCCTGTTTTTGTTATGGCCTTCATCATAATGTAAAAAATGGTTGGTGAGAAAATGATATTGGGCACATTCACTGCTCTCACTATCAGATGTACTTATCTACAACATGGTGAACGGGAACAAGTAACACTTCACTAGAGACGCAGTGGTGGTGTGCTATATGGGAGCAGTTTTAAGCACAAGATTTTAATAACTGGGCAAATATTATTCTGAATTATTAATCTTCTCCATATATAACGTTCAGGCATTTCTTCACATAAGCAATCACAAACAAAGCTTCAGTATAATTCAATGATGTTTGCCTCATTATATTCTGTGGTTGGATTTTTATCATTACATAATGTTGTGTCAATAAGAGGCCAGTATTCCCTGGTTGGGTTACATACAACAGACAGTGAAGTTGCTCATATGCCCTGTGCTTATCACAACATTCAGTAAACCACATGTCTACCCTGGGACATACAATTAGTTATGTAACTTTGAAATCACATTCTGCTCATTCAGTGGAAAGGTAGTCACACTTGTGCACACACACATGCACGCGCGCAAGCAAAGATGATCAGATGGACTTAAGCGACCCTCTTTAGCAGCTGGCACATGTTCGTTAATCTCTAACCAAATATGTCCCTTAATTATGTTACAAAACACGAAAGAGAAACTGGATCTTTGCAGCGGTCATTTCTGATTCTGTGATGTCATCAACAAACGAAACCATCTTTTTAAAACGCTGCTGTTTTGTCTGAACCAGCCATGCCAACATCTTGTCGCCATACTCCAAGACAGTCCCTGCAATAATAGCAAAAGCCTCCACTATCTACAATCCTATCATCTATGCTATCATACACAACAAATACAGGTAAATAATGATTCGGTAATTTCATTTTAAAGTTTCATATAAGCCCCTTGTGTTGTGCAGTGCCAATGTATTATTTTGGAAGAAATGCTACCAACATGTAGCAAGCTGGAGTCTAAATGAGTGCATTGTTCTGCACTGTACAGGATGGCACTGGTAGAGAAATTTCCCTGCCTGTGGTTTCTGTCTCCCACTCCTCGAAAAGAATGCATCTCATCCTCCATCAGCGAGTCCTCTTTCAGAGACTCAATCATCAGCAGACAGTCGTCAGCATCAAGGACCCACTTTATTACTGCCTCCTCCAACCTCTCTGACGTGGTAAGTTAGGTTAGAGTAGATTTTATCTGGCTGTTGTTTAAGATGCCCGAACAAACAAGATTTCTCTTATGTTGAATCTCTCTCTCTGCTTATCTAAAATGAATTCTAATAAATTTGAAGTATTAATAATCTTAGCAAGATGCAGGTGGAAATTGCACTAATATTAGCTTTGAATAATGTTTGGCATCTACTAAACTTCCTCAGTTTAATTATTATTATTTTTTGCTTGCAGTTATTGAGGGATGTGGAGATGGAGCCTCTGGGCAGGAGGTCAGGCGATTCCTTCAGAAGCATATCATCACGCAGTCAGTCCTGTAAGAGGTCCTGTAAAAAACAGTTAGACCGGAAGACAACCAAAACCCACACAGCAGAGAAGGTGAGGAAACACTGCAGAAAAATGTGAAAGTGTGAATCTGAAAACTCACAATGTTATCTTTTATTCATCTACGATTTACACTACTTGCCCGCATGTAGTAAAACATCACACATCCATGATCTGAAGGTGATTTTCTCATGTATGTGTTTACTTTTTGACACTCCCAGCATCCGTCTGTCATGAGTGAACCATCAAGGGCCTGTGATCACGAGCTGGTTTCCAGTTCTCTGACCATCGCCGCTCTCCCCCTCCTAGTTCTTACCAGGAGGCGCAGCCACAGTCTGACCAGTGCGATTTCAGATGCCTGTGGCGAGAAAGGAAGAATCTGCGATAGGATGAACAGCCACAAGAGCGATTCTTTTGATTGCCTGAATTTTGGAAAAATGCCACCCACAGGCCCCAGATCACCCCAGGGTGTTCCTCGCATCATCGTCATCAGTCCCACCACTGAAAGCAGCCTCATTAACCAAGACAGTGTCTCCTTAGAAGACAGCATTGAGTCAATGGAGAACAATGTTTTTGTCACCCTAAACTTTTCATCAGAAGTTTTTGAGGCACTTGAACTACTTTCTTGACCAACTGGACTACTGATTACACTTCCACTGGATGTTTCCGGATTAATAAAAAAAATATACATCAAACTTTTTGCTACAGGCCAACATTCATATTGGCTATAGACATAAGAAGTTATTCAGCTCTTACATGTATGCGTGCCCCTCTACTCCCCTCTATTGACTAATTGACTCTACAAGGAAAACTTGTATGGCAAATGAAACAATAAGCTGATTCTGGTATGCAGTGTGCAGTGTTCGTCAGAGTTTGGCACGGACAAAGGACCCCTAAGGGGCAGCAAGCTTTTATTAGATTTTTCAAAAATGACAAGTGCAACTACATATTTTCAAGAGCTTGGGGCTAAAGCTTGACAGGCTGAATTTAAGTTTATCTATTGAAGCAAAGGTCCATGCAGCTGTGATGCAAACTTTTGAACTGAAACAGAATTCATTCTTTACGCCAACATCATTGATTCTCTTCTGGCCACTGAAGAGAAGCGTTAGGAATAGTTCCCTCCTCCTCTTTCCTCAGGACGAGGCAATATGTGTAAAAATGTAAACCAACAAGGCAGCAAATCAAGAGCACTGATTATATGTCCGCTTTGGAAAAGCAGCACACATGAACAAAATAAGTCGTTTTTAGTAGGTTTTCTTTTTGGCTTTTATTACCACAAAGAATTTAACAGCACAACATCTTGTGTTGTAACACTAATCCGTTAGGTCATATGGACCGCTTGAGCTTTTTCACTGGAACAGAGTGAAATGAGGTCATTTTTATTATTCAAATACTGAAACTGGGTCAAATGTGTCTCATACAACAATGACATTTTTAACATTTTGTCGGCGCAATATTTCTATACATGTTTAAATACAGTATTTAGGCACACGTCATTTCTCAGAGAGAGTACATGATTTATGTGACGTAAGTATATGACGGCTGCTTTATGTATATTTTGCCATTTGATGCTTGTGCATCTTTTGGTTTTGTAATTATAGAACTGTTTTGAAAAAAATGAGGACATGCTGGAGAAGCACTTATATTTGAATCAATATAAAAAGAGTATATATTTAAGCTGATGCATCTGGTGATGATGATTATCTGTAACAGCTGGTCTAAGCTTAGTGTTAGTCAAAACACCTGAATTAGTAGGCAGAAAACTAATATTGACGATCATCCAAATCATAAACTACTTTCAATGACAGCCCTTTAAGACACCTTTGAAGGACAAATTTCTTCTTCTTCAGCAGGTTTAATGGCAAATAAACTATCATTGATTGCCAGTGTCTGACAGGAAGAAAGAAACACAAGAAAGAAACACTTGAATCAATGAAACACTTTAATCTCTTTTAGTTTGCCTATAAAGTCCACAGAGTTTAACATTTCATTAGAGAAGGAGTGTGTGGCGGTAGGAAGGTAAAAAAAATGTTCTGATGTTGAGCCTGAATGTACACTGATGTTTGTGCTGCAGCTCTCATCTGGACAAGCAGAAAAACGCAGATAAACACCTGCACCAATATCTCACTGAAGGTCACTTGTGTTATTGTGTTATTGTGGGTTTTTTTTTTCTTTTTTACATTACACCATAATAATAAATGCAGAATTTATTTCTGCTCTGCTAATATGTACAGTTCTACCTTTAAAAATGATTTGAAACAAATGAAAGTGCCAGATGACATGAAGGGAAGTATTGTACATGTTGTTAACTACACTGTTATTAAGCATTCATTAAGCATTGAGAGTTATATCTGACACAGACACTCAGGCTGACCATTCCTAACATCTCTGAATTTTCAGAGATTCTTTTCCATGTGTCTGTGTGTCACTTCCTATCATATTAGTTTGACAGCTAACAACAGAAAGCGATCCCCATCCACCGCACTCTTAATGCCCTTGAGCTTTTAAGAAGAAAGTATTTTTTCAGCCTGGTTTGGAACCACAAAATGTATTGTATGTGTTAAAATACACTTGAATTTTTGTGCCAGTTTTTATGCCAGTGGTGACAAAAATCACACAAAATTAAATGAAATCATGCAAACAAAGCATCATCACCACACCCTCTAATGAGTAGCGTTTGTTTACTTTTTAGCATTACTTCTTCTTTTTTTATTTACCCACAATAATGTTGAATATGTATTTTGAACTATTAACACTATAATATAATGTGTGTTTCATGCCTCAACTCAGCTATTTTATTTACCACTTTCTATTAATTTTGTGCTACTGTAATAACATCTGCAAAATTTGTATTTATTGTCTTATTATTTGTGAACAGTTAAAGAGAGTCGTGGTAGGGAGTGTTATGGCACTTTTACGGTTCGTAAAGTGTTTGGATTCACCAAATCACGTAGATAAAGTTATTAAACCTGTGTTGAACCTCTACTTAAACTGCTTTTTTGTGACAAAACACTTCACCGTCTGTTGTATGTAACCCAACCAGGGTATACTGGGCTCTTACTGACACAACATGTAATGATTACACAGAGTCTACAGCTTGCACACTGACCTGTGAATGTGTACAGTGGAAAACTAAATAAAATATCCTGATTGTTGTGGAGGTTTTAAGACAGAGTGTAATAGAATAAATGGATCTGTTACAGTTAGGCATACTTCAGCCTTTTATTGACCTTTTATTTCCTTAAAAATGGATTCCTGACAATGAATGCAAAAGGAGCTAGGAGAAATTTTAAAAGCCTTCAGAATTGTAAGAGGACTATTACTTAAGATCACATAAAATATGGAAAAGTCTGGCTCCTTGGAAGCAGAATATAAAGAAATGGAGGGTGGATCACTCAACAAACAGTACTGTACATAGTGTGTTCATATTTTGCTGAGTGTTCATCAGTACAAAAAAACAATGTTTCTGTTACATGAATTATGTGTAATGACAGCACACAACCACCGGAGGGAAGCAGACAAATAATCTATGTTGGCTTTTGGTTCGGAGTTTTCATTTTTCCACATCCTTAGAAAGAAGCATAAAACAAATGCAAGACTTGTTATTAACTCAGTCACAAATAAAATGTGTTAACTGCTTCAAGTATACCTGTCATCCCAAAGGGTAGGACACCTGAGTTTGATTAGCCTGTTACCATGCCATCCTACATACTGATACTGTTTCCAAGAGATTTAATTGTAGGGAAGGACCCAGTCAAACTGTGTGACTGTAAATGTGTTTTATCATCATACCTGCTGACAGGTGTGTCTCGGCCTGTGTGTGACTGTGTTCATATTTCAGAGAAAGACACACAGAAAGATGACATCATCATGGAAAAAAAACGTAAGCGCGTACAGTGCGAGAAGACAGCGACAATATAACTGGTTAACAAGCACAAGTGGTCTCTGGTTTATGTCATACCTTTAGGAGTGTGGATCAGGGGCGGAGCGGGGGGGTGGCTTACGGGGCTTAAGCCCGGGTTGTTTTGTCAGAAGCCCGGGGTATTTTGGAGTGTAATTTTTTCATAGTTAGATGCCTGGCTGACAACTGTATAAAACAAAAAGTACACACAATATTCGAAGCACATAGTGCACACTGTGGGAATTTACGACTGTGCGTGAATCCCCCCCTGATATTGGTATGATCCAAGCTCAGGCACTAAGCGACTGAGCGAGGGGGCGGGGCAGCTGCTGCCCGTGAGTGCGCTGTTGGAGAGACGGAGCCAGCCATACTAAGGAGAGCTTAAGTTTGACCAGGTACCAAAGCAAATCATTCGTACCGTACAAATAATGTAAATATGACGGTGCATCACGAAAGATTGATATCAAACTGATCACTTGACCAATATTACGTTACTCGCTCTTCAAGTGAATCAACAAATGGCAAAATGAAAAGCCGAACAAATGCTATTTTTTTTAGAGAGTCTTAGCTTACGTGTGTTTATTTCATATTTTCAGTTCTTACCCTCCCCGACTAAATCGGTTTCAGTTATGTACTGAAACATAAGAATGGACATTCGAGGGTTCTTTCAAAGAAAAAACTCAGGTAAATGTTATTTTATATATTATGCTTTGTATGTTGTTCAGTATATTTCTATGCAAATCAAGAGGGATTTCAGTACACAGCAGGATATTCACATTTGTAACCAGATATTTACATACACTTTAGGGAGAAAATATAAAACATTTTTACTGTACAACATCAATTTAGAGTAAATTTTTGTTTTAGATAAATATTGAAATATATTTTGAATTAGTTAAATTTCAGAATAAAGAGAGACAGAGCTATTTTTATCACTTTCATCAAATTTAGGAGTACATGTACACTAAATTTATTGTTAATTAATAAGAAAACTCCAGACGATTCCATTCTGAGCTGAAGAAGCTTCTGATAGGTTAGTAGAGTCCATGTGAGTAAACTGGTGGCACAGCTGTGGATGCATATAAGGCAAAACACAGAGCCTGTTTCTGTGACATGGGAAAATCAAGAGATATCAACCAAAACACCAGGAAAAGAACTGTGGAGCTCCATAAATGTGGCTCAAGTTTGAATACAATTTGGTGCCATTTGCAATTAAGAAATACAGATAGTTTCTCTCTTTACTCTTAAAGTTAACAAATATGTTTTTATATTTATCAATCTAAAAAAATAAACATTTAGTCTGATTTGATGTTACAATTAAAAAAGTGTTTTTATCTGAAGAGTAAATATCTGGTTTCAACTGTATATTTGATGATTGTCAGCACAAAGAGGGAGAGAGAGGAGAACGAGGACAGAACAGATATGAACAAGAGCAGGTGAGACACACATGTTAGTCAAATGGTTGTTTACCAAAAGTATCACCGTATCATAGGTCCTCATGTATCTCGTACCTAGTGTTTCTTTTTAGGTTTGTTATTTTTCAAATTCTGTATTCATTAAGTTCTGCAGGCTTGTTTGCACAACAAGGCTAAATAATTATATAAACTTTTCTCAATCTAAATAGTGTACTTTGGTAGAATTAAAAAATAAGTGTAGTGCAGGTCTATGATGATTTTTAGTGCTATCATCTAGTTCTGATTCTGGTTCTGTCTTGGTTAAGTCCTCAGTAGTCCTGATTTTGAACTGTTGTAGTCCTGTTTTAATTCTGGATCAGTTCTGGGTCTGGTTGAATTGGGGTTTAGTCCTCGTGTCTTGATACAGCCCTGACCTTGTTCTGCCTTGCTGCTTAATTAAAAAACTAGTTTAAGGTGTCCTGCACATGTGATATATATTTTTCCCTATATGAAGTCATTCTTTTTTGAACAGAGCCTATTAATCTTTCAGTCATTTCTACCCCCCCCCCCCCCCCCCCAAAAAAAAAAAAAAAAAAAAAATCCCACATGCATACTATTTGGGCTAAGCCCCGGGTGTTTCAAATGTCTGGCTCCGCCTCTGGTGTGGATGCGCACTTCCTTTAGCCTCTACCACAAACCCAAGTCACTGACAGAGTGTGGTTGCACGCGAGTACGAACGAGTACGAACTGGCAGGTTTTTTTTTTTTTTTTTTTTTTCTACCCCTCATTGTGGTTCACATAATTAAGGTAATGAATGATTAATTTACCACAATAATCAATTTATCTTCATGTGTCTAAAGTTTCTATTAAAACGGAGCTTAACGCAGTCTTGCTAGTTGCTTCTTAAATAAGTGAACAAGTGTGACCGAGTAAAAGCATGTGTGCGTGTGAAAACGAGCTTTGCAATTAGGAGGCATGAATTTCACGCCTCCTGAACCAACTGTCCGGCTGACTGCGTCATGACGTCGCTCCATTGGGACCTACCTCACACAATGAGATGTCAAACACACGGAAAACTGGCCTGCAGCAGCACACTGGACGGAGCACAGACTTCCAGCAGGGGCGAAAGACTTTCCAGCCACAGGGTGAGCCATGAACACCTGTTTAGTAAACTGTGAATGCCTTTTGTGCTGATGGTATTTATTTATTTATCTTTGTATATGAGGCCTATTTAGTTTTATTGAATCCTAAGTTTTGTTGTTCTTATTTGCTGGACACATATTGAGGAAAATATGACACAACTGAAAATAACATATTTTCAGTTGTGTCACGTTTCAGGACATGAGATGAGGTGGCCACGCACTGTTTTTCTGTCTCCATGGTGTTGTGGTAATTTGCTTATGTGATGTATTTTTAAAATGGCACACTATAGCTGTTTAATTTGTGCTGTCCTAAGAATACCAGAAAGTGAATCCCGGGCATGATTGCAAGAAACATAAGGAGGAAGGTGTAGTATGTGTATGCTGGCTAGGGGAGGGGGGATGCAGTATTGATGTTTGGTGGTGCTTTGGTGTGTGCTGAATGGAGCAGATGCTTTGATCTTCCCTAGAGACCCTGCTCCTTGCTCCTTCTAAAGCTCTGCCTCTGGTCACAGATATATGGGCAGGGATGGCAAGCCTAAAGCTGCACAGACTAATATTTACTTCTCTTATTGTGAAGGTCTGCTCTAACAGAAAGCACATCCCAACCTTAACCAATCTTAACCCTTGGCAGGAATTACCTAAAGTCAGGGCCAGCCAAATATGTCTTCATTTTCCACAAATGTCTTCACTTCCATAGTGTAAAAGTCTGAGGGATCATTGCAAAGTTACAAACAACTACATCCTGAATATTAAATACGGGTTTTGATTCATTTAAACGATAGTGTGGCTTTAAGTTCTTCAGCTTTTGCCATCTCCGTGTAACCTTATCTGCCCTCCTTTGCTTCTTTTTCTTTGTATCCTGTGTTTATTTCTTCCCTCTTTCACTGCAGTCAACACAGAACAGCTGCTGTCTACTAGAGAGGAAGGAAGTAAAGCACTGGAAAGTCTACTCAGTGCACCAAATATGCAGTGCATGCGTGCGTGTGTGTGTGTGTGTGTGTGTGTGTGTGTGTGTATGTGCATTTCTGGGTCTTGTGTGTGCTTCTGGAGTTATGGATGCATAGCTGCCTAAATGTGGTAGAAAGCGCATCACTCATCCATAATTCATTTTATCCACCAAGACCTGTGTCATGACATTGAGGTCATGATATCATGAAGGCTGTCTGAACAAGACAACTCCATCATGAAAGACTGACGAGCTGTCAAATCACAAAACCTTTGACACCGTGGGATGGAAATATCATGCTCAAGTATTTCTCTATTACAATTCACACATATTAGAGGAGATACTGCAATGGTTCAAGCTGTGATGACCTTTCGTATTTCTTTGTGCTTATTGTAAATACTGCCATGAAGTATCTGATATGTCTAAATAAGAGGAAATTATTAAAAAAATATGTGTTGGCAGACATTAATTATACTTTAAAGCTAATTTCAATTACAAATGTGGAAATAGTATCGCTTAAAAGTTGTATTATTCTTTCTTTATTTTCTGAGATGTTCCCATATGTTTTTCCAGTTTAAAGAAACTTATTTCTGTAAAGGTAAGCTGTTTTTATTTAGAACAGTATTTGAAGAAAAGAAAAAAAACCCTACTTGATTTGGTTCAGCTGACAGTCTTACCAGCTGTGAGGGTATCATCAGCTTGAAGGAAAGCTGAAGGTTTATTTTCAGAGGCGCATAAACGTCCTCATTAAACGTCATATGAAACTGGCCATTATGTTTGATTCATGTGCAAAAATGGAAATGTATGCCCGAGCGTGATGCGGCACAAATCGTAGTGTCCATCACTCTACCTCAGAACAGGAGGTGGCCAGAGTAATCAAGAGCAGCTGATCCCAAAAATCTTAAGTGGTGCGTGGTCTGTTTGAAATTGGTGTATTGGTGTCCCTGAGGCAACATTACACTTGGCTTTTAAATGCCTCTCTTTTATTGACCCAGACTTGACCCAGGCATTAAGGAGTTCTGCGTGCACATTTGCGGTCTGAGAGAGCGAGAGAGGGAAAGTGTGTGCGTGGACCTGTGTGTTCATGCCTGATTCCTCTCAGTTTATCTTTCCTCGGGTGGACAATCATTTTGGCTGAGCTTTCTGAATCCCAGTGCGTTTGTTTGTCTATTTCTGTCTGTCTGGTCAGAAGGGAGGAATATTTTCCACTGTGAATGTAATCAGTTCTAAACAGTGACTCGCTTTAGACCGATGATACAGGCTTTTCACAATAAGCTCATAAGAGTTCAGGCTGCTCTCTACTTCTCTGTTTTTTTTATACAAAATGCAACTCTAACCCTAACTGTGCATGACAGTACAGAAATGGGTTGAGGGGATTAGTTAGGCTTATAGCAGTCTGGAAGGGTCAGAGTGATTAGATTGTTGAGAGACAAATACTGTTCATATTAGAAAAAATGTCAATAGTGTCATCATGCACACACCTCTGAGTGAAAAATCTGGATATGTAGTAATCAGTGTAACCGTTCCTTCCTGGATTTCGAGCTACAAGTGCCCTCAGAAATATAAAAGTGAACGATAAAAATAAATAAAAAATTACTCTAAACAAAGCTGCCACAAGAGTGTTATTTGTGTATTTTTTCAGTTCACCCATTTTTATAGAATAGTATTACAGTTCAGTATATAGAGTTTTTATAGTGTGTTCACTGTAAATCTGGGTGTTGTATATTTGACAAAAAAGAGCTACACACTAATTTATAATTAATGGTATTCAGACCTCTGCTGACCCCAGTTTGGATGAGAATCATTAGGTTTACACACAATAGAGATTTTATGTATGTTGTGTCCCTTGGGGTTGTGTGCATGTGTGTGTGGGTGGGTGGGTGGGTGTGGGCAGCAGCTGGCAGACTATGGGGTTGGTGTCCCTCTTTTATTCACATGGATGATGCATTAAATGTTATTTAGAAGGGCAGATTATGATAGCATTAAAGGGTGGAGCTTGTCTCGGTGTGAGCATGTGTGTTTGACTGCAGGCTGCTAAGCTGTGATCATTAAGCATGTGGAGAGGTGAGCATATGGAGACTGGAATAGACCATTTGACAGAACAAAAGACTGGCAGGGTGTCTGAGGTTTCGTGCTTTAGACCACTCACCATTGTTAGTGTTTAATATTATTATTCTCTAGCTCACAAATCCCCTTTGTTCTCTGTGTTACAGTTTTTGACAGCATAAGCAATTGATCTTATGTCTTTAAACAGTGAGTTAGACCGATGGGTCTAGATTTTAGAAAGCATATCTCCCTGGGACTCAATACCAGTCGTCCTGTTACATGAGAATGGGACAGTGGTACAAAGCCAGTGAGATAAACTGATTTTTTCATTTATATTTCTTTATTTGGTAGTAAAGAGATTAAAATGGCTACCCTAAAACACACTTTTGTGTTGTCATGCTGTAAAGTGCATACGTGATCTGAGGGTTTTTAATGAGAAAACAGATTTCTTTAAAAAGTAGATTAAAACTAGTAAAATGAGCAGTACAGTAATTCTTAAGCATTAGTTCCTATAGTGGCTGTAAGCCTGCTGAATACTATTACCTTACAGGAAGCAGTCCACAGTCAAGCCATAAAGAGATTTTAAAAAGCTCCTGCACAAATGGTTTTGAGCCTTGCATGAAGACACTGGTTGTTGCTCATTGTTGTGGTTGATGCTTAGCTTGCAGTCATAATCAATCTGTCACGGCGCTGATTTGTTGCCTACTTTAATGCCCAAAACACACCATGCCTTCATCTGTGGGCAAAAAATCTCTAGCCTTTTCCTTCATGAATGAACTTTCATGTTAAATATGTTGATAGAAGGAAAAAAACAAAATGTGTTTGTTAGTGTTTCTGTGGCTGATTGTTTTAGGATATAACACTGGCTATTTGGCAGTTTGCACTACTTTAGGTCTGGGAAAACTTTATAGAAGGCAAACAAGGACTTCCTGATTATCTGATCATCTTACTCATAAGGATGCTATTATATTATTGTTTTCACATAATGCCTGATCAGCCATAAAGCCTAAAGTAAACACAGTGCCTTTAGATTTACTGTAAAACTTAGGATAGGTCTAACCCTATCAAGAAGCTTCAGCTCAGCAGTGGAAACAAAGTTAATGACTCTTCCATCTTTGGTCCTCCCAGGAAAAGCTGCTCTTTTGTTTCCTAGCTGTACTGTAGAGGTATGCGCTGTCAATGTGGGAATGTTTATTAGCAGGATAATGAAAAGCATCTTGTTTTTATGTGCGAGTGCGTCGTATGTGTTTAACGGCATACTATATGTGAAATGTTAGCCTGTTTACTCCATCCTTTGGTCTTTTCATCTGAGATATCTACACTCTTTTCTTTTTCAGTCTTTTAGACCCTTTACGCCTACACTTTTCCATGCCCATTTTATATCCAACAGACTTAAGACTTTTTCTCACACTTCAGCTTCCCTCCTCTGCTTTGATGTTTGTTGATTTTTGAGAAGTCATTTTTTGATTGTGGCCTATGGTTGCTGTATCTACCACTGCCACAACCAGAGTTATGACTTGGCAAGATGTGCTGACTGTGTATTTGGTCAAGGCCAAGAAAGGAATGGGATGAGTATTTAATTGAGCCACTACTATGTCAGTATAAATATAAAGTCAATATTGATCTGTCTGGGGTAAAATAAGGGGGCACGGACAAAAGCCAGCTCAGAATGAGACGAATTGCTGCTCTCTGGACATAAATAATGGAGGTACTGATAAATAAATAAGTGGGAATGAGTGTGCTGCACTTAGGAGTTCTATCCCTTAAGTATAAAAGAAAAATATTTATAACTATTTTCCAAAATGTGCTGAGATTATAGTATAGATTATGTAATTTAGTGCTCAGTTTGGTAAAGCTTGTTTGCCTAATTATTAGAGCGGGGGAAGTTGATGCAGGTCACAGAAAACACAGTAGATTTACAGATTTAAAGCCATGGATGAATATCTACTTCTCTTAGATTGTTTCTAATGAAACAACAGTGTTGCAGTTGTTAAACAACCATCACACACTGACTTAAGGCAATCTTGACCTTATACAGTCGCCATTATTAAATGACCCCTGAGCGACCTTTGCATTGATGCCTTTGGAATGAATTCCCTAGTCATGATATGGTTACACTGGTTCCACCTTAAACGAAGCTGCCTGCAGGACTGAGTCCATGTTCCCAAAATATCTGGATGAAAGATAAACTGTCCCCTCTCCTGTGCCTCTTCTTCCTCCCCTGATCATTTTCTCTGTGTGCGCAATGCTCCCACTGTCTTTTCCTTAATCCTCCACTTTGCTCCCTTCTTCTCCCCTCTTGTTGCCCCCCCGACATCCCCCGCCACCTGATTTTTTTTCTTCTGTTGTCTCCTTCCATACCCCAATCTCACCCTTCATGTTATCTCCACTCGTTCACCCCTCTTCTGTGTTCGTCTCACTCCACCCATGGGTGATTTCCCCTCCTCTTTCTCCTCCCTCTTCCCTCTCATCCTAACCTATACCCGTTCTCCCTCTCGCCTCCCTCTTTCCCCTCCTCCACCTTTCCCCTCCCATCTGTCATTAACTAGTATATAAGAGCATCACATCCCTCTGTACCTCTCTCACACACACAGTGTGTTTGCTGGGAAGGGGATATTTCAGGGGAAACTAGGAATTGCACAGTCCACCTGCCCGTGAAGGAATTATTTTCCTTTCTGGAATTTCCATTAAAGAGGTACAGCATTTACCTTCATTTAATTTCAGCAGGAAATATGCTATTACTAACATTTAGGTGTGTGAAGGTCTTCTGGTAGTGTTTCCTGAAGGGTAATTTACATATTTTAAGCTACTGAACAACTGCAGCATTCTCCAGTGTATGGTGGTTTAAAATAACATTCAGTGAAGCATTTAACTCTTTTTTGATTGTAAAATGTTTGATGTCTTATTTGTTTATTTTTACTTAAAATGTGTTTATTTTTTTTATACCGAATAAGTCTAAAAAGGTAATTTTGGGACTTATTCAAATACATAGTTATGAATTTAGTTGTGAACTGTTTGAAACTATTGTATGAACAGTTTGATAAACAGTTTTATGTATTTTCTTTATCTTTATTTATTTAATGTTTGGCAAATGTGTAATGTGCAAATGTTTCTGCACCAATAATAAAACATCATAGCTGTGAGGCATGGTAGAGGGAACATCATGGATTTGGGGCGTTGTGCTGCCCTAAATGGCCTGTAAGCAGAGATTTTACAGTTGCATATGATGTCTGTGAAGGTTCTCAGTCATCCAGGTCATCATAGTCTTAGGAGCTTGGAAAGAAAAGCATCTGGACTTATATAAGTTGCTGACGTTTCACCTCTCAACGAGAAGCTTCTTCAGTTCTAGGGTCAAATGGTGGAGAGTCCCAGATTTAAGCCCTTTGGGAGTTTCCCCCCACGAGGGACAGTGGACCCCCTAATGATTCTCTACCTGCATATGATCTGAACCTTAGGAAATGCTCAAGTATCTATCTATCTATCTATCTATCTATCTATCTATCTATCTATCTATCTATCTATCTATCTATCTATCTATCTATCTATCTATCTATCTATCTATCTATCTATCTATCTATCTATCTATCTATCTATCTATCTATCTATCTATCTATCTATCTATCTATCTATCTATCTATCTATCTATCTATCTATCTATCTATCTATCTATCTATCTATCTATCTATCTATCTATCTATCTATCATTGCTGCACAATAACAAATGTTTTTGCTTGTCTTTCATGTCTTGTCTTTTCCTAGATCTTGGATCAAAATCTTACCCCTCATCAAAAGCTAGTGATATTTTTATTGTCACTTGATCTGCATAATATATTCCGGCCATCAGCATCACTTGTGAGCCAGATCAACACTGAACAAGGAAACCATGACCAGCAACTACAATGTCACTCTCATAGGTCCTGCCCCCTGGGGCTTCAGGCTGCAGGGAGGAAAAGACTTCAACATGCCCCTCACCATCTCGAGGGTAAGATTAAAGTGCCCATACACACATGCATACACTTAAATGTGGATAACCAGCATTGTCTTCAGGGTGATAAAACAGCATATATTTATTTTGTGACAACGCAACCATATACAGTCATTCTTCTCAGAACCCTTGTGCTATTTGTACTATCAACATGTCTTTACTACCTTTCTTCATTTCTGTACCCCTCTTGACTGAACCCCTCAGCCACACCCAAGACAGCTCAGCTAAATCATATGCCATCTGTCATGTATCGACCACACATGAAACCTTTTCTCGCTTTCTTTACATTCCACTTCACTTTGAGTGTCTGTATTGAAATTGCAGCAATCAAAGTTCTGGCACACAAGTCTTGGCATCAATCCCTCTGCGTGAACAAGTAACTTGATGGTCCCTTGGTTTCCCTGCCTTTCAGTGTCTACTCGTAATATTACCTCTTATTGCCTCCCTCCCGTCTCTTCTGTTCATTCACACATCAGCGTTACCGCATGGTCACATCCACATATTCACAGAGTATGCTTTGCTCATTACTGTAACTGGATTGTGATCTTAAAAGATGCAAATCCTTCCTAATGTTGTTCAAGCTTCTGTTCTGCTCTGCTGCACTGTGCAGTGCCCTCAAACACACACATGTAATGCATTTACGCACACAAAAGTCACACAAAAGTCACCAAAACTGGCACGGTACAGACTTATAGCAACATGAGCCTGATGATGAATGGCTTACTAGGTTCTGTGCCAATCCCCTTTGGGGCCATTCTGGGTTGCCATGTTTGTGTTATTACTTTGGATGTGATACTTTTCCCACTAACTGAAGCCATGTGAATTTTTTAACCACGGGTTTGTGTGTGTGTGTGTGTGTGTGTGTGTGTGTGTGTGTGTGTGTGTGTGTGTCTGAGAGTGCAGGCATGGACACAAAATGTTGGAAGACACTGTATGTAACTGAAAGGAAAAAACTGAAAGAATCCAGAAATAGGACATACAAATAGAAACAGACATCTTGTAAAATAGCAGCATTTTAAATTGCAAAATGCTACAAGAACTAATCTTGTATGAAATTAGTTCTTTTGTGTAGAGTTGGAGTTAAAAAATAATGCATAATGCATTGCAAATGCTGCATTCCAAAGAAACTGAAAGAAAAGATGAAGAAACTCTGATGCTGACATTGATTATTGAAGACTTGAAAATATGCAAGCAATAATTGACGATCCCGTTTGACCGTTACTCCAACATCACAGTGAAAGTTGTGTGATTTAACAATTTAAGATGCCTTGCGAGCTTGTTTTGTTATTTTCCTTCTCTTGAGATTGCTTTGATGTTGAGAGATTCTTAAAAAGGTGTGAAACAACTATTGTCTGAATCCTACAAATACCAATAAATTGTAAAAGATTTGGGAATACTCAAACTGACTCAAGTGGGCTCCTTATTTAGCTTTGTGTCTCTAAAAGCAGATAAATGCAGATTAGCAGAGATGAGGTGGAGATGGGGGGTGGGGTATGGGAGGTGGTATTCAGTGCACGTAAATAATGCTGCGCACAGTTTACACAGGCTGAACTTGAAGAAGTGATGGCAGGCAGTCAAACACGTCACTCAGCAGGTCATCTATCTACATGTGCTTGTCTGACCCTTTGATTTGTATCATACCTCTCTATAACTTCCTGTTTGTTTTTCTCTCTTGTTATTTAAATCTATGCGCTTCCTAATTCACTTTGTCAGATGTTCTTATGTAACACTTATCTGACTCGACGTGGACGTACAGTTTGTAGTCATTCGTTTTAGAATCCATGCAACTCTTAATCTAATCAGCTCTGTTAAACTGGGTCTATGACGATAAGGGCAGTGCTTCTGACCGCCTATTACTGACACATAAACATGTATACCAGTGCACACACATACTACTCTCTGCCAGTCTAACCATAGAGCTGGTTCTGAGAGGAGACCACAGAGTATGGGTTATTAGAGAATCCTGCACAACTGCCAGACCACAGTTACTCTTGCAGCTGCTGTTGCTAAGCTCTATAAGCATGTGAATATACAGTTTGTTTAATTTATGGCACTCTGTAGATGTAAAAAGTACCAGTGTTCAATACATGCCATTGCATCATGGCATGTATGTCTTGAGGTTTCTGCCCATTAGCTATTGTTTATGCAACTTGTCTTCACATCTTCTTATACCTTTTTTTTCTTTTCTAGTGTTTAAAAACAGTTTTATAAGGGGCTGAGACTGATGGTGCTGCTCTGCTAAAGACCAGTAAAACACTTTACAATGGCTTCCCTTTTTGACATGTCTGGAGATTGCGAGAAGGAGGTTTAGATACATGCAGAAAGTGTGAAAAACATGGGTTGCAGCATATTCCTCAAGTACATTTATGTGTAGCTTTCTGCACCTTTCCAATATTACTTATTTTCTAAATAATTGTCATACACTGTAATGCACAACTGGGCAGTATAAGCCTTATTTACAGTAAGAGTGAATGGTTGAGCCCAACGAGTGTCTGTTTATATGCTTAAAGAGAGTAATGGAAGCTGTATCATTATGGTTACATGCCTGTTTATATAAGAACTGGACTACCTTGCTCTTTTGTATAGCAAACATTTGGATTCAGATATCTAATAGATATCTCGCTGAAAGGATTTTGGAGAAAATAGCTTGTGGAAAATCTCAAGCAAACCCAATTAAACCCATTTACTGGGAAATCCATTTACTTCTTTTATTGATGCGAAGAGACAGAAATACCCACCAATGGTACTATTCTCAGTTAAATTTACAACTCAGTGAATAAATATTTAAACCTTTCCGAGGGTAGTCCATTTACAGAATCCACTGCTAAAATAATTTAAGGGAAAGCAACCCAGGGGAGGAGATGCATTAAGCCTCTAAGAATAGATACATCATCTCACAGGTCTGCCCTCACAAACACACCCACTTAACAGGAAGACTGGTCACAGAGCTGTACCCCTATTTTAAGCTGTACTTACTGCATTTGTGGTATCACAAAGACACAACAAATACAAAAGCAATGCTAGGATAGATTTTCCCTCCTTTTTTGTGAACAAAATTTATACAGCAGTGTATTGTGTGTCGATTATCTCATTTTTATATTGTATTTCTTTAGTAGAAGTCTTCTTCTTTCCTGCACATTACTATAATAATGGTGTGAAATGACTGGCAGTGTGTGTATGCCATCTTTGTGTATATGCACTAGATAAACATAGCAATCTGAAGAGTCTATAGTACTGGCAAAACTCTACAAGGTATAATAAACTTGGTTTATTTATCACCATTTGTGCCAAATATATATATGTATGTATGTTAGAAATATGTAACTGTATATGCTTGGTCTAACAGAGTGCATCCTTCTATCATAATGCTTAAATAGCGGGATTCTAGTTGTACAGTGAGTACATCAAAATGAGTAGACAGCCAATCTATAATAAAACCTTTTCATGGAAGAATGCAGTTCCTGGAATTGAATCAGTGATGGCCGCCTCCTGCTTCCCTAGAGATGCTTTTCAACAGGCGATGATAACAACTGACCACAGGGATGGGTCTATTTCAAAGATGTTTTAGTTCTATACATAGTTTCTGTCTTTCTTCCCTTCCTCCTATTCCTGATTTAATGTCTTCCTCCTACAGAACTTGTTCTTAAACTCACATCATCACCAGGGGCCTGCACTATGGAGAAAGTTCAACATACCCAAGATGTATTTTTGTTACCAAACCAAACTGCCCTGGCTGATAAAGCAGAGCTGCAAATCTATATATGAGCATATTTATCTACCCATTAACATGAAAGTCAAACTGAACCAAAAAATTCTCTATTATTCTAAGCAAATGTGATAAATGGTAACTACAAAAAGATTTAAACAACACAAATGTTGGAGTAGAAGCCAAGATGGAAAGTTGGCAAAAAGATGCTGATTGTGTAAACACTTAAGTTATTAAGACAGCATTATCGAGAAACCTGTCAGTTAATCACAATAAAACCAGTATTTTTATGTGATATAAAAGTGCAATGTCACAATATCAATGTTATATGAAGTACACATATGGTTTTGCACACCTCAGTGATGACTTAGTAAAAAGTGAGCTACTTAAACAACTTCCAATAAAGCAGAGAATTTGCAACAAATGCAGGAAAATTGTGTATGACCACTTGTCTAAAAAAAACACACAGTTGAGAACAACCAAGCTATGCAAGGTGGCAGTTTGTGATATGTGACCTAAAAGTAAACAAATGACTCAATTGAGCATCAATGGAGCACTTGCTAGTTAGACTCTAAAATGATAGGAAAAACAAAACAATGGACAGAAATTACAGATTCCTTTACATGACGGTAAATAAAAGATTTAAGCAGTTGGTGGGGAAAAAAACACCCAAGACACGACATCCCAGGTGGAAAATATTTTTCAATTTCAGTTTTATTAAGTGACAGTATTATTCAGGCTCATGAAGAGCCATCATTCTTCTTCTTCTTCTTCTTCTTCTTCTTAATATTAATATTAATAATAATAATAAGCAGTTATGTTATGTTAGCTTAAAATTTCCAAGGGAAGCACCACCTAGGCTACTTTTTTGCTTACATTTGACTTATGCTAGGTCAATATAATGGTGCTACTAGCATCTTGTAGCAGTAGAGTCACAATTAGATAGTCTGTAGCTCATTGGTAAAGAAGACTGGGAAGGAATCTTCATTTACTTACTTAGAAAGACAGCTGTGTGCAAGCTGCAACCATCAATAAATAAAATGTTATTTAGTATTTTTTTTTGTGGTATTAGAAGTAAAAGACAGTGTAAGACAATTTTAGCTTCATCCTTGTAGCTCCAGCCTTGGCAGTGTTAAAAACTCCCAGGAGCCAGCATAGAACAATGAGGTAAGCTTTGAAAAACCCAAGGTTGAAGCTGAAGTTACCTCGGTCTTTCCAAGCCTTGCAAGCCTCTGGTCTTAACCCTGTAATGCTGAGATTTCTCATCTTAATCTTTCATACCAAACTTCACGAGCCTGTTGACAGCTCCTCCAAATGACTTAATAATGCTTAAATCTGTCTTAATCAAAACAATTCCCATGCTTCCCTCTGAGTATCTTAGCTAAATAGTCCCAGAGCCAGAATCAACAACTTATCATTTGCCCTCCATAAATCAATCTGTCAGTATGTATGTGTTTGGGTGTGAGTTGGAAAATGCTATATTTGAAAACTGTTACACATTTGATTTTTCTGTAGTCCCAGCAGTGTGAGAATTAATCTTACTCTCATTAAAATCTGTGAAATTTTATGTTTCCTGTCAATATTTGGCATTTGCTTATCGTGGCTTTTTATGATGTCACCAGTTATGATGTCACTTGTACCACATGCTTATATGCGTTTCATGTCATGTTTAGAAAATATGCTCATCGTTCTTCTGTGTTAGGATATTTGAATCTATTGCTGACCTTACAATAACATTTCTGACTTCACCAGTAACGGATTAACTTATTTCTTTGCCATGAAGTGGTAATGTATTACAATTTTTTTTTCAAAACACGTTAATATTGCAAACAATAGACTGTTTAATAGACTAAAAGAAGACTTTTATGAGCCCTTAGAACAGCACAGCCAAATCATAACACACTGCAGTGAATTCACACAATGAAGAGACTAGAATAACCCATTGTGGCTATAATGTGTTTTCCACAGTAGCTGCTAAACCCGTCATGCCATTTTTGCCTTCCTCTCAGGATGCTGGCCACCTGACTGGATCATGTTTATTCAGATTAATATTGGTTGACTGTAAAGATTGACAGAAGCACAAGAAAACATCTGGTGTAACAGCAGTATCTGTCTGTTCTCTTTGGCTTTTGTTAAGCTTTGCTTGGACAATGTACTGGGAACCTAGACCCTTAGTCTTTTCCTACATAGATTTATAGACTTGTTCTGCATGTCTTAGTGTACAAACACAATCTAAAGGTTAGTATATTATACACTAAGCTGATCTGATGTTTTTCTAAGAAAAGAGTTATGTCCCAAAGCACCAACTCTGTCTCTCTTTGTGATTCATGTTTCTTCCTAATGCCTGATTCCCTCTTAATGACATGTGCGGCTGTGATTCTTGAAGCTCATGGGTTACAAATAAGAAGTCTCTATTCCCAGAACCCAGTTGATGCACACAACAATAAATGTTTTCCCAGATTTTATCAGATGTTGACTGTAGCAAACATATTAAACAAATTATATATGTTATCCCAAATCAAGGTTATTAGATTAATTGCAAAATAGCTAAAGAAGGGCCACTTAAATATTAAAATCATATGGGACTAAATAAATCCGGTCCTGGGTTCATATAGCTCAGTTCCTGCCCTTTCAATGTCCTTTCTGCCATGACAGTCTTCCTAATGAGGCTGGATGTGAAAGCTAACTTATTCATGATTGGTTTAGCAAAGTGCAGCTTTATATTATATGGTTTTCATGGGTTTATAAATCCTCACTTCATTCCATGTAAATGTCCCCTAATATTTACAATGAAACTGATAAATATGACATATTTAATGCTTTCCAGGAAGAATATTGTGTCCCACTGTCTGGGTTTTCCTGGTGTGTACAGTTTTTTTTTTATCCTTACTCGTCTACTTCTACTAATTTTTTCACCCAGTTTACTTAAAAAGATATATCATTTGAAGCTGTTGATCTGTCATATGTTGGATTGATCTATTAAACTATGTTGATGCTGCATCAACATAGCTGGTATTTTCTTCATGTGAATAATTGGTACGGTGGGCCTGAGAGGTCAAACACACATTTTTCTATTTGCTTTTCTTCAGTTCCAGTCTCTCTGAACTCTTAGAGCCACTGGGCCATTACAAATTTTGGGGATCTACAGATGGCACTAAAGCACCAATGTAAAGCAAACCAACTTTTGCATTCTTTTACGAGCAAAGTCATGCTACAGTTGTAATTATGATAAAAACCTATAACAGATTAATAACTTGGCTTCCACTTTTCTGTACACAACCAAATCAAAAGAGCACAGCTGAATTTTAATAATACTCATGAACCCACATCAGTCAGCTTGTGCTAACTAGGGACGCTGCTTAATTGCAAGCACGACAGACCTAATGTCCAAAGCTTGATATTTTTTTTATGTATAATGTGTTTTGTGGGTTTTGCCAGTGTGACTGCACTACAGTTCTGTGGGAACTCAATCTGATATAACCTTGTCTATTCTACTTCTACTTGCAATTTTATAGTCTAATATTTGTGTGAAATATTCATACTTAAATTCATTTTCAGGGGGTTATGTTGATGTTTATGTGTAGTAACGTGTATATTTCTATACTTCAGTGATGTTGTGGCTTTAGATTCTTTTATCCGTTGCAATTTTCAGTGACTCGACTTCTAACCCCAGTGAGTGAATTTGCCAGCACCAGTCTGAAGCCAAATCAAGTCGAATCTAATACTCGTAACAGCTGACGAAGACCAGTGGATTTTGTCAGATGAATACCAGATTCCTTTTCATAAAATTTCAAGATCCTGCTGACAAACCTGCATGATTTACTTTATTCAGGGCCATAAACTGCGAATGAAACATTCCCTCACAGTTTACTACGTGTTACTGATTGGGCCATACAAGTAGGCTGACATGATGGCTGACCTTGCACTTTATTAATCTTCCTCTTTCTTTGTTTAAACCTCTCTCTGTTTCTGTTTATGTGAATCTCTCATGGAGATATCTGTTGCTATTACTCTGACTCTGACTGCTCTTCACTTTTCTTGTGCTTAACAAACGTTTTCATTATTATCTTTCCTGTTTTCTGTGTTGTTAGATTCATATTTTTCGAAGGGTACAATTTTTCCAGTCCTCATTCACTGCAGTGTAACAAATACATTAATCAAATAATTTTTATATATTTAATTTTAGGAAAAAATCCAGCAGGAAACATTATTAGCAATGCAACACATGCAAGTTTATGATTTGACTGGGTGCCATAAGCTGAGGATATCCTGTTCCAAGTGAATTAAAACAATTAACGAAAGAAAGAGCAAACAGTAGCTGAATGTTAGCATTTATTGAGAAAATTGGAGAATTGGAAATACCTTGGTAGTAGTGCCTAAGTAGATTTCTGCAAATGTTGGTACCAGAGGTGTGGACTCGAGTCACATGACTTTAGACTTGACTTGAAAAAATGTTGTAAGACTTGTGACTTGACTTGGACTTTTACACCAATGACTTGGGACTTGAATTGGACTTGAACCGGTTTACTTGAAAAGACTTGATATTTTACCCCAAATATAAAATTTAACATGCATATTATATAGAGATTGAAAATGTGACGTCATTCACGGGTAGAACCGCAAAGGATTCTGGGAACTCGTGGCAAGAGGTACTAGCGCACGCAGGCTTTCAATTAAAATCAGTCACACAGCGATAAAAAGAAACACAAAAATGTCAAGAAGCCGTTGTATTATTAACTGCAATAGCCGGTCGCATGACAGCCACGGGAAGCCGACGGGTAAAGAGATCGGTTGTTATCGGATTACGTCGTTGAAGAGAAATTGTTCGAGCCATGTTTCCGAAGTGACAAAGACGCGACTGGATTGCAGCCATTCAAAGATCAAATATAACGTCCCAGAACACTCCAGCTCACAGGTTAGTCTGCTCCAAGCATTTACACAAAGGTCAGTGTTTTTTAGTAGTTAATGCGTCACTTTCATAACATAATTGGTGATATAGGTTACAAGCAAGTCTGGCGCTGAACAGAAATTGTCTATGCTCCTTTATTTATTGTGTTTATTGTGCATAAATAGTGAATTGTCCTGACACAATATTGCGTTTCGCCTCTGTTATTATGGTACATTGACAAAAACATATACTTTTATTCACAGGATAAAACAGGTTTTTTGTATCACTAATTGCCCAGTACGATTACAGCATACAGTATTATTGTCACTGCTACATTTCTGTGATGCTACCAGAAATTATTTCCACTACTAATTAATTACCATTGAGCTCAAAGGTCCTATTAATAAACGGTTAAGGAATGTGTATTTATGACAACAATTTGTGAGACTGGTAAACTTATGATACGTACGATGGTCTTTACTTTCTACACGGTGCATTTCAAGGTCCTGCACCCATCCGTCGGTAAACTGTACCTGGGCTTGTTGCAGTGACCTGAAGTTACTAAACTTCATGAGTGTATGCACTCACTCCAAGAACCGTATAATTATAAATATGCATATAAATATGCTAAGATGAGATAGCTGACTTCATCTAACTAGCAAATGTTTTCAAGGCTACGTTGGTGATGCAGTTTTTTTTTTTAAATGATATTTTTAAAAAAAATATCATTTATTTATGTATGATATTTTTGTCATGCGATTTTAAAGCCGGTCCTACAACCGCATCCAAGAATAACATGCAGCTTATCTCAGAACTGTCGGTGAAAATTATTCTTGGAGCTAGGTTTAATTGAGCTGCATTTTAAAGAGGTGCAATTTCACAATTTGTGTATATTTTCTAAGTTCACTGTTTTGTCATGTGTTGAGAAAAACACAGATTAAAAAATTACATGGTCTAATATTTACATTTAGCATATAACTGCAACATGCTTTTTTTTTTTTTTTTTTTTTTTTTTAAAGACTCGAAAGGACTGAAATTCAAAGTTTCAGACTTGTGACTTGACTCGGACTTTTACACCAGTGACTTGAGACTCGACTCTGACTTGCCTGACATTACTTGAGACTTGACTTGAGACTTGAGGATAAAGACTTGAGACTTACTTGAGACTTGCAAAACAATGACTTGGTCCCACCTCTGGTTGGTACAGTGGCATTTAATAGAAAATAACTGGCTGTAAAATAATAGAAAAACTGGGATTTTAAGCTGTGCTGCTAAGTAATAGCAGTGAGTCGAGTGAATATTAAGCATTGACTCTTTTTGTTTTCATGCAGAAGTCTGATATAAACAGGCAGTGTAAAGGAAAAGATCTTGTTGATGTGGTAATACAACTCATCAAACTCTTGTTGCCCTTATACTTTTGTTGGAGGATATGCCAAACTTGCTGCTAAGTGGACTTTATGCACAAAAATATATTAAAAAAACCAAACATACTGTCTCAACATATGGTAATAAATATTGATTATAAATAAGTGGACATCAATAAAATAAATAATTTTTAAAAACCCTTCAGTAAAACAATATATAGAGTGAAGGGTAATTTCTTGTCATGACATTACTAAAAGATAACATAAGTTCCAGTACTGAAACAGCAAAATTGAAGGAAAATAGGTCAGTACTGAAGGCTTCCATATGGAAGCAGCTTTGTGTATGTTCGAGTTACAGAGTATTTGTGTCTCAAGCTCTCAGAGAGTGCGATGCGAACCATCTGCCTGTCATCTTTGTCACTACTTGTGCTGAAAGCAGGCATTGTTCAAAGCACTCAAAATGTTCAGTGTGTGCTCAAAGCAGACAATGTTGCGGCACTCCAGTAAGCTCTTATTGCTATGTGTTGAAACCAGATTTTTTTAAGCACTTAAATCAGACAGCATATGTGTTGAAACCTGACATCGCTGGAAGCATAAGAGCAAGTTCGTAGGAGATGGCTTTTAGACACGGCATGTGTGTTTCTCATTGTTTTGGAACAGTGATGACACAAGTACTGACCCCTTTACTTTTGCATGAATATTTAGTAAGGCAGCTGGATTTCACACACAGAGTGCAAAGTCTTGAGCTGCTTCTCATTTCTTTATATTTTGCTAGGAAAATAACAACAGCAGCTTATTGAATCATGTTCAAAAATAACAATGTTTAACAGAGAAAACCCAACAGTCAGATGAGCCCTACAAATAAGCACTTTAGCGACAGTGGGAAGGAAAAGCTCCCTTTTAAAAGGAAGAAACCTCTGGCAGAACCAGGCTCAAGGAGGGGCTGCTAACTGCTGTGACTGGTTGGGGGTGAGGAGAAGAAGACAGGACAAAGGTACACTGTGGAAGGGAGCCAGAAATGAATAATAACTAATTAAATGTAAAGTGATGTATGAATACATGAGTGAAAAAAGATGAGTGAAGAAGCAAACACTCATTATGAGAGGATCCCAGCAGTGTAGGCCACCTGATCCAGCCCTAGCTATATGCTTTATCAAAAAGGAAAGTTTTAAGCCTAATCTTGAAAGTAGAGAGTGTGTCTGTGTCCTGAATTGGCAGCTGCTTCCACAGAAGGTGGCCTGGAAGCTAAAGGCTCTTCTGATTTTACTCATAGTTTTCCAGTGTTATTGAAGGACATTCAAATAACTATTGGCTGCCTTTTGTTACTTTCTCTATCAAGATGACCCCACACTGCTTCATTATTGTTCAGGTTGGGCTCTGGGGAGGCCAGTCCAATTCAGTTCAGTTGTATTTATATAGTGCCAAACCAAGACAACAGTCACCTTGATCCATCACTGACAGTGTTCCATTGTGTGTTTTCACTGATGATGGTTTCATGCAGACACATCTCTCAGGTCCTGTCAGGTCATTGCTGCATTTTCCATATTTTTTTCACACACCGTATTTCTCTGACTATAGGGCGCACTTAAAATCCTTTAATTTTCTCAAATTCTCAAATCTTTCAATCCGGCGCGCCTTACAGTCTGAATAATACGGTACTCTTTATCTCTTGTAGATGGCTGTTTTTAGACCTGTCAATTCTTTTGTTCTCCACTTGTCCACCACCACAGTTTCTTCAGTTTTTTTAAGGACAGACTGCACACCATGCCAAGAAACACATGGAAGTTTGAAGTTTTGTGCTAATAGTTGTTTTATATCTGTCTGTGTTGTCTTGACATTTTTCCATAGATTCAAATAAAGAAATTCCAACAAATTGTGTGTTTTTAAAACAGGCTGCGATTAACAAATTTCCTGAAGATATCATTTAAAAGTGGTTGTTTCCTAAGTTGTCTATTATGAGTAGACACAAGACTGGTTCATTCCTTGAGTTGGTCCCTGAATGCTTGAATGATTCATAGGTCAGTGTTAAATCTAACAAAGCTAAAGAAAAAAACCCTCTGAAAAACAGGAACAAGGTAGGGCTGAAATTGAGTGAAAAAATTAGCCAACGTCCAAAGAAAAACCTTAAGACCTTAAATAAGTCTGGAGAACTATTGCTCAAGACCAATTTTTTTTAAAAAATACAAGAAAGTCTGGCTCCTTGGAAGCAACAAGTAATGAGGGGTGACTTTTGCACAATAGTGTCTGTTGATTTGTTGAAGAAAAAACCCCACTTAAAGGCAAATTCTTTTTGCCACTTGAACTACGAGGGTTTCCACACCACCCTAAATATGTAGACATGGAGTTAAAAAGCAAATATGTTTAGAAATAATATAAAATACAGGTAAGTGTTAGAGAACTTTTACAGTTCTGTAACAGCCTCTCCCATAGCCGCTGACATCAGTGGCTCAATCTTTGGGCCAAACAGAAAAGAAAAGTCACTGGCACTGCTGTTGCCAGCTGTTTTGCAGTTTTTATGGTGGATAAGGCTTTTGTACTGGTTTCTCATAGAAAAGATTATAGAAAACACATTTCAAGTTTTCAGCATTCCCTGTCAACTGAAGTATTGTTCCGTTTGCGTTTGACATTGGTGTAATGCATGTGTGCGTCATATTTGTGTTAGATCTGAAGTGTTACAGCTGCTGTTTTCTGTCATGACCAAAGCAACAGAGCCATAAATCAAATAACCTGGCAGTCTCCAAGTACTTGACTTGTTGCATAGATAGATTATTTGGATTTCTGTGTCTGATTTTCTTGGATGCGTTTCACTTTCTTTGATATAAACATTGAGACGACTTTGAGCTTTGAAAGATTTTCTTCGTATTAATTTCGAACAAATGTTTGCCTTTGCAAAAGGATTTCTTACCAGTACGAATAATTGCTTCAGACATGTGGATTTAAGACATACACGATAAATTCATACAAGCAAAATAAATAATCTTCACAAAAATCTTTACTGTTTATGGAGTAGCTTTAAAATCAATTCAAGGCGGTTGTATGGAAACAGGTTACTTTTACTCTGAAAGAAACAGAGCCGTGTTTTGTGTCTGTATGTGGAGAGGGAATTTATGTGGGTAGGGGGGGGAGGACCTTAGCACTAATTGGGGAAAACATATAATAGCACATTTTGTGGTGAGCATTTGGGCCATAACAGTGCCAGAGTGGTTAGCTGGAATACACCCCTGGAAATGGGTCAAAACATGCAGCATAATATCTACTCGGTGGCATTTTCTTCTTTTCCTTCTCTTTTCTCCCTTCCTCGCCATCCATACCAGTTTAATCAACGTTATGTCAATCTCTCATTATGCTCTTCTTCCTGCCCTCTGTGCTAGTGAGCGGTGCTGAGTGATGTTGCGTGTGTTGAGCTAATATGACTATAAAAGGTTGGGGCCGCAGAGCCTTAACGCTAATCCGGGTGCAGAGCCTCTTTTATTAGCCCTGCTTGTGTCTGTCTGTATTTGTGTGTGCTTGTGTGTCTGTGAGAGAGCGAGAGACAAAGATAAAGGCAAAGGAAACACAGTTAACCCCATATTACACTGTCCCATCCTTGACTGTCTTTCTATACTTGAAGTGATCTATAGTCAGGGAGCAGGAGACGCATTTGTTTTTAAGAATCTTCTACAAAAGTATGCTTTTTTGTGTGTGCTGTTAGGGAAGTGGTCTGTGTGGTGTCAAAAGAAACAAATGACCTCACTCCACTTTGGACACACTTAGAGCCTCTGTGTGACCAAGAATGGACAGAACTACATCTGCAAGGCGTTGCTAACACTATTCAGTCCCATATAATTAACAACAGAACTTACAAAAAGCTAGTCGCTTAATTTAGTTGCTTAGAAATAAACATTTCATCAATATTTTTATGTAGATTGTGAATTGAATATTTTTAAGTACCTTCATGCTCAGAAGGTCGTTTTTAGAAAATGTTTTGGTCAGAAAAGATAGAAAAAATTATTTCAATATTTCACTGCTAATAAAAATATTAGATTGTTCATTTTCCACGAGTGTGTAAAAGCACATTTAAGTTAATCTGTCCCTCCTAGTAAAGTATGTACACTCTCTTACATAACAGCACATAACACATAATTTGAAATGTATCAGAAAGGAACAGGCAGCTCTGTGCACAGTCCATGAAAAATCAAGAATGTATAATTAGACGCTCAACCAAATGATCTGATTATATTTTCATGTGGCGTTAAGCTCATTTACTCGCATGCTAAATGCTTAGCTTGTTTACAAAATATGCACCTGTGTATGTTGAAGCCCATTTGAACAGCAGAACCGGTATTCAGTACCAGATCGTTGGTTTTTTGGTTTTTTTGCTTGAATCTGTTTCAAATTAACCAACTTCCTCCAGAGCGGAGTGATTAAAGACTGTTTACATATTTAAGGTTTAGCTTGAAGATGAAGGAATACACTGAAACATGGAGACAAGAAACGTGTATGTAAATTTTATGATGCGTGTAAAGTGAGAAATGTCTGGCTAATAATTACTGTTTCCTCAAAGCCCATAAAAAAGGTATGTGTCTACACCACGGAGCGTCCCATTATCTGTTTGTCACCTTTTTAACAACATTTTGCATGGGGGATAATTGCGTTATTGCTTTTTACTGACACTAAATTCACTTTACTTCATCTTTATTGCACAGTAGTGCTTAAGAAAGTGTAAAATTTAGCTTCTTTTTTGCTCAAAGAGGCAGATATCACAATATCATACCACAAACCTTTGTGTTACACTGATTCTGTTTGCTCTAAGCTGTAAATACCTTCTTGCATTATCAATTCGTGGCATGTTCCCAACTCGCATAGCTACTGTAATGTATAGAGCAGGCATTAAAAAATCAATAAGAATAAATATCTTTAAATGATAAACAGCCATGTTCATTCTTTCTTTTTCTCAGATACACTGTGGTTGAGAACCTTTGAACTCTTTTCTCTAACAAGCTGCAAGGCCATTAAGACAGCACACAATAAAGAACACACAAAAGTAATTTAATCCTGCAGGCTCCTGCTATTAAAAACACATCAGTGAGCCTAAAGTAGACCCTCCATCATGTGGTGCAGAACCTAGGTCTTTCATTATTTTTCTCTAAATACTCATGCAATAGAAGAGATCCATAAATCCTCTGATAAACACAGGCTGAATGTGGACATCCGACATCACCTTGACCCACCGGCCAGCTCAGTAATCCCGATATTTCCAGCAATTCATGCTGTTTGTGGTTTTTGTGTTTCTGCAGCTGACGGATGGCGGAAAGGCAGCGAAAGGTGGTATTGCTGTTGGAGACATGGTTCTTTCCATTGATGGCATCTCCACGGACGGCATGAACCACCTGGAGGCCCAGAACAAAATCAAGAGCTGCACTGGCAACCTCAGCCTCACTCTGCAGAAGTAAGCCATGACCTCACGCTCTGTGTGTCTGAAGTTGTTAAGCCAAACCCTAGCCACATCACCTTGAAATGATTTAATGCGTGAACCTGAGTGGGTATACATTTATCACCATGACAACACAGGATCCGTGCACTCCCTTTCAGTTAGTCCCAAACAACCCAGTTGTGCATCAGATTTAAGGTTCATGCTTCCCCTTTCAACCCCAGACATCCTGCATCCAGGCAGATTTTCACTGTTGTCGTAGGAGATAATCTTACCTCTAACACACAGCAACGCCATTAGTTCTGCCTGATCGCTTGTCCCCTGAAGGGAAGCGGGAGAGCTAAAATCACATGGAGAGCATCAACATGTGGCCCATCACCTCTTCCCCCAAGGCTTACTCCTCACTGTCTGGTGGAATCCTGTACATCGGAGCTGAATTATCTCAAGAATTTCTGTTGTAGTGTGTGTGTATCAGTGCGTCTAGATCATAGTGGATCTCATGTGGTTCAAATTGTCTGTTTTTTGGCGGCACTTGTAGGCATATGTGTGTTTTTATTTAAGCCCAGTAAGATATTCAGGGCTTTTACACTTGTACTTTTGGATTAAGGGTGAAGAGAGAAATGCTCATCTGTTTTTGTTTGTTTGTTTGCATGTTTATTTGTGTCTCTGCATCTCTCCCTCTCACTCAATTCAGATTTTACATTCTGTCCTCTCTTGGTCATTTTCCTTTTTTTCACCCCTCACTTTATGTGAGCCTCTAATTTGTGTCCAAATGACGACAGACCATAGATGTTTACTTTTGGTTGAGTGGTGGAGAGCACACACACTAATATTATAAGGCTTTCCGCTTCTCAAGGACAGAGTGTGGGCTAGTGAGTGTGCATGTGTGTCAGTGTGAGCAACAGATATTCACGATCTAGTTCTATTTTATGATGAGAGAAACAGGTCTTAGAATAACACTTGGCTAAGATGGATGGCCTGGGGCAAGTCGCAAAGTTTTGCTGACAACGATATGGAAGCCACTGAAGCTGAAACCAAAATCATTTTGCAGGAAGCGGTAGCTGTCATTCTATCCTTGCCTTAAAATTTGTTTAGAATATATCCTCCAATCTCTCAGCAAACTGATAAAACACCACGATAGGTTTCTCACTGACTGATTTCCCTGACAGTTACATACAGATTAGTCAGGATACTGTCAGACTGGTTTTGTATAACCAACGCTCATAGCAGCAAGCAATCAAGAAGTTACTGCACCCGAGGTTAAGAGATCTTCCAGCATATGACATTTTTATGGGACCACAAGTTGTTGTTGTTAGAGAGCATGTTAAAACACACCATTCAGCTATTAACTACCACACAGCTGGATGATATCGAGTATCATTCATTTTATCAGTGGTAAAAAACATGTGGCCGTATTTTATTATGAAAGCTGCGCGATTAGAGGACATCTTTGGGGACAGTTTATTTGAGATTGACAGCAATTTGTGTCCCTTCTCCAAACACCGTTTACAATGAGAAATAAAATCAGAGTGTCTGGGTTTCTCTGTGTTTGATGGCTGACATTAACTGGCACTTTGATTGACGTAGTCTGTGTTCAAAATGTTTCATCCATGGGTCAACATGTGGTCCATCTTTAATGGGTTTGCATGAATAATGGAAAGAACCAGTCTAGTCCCTTGTTTCTGTTAGCGTTTATAGGTTATCGCCCATTCGTCGTTCCTTTTCTTCCTGTTTGACCACACATTTTGATTGGCTTTGTCACTGGGTCAAAGAGCAAAAGGAATGAGAGCAGTGCGGCGATACAACAATGCATGTGGTGTCTGTATGTGTGTATTTTGAATGGGAGACTGGTTGTTATTCGTTTTCCAAATAAAGAGGTGGATGTGGAGAAGAGATGGACAGCAGATGTGTGAAGAACAAGAAAAGAAAAGCTGTAAAAGTAAAGTTGTCTCTACAAGGCTGTTAAATTGACATGAAGCTAAATATGTCCAGGCTACAATTTTTTTTTTAAGGATGGCAAATATAAAGAGCCAAATTATCCTGGCACTGACTGACCTCTTCATCCAGTAAAAAGCTGGAACAGAACTGGGATTTATTAACTGTAAATGCATGAATGCAAATACCATGGTTACCAGGGAAATCATCACACACGAACATTCATTTAGTTGTCTGTGAGAGTTTCTTTATTTCTTGGGGGGAAAACATTACAGTGAAGCAAGCATTGCCAAAATGGCAAGCAGCAGGTGCCAAAACAACATCAGTGGAAATTTCTTGCTGTTCTGTCTATCCCAGCTCAGATCAATCACTTTAAACTGATCAGAGCAAGAAAAAGTTGAGCCAGCTGGAAAAGTTCAAATGAATAACCCTGTGCATAAAGTAAAAACAAAATCTTTAGAATGAGCAACAGGTGAAAGATTAGTATTATCGGCACTTTTTGATCAGTTTTTCTTGCTAAATATTTTATAACGTAGTGACTTTGTACTTTGTAGAAAGAAACTGACTACTGCTAAGTTCTTAAGTAAGGGATTAACTACTAGTACTTTTGTCAAGTCTTGACGTACTGAAGTTTGATGTTTTATTGTAAATGTAAATTAAGTCATACTTTGTGGTTTTCATCTCTGCACAAGGAGCCGGATTATATTCAACTGCAGCTGTGCATATCTCCCTCAGTTTGAATTCAGTTACGTTGCTGTGGGTCTGCTACCTTATCACAAGGTGGGTGATCAGTTCTGCAGACTTTTAAGCATCACTTAAATCTTTAATCCAATCCTTAAGAAGGATTTTGTTTATCCTTTTATATTTTCATGACAGACTGAAAAAATAAATTTCCCTGAGTTAGTGAATGCTGACAAAAGTGAGTATAAATCTAGTGTTTGTTTGTTTAAAGCTTCAGTCTTTGCCTGATTTGTTTTTCTGGTCTAGGAATGCACTTTGTATTGTTATATGAATAATAGCTTTCAAAACACACTTTTGGTTCTCGAGCTTTGGGGCCTTGATGGCCTTTTGTTAAACAGAACCAGTGTTTTTGTTGCACTCCTGCTGAGAAAGCTTGGTAGAGACACTGAAAAGAAAGAGAAAAGGCTGAAAATGAGAAAACACAACACTTAAACAGAGATGGAGACAGATTCGTCATCACTGTTTACCTGAGATCTTTGCTTGCAACTTAAGACATAATTCACCTTGCAATAATGTCACCAGGCGAGAATGTTGAAACGTCACTACTCCTTGTTTAGATTCATATATCTCTATAAAACTATACTAGGATTTGATACGCACAGCTGTGGAAAAAAATGCAGCCAAGTTTCTGGGAGTTTGTTTTGTCTTTTCTTTTCTTTTTTTTCAATGAATCGTTTTTTCCGTTCTTATCTTCAGCGTCAAACTGAATCCCGGTTGATGAGACCAATAAAAACACCCAATATCTTGTTTGCTAAATGGGCTGTTTTATTGTGGGGAAGACATGTGGCGCACATGTGTGCATAGCACACTCACACACATACCACGCATGAATGCAAATAGACTTTCAGAGAAATGGTTGGTTAGGTTTTGGTACACTCCTTTCAATTTGCAGGGTTGCAATCTGTAAAATAGTTTCTCGATTAATCACGGAGTCTATTGGTTGTGGACGCAACACAACTTCGCCGAATCCTAACTGACATCTTTAAACTCCTTGTTGTGTTTGACCATCAGTCCAAAGCGGAAACATTTACTAATATTTCTAAACATTTAGAATTACAAATGATAGAAGCCATATGTGGTTGTGTAACGTAGCTTTTGCATTCAAAGTGACTTAAGCACTTACAATAGGTGTAGCTTATTTTTCTCTCAGCTGACTAATTTGTGGCAGCTTCATTCATGAGTCCTTCTTTAAAAGCAGGGATAGGTGCCAGAGAAAGGCATTAAAGAGGGAAGATATGTGGATAGGATAAAGTAGAGTAAGTTGAGGAAGGTTTAAAGAATGAACATTAGTGCTGAACTAGAGGTTTGAATGCAGGGTGGAAGGAAAAGGTAAGACAATGTAGTTATACTTTGTTGTTTTAGAAATGACTAAGGCAGAAGGACATTTCCTTCTTGCGTGATGGCTTTGTCCTAAAGGGGTCCCACTGGTGAAGTGTAATACGTTTCAGCACTTAAATTCACCTCTTTAGCGATATCATTATTTTCTGCAAAGGAACACCAAAGGATTAAACTCTTCATTTCAACCAATTACCCCGTGCCTCAACAAAACCACCTTTGTATTTCACTGTTATGCACTTCGACTGCCAGTGTCTGGCTAAATGGTTTATTCCCCACAGTAAAGTCCTTTCGAAGCCCATTTGACTATTTAATGGACCCACGTTCATGTGTGTGTTTGAGTGTTTTTCTCTAGTAATGGCACAGTGTCAAGGCCCCGATGAGATTGTTAGGGGGGAGAAAATGAAACACAGTTGACCTGATGTACCTACACCAACACAGGAACACGCAGCAAATGATTGCATTATTTAGATCATGCAAAGAAGACAGGATTTAAAGCAGCTTTTGTGTTGTGCTAAGTTAATTTTGTTTTCTTCTTTAATCAGCATGGAGATCTCCAACTGTTGAAAGCGCCTCAAACAGGATAATTGCAGTGTTTGACAAGCCTTTTCTTTGTTGCAGAGTTTCTAAATAGTGGTGGGGTCATGACATAACTTTTCTAAAAGCTCTTATGCATGAATGTAGGAGGCCACACAAAAAGACCTTAATAAGGGATAGATAAACAAAATCAGATATGAGATTTCGTGTATGTCTCAAGATATTGCTGCAGATGTGCTGTTGATGTTTTACTACAGTGGGACTGACCCCTTCCCCCACAATGCACAAGCATGCACATAAGTCAGAAGGGGATGTTTAGCTCACCTGAACACCCTATAATAAATTCACACTCATTCTCCATTGACAGAGAACAGCAGTGGTCTGCACACCTAATTGTCTACTCCTTCCATGCACAGAAACCCTGCAGACAGAGTCACACACACTCGAGCACACATACATGCACAGAGCTCACATAAAATAAAACTCAAGCAGCTGCCTGATTTATTTTGAGCCTGGAAGTTTGGCCTGTGCTCAGGGAAGGGGTTGTGTGAGGGAAGTTTACGTAGAGATGGGGTATACGTTTTCATTTTGTTTATGTTGTGTTCTCCGAAAAGCAGAGACACAATCCCTGCGTTGTACCAGATATGCCGATGCTTGTGCACGGCCACGTGTCTGTCCAGAAAACACAAGCAAGCACATGTGCACAGAGAACAGTGATGTGTGAAGAGAAGTTAATTGTGACTTCTAGGAGTGAAATTGATTAGTTTTAATTGCTTTAAAATGAACAGAAATACATTTCCCAACAGACCACTTATATATCTCAATGTAATCTTAAATCTAAGAAATATGAGAAACATGAGAGAGCATGAGTTACATAATTGGGGGAGTACGTGTCAGTTACCTGTTTGTGGGCAACACTGATACTTTAATATAATGATGCACTGCCTGTTTTTAGCTTACACTTGAAACCCAGTATGGATGGCATACTTACTTGGAACGAACCGCCACGTAACAAGAACAACATGTTTGAATGACTCTGTGTTTGAAACCCAAAGACAAAATCAGATTCCTTGTTTACAAAAACATTGCATGGTTTTAGAAATTCCATCCATACATTTTCTTAACCACTTAACCAGTTCAGTGTCACAGGAGTGCTGGAGCCTATCCCAGCTGTCATTGGGTGGGAGGTACAAAAAATACGGCGGTTAATGCAGCAATGCTGACATTTGGATTGCTAAGATGTTTTGGAGCCAAAAAAAGGGGGCACGGATGATGTGTTTGTGTGCCAATGTCAGGAAAATAAGGCATCATCGAAGTTTCATATTGAACAGATTAAAAACATGTGAATATATAAACTCTCAGTTTGAAGTCAGAAGACTGAAACAATTAATCCAAGTTCTAGCTTTTTAAGTCAGATGGAAATGAAATTGAAATCAAGCACATAGTGAAGACATAACAAGAAATGTGGGCGAGAGAGTGCAAATAATCCAATGGACGGTGGTTGTTGGGTGATGCTAAGCAGCTTCTGGTGATGGTAGACATGAACACCTAACAGCCTAATTCATGAACGTAGAGCTAGGTATTCTATATGTTGCACCAATTTAAACTCAAATGCAAATATAAATAAGAGGGAGAGTTTAGTAAAAATGTATAGGAAAAAATAAATTGGAGGTCTACTGAAAACAGTGAAAATATGGCACATTACCGTGTGTTAGAACTTATAAGACTTGCACCGTAGCTACAGAAATTCACAGCTCTTTACAAACCCTGTGTACTAATAGATTCTCTCTGTGCAGCTGCCATTGCCACTTATATGCCTTTGATCATTTGCCAAAGCTACGAGTGCTAAGCTAGGCTCACCTGTCTCTGTCTTTCACGGTCTGCACTATTTGCCAAAGATCAGCTAAAGCTGATGGCCGTCATCCTTGGCTTGTCGTATTCACTGTTCATATCCTAATACCAGCTTCATGCACCTGTCTCTGTACGTCTTTTTTTTTATATCCTCTTATTTTTGCCAAAAAAAATCCCCCCCAAAATATTAGGGGTCTGTGAATCTAGCCCCTAGATATTCTCAAGCCAAGAACACTGCGTTATGCTCATCTGTCTCTGCTTTTTTTTCACTCTGTCTCTTTTTTCATCTTTTTTTTTACTATTCTTTGCTATTTGCCAAAAATATCTTAGTGTAAGCCAAGAGCACTCATCCTTAGGCGAGCCAGCACTGTTGAATAATACCCAGGCAGGCAGCTGGAACAGTGTGAAAAATCATCTGGACTGACAGAAAGAGAAAAATAAGAAGCTACATATTGTATGTGCTGAGTAATTACTATAAGTGCATCTCAGGCTGCAAGACACCATGAGAACATAAACGGTACAATCGGCAGCTTTGTTCCAAATAAAATAAACTTGTAATTATAGTTACAAATGACTCTATAATAAATTGCAATTAACATGTTTTGTAACATAATACACACTTTTCCCAGACATGATTTGTTATGTTTTCCTTCAGTTCTCACATTAAGCTTTAGGTCTAGGTACTGTTTTCAGTCTAGACTAGGCAATATAAATTCATTTTCAGGCAAAATTCTCATTATGTATTCTGTATGTTTATGCTCATTTTATTACATGATCAGATAAAGTATGCTCAAAAATTCTACTAAGTGTTTAGGCACATGTGTTGAAATTGATCTGATTTTATAGTGGAAAGAAGCTGAAAGAGACTCAGGTATTTGTTCAGTGAGAGCCAGGATCATATTAGATTCACTGTCATGGACAGTACTGTGCAAAAATCTTGAACCACCCTTCATTTCTTCATATTTTCCTAGGAAAATGGGAAATAACAGCAGTGATTTATAACAGACACATATGGTAATACAGTATATAAGGTAAAAGTTCTAATGAGCTTCAAAGTCAGTATTTGGTATGACCACATTTATTCTTCAACACAGCATGAGCTCTCTTAGGCGAGCTTTCTTGTCATTTCTGTAAGTATTCTTCAGGAATAGTTCTCCAGACTTCTTGAAGGACATTCAAAGCTGCCTTTTGTTCTGTGAACATGATCCCACAGTGCCTCAATAATGTTAAGTTCCGGGTTCTGTCGAGACAAATTCTTGATTTGCACTGTGTATTGTGTTTGGGATCATTGTCATGCTGAAAAATGACACCAATTCGTATAAGACGCTCTCCAGATGTGCATCAAAGTCTGATGATACATTTCTGTATTCATAATTCCCTCAATTTTAACCAGATCTCCAAGACCTCTTGCTGAAATGCGACCTAAACCTAAATGCGACCTAAATGACACAGCCTCCACCGTGTTTTATAGATTGGTGCAGACACTCACTGTTGTAACTGTTTTCTGGCCTCTTTCTGATTAATGACAATTTCGATTCTTCACTCTGTAAGACCTGCTGCCACTGATTTACAGTGCAGTTCTTGTGTTGTTTGGCAGAACCCAGCCTTTTTCCCTGTTTCCCTTACTTAGGAATGGCTCCTTGACAGCCACCCTTCCACTGAGACCATTTCTGATTATCCTCGGCAAATAGTACAGGGATCAACCAAAGGGCCAGATGTATCTTTCAGGTCTTGTGTCAGGTCTTTGCTGGATTTTTTCCTATTTCTTAAAGACATTGCTGGCATTTTCCCTAGATTCAACTAAAGAAATGGGAACAAATTATGTATTATTGGAACATGTTTCGTCGTTAAATTGTCTGATATGTTGAGTAGTCACGACACCGGCTCATCCTTTGAGATAGGTGCCTTTTTGTGTTTAAATGAGTCATAGATAAGTGTTAAGTGGCTTACCAGAAGCCATTCGTCTGATAATGGTCAGGTACAAGAGCTGGACTATAAATGAGTGAAAAAATAGCCAATGTTAGGACTTTAAAAAATTACAAGAAAGTCTGGCTCCTTGGAAGGCAAATATAAAGAAATGAGGCATACTACTATAGCCCTGCACGATTTTGAGGCATTGACCTTACATCACTCCGAGAACAATGGAAGAGTTTGTGTATTTTAGGTAAAGAGCCAAAGAGAGAAAAAGCAAGAACCAGGCCAGGTAAACAGATACAGAGTATCCAAAACAAGACGAAAACAATTCAAGGAAACTAGAACCAATCTAGTAATTCCTGAATCTCTGTGAATTAATGTTTCAAAGTGATTTTGATGTACATTGATATCCATAACCCTTTCAACAGACCTAAGGCCAGATGTGGAATATGGAAAACACTTCCTGGTCCAGCTGTGGATCATTTTGATGAGCAGACAGTTCTGAATAATGTTCATAGCCTGAGCCCCGTCTCTTTAGCCTGTCTTTCTTTCTTCTATTTTATGTATTATTCCTGATGTTGCTGCCTTAAAAATACTTGTGAGCTGCCAAACAGAAGAAAAGAAACTGGGAACTGCAAAGCACTAAAATCAAAAGACAAAAACATCGACTTTTTCCCTGTCTTGCTGACATTAACAGTTTGTTGTTGGCACTTTTGCAGCCTGCCTATCACTGTTGCGCTGTTTATTCTTCTGATGAAAGCACTTGGAGTTGATGGACTAGTACATGTTATAAATACATTGAGACTATAGTTCAGTACTGGATAGGTCTTGCAAGACTACATTGCTAAAGAATGCAGCATCAGTTCAACCTGTTTTAGATCCCATAGAATCGTGTGTCCTCATACAGCTTGAGCCCTGTAACATTGATCTCTCTTATGAAGAAAAAAAGTACTCAAGTACTTCTGAACAGAACCCCTACTTGAAACAATACATTCTTCTTCTGTCTATTATGAAATCACATCACACCCAATCAAATCAATCTTTGACTGGGTGTGATGTATAATGCAAAGACAGCTCAGGGTGCACTTTTACTCTATAAGTAGGTTTGACAGTTTGATTTGCATAAACTCATGTTTCCTTTGGATACTGGTCTAAAGTCTCTCACTGCTTTTTGCTTTGTGTGGTTCTTATTAAGACTGTCAGCTACATAGACACAATGATAAATGTTAAATAGACCTGTTAGTAGAGCAGGGCAATATGACCAAAAATATTTATCACGTCAGTTATATCGTTATCGCAGATAACGATATAACTGATGATATAATTGACACTAGACAAAATACTTTACAACACCACAACTTTATTAGTGCAAAAAAAAACCATCAATGTATTTTCACTTAAAAAAAAAAAAATCAAAAATCAAAGGATTGATTTTAAGTGTGCCGTATTTTCCAAACAACACGGTAATAACGACGGCCCGCTAGCATGCTCTACCAAAAATAGTGCTTTGTTGTGTATCTGACGGATGAAAGCTAAACCAGTGCCACACCACTGAAGTTGCAGCATTTATACAAACCAATTCTGGTTCATCCGTTTCATTTAACGATCCACTTTCACTCTTCTCATTCTGCGTCGCCGCCATGTGCGTATGTAAACAAAGGCTCTGCGCATGCGCGTTTTACCCATATTCTATTGCGATATTTCATTTTCCTATCGTTGCCCAACATTACACCGGTATCATCATGAACGGTATGATATAGCCCAGCCCTACCTGTTAGTATTACAGTATTACATTACCATAATTCCAGCATTTAGAAAAGTATTTCTACCATCATAAATACAGGTGCTCATCTTTCTATTAAAGTGATACTATGATGACATTTATAGTTAGAAGAAGATGGAAAAGGGGGGTGCTGAAAAGATGGTGACTGCGAGTTGTGCGAACAATTTTACAGGACTATTTCAGGACTCAGATGATAACTGATCCAGCTACTAGAGGTGAAGCTGTGTGCAGTATTTGCCTCAAGAAAGTTCAGCTGACCGATGTGTCACCAGGTGTTGTCATTGCCTGATTTTAGAAATAACAGTCAACAGCAGATAAGGAGGTGGTCCGCTTGCCTCCACCCCAGAGAGAAGGGTTACATCTCCTGGGTCTAGGTGCGTCTTGCCCCTCTGATGGCGGGGGTACCTGGACCTGGGATATAGAGTATGTTTGGGGAGTGTGACTGTCTGTGCAGTGTCTATTTGTGTCTGTCTACATGTTGGGTGAGTGCCGAGTATTTGGTTGTGCATATGGGGTGGGAATGCACGTCTGTGTCCGCGTGTGCCTGTTCGTCTGTGTCTATATGTCAGGTTGGGTCTTAGACTCAACCTCTCTGGGTACATCTCAGGCCCTCTAAAGTACGGAGGCCTATCTCCCCTCACCACACTCCCTGCCGGTGGCTGATCCCCTCAGACGTTGGTGTGTTGGTGGTCCTTGTCGTCTGGGGCTGGGCGATCATGTATGTACCGGCTCACTCCTGGTGGCCAATTAGCGGGGCCGGGCGCTTGTGGCCCGGCTGGGCTCCTTCCGGGGGGTGGGATGCCCTCAGGCCTCTGGCCTCTGGGCCTGAAGCTCGGTCCTCTCTGGCACCGCTGGCTGCCGGCAGAGCCCGCGGGCACGCCACTGCAACCCCCTCTGGCCTCTGCTCTGTAGCTGCGAGGTGACCTCTCCTTTGGGGCTCTACTCAGCTCTTCCCAGGAGGGTGGCACGGTTCCCCCCCTTTGGTGGTCTTCCTCGTGTCCTTGAACTCTGGGGCCTCTGGATATCTGGGGCCTGGATCTCCTCCATACCTGCTTCATACCCTGGTGGACGGGGCTATGGCTCCCCACACTCCCTAGCAGATCGTTACATGGAGAAACCTTTGGAATACAAGCATGCTGATCCACACAGGTATGCACACAGGTGTACACATGGGTATTCACAGATGCGGACTACAGCTTTCTTGGCTGCTGCCTCAAAGCACATTGTGCGCTGTCTATCTTGCGTGCTGCACAATATCGTTTCTACTGTTACCTACTGCTAGCTAGTTTATTGTGATGGTGCTGTTTTTTTTATTATGTTGCTCTTTGTTGTTTGCTTTCTCTTCTGTTTTTTTTTCTCCATACAGGTGACCCAGGTGTTTTGTTTGTTTTTCTTTTTTTTTTTCTTTCTTCCCCCCCTTCTCACCGTCTCGTCTCCCCTTTGGTTTTCTTTCTCTCCCTCTCTTTCTTTCATTCTTTCTCCCTGTCCTATCCTCCAGTCATGTCTGTCCCGTTTGTAGCAACTGAAAATAAAATAAATTCATAATTATAATAAAGGTCAATCAAATGGACCAATATGGCAAGGCCATGATGATCCACTTGGTAAAATAAATCCGCTTGGCATCTTTCTTGGCCTTAAGACAACAATTCTGATGGCTAAAGATCCAAACGGGACACACAAAAAAAAATATATATATATATAATGGATTGGATTTATATAGCGCTCTTCAAGGCACCCAAAGCGCTTTACAATACCACTATTCATTCACTCTCACATTCATACACTGGTGGAGGCAGCTACAGTTGTAGCCACAGCTGGGGCAGACTGACAGAAGTGAGGCTGCCATATCGCGCTATCGGCCCCTCTGGCCAACACCAGTAGGCAAGTAGGGTAAAGTGTCTAGCCCAAGGACACAACGACCAGGACAGAGAGCCCGGGGATCGAACCGGCGACCTTCCGGTTACAGATGCGATTCCCAAACCCCTGAGCCACGGTCGCCCCGTGTAAATAAATAACAGTCAACTTATTCTCTGGGAAGAGAGGGTGCTTATTATTGTATATACATACATGCTACAGTTATGGATGTTCCTCCAACTAATGCTCTAGTGAATTAAACAGAAATTTAAATATAGATTAATGACCTTGCTTAAAAGTAAGCAGACATTTCAAGTGTAGATAAAGTAAGCATCAGTAGTCTTCTCTCCTTGCAGGTTAGCATCCACATGACTATATATTAAAAAAACAGCACAACCTTCCCCCATCTTTTGCATAGCTATCAGACTCCAGCAGCGCAAGAGTATTTAAGGCCTTAATACGGTCTTGCAAAAAAAGGCTTAATATTTCAAAATTCTATAATCTAACTTTATTTATTTTTTAATTGTTCATTTATTAATTTATTTATAACATTCAAACAATTGGATACTACTGCCATCTGCCATCTGTGTGTTACCTTGTTGATGGGTCCTAATGACAGACATGAATAGATCCTGGTGACCCTTAATCTCTGCTGCCGAACAGTTGTCTGTGTAACACAAAGACAGAAGGTCAAAGTTGGCTGGTGTAATGCTCTTGCAACCACAGATAGCTGTAATGAGAAGTTTTAGTTCAGTTCAATTTTATTTTATTTACAAAGCGCCAACAATTACATGACCCCCTACACTGAAAAAAAGGCCATGTTGGATTTACTTAATTCAATAGTGGACATTGGTTGCACACAAATGTTTTGCTTTGGCAGAAACTTAAACAAACGAGTTAAATCAACACAACTTATTCATATTCAACAAACCTGTGCATTTTGTGTTCAGAAAACGCGATTGAAACATGTTTAGATGAAGTAAGTTGAGCTCTTGGAATATTTCAATCCTTTACAATTTTATCATTTTATGTCAACACTATTCAATAACTTTTACCCCAGTACTACTTCGTCACTTAAATACTACATGTTGTCTTCATATTACATAATGTTTAACTAAGTCTAGAGTCTGGTTACCATAAAAATTTAATGGATCTACAGCAACTACCATCCTCCTATCTTTAGCCTGGTTGCAGGGTTATAACCCTGGAGTGATAGGTTACAAGGCAGGGTACACCCTGGATAGCTCACCAGTCTGTCACATAGAGACAAACATCCATTTGCATCAGACTCTGGATTTGAACCCAGAACCTTCTTACAGCACTAACCACCACGCCACCAATCCTGGCTTATCAAAAGTAGGAAAGTTATGATTTCAAGGCTTGATGCAGAATCTTCTTTATGTTTTTGTCCTTGACAGGTTAAACCACAATAAATAGTGCTAGCATGCACGGGGTGTGGGTGAAGTTGTCTGCCTCCAGTGATTTTCCTGTGGTTTAAAATCTCGTGTGATCTTGTGATCAGTCTTAAAGACATTAACCACTCTTACTAGATTGTATCAGGTCATCTCAACAAGAACAAATTAAGTTGTTAAATTTCGTACAGATCCTACATGATTTAATTACGTTCAAGATAGCAACATTACATTTTTGTGTTCAAATTACACGGTCGACTTTTTTTAAATGTAACAACCACCCAATTTACTTTTTTTCAGTATATCAAAAAAAGTAGAGGCGGCTGCTCGACTTGACTGAGATGGATGCCTTCCTCAAACCACGATCCAAAGTTTTACTTCTCGGTCAGTCTCCTGTGAAAGAAGGCTGTAAAAGTTTAAATTAGATTTAAAAAGACAACTCAGGATTCTAGCTCTGCTATTTACTGCCTTGCTAGTCTAGAAACAATGCAAGCATTCAGATCAACTCTGTGCCGTTACACAACCACTCAGCAGTTGCATTAAAGTTTCATGTAAAAACAAACCATCTGCCCTCTGCCTCTAAAAGATATATATTACAAGACTTTAGTGTTTCATAAAATTGGAAAACATCTAAAAAAAAAATTAATACTGTAAACGACTGCATCTGTTTTATTACCCTAAATTATTTCATCTGTACTTCAGCAGTAGTTTATAATAGAGCATGAGATTTTAAATGGTTTTTCATTGATTTACTGTTTAATGTACTTAATATACTGACTCTATAAACTATGTGTATTGGCAGTAGACTCTAGGTTTTGTGACTCATGTTTTGGATTTTTATTCACAGTTTTTATCACACAATTTTTTCCCACTTACTGTGGAGAAATACACATTATGGTTATAGAGGTACTGCCTTTAGTACTGTTGACCAGCAGACTCTAACACTACCTCCTTTCTCCTGCGCTGATGGGGTTTAACTTAATGGGTCTGTTTCCTCTCATGATTTGCTTTAAGACTCCTTAGGGTACCAGTCAACTGCTGTGTTTTTGTTAGAAAGTGAATTACTATAAAAAAATATTTGTTACCATGTCACCAGAGTAAATACAGTTGTGATATGTTCAGGCTTGTGTTGCCTCTTTATTACTTTCCCACTATTAACCCCAAGTTTCTAGAAGTAAACTACAGACAGAAAGATTACTGAGGAAGATCTGCAAGATCTATAAAATGCAATGTGTATTTACCTAAATGTAGCGATTTTAAAATCAACTGTATACTAAGAAGTATTAAACTGAATGTAATCTAGCTGCATTAGCAGTAGGTTGTGTCAGCGTTACATGCAAGCTTTTGTGGCCCATCAGATAAGCAGGCCTAGATTATTGTTGTATCTTAAGAGCTTGCATCCATGAAAACCATGGTCAGTTTGTACCCCGGGTATTTGTGTTGGCATGTGCATTTATGGAAGAGGACAGAACTAAAACAATGTAGAAAAGATTTTTAAAAAACACCTCCCATTTATCGTGAGCTGCATAATGTTGATCTTTCTTGATACGAGAATAACTGACGAACACCTAAAATGCAGCTGTGAGAATACTACTTGTATGTCTTTATTTGTTTCAGACTAAGTTTATTTGACTGACTGAAGATACTGCTGTGGCTTTTTTGGTCTGGTCACTTTCAAAGCTCCTTTTAGGGCCTCATGTGATGTCATATGTATTTGAAAGGCCTGCTGAGGCCAGTGTAGAGATAATGGTGGGATGGAGAGGATAAGAAATGTGGAGGAAAACACACTCATACCAAGATAAATGGACATGAGTAGAGTTCTGTCACATGCACATGCGCGCGCGCACACACACACACACACACACACACACACGCACAGCCTTGTAATGCTACATTAGGAGATGTTTCTCATATGGCCTTGCCTAACGTGAGGGCCGATAATGACAGTCAGAGTTGGCTTCCAGATCTATTTAAGGACCATTTCTAGTAAATAGTATTGGTATGGAAATAGTAGCAAATACAGATGTTGTTGGATTTGATCACATCATAACAACACTGACCAAGTCCTCTCTAATCACTGCACACAGAAATTGATTATCAAACACCCAAATGGTGAACCACATGTGGCAATAATCCTGCCAATCGCTCTATTTTTAGTGGTTCCCCGGCATTTTCTCCTGCACACGTGTGTCTGTCTGCTCCAGTTTAAGGTAGAACTGGGAAAAGATTGAAACCAAACCATCCTCTTCATCTCCCTTTTTTCCTAATAAGGTACAGAACAAGAAATAAATACACAAAGGCTAAGAGTATGTGTCCCACCTTCGGGAATGACGACTGCATACATTTTAGATGTCTTTGTTTATTCTCTAAGTCATTATCTCTCTTGTTTAAAAAGGGTGACCTCACTCTAGGGGTCCAGAGGAAAAAGAATCTACATGAAAGGCAGGAAGGCAAGTTAGAAAGAAAGGCAAGATGATTAGAACAGAGACAGATACAAATGGTGAGAGCTGAAATAATAAAGAAGAAGAAAAAACTGGGAAGCGCTAAGAGGAAATGTTTTTTTGTTGTTGCTTTGTAAAGTACTGCCTAAAAAAAGGCACAGTTATGTTTGTATGTAAATTAAGGAGCTTCTAAAACCCTTAAATCTTCACAGTAAAAAAGGATGTGTCCTCTCAGACTAGCTGAATAAGTTCCTATATAGTGTGAAAAATTTATCAAAGTTTTTCCTAGTATCATTTTGACACTAGATAAAATGTGTATTCTTTCCTCACTCTACTATTTTAGCTGTGTTATGGACTAGGAGTCAATTAATCAATTTCAATAATTCAGTAGAATGTTGTCATATTTTTATCTTTGGATCTACTTGGTTCAAAGTGTTTTGATTCCAGTTGTGTAATCCCAAATATTTCTATCCTGCAAAAGAGTTGCCCAAAAAAGACAAATTGTATGCAAATCAGTGTTCATGGTTGTTAAAAACATGTGAGCAAAAGAAAGAAAGAAAGAAAGAAATGCTAGGGTGTACTAAATCTAAAAATAAACTTGGACAGACGCACTTTGTGCCTCCATGTGTGTGTTTGCATTCATGAACGCTTATTTGAAGGAGCATGTCCCATGGAGTGTATAAACTGGCCCTTGTGGTCTGTGTTATTGCATTTTCCCAGCAACATTTCCAGGACCAACCTGTCCTGTCACCCCACCCTCTCTGCGTGTGCATGTGACGTTTTTGTGAACAACTGGATCTTTGTTGTTTCGCCACCTCTAGCGATTGTGTCATCCATATGGCAAAACACTTACTTAAAGAATTTTAAAATTCTTACACGTGAATGTGGGTATTTGTGCATCTCTGTGTATATTGTGCTTGTGTAGTATAATCTACACGTATTTTGCCTGCTAACGGCTCCTAACTCGCACACACAGACACACATACAGGCAACAATCTTCTACTGATTCAGTAGTGTTAGTTCCTTGCCGGTGAAGTTGATGGCATGTCAGGGCACAGCCCTGGAAACATCACTCAATGATGTCATTTGAGCAAGAATAGACCAAAGAGATTAGAAACAAATGCACAACTGAGAACATGGAACAGCCGCAATTGTATGATGTGGGTGATTTGAGAGGAAACGAAAAAGAGATACCTGCTCTTCATGATGAGGTCAATTAATCTATCAAGTCTGCTATAAAACAAATTAAAAGATACACATTGGAGCTATGTAATTAGTGAAATAACACACAAGATTAAATTTAATATTAACATGATGCTGCACCAACACCCACCCAAACCACAGAATCTAATTTTTACATTATCCTCCGCAAACAGTGAAAAATCTAATGATGAAAATGTAGACAATTTGATACAAGCTCAACTACTGATTACCAGCATACAAAGAAAAACACAGTTTATATTATATTCTTTTTATCCTTAGCAATCACACTGTTATGTAATAAAATGTCCATGAACATTAAACAGAGCAAAGCAGAGACAGGCATGTAGAGCCTGACAGTTAACACGAAACATGGACAGATAAAAAATGCATCAGGCAGGGAGCAGAAACCGATTTTATAGCAGCTGCTGTGAACTTAACCCCTAAATGGATCGCTACATTAAGACAAAGAACACACGGATGCACACACAGTGTTTCCAATTTGGTGTCCAGGACAGATGAACTGCTATGTTTGTCGCTGTCACACTATCAGTGTCTAAAGCAGCAGTTCAATTTAGGAGCCTCACTTTTCACTTATGAAGAAACATTAAGGTTTTACATCTTCTCTTATAACCCATCATATCGCTGTTATGTTGTGGCAATTTATCAAAATTAAAGAAAAATAAAACTGTTATTTGTTTATTTAGTGACTGCTGATTGTGTGTGTAACTTTTACCAAGTGCAAGGACATTTTTACACACACTTTCTCCAGTTCTGAGTTGTTATTAACAGCTACTTAAGTTTCAGGAAGATTAACCTTGATGCTCTCATGAGTTCTGCCAAGGTTGAGCCAAGTCAGAGGACACATCTTATTAAAACTGTAGGTTTCTTGTTTGAAACCTAAAATTCAATTTGACTGTGAGGACAGATCTGAACCTCTGTGAGTTAAATTAGACTGCTGTTTATATTCACTTTCTAACAGCCATCTTTTCCTCCTAACATGTGACTGTAACCATTTCCATGCTAGCGTTTTCCAGTTATAGGTGCGGTGTAATCAAGGCAGTGGCTCACAGAGATGACGGTATCAGATTTGAAATACCTTTCTGACTAACCCAGTGTTCCCCTTACTACCCCGATGTGCCACACATATTTCCATGGTATTGGTTGTGCTCATGAGATCATGGCTGTCCCCAGATTAGCCGTGGGGATATGCTGGACTGTTTATGGTTTAGTGTGTCCATGGAAACGAACCCAAACCGTCAGGAGATGAGAGGATACAGGTGACTTACTGACACACAAAAAGGAAAGATGAGCTGAATTGTTGCAAACAGGAATGTAATTGACACTACAATCAACCTATTGTGATAGATAAGTGCAATAACCACAATCAGGATGTCTATGCACAAAGAATTTTATCAGTAAAGGTTCCTGGGGTCAAAATACAGCCTGGAGTGCCGAAAAGCCTGTTACAGATACTTTGCTTAGGCCAGTTATTTTCTCTTATTTCCTTTTCCTAAAAGTAAAAATGTGTTGTTTGAGTGTGGGATCTGCATAAATTCCTGTGTTCAAAATCTACGAAAGTTACAGCCACGATAAAATCTGTTGTGTAACTGTTCAACACAACATTTGCCCATAAACTGTTCCTGCTGCAAATATGATTTGTGATTATCTCAGTTCTGGCAAAACAAAACTAGTGTGGAACAAGAGAAAAAGAGAAAAAGCCAAGTCCGTATCTGTGTCTGGAGACTGATGAGATTCTAGCTACTACAAGGGTGCCGGTTCAGATTTACAGAGATGAAGGACATGAACCTCCCTGAGGAAGTTTCATGAAGGGTTGCTCTGAAAGGAATGCAAAGCAGCTGATATTTACATGTCTGCAGTTACTGTGCAGTTTGCTTAACCTTTAATTTATGTTAACTTACATATGACCCCCCTTTTTTACATCCTCAATCAAGCCGTGTAGCACTGCACAACCGTTTGTCATTTGTTCCATGTGTACCTGTTTGTTGGTAGTGTCACAAAAGTTGATCTCGAGTGTTTACTGTTGCTGATTTGATTCACTTATTTGCATTAATTAGGTGCTGTTGCATTGATGTCATTTTAAACCACACAAGTCAGCAAAGAATATTGTCAACAGATGAAAAAGGATCTCAGTAAAATTAGTATTGCTATGAAGTGCTAAGCCAGAATTACTTCTGGGCAAAGTTAAGAGTGTAGGGAGTTCCAGACATGCTCCTCAGATGACCTTTAGGGGAGATCAGAGCTTAAAGTGACATCAAGAGTATCAAACACCAACTGTATCAGATTAATAGAGGTCTTTATGAACTAAAAACAGCTGCCTTTAGTTTAGACAGATTGAAAGAAGCCACAATTTTCAGCTCCAGTAACTAGAATTTATTTGTTTCATGCATAGACACACACCAGGCCTCTTTTGGTGCTCTCATAAATGATGACAGAAACGTTTCTCAGTCTTGGTTTCTATGCTGAAAGCTCAAGGGTTTAGTTGTAATTCACTGTAACCGCTTGTTTTTTTTGGGTTTTTTTTAAATAAACCTCAGCAAAACCTAAAAAATGACAGTATGGTATTAGCACTTTTAATATTTCTATAAACATTAGCAAACAGTGTGGAAGAGCTGGTGTAATTTTAGCCGCATGGTGCTGGCTTAAAGTCACAATGTTTGAAAGGAAATAATAAAATAAAAAAATAAATAAAAAAAAGAGTGGTGTGCCATCATAACTCATAAAGTTTTCCTTTCCCTTTTTCTTTCTTCCTTTCAGGGCCCCCAGTGTTTCTAAACCTCCTCCTGTTGCACCAAAGGTACTGTAAAAATATGAAACTCAGCTCAAAGTGCAAATACTAATCACTCATTAATTAAAGCAAGGCATCCCAGGTGAATAATTGGATTTAGAGTAGCTGCATATTTGTGTTTGTCTGTGTAGTCATGTGCAAAGTGAAACATGTGGCCAAAACTCCTTTTTCCAGAAAAGAGTAAAATAAACAAATGAATTCATTAAAGTAAAAGTAAGTAAAAGTAAAGCAATTAAAAAGCTGTCACCTGGGGTTCCTTGTTCTCTAGTGACTTCTTTTTAGCGGTTAGAAGTTGTTTTGTTGCATGACCACCACTTTTGCTATGTTTTATGGTTACCATGAATTACAGTCAGGTATACTGGTGTTTCCCTAGTTTTTTTAAAATAAAGAAATTATGATTGAAGTTTATTTTAAACTGTGTTAACTGAACTACTTATACTAGACAAACATATAGACATGAATATGTAACCTGGGAAACATCAGCATAGTGTGTGATTTGATGTGATTTATCTGTGTTTGTATTTGCATGCTTTTCTCTCGTATCGGTAGGGCAACAGATCAGACATCATAAAACCGGTAGCCATTGCCCATCCTCCTCTTCCACCCCATCCTCATGATTATTCATTCAGCCACTCTGCTGTGTCCAACAACAAGGCCCCCAGACCTTACGGGGACTGCAAATCAGAGAGTGAACACCCTCCTTTACAGTCCCCTTTTGCCACTTCCATCCCCTCTCCGTCCTCTGCCTTTACACCTGCATCCTTCCATACTAGTCCTCGTCCTCCTTCTCTTTCTCCACCTCCTGTCTCTTATCCATCCTCTGCCTCCTCCTCCCCCCCTGTCCTCGTCCCGCCTCAGCCTTCGGTGTATAACACACCAATCAACCTGTACTCCACTGAGAATGCGTGTGAGGTGGCCATGGGGCAGAGGCGGGGCCTGTTGGAGAGTCAGGGTGGAGCCTTACCACTGCAGTTTAATGGGTGAGTGGTGGCTTTGTAAACTGGTTCAAACAATTAACCGTTCTCGGCTCTTTCACATTCCTCAGTTTTATCCACTGAGACCGTCTGTTTGCTCTCCTTATGGGTATTATTGCACATTTTTACTACCGTGCCTGCTGGATGATTACCAGGTTCAAATTCAAACACCAGTTGAAATACCAATTTATGCAGTAACCTGTAGTAACCCGTGGTGTTTCTCTAGGACATGTTTACAAGGTTATAGTTAACTTTAAGTCCAATGCATTACTTCTTACAGCACATAATATCCAAATATATATTTCAGTTATCCTTTGCCAACATTCCTAAAAGAAAGTGCAAGTTTGCAAACATCTGGGAAAATTTTCTAGGTGCCAGACCAAAGAAACATGAAAATCAATTCCCCCTGATCAGGATCATTTCAATTCTGAAATTCAGTGAAAATAAGAAAAGACAAACAGTTAGGCATGCTTTCTTAAACATAGTAAATAGCTTCCAGAGTTTTCTTAAAATAGTAAATAAAACATGCCATGACGCTTGCTGTGGGAGGATATCACCTCATTTTAACTTGTTTAAATGCAGGTGCAGTCTCACTTCTATTTTTTGTGCTTGTGAGCACATCACGCTCATAGGTCTTCATTTTATCACGAATCACTAAGGAGAACCTCTCCACTGTTGACCTTTATAAGCGTATTGGAAGGATGAAGAGAAAGATGGAGTCAATAACTATTCTCATCATGTTCGTGTTCTCTGTCATATTTTTTAAAACTCTATTTCTCTTTTAAATCAATCACCATCTTTCACATCATAGCTGCATGGAACTGTCTTCACCAACATATCTGCCATCATATACTCTTCCTCCTTTTCTGTCTCAACTCGTCTTTCAACCTTTCTAGAGCCATAGTGAGTATAACTAAGCTATGATGCTGTTAGTATTCTGTCTAAATATATATCCTCCATTGGTAACTTTAGTAGTTTGGTATTCTCTTTGCTCTTATTTTAAGAAAGAATTAGTCCGTAAAGTGTTCAGTCTGGAATCATATAAATTTAAACATGTGCAAATGCCTACACTGGCAATTTTTAGTGTCCTTAACTTGTTCATTTTTTTAATTAAATAGTTTTGAAAAGAGGAGGTGCCAAGTGGACCGCTCCTTCTCTGACTCATAATTTATCAGTTCGTTCCAATTACATTTTCTCTCTGAGCGCTTTTGAAACTAGTCAGTGGTCTCTCTTTCTGTAAGACTCAGCAGTCACTAGTGATCTGCACAATATAATCTTACACCGTGCAGACGTGCGCACGTACACACTAGAGACTAGTGATGCATTTTAGTCACATACATGGCCTATCTCATGTATCAGAGTTAACATTTAATACCACCTCAGGTAATTAAACTACTTTATTAAATCTTGAAATTGATATTTCTTTAGAATTGTAGTTTTTTATCGATAGCTAATCTCATTAGCAAACATATCTCAACATTCTTTTTAACTTTAGTTACTGAAGTTACTCCTTTGCTCCTGTTTTCACTAATAGATTCACATATTACATCATTTTAATCATTCACAATCCATCTAAAAGATTTACTTTCACAGCTGTATATGAAATGTGTAGAAATTATATACACATTGAAAACATAGTCACCGTTATGTCTACATAATTACACAGACCAAACTATGATTTGATCTATATTTCCATGTATGCTTAATAGCAGGTGTATCTATTCTATTTATTTTCTACTGTTGCTGATATGCATACAGCCTGGCACTACATGCATGTATACAGCTTTGCATCTTGCTTGTTTGCATGCTGCATGTTGCAAATAATTTGTGCGGTTTGTTTCACAGGGGATTTATGAATTATATCTTTCAGTGTATATTACTGTAAGATATATATATATATACATACATATATATATATATATATTATGAATGCCCTTTAGGAAAATATTATATATATATATATATTCCAACCAAAGTCTGAATATATAGAATGAAACTTGAATATATAGAATGATCTTCTGAATATATAGAATGAAACTTGAATATATAGAATGATCTTTTGAATATATAGAATGAAACTTGAATATATAGAATGATCTTTTGAATATATAGAATGAAACTTGAATATATAGAATGATCTTTTGAATATATAGAATGAAACTTGAATATATAGAATGAAACTTGAATATATAGAATGATCTTCTGAATATATAGAATGAAACTTGAATATATAGAATGAAACTTGAATATATAGACTGATCTTTTGAATATATAGAATGAAACTTGAATATATAGAATGATCTTTTGAATATATAGAATGTATGAACCTCTTTTTTAGAGATGATGTGTTTCTGAATTCTCTGCCTTTACAAAATGGCATCAGCTGAACTATTTCAGTACTTTTTAGAGCTTGACAACTGTTTTGCGACAGCTGTTCAAATTGCAAATTTCCATAGTCCACTAGTTGTATCCTGTGGTTGTACAGTGTTCCAACATTTACTGACAACATTTGAGATATGGCCATCCAACTAAACCCCAAGTCTCGCATGTCAGTCAGCTGAGTAGCTGGTATGTTGTACCTAAAAGAGTTAGAAACAAAAGAAGAAATATGTTAACTTCTTTCTTATTTCTTGCATTCATTATCTTGTTTGCCATCTCTTGACTCTTTCAAGTGCCATACACATTATGAATGAATTTGTTTCCATTTTTATCACTTACCTTGACCTTCCTCTTTGAGATGTAGAATGATATAATGAGCCCATAACATGTGCTTCAGCTTCTGCTCGAAGTGTTAGCTCAGTTGACATCTCCATCAGTGATTGATAAATTCCCTCAAGAAGTGTGCATAATCTTCTCCCAGAAACATTTTGTTGAACATTATTCATGAGCACTAGAAATGTTGCAATAATGAAAACGTGTTCTTCAAGGTGACGTAGTATAAATTCAAATTATTTCTACCATTTGCAGTTTGAACAGCTGTCGCAAAACAGTTGTCAAGCTCTAAAAAGTACTGAAATAGTTCAGCTGATGCCATTTTGTAAAGGCAGAGAATTCAGAAACACATCATCTCTAAAAATGAGGTTCATACATTCTATATATTCAAGTTTCATTCTATATATTCAAGTTTCATTCTATATTTTCAAAAGATCATTCTATATATTCAAGTTTCATTCTATATATTCAAGAGATCATTCTATATATTCAAGTTTCATTCTATATATTCAAGTTTCATTCTATATATTCAAGTTTCATTCTATATATTCAAAAGATCATTCTATATATTCAAGTTTCATTCTATATATTCAAGAGATCATTCTATATATTCAAGTTTCATTCTATATATTCAAGAGATCATTCTATATATTCAAGTTTCATTCTATATATTCAAGAGATCATTCTATATATTCAAGTTTCATTCTATATATTCAAGTTTCATTCTATATATTCAAGTTTCATTCTATATATTCAAGAGATCATTCTATATATTCAAAAGTTTCATTCTATATATTCAGAAGATCATTCTATATATTCAAGTTTCATTCTATATATTCAAGTTTCATTCTATATATTCAAGTTTCATTCTATATATTCAAGTTTCATTCTATATATTCAAGAGATCATTCTATATATTCAAGTTTCATTCTATATATTCAAGAGATCATTCTATATATTCAAGTTTCATTCTATATATTCAAGTTTCATTCTATATATTCAAGTTTCATTCTATATATTCAAAAGATCATTCTATATATTCAAGTTTCATTCTATATATTCAGAAGATCATTCTATATATTCAAGTTTCATTCTATATATTCAAGTTTCATTCTATATATTCAAAAGATCATTCTATATATTCAAGTTTCATTCTATATATTCAAAAGATCATTCTATATATTCAAGCTTCATTCTATATATTCAAGCTTCATTCTATATATTCAAGTTTCATTCTATATATTCAAGTTTCATTCTATATTTTCAAAAGATCATTCTATATATTCAAGCTTCATTCTATATATTCAAGCTTCATTCTATATATTCAAGTTTCATTCTATATATTCAAGTTTCATTCTATATATTCAAAAGATCATTCTATATATTCAAGTTTCATTCTATATATTCAAAAGATCATTCTATATATTCAAGTTTCATTCTATATATTCAAGCTTCATTCTATATATTCAAGCTTCATTCTATATATTCAAGCTTCATTCTATATATTCAAGTTTCATTCTATATATTCAAGTTTCATTCTATATATTCAAAAGATCATTCTATATATTCAAGTTTCATTCTATATATTCAAGCTTCATTCTATATATTCAAGCTTCATTCTATATATTCAAGCTTCATTCTATATATTCAAGCTTCATTCTATATATTCAAGCTTCATTCTATATATTCAAGTTTCATTCTATATATTCAAAAGATCATTCTATATATTCAGACTTTGGTTGGAATATATATATAATATTTTCCTAAAGGGCATTCCATAATATATATATATATATATATATATATATATATATATATATATATATATATATATATATATATATATATATCTTACATGTGTGTGTGTCACTGTCAGTCCCTTTCAATCCTTTTTTCTCTGCTTTCCAGACGGCAGCATCTCGTCAAGTGACAAAGTTAGTCTCTGAAGCATGTCACATGATTAACTGGCCACTTTTCTTTGTTACCTGTTCAGACTTCTCTGTGCATGCATTCCCATATGGAAAAGAAATAGAAAAAACATATAAAAGACTTGCATCAGATGTGGTCTACTTCATATAGTGAATCAGTTGCATTTACTCATGAAAGTGGCCACTTTCATATATTGTTTCAGTAAGTATATTATATCTGTTTTCACTTGTATGCTTTTCATACAAGTTTCACACAAGACAGATACAAACTTTATTAGATTTATATAGATCTTTTCCATGTGGGTTTACTTACCTGCAATCTAATTTCCAAAAAACATTCTGGCAATGTACCAAACCTAATGAAGAAAAGAATGCACTTTATTTATTTATTAATGACAACACAAAAGTTGAAGAGGACAGAAGTTATAGCCTTCACTTTTTTTTCATAATGCACCAAAAGTGTAGAGTTATTGACAGGCTTAGACATTTAGCACCCTTATTCCATTAGTATTGAACCATGTTAGAACATAAACAGTGTGGTTTGGCGCTGTCTTGCAGAAATAAGCAAGGTCTTCTCTTTAAAAGACGAATGAATTGCAGCATATGTTGCCTAAAAACCTGTGTAACTGTATATTGCCATGCATTAATAGTGCACAGGTTTCCCAGACCCCAAATTTCCTTCAATCATTGTGTATTTATTATAAAAGGCTTTTTGCATTTTGTGTATCATTTTACACTTATTACATCTTGAAAATGCTTAGACATGACATAGAAAACTTAAAAGTCTGCAAAATACTGCATATACAAAACAACAAGATATCAGTATCAACGAGATATCTACGAGATATATGTCTTTTTTTATTGTTTCTTTCTGTATTCAGCGGTTCACCTGCGGATTTTTTAATTATTGCATTCTGTTTTTAATTTACATTTTATTTATTATTTTTATTCATTATTATTATAACAATATATCATCATTATTATCATTACATTTTAATAATGCAATGTGAAAATGTTGTAATAGTTCACTGTTTACATTTTATTTAAGATCTTACAGTATAAATCGTTTTCCTTATTTATTATTAAAGCCATGTGTAAGTAGTAAGACATTTTTATAGTATTTTACCAAGATTACTAATAAAAATGGTTTATTGTTCAGTTTGGCTAATTTCAGGTTTACATTAATCAAGAACTGCAGCACTGCGGTCTACATGCTTTAGCTAATTAAAATCAGACTTACTATGGTGCACTTTCCTGGGGCAACACTATATTTTCCCTGAAGTATGAATCTCTACTATTGATTCTGACAGAGTGGCATCCAAAACACATTCTCTCACACACACAGGGAATATAATATGAAATGCTCCCAGTACTGGAAGTGTGTGACCAGGCTAACACATAGCTGTCAACACTGCCACACCCACATAGCTGCTGCTTTAACAAGAGTGTGTTGAGAGACTCATAAATCAGTCTGTATTGAATGTGCTAGGTGAGTTTGTTAGTGGAAGTGGATTTATAGGTGATTTATTGACAGCAGAGCCTGAAAAAAATCGTTGTTTCCATGTGTGTGTGTCTGTGTGCGTGTGTGTGTGTGTGTGTGTGTGTGTTGTGGCTGTGCATGCATGTACTGTTCATACAGACACGTAAAGATCAAAAGTAATTTAGTCTTCATGAGTTTTATGTTTCAAATATGCATGTTCCTCACTTTGATTTGAATAAAACCACAACTTTTCAAACTGTTTTAAATTAAGTGTTGCTCTACTGTTTTGTATGCGGTTCAGTGACACCACCATGTGGCTGAAAAGAGACCCAGCCTGTTTTGGTTAATTCCTTCTGTTGGCTTTGTGTTGTACGTGCACTGGTAGATGTGGTCTATGAATCTTTTTTTTTTTATTTTTTTTATTTTCCACTCCAGTCACTAAGATTTCCATAAAAGTTTTCATCACGAGTAAATCAATTTCTGTCTCTGTCTTCTTTCTTTACTTCCACTATAGTGGACCTCAAAGTATTTTGAAGTAAGTCTTTTCACAAATCCATTCATTCTCAGCACAGATATTTTATATTATAGTGCGTTTATTTTGTTTATTTTCATTTCTATTCTGTCTTGTTTGTTTAAAAGAAAACCCCTGCCACCAAGGTATTTTATTGGTGTCTTTGCCACCAAATTCATTTAACAGATTGCGGTGTGATCTCTTCGCCCTTGCCTAATTAGTGCCCATTTACATATTTACAGTGTGGCACACTTTCATTTCACATACCTCTAATTATCTAACAGTTTGATTGTTCATTATTTTGTATAATAACCTCAAAATGTGCGTTGTATATTAATTTAAAGTCATCTAGGTAATCTCTTAAAAATCTAAAAAATCGAACATGCTTTTACATCATAACACGTTGTGGTGTCCAGCTCACTGTTATTAATCACCATCTCTGTTACTTTAGTTATATGGGAGGTATATCTACTGATCCCATGCATCCTCTTGTTTCCTATCCTATCTCAGAGTACCTAGGAAACATGTTGTGGATACAGACATCCATTTTTACCATGTTCCCAGTCACGCTGATGCCAGCAGAAAGCGCATAATGGAGGACACCGAGGACTGGCGCCCACGTACTGGCACCACCCAATCCAGATCTTTCAGGATTCTGGCTCAGATCACTGGCACTGAGAATGGTATGCTCCTGACTACAGTATAGTAGTAATATTAGTAATATTAGTGCATATAAACTGTTGACCAAACTTAATAATTGTGATGCTTTGTCTAATGTTATTGCCCTTGCAGTTCAAAATGAAGAAGCTGACACAGCCAAGAAGACAAAGTAAGTGCATGGCAATGAAAATGCTCAAATTTGACTTTTTATTGTCATTGATTGTGTGGAGTTAGCTGGATGTCGATAACATAAAAGTCACTTTTATGGAGCAAACAGGGATTCTCACTCTGAATCTTTGTGGCACAGTTCTGGCAATCACACTGATGCTGTGTGGGTTCTTCCTGTCTAGACAGCAGAGGAAGGATCACATTTTATTCATTAAGTCAAAAGCCAGACCTCTGAGTACTGCACTTCACAATTCTGAATGGCTTTCTGAGCTCCGAAAGCTCAGAAAGCCATTCTCATTACATTCTTCTCTAATGCTACTCAAGGCTGTTTTGGAGCATGTCAGCAGTTAAGAGTCTTGCTCTGTGTATTTACCAGTTAAGGTGTAAATGAGTGTTTTGGTTTGTTTTTTTCTATTAGTCATTGTCGTTTGTGGATGTGACGGGTTTGCTGTGCTGCATGATGTGCTGCAACCATGACTGCATTGTGGCCTTATTCTCGCCGTTGGTTGTCCATTGGTTGTCTATTGCTCTTGGTGGTTTGTGGAGTTACTGCGTGTCTGACATCACTCATGCTAACATACAGATAATTTTGAATGTGAATGTAGCTGTGTGGTTTCATCCATTCAATTCATACTAATGGCCATGATTCAGTGGACATGGTAAAGATCAGTACTTCCCATATCAATTATACAATTGCTTTTACCACATCTTAATGGAGATTGTAGGGCAACATTCCTATTCTTCCTAAATCATTCTTTTATGTCTCTTCTGGTGTCCTTTTCTGCTTCTTCTTCTTTCTTCTTCTTACTTGTGCTGGATGGCAGAGTGAACAAGACCACTCGGTTGGTGATTGGCCCCAAGTACAACGAGCTGAGAGACTGGCACCACGGAGTGTCTGCTCGCACCCTCAATGTCCAGTAGACTTTGTGTATGTGTCTGTGTGCCTGTGTGTGTGATTGGCTGTCTCACTGTGTACAAAATGTATCGCTAAGGTGCTGAAGGAATATATGATTGTGGATCAGTGAGATTAAAATAAGTAAAGGAAATAATGCTGGAGTGAGAGCATGCTCGTGAACATTGGGAGTTTTATTGTGTCTGTATGTGTGTCAGTGTGTGCGTTTGAGTGTGTGTGTGTGGGCTTGTCCTTTACAGTTTGCAATGTGCTGGACCCTTTTAGACTGTTTATTGCGTGTTGCTTATGTGCTTAGCCCACTCCACTGATTCCAACCCTGTAGTTATAGATGGATGAATTACAGTAAGTGCACACCTAGAATCCTGGAGGAGGAGTATATACAATTTTAGTTAAGCCCATTTGCGGTAATGTGTGGTGTCATCTTCCATTGTTGCAGAGATAAAAGTTGAGAAATCCAGAACTTCCAATATGAATACTAAAATACTGCACACAGGTGTATACAAGCAATCTCAACATATTAAGTGTATACAGCTGTCCCTCGATACTCTTTTAGCTGTGATAAAGGCAACACATGGTTATGAGACAAGGAAAGCATCCTGAGTTTGCATACTGAAAATTGTAAAGACAGTCTTTATGAATCTTTTAGTTTACATTCACTTTAAGACATAAAAGACAAAAAAAAAATCGCTGAAAAATCACTTCTGGATAAATCTGGATAAGGTCTGGATGAGTATGTGTAGACTGTATTAGGTATGTCACTTTTTGCATAAATGTATGTTACAGAGGACACTTCTTTAAGAGTCAGTAGCTTGTTTACATCTATTGTGTCTGCTGAATGATTTCATAAACAGAAAAAAATACATTTCAACTTGTAGTGCATGTATGTACAGTATGAACCAATACCTTACAGTCAGGTCCAGAATTTGCTGGACAAAGGCAGAGGCAAGTTTTTGTGGTTTTTGTCACTGCGCATCACCAAAATGCATTTTAAAATCAAATAGTCTGGATATAATCAAAGTGCAGATATTAAGTTTTAAATCAGAGGGTTAACAAAAGTGTTGACTTAACTGAAATACACGTTTTCTTATACACAGTGCTCCATTTTCAGTGACTCTAATGAATTTGGGCAGTTGACTGACTTATGAAACCTGTTTCTGTGTTAGTTCATGACAAAATATTCATTAGATTCAAAGAATTGAATTGGTGGATGCAATGGTATGGTATGGGTAGGTATGGCTGCCAGTTAAACCAGTCCACTATGTTTTATTGTGAGTGCTGATAGAAGTAGCAGGATGAATTGTTAAGTGTACATGGCTATACTCTGCTCAGATTCAGACAAATGCTGCAAAACTGATCAGATGGTGCTTCACAGTGCAAATGGATAATGACCCAAAGAATACTGCAAAAGCAACCAAAGAATTTCTCAAGGCAGAGAAATTGGTTGGTGGAAACAGGGGTTTATGTAATCCTACTAACTAAACGTTTCATTCAAATAATTTTGTAAATCCCTCAAATTAAAGCTGAAAGTCTCAACCTCAATCTTCATCTTGATTGTTTGATTTAAAAATCACAATTGTTGTTTTATAGAGGAAAAACTGTCTTTGTCCAACAAATTAAGACTTAACCGTGCATGTCATGCTGCTGGTATAAAATAAACAGTCCAGTCTGGTTTAAAAATTTGTTCTCTTTAAGGTACAAGCAAGTAAGAAGCAGGCCAGGAATGAGGTTGTACAAAGTGACTTTATAAATATTATTTTAAGACCTTTGTATGTGACATATTCCTCCAGTGCCTTAACATATTTCATCCCTATGTTTACTTAGTGCAAGTTCTGAGTGTAATCAGTTTTTTTCCTGTGTAGAAAAGCACAATTTTGAAGAATTCTGAAGTCTGATATTTATTTTCTGTGCTTGAAGGTTGTTTAAAAATTCTACATTGTAGCTAATAGGCTAATAAATTTGTTGAGTTTTTTTCTTGTTTCCTGTTTCTCTGTTTCTGGTGTCTTTTTGTTTGTTCTCACCATTCTGAATTCTGTTGCTCTTTCCTGTTCTAGCTGTCTTATTGAATCTGTTTGTGGTTGGGAGGCAGGAAGCTCATGTAGAACTTTCCACTTTTAATAGTGAAAACAACTTGCACGCGCACACACACACACACACACACACACACACACACACACACACACACACACTTGTTTTCATGTTTTAGTGAAGACATCTAATTGACATAATGCTTTCCATAGCTTCCCTGGTATTTTGTCCCCATAAGTGAATGTTGGTCCCCACAAGCATGGTGGCATGTCAATTTTCTGTCCTCACAATAATTTCACACACATAAACACAGTAATACAAATCCACATAACCACATTATGTTAATTTTTTTTGCAGTTCTCTTGACTTCATGTAATTTAGAGCATGCCAAAGCTCTTGAACCCAAACACATTATTTTCTGCTATCTCTTATCTGCCAGTGCACAAGAGCCAAATAACACCTTTCTCAAAACTCTGTTTTTATTCATACTCCTGCCACTTAAGACTCTTTCACCTGCTCATTGCTTTGTTGCACACATTAAGGAATTTTACATTTCTCTCTCTCTCTCTCTCTCTCTCTCTCTGTGTGTGTGTGTGTGTGTGTGTGTGTGTGTGTGTGTGTGTGTGTGTATAAAATACTAAAAATCGACTGTAAGCTCTGGACTTTTTTTGGGATCTGGACCAACATTTTTCCTGTGTTGCCACCAGAGGGAAGCACTGACTCAGAAAATGCTGTCCAGTAAGCGCACAGTAATATTCCTGCTACTGTTTAACTCTACTGCTTCAACTCAGTCTGACCTTGCTTCCATCTCAACACAGGGGCACTACAATGTATTTATATGATGGAAACCTCTCATTTGTTCCTTTGCTCCGCTCTTTGTTTTTTGTCTCTTTCTGTTTCCTTTGGTCCTTTGCCTTTCCTGTTTCAACCAGGGCAGAACAAAGTATCTTGTGAGAAGGCAGCATCTCAGTACTTTATTTAATGTCCTGCTCAGCTCTTATGTTAGTTTCACTGCAAAATGCTTAAGGAAGAAAAGCTATCGTGTCCGTGAGTTGGACCTGCTATAGAACAAAAGGTAGACATAACAGACTGTAAGTAAAACTTTGAGCGAATGCTCTTACAACATGTTTATTATGCTTGCAACTTTGCAACAATAGCATGTAAATAAATACATATATAAAGCTGTACATCTGTATGGAAGATGTTTTTTGGATGGGTTGCATTTTATTAGTTATTGCATTGCTCATTATAACACCATTTCACCAGTATAACAAATAGTTTCGTTATTTTCAACTCACAGCATAAGCAAGGCCTCGGATTCACGGACCATGTGGTTCAATAGCTGCTGTCAACAGTGAACAAGCCATGTTTATTCAAAGCATGCCCGCGCCAAAGGACATGGTCCATATGTCTCTGCAGCGACAGTTCATACCAACTATGACATTCTGTGGTTACTATGAAATAGCTTGGCAGCATCTCACAGAGATCAGTCATTGGTTGGTGGACACAACTGCACACAGTAAAACCGTGAAGCACGAACGGTGCGTGTGCATTTGCACGAGGGAGCTTGAGTGGGTGCCTACGATGGATGGACGTCTCTGTCACTGCGTGAGTGTGAATAGAAGCGCATGGTTGAAACAGTGCGTGAAAATCAAATTTGATCCAAAGAATATAACAGCGCTAAATTATAGACCATCTGTTGCGTGGTGGAGAGAGCTCCTGGACAGCAGTCAGCTATGTAAATGGACCATTTGTTCAGTATTTAAATTAAACCAACACATTTATGCGATGCATAATACAAACTCTTGTTGGCACTACAGTACACAAGGGGTTACCTTACATATGTAAAATCTTCTCTATTTTTTTCATTATCTCTTAATAGCATCAAACAAGAAATGTCATTATTAGGTAGAAAATAAACTTCAGATAAGACAACCACAGGAGCAGCAGCGGTGAAACAGATTAGGACCACTGACAAGGCATAAATAAATACATATTTATCAATGTATATAAAGAGTATAATACAAAATAGATCAGATGATAGAATGAAAAGCCCGAGCTTCTTTAATTATCCCTGACAATTGACAAGGTTCATATGTGGCCAAGTATGTCCAGATGGTCAGCAATCTAAGTGGCTACTGCCGAATCAGAAACAAACAGCAGAGCTCTCCATAAAACTAATCACAGTCTTACAAAATACAATAAAGTTACATGTAATTGGACTGATTGGTAGAGAATATTAATGAGCTTCTAATGAATGAAACGCTGGGGAGCATCTTATTTCCTGCTCTATTTGTCACCTGTTGTTAGCAAATTACTGTAGCTAATATGAATAAATGTTGTTAGCTTGTTGGCCAAGATAATTTAAATAGATGGCGCTGTGGTCTTTAATCGTAGTTTATTAGCCTAATAGCATGATGAGGAAAAGGTCTTTCCTGAATTTTTTTTTTCTTGCTTGCTTGATAAGCTGATGCCTGCTGATGCTTTTTGTTTCTGTTGCTATGCAGAGAGAAAGACTGTGAATATTGTTATCATGGCAACACAGGGAAATACGCTTTTTAACTGTACTGCTACCTACTGTAGAAGGAACTACTACAAAAACTGTTCTCAGGACTTTGGTAGTTTTAAAAAAATCTATTTCTGAAAAATAGACAGTGCACAAATGTGCACAAGATGCTCGAAGGAACTTTACAGATGTCCTAAATTTCTCTTTTATTAATAAGGTGTTGGAAACTACCTATATGAGGTATGGTATAATTATTCAGTTCATCAGCAAATGATATGTTCCAAGATAGGAGTGGTTTGAGAACTCATTGCTATTGTGGCTGCTGTGACCCGATCACAAAGATGCTTTCTAGTGTACTTGTTCCCCTGCTTTAGTAAAAATGGCAGTACAAATCCAGCTAGTTGGCACTGTCAGCACTTTGTCTGCAATGGATAGTTTCAGGATACTTTCAGTTTTGTCTCTGCCTATAGATGTAAGAAGTTAGTGTGAATAGCCATGGCTCCTACTGTCAGACATATGATATACAAAAAGGTAAGCTGATAATGAGAATGAAGAAAGATTGTATGTAGCCCTGCAGTCTCTTTCTTACAGAGAATACTTAGATTAGGACTGTGCTGGCTGCAGGCTGATTGGCTGGAATCAATGCTAACACAACAGTCCACTGGATGTATTTATCACACATTGGAGACTGTGTGTGTAGATTTTGTCAGTATGTATATATATGTATATATGAATCAGTAACTAAGTAAGCCAAAAGTGACAAAGTGCTTTACAATACAACAATAAAAATGCTACAAATGGACACATCTAAATAAAAGCAATCCTCTACAGGTGTGTGTTAAGCTTCATCCTAACAGTATCAGTTAGGAGCGAGTACCACAAGTTGGGAGCTAGACCTCAAAAGCACTGCACATGCCACAAGCAAGCATTCATCAGTTGATTTCAGACACGCAGTGTTTACATGTGAATTTTCATTAATACAGGGAGCCATCTGACCATGAAACGCTCTAAAAGTGATCACCAAACGCTTAAACTAAACCCTAAATTTTATAGGGAGCCAGTGTAAATAGGAGAGCATTGGTGTCACGTAGGATGTTTTAGAAGATCTGGAGAGAAGCCTCACAGTTGCCTCTATGATTATTCCCATTTCAGGTTGAGACACAATGTATTTAAGATATATTTAAGAAACAAATTTAATACTCACATTTCCATATTGTACATTTTTACAGTTTTACAACAGCAAATGAAGCATGTTTGTTGTAAACGTAACAGGTCGATTGTCATTTTTGACAGCCATTTAACTTCTGTTTCTGTTATACCACTTTTAAGCTGTAATTATTACTTTTATTTGTTTTATTTTTTTCTCACGAGGAGTGTCATTGAAGAGGAGGCCCTTCTAGAATACACCTACTGTATTCCAGAGTTATGTTAAGCACTCATTTAGAAAGTTTGAATAGTGCTATGGTAAATCCCCAATCTGTATATAATGTAATGCTTTGACTGGCTCTAAATAAGCTACACAATCCTTTCACTAGTTTCTGTCTCTTTGATTCTCACTGTACTTTCCTCTCTTTCATTCTCTAGTTCTTGTTCATACAAAACATACAGGCACAACTTATCGTAACTATGACTGCAGTTGCCATAACATGTGTCTCCCATGAGTCCTCTAACTGCCAGGCACAAGGGGAAGACAGCAGTGATCCAACTGTTGGCATCAACTGCAACTATGCATTATGGTTGTAATATGTCTGGGGAGAGATTGTTGGCCCACCCAGGTTACTCAGTTGGTGCTCAAGAGTATGCGCATACTTAAACACACACACACACACACACACACACACACACACACACACACACACACACACACGCTTGATGTTATAGAGAGGTTATTCATTTTGCAGAGGAAAGTTTGAGACCTTGGGGTTACATTTAATTAAAGGACGGAGATATTTTGTGCTTTTCCACCATGATAATTGGACAAATCTCTGGTACATGCAAACTGGCAAAAATATTTCATAGCTGGCCAAAATCAGGTAAAAACATTAAAGGTTTTTCAAAGTTGATTTCCTGTCTTGTTTTTATAGTTTATTTGTCATTTGTGTAATTAAAATGGCATGTGATTTGAAGGAATGCTTCAAAGAGTTGACAGACAACTAGAGACAACTATTTAAAAAAGAAAAGAAAATTTCCTTTACCTCAAGGGTGAAGACAGAAGAAGGTGTTGCCTACAGGTCTGCATTACATCAAAACATTTAACTCATGAGAGATGAACTGAAGTTATTACCCTCAGAAAATAGGAGCCTTACATTTTTACTTTTGAAACCTTGAATACTCAAATCAGTGTCAGATATATTTGGATTCCTTTAAAGATAAAATGCATCACCCTGTGCTACAGTCATCTTCATCAGATATGGAAGAAGAACCATATGAAATCATATAATGTGCTCAGGTCAATTTATCCATCTTGTGTGATGAGCTGTAAAGTGCCTCAAATCCTATGACCCATGATTTCATCACATGAATTAGTGGTTGGGCTTCATTTGACGCAATAACCATTAAATCTTAGTACAGAATCTCGTAAAGTTACTTATCCTTTGACCTGCGTTTAAAATGTAGTTGTATTTCTTGGGAGACCATGAGAATCGACCAATGAATCCATAGTAATGCAGTTTTAGTTGGCTTAGATTTTATATGACTGCAAAGAAGTTTCCAGACCCATTAAGAAACCACTATTGACCCATTATAGAAGAAAAGCAACAGTGGTAACATGCACCTTTGTGTACATTTGCTAGAATAATATAGAAATTAATCAGTGAATATAGTGTAATTTATGTGTTCACATTCGGCACTATATGGTCTTTAATTCATGTAGTCTGGCATCAATCCACAGTTGATGTGAAATGAGCTCTTTTTTATAATACATTATCTTATTATTATGTTTTTTACTCAGCTGTAGTCTGTTAAGTGTCTTCAATCACTGAAATTCTTCCTCTGGCATCACCTTTGATTAGGTGTGCTGTAATATTACTGCTGTTCAGTCCTACTTGTCTCCTTTCTGTCATCATTCCTGCAGCCTGGGCTGTGTTCTCCTATGAATGTGGCACATGGGTAACTTTTAGTGTGTACTGGATTCACAAGGAGCACGTGTACAGTGAAGGTGCATACTGCACTGTTTTGGCTATAGTTGCATTCTGTGTTTTGGTTGGTACCATACCATCTCTCCATCTGTCAGCAGGTAGGTAGTCTGGAGTGTATCTATTTTGAGAAGAACTTAAGAAAATTGGTGTTTTTTTCCCTGTTTTCCTTCTTGCCTCCTTAGTGGGATATGATTAAAATGAGTTATGAAAGGTATTTTGCAAAGATAATAAAATAATAACTAAGATATATACTATACTGCACATACGTAAACAGAATCTGCTACCATTACTGCCGTATGAGCCATCACCCTGAGTGATGAGTGAGACGGATGAAAATAGAAACCAGTAGAAGGCCTGGTTAGCTGGATCTACACCAAAATTTAATGAGTTCATCCTTTGCCCATGCTCTACTTATAGCACAAATTTCATGACATTCAGCTTTTTATTTTTGGGGTGAGCTCACTAAAAAACTGACATCTGTATTTGGGCATAGGTAATTTTGGCAATGTGTTTTCTGAACATCTGATATGTAGGGACTAGAGCCTGATCAAGGATTTCTAAGACTGATAACGATACCGATATTTCTCATTTTAGTTAAAAAATTACATATATGAATTTTAATCTTTCATATTTGCAAAAGCTAAGCAAACAACTTTGGATAATTGATTTCCACTCTGCCACACTCTGCTTGGATGAACTGGTTGTTTAGTTTGTGGTATTCCAAACGTGTTGCCAACAGAGAAGTTAAAGAGTGCTGTCTTGTGGACAAATTTTGCAAAGGTGTTTCTCCTGTCACCTCTTTACTATCAGCTGTTATGAATGGCTGAAATTGGCCAATATATTGTTTGAGCTTTATCGGGGACAGTGGATTCTAGCATTAAGTCATACATTTGATTACAAATCTCATTAAGCGATTTTAATGTTGTGTTTCTGTTGTGTTGTCCTGCACAGTGAGGAATATGTGGAACCCGAACTCAACAGCCATGAGTCTGCAGTTGTTAAGACTATGATCAAAGGACCTGCAACAACCTATGGTAAACACTGTGTGTGTTCTTGCTTGCATTCATATGATAGCAGCTAATCCTAACTTTCCACTCAATCACAATCACAGTCACAATTTCTTAAAATCAGTTTTACATCCTTTAAAAAGAATACAATGTATGCACTTGGACCAAGACACAGCAGGCTCTTGTTTACTGACTTAAACTATTAACACATACAGTATATACATGATATTGTGTACGTAAATCTTGCTAAATTTTGCTCATCTTGCCAAGGCTGCATGAACTCACTGCCAAATTCAAACAGGGATATATTGTGTGAATGTGTGTGAGTTGTTTCTGTCGAGTTATATTTTCTCACTGAATTAACTAGCTAAGTGTAATGAAACTAAGCTGTTTTCTTAGCATACCCAGAATGTAGACTTCACTCCACAGACTTCTAAAAATAAACTTGCATTTATGAATTAAGCTAAATCTTCTTTTAAGTGTGCATTTTGATTGATTCATATATCACCCCCACAGTTAAAAAAAAGGTGTTATTTATCCTCACATACAAAAAACCCCCAAAATGTTAGGTTCCCAATTCTGGCTTGGTGTGAAACTGATTTACGACTGTTGGATAAAATGTTGTTACAGCCAGTTAGAAAGGGTAAAGAGACTTATTTTCCATGGTTAAAGCATGACATATGTTGTGAAATAGGTCAGCGCAGACTTTCTTTTCCTTTTCAGCTGTTATTGCTCTGTGGAACACCATTAAGAAGGAGAGAAGGCCCGTGCTGCATGTGGTGCCTTGCTTAGTCACATGTGTAGCATTTCTACTCTGTCAGAAAGATAATATTTATTGAAGAGACCTGCCGGGAGTGATGGAAAGCTTTAAAAGCGAGGCACTGAGCTGCAGCATAATGTCCATATCCAATCAGCACTCCATTAATACATTCTGAAAGTGAATGTCTGTTTTATATATTATTGGTTATTATCTACATTCACATAGCTTTTTTTTATATGCTAATCTATTTGTTTGTAAACAAACCTTATCAAATCTCATTGAACACAAACCACTCTTCAGGCTGCAGCTTCTGATCTGACACAAGTCCTCTCCGCTTCTCAATCTGATGTAACTGCCCCCAAAATTGTAAATGCAGTCATTTTCCCAACAACCCAGGATCATGAAAATATACTGCTGGCCATATAGCACTCCCAGCAGCACTCCCAGCAGCATTTGGCCACTGGCCCATTTTGACTTCTGAGCTGCAGTGAAAGAAACCAGGCCTTGTAAAACAATGCTGTCACTGTTAAAATTTGAAAACACATGATGCAGTCGCCTGCATCCTCTGCTTACCTGCCCACCCTCCCCTAAACTGTTTGAGCCCTTTTGATCGCTCAGCATTCTATCGAGGAAGCTTTCATATCTAACTTTTAGCTTTGTAGGTTAACACATTTAACATAAGCCCACTGTTTGTTTGTTTCTATGAACTTACACATACACCATTATTAAAAGTTAATGACAGCTTTAAACATGGCATGCAATGGTAAAGCCGATCGCCATATGTAGTCTTTCTTTCACCAGCACACAAAAACACTACCCTTTCCATAGTGTGGAGATCAAAGAATGGGCTATGTGTTTAGTCAGGTGTCTGGGTTTTTAGTAGAGGGTATGTCTTGGTGGTCTTTATGTGTCTATGTGTGTTTGGTCATATGCATGAATACACATGCAACATAGGAATGTGTTCCAAGCTGAAAAATTCAGTGTGCAGCTGAAGATTGATGTGGTAAATCCCTGGCTATGACAACAGCAGACAGCCAGCTGCATGCATGACCATGACACCTGCTGGGTGTATAGTCATAGAGGGTAGAGGTCAAATGGCTAGCAAATGTGGCAAGAAAACATAGTTACACAAATACAAACACTCTCTGTGAGAATGTGAGTGGTCTTTTGGGAGAATGTGAGTGGTACATCCTTTTATTTTTCTTCCACCTTCTGTAGGTCCACAGACTGGTTTGATTACCCCATCTTTTGGTATGAAGGGTAACGGCAGTGCCAGTGTCCCACGGGGTCCTGCTCCGGCCCGACCTGTTCCTCAGCCCCACCCTAAAGATGAGGACACCCTGGTACAGATGGCAGAACATATTCCTGCTGGCACTCGTACGCCAATGTGTGCCCACTGCAACATGGTGATCAGGTGAGGGGCAAACAACATGGCTGATATTAGATATCAACTATCAGCTTAAAATCAGACTTAAAAAATGTATTTTTATAGATCAGTTTTTCTTCCTGTTTTAACCAGGCACCTCAGAGAGCCCCTTAAAGGCTTTATAACATCCCGTGTAATTTGGACATTTTGTTTTTAATCGAGCATTCAGATCTGTTTTTAATAGTATACTTGTGTCAAAATATCAAATCAGCTAAAAACCATTGATTTTATAAGAAAGTGTAGGTCTCTAGTTACACAAGATATGTAAAGTTATGTTTGATATGTATTTGAAAATATTGGCATTCACTTTGTCCAGTCACAGTATGGAACCTAACAGATGTATCTGTTTGAGCTTGGCTGGACTGATATTTAGCGATTTAGCAGTATCAGCATTTAAGAAAAGTATATGGCAGTCAATATTTCAGAATATTAGATTTTTAAATCAGCCAATAATGGCACAAACACACCAACCAGCTGAGTGGGCTTGCTGTCAACTAGTAAGCCTTGGGTTGTTGTGACACTAAAACAAGATTATTTTTAAACTGTATTGTGATATCTTAGTAAGGACTCATAAATAGACACATAACAAATGTTAGGTAAATGTGCTTATGTTTCATGTCTCTGAAAGAAAAAAATATCAACATTTTCAATGACAAGTATTGGTATCTGTCTTAAAATGCCTATATCAGTCGTGCTCTAATATACTACTACTACTAATAATAATAATAGACAAAATGCTTCACAGTTTAAATAAAAGCCACACATTGACACACTGAATCACATAATCCTTGTAATATCAACTATCTTAGTAGTGGTCTGTAGTGTCATCAGGTATGGAGGGGGCAGTCATGGCCATTTATAATGAAAACTGTGAGAGAAAGGTGTTCGGTTCCATCATGCCGTGCCTTTATACTTCTTGCACAAGGACAGTCAAAAGAGAATTGATCTCAGCTTGGCTGCACCCACATCAAATTATACTCAAATTAAAAATGAGAATGGAAATATGTCTGCTCCTTAATTATTCAGCACCACAGCTAGGCTCTTAAAATAATTAACCTGAAACCATCTCGAGTAAACAATCTGTGTATGAAACTGTAGAACGACATTTGATTGCGGCGTGGATAACGGATAGGAGAATTAAGTTGCACCTGCCGCTGATAAAAGAGCAGAATAATGTTATACGCAGACAATCTCATTAAAAACTCATGCAGTTACACCACATCTGCCCTCTGTTGTGTCAATTTGTCAGTTTCAGTTATGTTTAATATTAAGAACTGGGAATGTAATCAATGACTTCTCATAGAAGTGTGTTTAGGACATGTTTCTGTGCTTAGATAAATATTTTGCTTATACTTAGAGATCAGATCAAGATGTTATGTCTTGGAAGAGGAGTAAGATTTTATTAATGGAGCATAACTAGCATAACTGCCAGAATGGCTTTTATGAGGTAATTAAGAAAATGAATTGGATTTTCCAGCTGTACAAAGTGCCTGAAAACTTGCATTTGAACTATAAAAAGTTATTAAAAGCTGTTAAGGTCCAGCCAGAATGGCACAAAAGAGCAGATCACTGAGGAATAATTTCCTGAAATTCTTCTCCTGTCGACCTCACTTCTTGTCCGGTAGCTTACTGCCCTGACTCATGTTATCTCCCAGATTGTACCACCTAACATATCATTAGGATAAGGTTGCTCCCATGCTAATGACTGCCAGCCAGGGCCACTGTCACGATAAGCTCAGATAAGCCCAGCTATTGTGTGGAGTAAATTAGCCTCTGTTGTCTTCCCACTTTAACTAATCATCAGAGTGGACACAGCCAAGGAGCAAAAGTAGGGAAGCAGGCGCAATAGCTGCAGTTCTCAAATGTTTTAATGTGTTTCTCATTTTTGCAGCATTTTTTTGTGATTTGAACTGAATACCAGAAAATCAGTTTGTTGATCAACAGAAATTCAATCGTCAGTTTTAACTATCCTTTAATTGCTTAGATGTTTTCAGTTATTTTAGGGTAATTATTGATCAAAAAAGGCAGTCAACTTTAGTAAATGCATTACTATACTGGAAGTCATCAAATATTCTAATAATTCTTATTAAATAGCACATTCATCTATTCATCTAAAACTATCAAAGTATAAAAAAAGGAAGTAAAATGACGAGTATATCAGAATATTAAGCTGAATTGAGTATTGGTTTACTTTTTGTACATTTTTTCAGCGGGTTTTTTGTGTGTGTTTTTTCCCCAGAGGACCTTTTTTGGTAGCAATGGGGAAATCATGGCATAAGGAAGAATTTAACTGTGCACACTGCCGAACATCCCTGGCAGATATAGGCTTTGTTGAAGAACGGGGATCGGTCTACTGTGAACACTGCTATGAAGACTTCTTTGCTCCAACATGCAGCCGCTGCCAGTCTAAGATACTAGGGGTGAGTTTAAAAAAGAAGGGAGCAGTAAAGACGCAACAGTTTAGTTCCAATAGGTTTGAACATCAATATTTGGTATGACCAGCTTTATTCTTCAGCGCAGTCTGAAATCTCTTTAGGCAGCTTTTCTTGTAAGGCTCTGCTTTAGATGTTAGCTCCTTTTATAAGATTATCTTCCAATCCGCCCAACATTACTGGGTAAAATGCTGCCTCAACTGTGACTGAGCCTCCACTTTTTCTTTTTCTCCACATTGTCCAGTTTCCTCTGTTTTTTAAGGATAAACTGCACATCATACTGAGATATGTCAAGTCAAAGATTAAGGTATACAAGATAAACCAGACATTTTAGGAACCACCTTGTTGGTACAAAATTTTTATTTTGTGTCGGTTAAACTGTATTATCATATTTCATAGAGTCAACTACAAAGCAAATTATGTATTATGTACATACCTGTGGCTCATTCCTAGAGTTTGGTGGCATTTGTATGTTTGAAGGAGTCATTGTTTGGTGTTAAGTTGTTCAAGCAACAAACAAAAGACACAAATATAGACAGAAACATTGCCCTGAAAATGGTAACATCTGAGGACTGGGCTGAAAATAAGTGAAAAAGCAGCCAATGTTCAACAGAAACCTTTGAGAGACTTTCAGAAAGCCTGGAGAACTATTATGTATTTAGATTTGAAATAACTGCAAGGTTTGGGTCCTGTTAAGCTAACATAAAGACATGATGCGTGGGTTGGGTTTTTTGCACACTATTGTAATCATTAAGATAAAGTTAGTAATGAGTCCATTGGTCTTGATGTGTATATTTGGAGAGAACACTCACCTGATCCATTTCATGGAAGCTTGTCACACATTTCATCTTCATTTTGTTCAAATATGTTTTTATGTTACTTTCTTATGTATATATTTTTTTGCTAAGACAAAAGAATGTTTACTGTCTGCAGTAACGAAATTGTCATCCAACACTGTATAAACATGGTTAGTAGCTCTAAAACATGAAATCTATATTCATGCAGATATTTACTGTAGATACTGTGTGTAATGTAAACCTCCCGCTCGTTGGGACATGAGGTTCCTTTATTATGAAATCTATTTATGATCAAATGCACTGGTGTATATATTTAGTACTACTCCATAGCACTTTTTATTCTACAAGTTACATTCGGCTATTCATAAGTTTTATTCTATGCACTTGTGCTGATACTCAGACAATAGGTCTAGTATTTTTCCCAAGGACACTTAGGCATGCGGAATGGAGGAGCCGGAGATCAAACCACTTGACCCTTTGATTAGTAAATGACCTGTTCTACCTCCCGAGTCGCAGCTACTACACTCACTTTGTCTAGAGTTTAGATTAATATTTCTAACAGAAGTATTCATTTAAAACAGGAATGTAATTATTTCCCTATTTCCCTACTAGCAGAAAAGCTTACAGATGGAACAACATCAAAGACAGTTTTTAAATACATAAAAGACCAGAGCAGGAAGCCTGAATGTGCAGAGGGATATCGTCGGTGACCACCAGTAACACTCAGGAATGCAGTCGACGTTTGGGTGTTAGGAGAATTAGGCTTAGAGGCCTTGAGGCTGTAGGTGTAGCCTGAACCCAGAGTGTCAGGACGCTGAAATTTCTGCTCTCCTTGCTACTATGACATTCATCCCTCACGTGTTCTAACCCCTGTGGCCTAAATCCCTTTCAACCCTCTATTTCTCACACATCTTCAAACAGCTTATGGTTTCTTATTAACCTGTTTTCTCACTCCCTCGCTCATAATCCTTCATTTTAGTTCAGCTCGCCAACTTTCCATCGATTCTTTGTCTTATCTTGCTCTCACAGTTTAAGGGTGGGAAAGAAATCAGTGTAGGTCATGGAGACCAAGGGGAGAAAAAAAACGGTGATATTCAAGAAAAAATAAAATGACCTACTCTGGTAAAAGTTGTACAAAGATTTGTGTAAAAATTTGTGACCTATGCATAAAATTTCATAAGCAGCAATGTAATATGATAACATCCCTTCATAAGATGCTGCACCTCCATTTCCTGTTAAAGTGGATATAGCTTTCCAGTTGCTATTATATACACTAATGCACCTAAAACTATATTATGCCTCTTACTAGCCACATTGTTTACATTTTCCCTTAGGAGGTGATAAATGCCCTCAAGCAGACTTGGCATGTCTACTGCTTTCTGTGTGCTTACTGTCAGCAACCAATCAGAAACAACACCTTCCACCTGGAGGATGGAGAACCATACTGTGAACCGGGTGAGTTATAATGGGGTTGATAAAATATCCAGATGTACTTCCTGTAATTGCCACTGTACTCATTGTACATGGTATAATCAAGCTCAAAGCATCTGTTATAACGAATAAAAGAAATAAGAAAAAATCTAAACTATATTTTATAAAACATGTAGGTAGTGTATGGTCAATGGTAAGCTACATTTATAACACTTCTCAGGTTTTACTAACAACACAAAAATAATATAAAATATAAAAAAGAAAAGAAAAATGGTGGTACAGTGGTTACCGTTGGTGACCTTGGGTGATGCTCACTCAGCCCAGCAGGCTGTAGCTGCTAGTTATAACTAAAGCATGGATGGATTGATCATAATTATTTAACCCCTAAAATTAGTGTCAAGTGTTGATGTTCATTGTCACCAATAACAACAGGATCGGAAACAAAAACACCTGCTGATTCACCAGTGGATCACTCGTAAGCAGTGTGTGATGAGTGAGTGTTAAATGTACTGAATATCAGCATTTTCCTGATGTAGGACATGTTTGCCTGTTACCAGTGTGCTTGTCATTGCACACTAAAGACTTTACATCTCCAAATGTAGGTTTTGTGGGAATTCCCTGTAGCGGTATACAATGTTTTTGTGCTAGAATAAAAGAGAAAAAAAATCCAGCAGTATGTAAATAGATCAAAGATAAAAGTGGGCTTCAGTTGAATTGCTGCTCACTCGCAATGTGTTTTATATCCAGTTTCAGCTGTCGCGGGGTGAGAGCCAGAGTACACCCTGGACAGGTTTTCAGTCTATTGCAGGTCAAACACAGAGACACAACAAACAATTCATGCAAACATTAACACCTATACATTAACCAGATGGCCGCCCCTCCCTGAGCCTGGTTCTGCTGGAGGTTTCCTCCTGTTAAAAGGGAGTTTTTCCTTCCCACTGTCACCAAAGTGCTTGCTCATAGGGGGTCATATGATTGTTGGGTTTTTCTCTGTATGTATTATTGCATGGTCTACCTTACAATATAAAGCGCCTTGAGGTGACTGTTGTTGTGATTTGGCGCTATATAAATAAAACTGAATTGAATTGAAGTCAGAATCACCAGTTTACCTAACATGTGTGTATTTGGAGTGTGGGTGAACCTGTTGTACCCCAAATAGTTGCAAGCTCTCTTTGTTGAGTACTAAAGTTTGCTTGGGTCTTGCCATTATGACTTTAAAGCCTTTGTTTATACCATAGTGACATGACTTTTCTCTTTGTCACTAAACAGACTTTTACAGCTTGTTTGGGACTGGCTGTCATGGCTGTGAGTTTCCCATCGAGGCTGGAGACAAATTCCTGGAAGCCCTTGGTTACACCTGGCATGATACCTGCTTTGTATGTGCTGTAAGTGAAGGCCTTAGGCATGAAT